>NC_136275.1:35308113-35994042 GCF_964198595.1 Lampetra fluviatilis | reverse complement strand
GACGCAGATGTGCGCGCATCTGAATTATTGAGGATGTTGTGATGCCTTTGATGGTCACACCTCCAGTATAATGAAATAGCGACATAAAATCTAACCAGAAAACTATAGACAGACATATAAGCAGACAGATATCACCAAGATACATAGAGCGAGCAACACAGGTACAGAGAGGGGGTGATCGTCTCTGTGGGGTGGCCTTAAATAGACAGAGGGGGGGCGGAGGCAGCGAGAGGGAGGGGTTAGAGACAACATTTACATGTCAATGAGTACGAGGAGACGCGTAGAGAAGTACGCAGGCTTAGAGGGAGAAAGAAACACACTAAAATTAAATAACCTAGCAAAGTATCGAAATGTTATGTAAAACGACACAGAGAGTCGGTCAACACACAATTAACGCATAGCCTGGTCGATTACGTATTTCAAAGATTGCTAAGTTAGAATTTAAGTGTGAAAAATTCCAAAGAAAGACAAAAGATAAAAAAAGATAAAAACAAGAGGAACGGAGACACAGACAGAGCAGAACCTAAGACCGACAAAAAACGAGTGTAGACAGAAAAAATGACACTAGATATACAGGCAGAGAGAGAGAACAAAAAACACAGAGAGAGAGAAAAAAGGTAAACTTGGAACTTCCCCGTAGAAGTGGTTCAATCTTAATTTTGGAGCTTTCGTGACTGCAGGAATTATTCTTTGGTTCTTTCGGTATTATTTTATCTTTATACGTGACTTTACCGAAAGAACCAAAGAATAATTCCTGCAGTCACGAGAGCTCCAAAATTAAGATTCACACCTCCAGTGTCTTTGAGGAGCAGAGGGGAGGAGCAGAGGAGGGGGGGGGGGAATGTGAGAAGGAGAGGGGAGGAGGGGGGGAGAGAAGGAGGAGGAGCAGGGATGGGAGGAAGAGTGGGAGGATGTGGGAGGGGGGAGTTGAAGAGGAAGAAGGAGGAGCGGGGGGGGGAGGCGAAGGATGGAGGAGGAGTCGGGGGGCGAGGAGGTGGGGGAGAAGGGTGAGAGGAAGATCGAGGGGGGAGGGAGCACGAGGAGGAGGGGGTGGAGGAAGACGAGGAGGAGTGTCAAAGCCAGCATCAGCTTTGAAGGCAGCACGTGAGACATCGGTGGTGAATGTCAGGGCGCAGCCTTGCAATCGCTGGCTCGCACCACTGCTAGCGGAAGGCGCCTTCACTCGTGAGAGTCCGTCAAGAGAGACAATGGCGCAGGGCCTACTCTTCCACACTGTCCAGACGTCGTCGTGGGAAGTGGTTACGACTGGTTACGACTACCCACGGTCGACCCAACCACATGCGAGACCTGCCCATCAACCGTGGTCGACTATGGTGGACTGTAGTCGATCTATTATACTGGCAGGAACCTCCTGGTTACACCAGCCCACAGGGGATTATTGTGTCCATCCGTTCGTCCGTCCGTCGTACATCCAAAAATGGGAGGAGGTGGGGGCTGGGTGAAGAGGGGAGGGTAGGGAGGGGCTGGGTGGGGAGGGGCTGGGTAGGGAGGGGCTGGGTGGGGAGGGTGAGGAGAGTGGGGAGGGGCTCAGTGGGGAGGGGCTGGTCACCCCGTGGTGCCCCTTATAAAACTCAACGTTTAACCTACTCACGCCCGCTTGTGCCCACCCTCACAGTCGGGCATATTTGCGGAATACACCACGCCGCTGTTGACCCTGGCCATTGACCGAGCAACCCAACGTTCCTACCAGCTCCCTCCGCAGGAATGTGTTGTATATGCACGGGTGTGGGATAGAGAGCAGAGGCGGTGGGGCCTCGTGGGTGGAGGAGGAGGAGGCGGGGAGGGGTACGCTTGTCGGATGAAACAAAAAAAATACCCACAGTTTAGACTGCCACGCCTGGAGATCAACTCGTGCGTGTGTGCCAACAATTGCGACCGCTGCAGGAATAGCAATCAGTGGGGGGGGGGGGTTGTCTTCGCGTGGCTCGCGCGCCGGCTCCCAGACACACTGGCTTGATCTGTGTGCGTCAAAGCGCTCCTCCGCCTTGATTGATTCGCGCATTGGAATTTGGATTAATCTGTCGACATTTCTGTTTGTCGTGTCTGGCATTTGAAGTCGCGCCAAACAACGGCCCTGTTTGAGGTGTGCTGGTCAGCGGCGACTGTACGTGCGTGCGCGTCTGTGTGTGTGTCTGTGTGTGTGTCTCTCTGTGTGTGTGTCTCTCTGTGTGTGTGTCTGCGTGTGTCGCTGTGTGTGTGTGTCTCTCTCTGTGTGTCTCTCTGTGTGTATCTGTGTGTGTCTCTCTGTGTGCGTCTCTCTGTGTCTCTCTGTGTGTGTCTGTGTGCGTCTGTGTGTGTCTCTCTGTGTGTGTCTCTCTGTGTGTGTCTCTCTGTGTGTACCGTTCCGGCCTTCATAGGTGCTCCGCTAACAGCACTTGCCCATACAGTCTGTTAAGGCTATACATGGGATCTTTGTCTTTGTCACTTCGTCTGTCTCTCTGTGTGTGTGTGTCTCTCTGTGTGTGTGTGTCTCTCTGTGTGTGTGTGTCTCTCTGTGTGTGTGTGTGTCTCTCTCTGTATGTCTCTGTATGTCTGTGTGTGTCTCTCTGTGTGTCGCTTCGTCTGTCTCTGTATTTGCGTGTCTATCTGTGTATCGCTTGTTCTGTCTGTGTGTGTGTCTTTGTACATGTGTGTACGTGTCTGTGTCCCTCTGTGTGCTCCGTGCCGTGCAGGCCTTCGTAGGCGCTACTCGCTAACAGCACTTGCCCCAAAACGTCTGAGAAGGCTATACTAGGGACCTTTGTCTTGTCTTGCGTGCAACCTATACAGAGCCCGTTGAAAGAAATCCCATTTGTATATAATCTGGCTATTAAAAGGCGGCATACACGTGTAGCGCACAGTCCGATGTTTAATCCTTAAGCCAGAAATTACCTTTGGGCGCTTCGCTATCGAGAGTCATCGCACACAATTCCTCACCCCCCGTCCCCCGCCCCCGTCTCCCCCCGTCCCCCCCCCTGTCCTCCCCCACCCCCGTTCTCCCCCCCCGTCCTCCTCCCTCCGCTGTCGCCTAATTGCCGCTATTGACTGTGACGTCAGCACTTTGCTGAGCAGTGATTAAGTCGCCCCTTCCCTCCCCGAGGGATTGTAAGGGCTCACATTCAACATCCATACAACATAATGCAACATATTACAACATGCATACAACATGCATACAACATGCATACAACATGCATACAACATGCATACAACATACATACATACAACAGCAGCTTGCCACTCCGAAGCCACGTGAAGTGTCGAAGGCTCGCTGTCAGGGGGTCGCGGGACAGACCCAGGTGCCATGGGTTGCCTGACTGAGATGACCGGCAGATGCACACACACCAGCTGTACCCCCCTACTGTGTCAACTTGCTGTATTGTCGCCGCCCGGCGCTCCACTCGTTGTTGTGAGCGTTGCGCCTCTGCCCTCCGCTGTTGTTGGAGGGCGACTGCCTCCAACTGCCCAGTGGCGTCACGTTCCTGTTATATTTTGAATTCGTCGTGGGCTACTCCATGCCTATATTTCCCTTCTCGTTTCAGTTTATTCCCCACCTCGGGTTCTCCGCTCTGCTTCGCTATGTTTGCTGCAAATCCCAAAAATGAAACACAAATCGATTGGTGGACGAGCGTTCACATGTGCAGCCTGGGAAACTCTTCCGCTACGTAGTTAACTTATTAAAATCGGAACTAAAGGCCTATTTAGTTGTCCAGGAATACGCTGGAAAATAGGCATTTATTTTATGGTCCAACTGGCTCATAACTTTTTGGTCACTCCACCACCCCTCCTGTGAATGTTCTCCTAAATCCGGCGAAATGTTGGGATTCTGGTCTGTGGTAAGGAGATCGAACGGATTTTTTTTATTTTTTTTAATCTGTGGTGATGATTTTCTTGTTACGTGTATTTTTTTCTCGTTATTTACGTAGTATTATTTTTAGAGTTTGATTCGCTAAGCAGTGCGGGTTTTGTTTTAATATTATCTGTGTAAGGGACTGGCTAACTGATTTGCAGCGTTGTGGGATGCCATTGCATGAATGACGCTCTAAAAATGTCATTATTATTATTAACCCCGATTGGATTTAAACCCGGATTCGAACCCAGGATTTCAGTGGTTTCGGCTCAGCTTATCTGAAAGCAACCGGTGCTACGCAACAGGAATTAACATCGTCCATCGGTTAATAGCCACGAGCATAGTAATCAGGACTTCACAGCACTGCCGATGGAGAAAGGGACTGTCCCATGCTGGCTTGAGCAGGAACAATCGTTGACATTTTGATTTTGTATGGGGAAGAGATGTGCTTACACCCCGTAGCTTCTGTGCAAACACATGATGATCATCATCAGCAGCCACGGTCTATCCTGCGATGTGACAATCCATCCAGCACCTGCACACGAGCCGGTTTCGTCGCTCCGTCTCCGCCGTGCACGTCCTCGTAGACGCATTCCATTCATGTGCTGCCACTCCGACATTCTCATTCATACTCATACTTAATAATGCCATGAATGTTGATGCCGCTGCTGTGTTGGCAGTGGTTCACAACAACAAAAATCAACACAATCGTCAACGACAGTGTGGCCTTCAAAATAAATATGTATATCATAGGCGACGTTTCGGGCTATGGCCCTTCTCCATGGCACATAGAGAGGCCTGAAAGATAGCGTGGATAATAAGAGTTGGGGACTGCACTTTACTCAAATGGCGTCTGTGAAATAAATAAAAAAAATTCTGATTACCACTTTTCAAATTGGCATATGAAGTTACGCTTATAGTAGCTATGAAACGAAAGACTGGGAAAAAATACCCTTCAATAACAATAATAATATAAATGTCATTTTTTTGATTCTCACATCGATGTCATTAAACTGGGCACGTTGTCTGTGTCCCTCTATGCAATTCCACGCGCGCACCTCTCCCCCACGCTCTCACGCGCCGTTCAATTTGCGTGCCTATGTTGCGACTCCACGTGTTATGGCAGCAAATGTATCCGCCGTGTGCTGCTCGCCTCGCTCCCTCCCAGACGGAGAACTCTCCAGACGTCTCCGATACGGCGGCCCACTCCGTCTGCCCCCCCCCCCCGCGTGTCTGTGGAGACGTAGCGCCCTCTGCTGACCTACAGAGACACGACGCTCCGAGTGGCGGGATGAAGATGATCGAGTCCGAGGCACTGCGAGACTCAGGAGAGAGAAGGGGTTGAGGGGTGGGGGGTGGAAATCAAATCAAATGAAATAAAGAAACGATGAGAGTCTCGCGATAAATTCTCCTGTGGAAAGATATTTATACCGAGAATTTGTCCCTGCGTTTTATTACGAGAATTCGCAACGCCTGTCCATCAAACGCTGTTTCAGGGGCAATGCTAAAGAGGCTCTGTATATATCACATTTGAGACAGCGCCGTCCATCAGCCCCAGGCGAGTGGGGTGAGAGGTGGGGGTGACGGGGTGTGTGCGGGGGGGGAGGGGTGGAGGGGGTGACGGGGGGATTCGGTGGGAGCTGTGAGCTGAATATAAATACCGCGCGGGGCGTGCGGACGGATGTGCGAATCAATCGGGGCGCGTGGTGTATGAAAGCGACACTCACCTTCACATGCACTCACCTGCGCTCACACTCACCTGTACTCGCACTCAACCTGTACTCACACTCACCTCCACTCACACTCACCTGCACTCACATTCACTCACCTGCACTCACTAACCTCCACTCATACTCACCTGCACTCACATTCACTCGCATGCACACACACTCACCTGTACTCGCACTCACCTGCACACACATTCACCTGTCCTCAGTCACTCACCTGCACACACACCCACCTGCACTGACATTCACTCACCTGCGCACACACACTCACCTGTCCTCACAGTCACTCACCTGCTCACACACTCACCTGTACACACCTGCACTCCTCCATGGGCAAGCTCACCTGAAAAAAACGAATGTAGAGGATGCAATTAGAATGACATGACCATAACGTGACATGGGGGAGCGGTGGCACCGGCGGTTGATCGCACTGCGTTATGAACGCGACCACTTGGGTTTGATTGCCAGCCACGGCCAAAGTCAGGAGCGAGTGACGATAGCCATGAACATCGCAGGGCCGTGACAGATTGACGGCGGGAGACCTTCATCCAGCAGTGGATCGATCCATCACGAGCAGATTCCATCGCTCCATCTCCGCGAGTTCGACGTCCTCTCGGTCTCGGGATCCACCTTCGTCTTGCTTAACGTCGTTGCCACCGTCGTGTTTGTTGTGCTCAAGTGGTTAACATTATATAACAATAATAATAAGAATGTAGTCACAATGATGATGATGATGATGGTAGTAATAATAACGATAGTAATTGAGGCAGCTCGCAATCAATTCACCGCACACGGAGCTACGTGAGTCGCGTTGCGTCGAAGCGTGCGTGGGAATTGTATTTAAAATGTGTGGGTAGGTAGCGGTGGGGGGGGGGGGTGTTGGGGGGGGGTTGGAGGGTTGAGGGGCGGGGTAGTGGGGGAGGGAGGGAGCGAAATGAAGAAGAAGAAGGGAAAAAACTGGACACAATCAATTCTGTAATCCTCAGCCTCACTCCATAATGTCGCTACCATTCGACCATCCGTGGGGCCTGGGGCCACGCCTGATGAATGGGAACACCCGCGATAACGGAGCCTCGATAGCACGCGGCTGCGGTGAACGTGTGGAGGGGGGAGGTCAGGTTGGTGGTAGTGTGGGGTGGGGGGTTGATTGGGAGGATTGGTGCGCCTCTCTCTCTCTCCCAGTCCGTGTGAGTGACCTCCACACGCGCGGCTTAATCGTAATCGCCCGGATCAATAAATGTGTCCGCATAGGCGAATGGAAGTCCCCTCTTTGACTAAGTTTAATCCCAGCAGCTTGGAGCAATGAAGTGTTCGCGATGTTTATTTTTTTAGGACGCAAAGAGAAAGAGATTGAGAGGGGAAATGTGGGTGGATTTATGATTTTAAAATCATAATCAATTGTGCTGTAGCGTACTGTATTCAAAGCCTTCACAATCTGGTGCCACGCGTCACCAGCATGATTAAGTATGGTGAAATAACCCTCAACATTCACAATTGATTAAACGGTCAGATCGCGTCTAAGTAAAATGTGTGTTGTCCACCCTCCTCCACCCATAACGCAGCCAATTAATAAAGCTGACACGCGACGAACAAACGTGGCCAAATTTAAGTTTGGAGGAGCAGATGCACAACGCGTTTAACAATCTGGTCCGGCCTGAGGGTTATGTCCTCATCCAGCAGTGGATTGGCAAAACAGCTGCACGCGTACACACCCCGATTGCCCCCCCCCCCCCCCCCCACAGCATGTCAAGCTCTCAAGTTGGAGTGAGTGGCCAAGCCAGCAATGTAACGTGCACCCTTGCCTGATAGTCCGTCTCGATATAGATGAGGACGTGCCCGCTTATTGTCATGCTGTCAATCCACTGGGGGTCATTGTAACCATGCTTCGCCACGCTGGACGGCGCGGGTTCGGGAAGAATCCAGAGTACAGAAGACAGCCCGCAGAAGGACAAGTCCGTGACGAGTCTACAATCCAGGCTCAAATCGCCGTTTAGCTTGCGAGAGAACGGAGCGCAAACCAAACCCCCCCCCACCCCCGGGGGGGGCGATGTGGTCATCATCGGCGCGTTATTTCTAATTGTCACTGACAATAAATATATCCGGGGGAGATTATAATTATTCGACGAAATTGCGACTTAAATAAGGCAGGCACTTTGCACTGCTGACACGCGCCTGCTGCCAATTAGCGGCTGCATCGCGGCCGTCAACGCCCGCGCCGATGGCGATGCTCTCATGCAGCGTCGGTGACAGTGGCTTACAAACCCGCCACTGCTGCTGTTGTGTCATCGGGTTATTCGTGACCCTGTACGCGCGCGTGTGTACGCGTGTGTACGCGCCTTTGGTGGTGGTGGTGGGGGGGGGGGAGCGGTAGTGTAGTGGTTAGCGCTAAGCTGCGCAACGAAACCCAGCGGCCCGAGGTCGATTCCCGCTCACGGCCGACACCGGTGACGATTGTCTGAACCGGCCCTGGGCCTCCTCTAGGTCGACTCAGCCTCAAAATTAGTGCCTGGTGCGGTGTGTAAACATCGCCACGAGGGAGACAAAGGAGGTCGGGCGTGTTGCTGGCCATCTACCCCCCACCGTGTGCCGTGCCCGCCTTCATAGGTGCTCACTAACAGTACTTGCCCCAAATGTCTGTTAAGTCTATACGGGGAATTTTGTCTTTGCGGGGGGAGGGGTGGCGCAGCCGTTAGCGCGCTGCGCTATGAACCCGGCGACCCGAGTTCGATTCCCGCTCACGGCCATCACCAGTGACGATTATCTGAACCGGTCCTGGGCCTCCCCTAGGTGGACTCAGCCTCAAATTAATAACAGTTACCTGGTTCGGTGTGTAAACATCGCCACCGGGGAGACAAAGGCGGTCGGGCGTGATGCTGGCCACCCACCTCACCAGTGTGGGCCGTTCCGCACCTTAATAGGTGCTCGCTAACAGCAGTCGCTCCAAAAGTATGTTAATGCTATACGGGGCATCTTTGGCGTTTTTCTTGCAAATTATCTGCGTGCGTGTGTGTGTACGTCTGCGCGTGTACCGTTTACTGTGTATATATATCTACGATGCCCTGCATGCTGGGAGCCTCGGGGAATGCCGAGTGCACAAAGGGTCAGACACGCAGCTTACGAGCTCCCGCGTTCGGGCGGCTTACGAAGTTCACACCGTAAGATCGTAAACTTACACGATTCTGAGTGGGCGCTCTCACCGCGTGTGTGATTTAAGCCGCGGCTGCGTGCGGTGTATCGCTTAGAGCGGTGAGCGAGCGGATGAGAGCGCATGAGAGCAATGATTAAATGTACGAAAAAATAATTTAAAAGTTTTGCTGGCTGGCTGGCTTCTTCGTGTGGAGTCCTTTCCGCCAGCAGTGCCGCGAACAAGTACTTGCAGTGCTCCACCTTAACCTTTTTATGCAACAAAACCGCGAGCAACCAGCACATACACACCCATCTATACAAACCATAAGTTAACTCGTGAAGTCAAGTTCCATGGTGCGTGAAACCAGCTGAGAACGCGAGAGACCGAGGTGTATGACACGTGCAACTCAAGACAACAATAACAACAACAAACAGCCGTGTCAAATACGATGCATCGAAAATACCGCACGAACTTTTGGTCGAGAGCAACATTCACTCATGGGACCTCCCTTGCCAGTGTCAAAATATAAGAACACGTTTTACCCTTCATTTGAAGCTTTCGTGACTGCAGGAATCCATACTCTTTGGTTCTTTCGGTAAATAGATCACGACGTTTCGGGCGCAACACCTGATGACGGACGCTTGTGTTGCGGCCGAAACGTCGTGATCTATTTCATTTTATACCTACGTGACTTTACCGAGAGAACCAAAGAGTAAGGTTTTACCCTTTCTGACCGTAACAAAACTGTTGTGTTAAGATGTTAAAGCACCGAACAGAAACCTTTCGCGAGGAAGCGTGTCTGCTTTAACCACACGTACTTGTGGTGAACATGCGAAACAAACACGTGCTTTGATATAGTGCATGATGCGTTGTCTTCGTAGCTGATTGGTCCACACCAGAGACAGCTTTCTTTAGAGCCTGTGTACAACAAACAGACTTGTTCTACACGGACAGAGCAACTTATTGTTGCTGTAGACGGACAGTGCAACTCGTTGTTGTTGTACACGGACAGTGCAACTTCTTACAGGTCCGTGCTGATTGCGGTCACTGATTTAGCAGCAGCTGCCACGGGATATGGACGAGTGGTGTTACCAGCACAGCCATGCCGGCACACACACACACACGTGTTGACCTCTCACACACACACACGTGTTGACCTCTCTCTCACACACACACACGTGTTGACCTCTCTCTCACACACGCACACGTGTTGACCTCTCACACACACACGTGTTGACCTCTCACACACACACACGTGTTGACCTCTCTCTCACACACACACACAAACGTGTTGACCTCTCACACACACGTGTTGACCTCTCTCTCACACACACACACACACACGTGTTGACCTCTCTCTCACACACACACACACACACGTGTTGACCTCTCTCTCACACACACACACACACACGTGTTGACCTCTCTCTCACACACACACACACGTGTTGACCTCTCACACACACACACACGTGTTGACCTCTCACACACACATACACACGTGTTGACCTCTCACACACACACACGTGTTGACCTCTCACACACACACACACGTGTTGACCTCTCACACACGCACACACGTGTTGACCTCTCACACACGCACACACGTGTTGACCTCTCACACACGCACACACGTGTTGACCTCTCACACACGCACACACGTGTTGACCTCTCACACACGCACACACGTGTTGACCTCTCACACACGTGTTGACCTCTCTCTCTCACACACACACACACACGTGTTGACCTCTCTCTCTCACACACACACACGTGTTGATCTCTCTCTCTCACACACACACACGTGTTGACCTCTCTCTCTCTCAAGCACGCACACACGCAGTCCGTAGGCTCTGCGCGGTGAGCACTGCACGCAAGACCACCACCACGTGCCAGCAGAAGTCACGGTTGTTGTTGTTGTTGCATCCCACACAACCGCACAAGCACACGCGCCAGCGTTTAGCCCTACGGCTACTCAACATTAACATCGCCTCGTCTTCCCTGTTGATCCCCCAATCTCCCCTCTCAACCACTCGTCCGCCTCCCGGTACCCCCCCAATCCTCATCCCCTCTCCACCACCCCCCATCAACCCTCCCACCTATCCACCCACGCCATCCCCCCCCGCACACGTTCACAAAGGCCCCCAGCAGCAGCAGCAGCCGACAGCTCTCCGCTCTTAATTAAATTGGTCAACTTTCCAATGGCGAGACGGTCAAACTTCCATCTTTGTTTCGCAAGCCGAGTTTTGCCGCCGCTGGCCGAGACGCCGCGTGCAAGGTGGGAGGGGAGAGCGCGCGTTTCAGTGGCGTGCAATTGTGGATGTGAGCCGTTCGAGAGCGCCCCGCGGTGTTCCCGGCATCTCTCTCGCTCTCACAAGCCAGCGGCGCTCCCTCATCTCCTCCATCGCCAGCCACCTACAACCGCATCAATACGTCTTCACACCCTCCCCCCGCCTCCACTCGCATCGCTCGTAACCTTCCAACGCGCACACGTGCACGCGCGCGCAATTAAACTTTTAACTGGAGTAAAAGTTTTTTTTTTCCGCCGCTGCCGCTGCTGCTGCCTGTAAGTGTCCCGGAGGCGAAAATCCACTTCATTAAAATTCCGCTCAATGTATATATGTACTGTATATATATATTAATGTGTACATATGTAAAATGTATTCCAAGTTTAAGTGCGTGGTCTTGAATAGGTTTTGTCTTTTGTCTAACTCCGCTACGAATACACAGATGCGCGTTGAGAGTTGGAACCGAAATATCGATCTCGATTATGAAAACATTTTTTGCAAATAGTGCTCGCTAGAATGCCGGCAGAGTGAATACAAAGACAAATGTCCCCCGTACAGCCTTTTTACCAGCTGCAAGTGCTGTTAGCGAACGTCGTCACGTCACACGCCCGGCCACCTTTGTTATTCCCAGGACCGGTTCAGATCAATCGTCACCGGTGTTGGCCGTGAGCGTGAAATCGAACCCGTGTCGCCGGGTTCCTAGCGCAGCGCGCTAACCGCTACACCACCGCTCCCCTTACCGCTACGCCATTAACGATGAACAAACACACAAACACGCACACACACAAAGACAAAGATCCCCCATATAGCCTTAACAGACTGTAGGGGCAAGTGCTGTTAGCGAGCACCTATGAAGGCCGGAACGGTACACGAGGGGGTGGGTGGCCAGCACCACGCCCGACCGCCTTTGTCTCCCCAGTGGCGATGTTTACACACCACGTACTAATTTGAGGCTGAGTCGACCTAGAAGAGGAGGCCTAGGACCGGTTCAGATAATCGTCACTGGTGTTGGCCGTGAGCAGGAATCGAACCCGGGTCGCTAGGTTCATAGCGCAGCACGCTAACCGCTACACTACCGTTCCCCACACACACACACGGACACACACGGACAGACAGACACGCGCAGACGAGAGAACAAGACGCTTGTGTGTGTGTGTTTTACAAATTATTGTTTATAAGCGCGTCGCGCGTGCAGTCACCCACTGCTGTGATCGGCAGCAATGAGGGTGGCCCAATAATTGAGTCCCGTTGTAATGTTCCACTCCGCTGGCTCGGGTGGACAAACTCGGAATGATATTGCCATATTTAGCCTCCCACCCCCCCAATCCCCGTGTAAACAACAACAAAAACCACGTCCACCGCCATCGCACGCGAACCCGCGCGGGTAGCGTCGAGATCAGCGCTGCGCCGCGCTACGAACCCGGCCACCCGAGTTCGATTCCCCGCTCACGGCCACCGACACCCAGAGGCGATTATCTGAGCCGGTTCTGGGTTCTCCCTTAGGTCGACTCAGCATCAAATGGGTGCACGGTGCGATGTGCCGACATCGCAACGAGGGAGGCAAAGGCGGCCGGGCGTGGTGTTGGCCACCCACCCTCTCGTGTGCCGTGTCGGCCTCCATAGGTGCTCGCTAACAGCACTTGCCCCAACAGTATGTTAAGGCTATAACGGGGATCTTTGTCTTTGTTTGATATTGTGGGGGAGCGGTCGTGTTGCGGTTAGTGCGCTGCGCTAGGAACCCGGCGACTCGAGTTCGATTCCTTCCCCACGACCAACACCCGTGACGATTATCGGAACCGGTCCTGGGCAGTCCCTAGATCGACTCAGCCTCAAATGAGTACCTGAGGCCGTATGTAAACATCGCCACCAGAGAGACAAAGGCGGTTGAACGCATATGCTTTCGCGACCAATATTATTCGTAAAATGTTTTTTTTGTTGGGTTAACACACCACCACCCAACACAACCAATTAGTCAGGTTGGTCACGTAAACGCAACGTGCCAATTAGTTACTACTTCAGCACATCGGTGTGTTGGAAAGTAAACCCAGAGAATTTACAATTGTAATGAGACAAAGGCGGGCGAGCGGGCGTGATGTTGGCCACCAGCCCGTGTCGGACTTCATAGGTGATCGCGAACAGCACTTTCCACACAAAACGAAAAACTGTTGAGGCTATCCGGGGGATCTTTTCAGTGGCCATCAACGCAACTGCTCTACGGATCCCGAGTTCGACTCCCGCTCACGTCTAACGTAAACTGCGTGGTGGGTGATCATGTCGGTGATGGTGGTAATGATGGTGATGGTGGTAATGTCGGTGATGGTGGTAATGTCGGTGATGGTGGTAATGTCGGTGATGGTGGTAATGTCGGTGATGGTGGTAATGTCGGTGATGGTGGTAATGTCGGTGATGGTGGTAATGTCGGTGATGGTGGTAATGATGGTGATGGTGGTAATGTCGGTGATGGTGGTAATGATGGTGATGGTGGTAATGTCGGTGATGGTGGTAATGTCGGTGATGGTGGTAATGATGGTGATGGTGGTAATGTCGGTGATGGTGGTAATGATGGTGATGGTGGTAATGTCGGTGATGGTGGTAATGATGGTGATGGTGGTAATGTCGGTGATGGTGGTAATGATGGTGATGGTGGTAATGTCGGTGATGGTGGTAATGTCGGTGATGGTGGTAATGATGGTGATGGTGGTAATGTCGGTGATGGTGGTAATGATGGTGATGGTGATAATGATGGTGATGGTGGTAATGTCGGTGATGGTGGTAATGTCGGTGATGGTGGTAATGTCGGTGATGGTGATAATGATGGTGATGGTGGAAATGTCGGTGATGGTGGTAATGATGGTGATGGTGGTAATGTCGGTGATGGTGGTAATGTCGGTGATGGTGGTAATGTCGGTGATGGTGGTAATGATGGTGATGGTGGTAATGTCGGTGATGGTGGTAATGATGGTGATGGTGGTAATGTCGGTGATGGTGGTTATGATGGTGATGGTGGTAATGTCGGTGATGGTGGTAATGATGGTGATGGTGGTAATGTCGGTGATGGTGATAATGATGGTGATGGTGGTAATGTCGGTGATGGTGGTAATGTCGGTGATGGTGGTAATGTCGGTGATGGTGATAATGATGGTGATGGTGGTAATGTCGGTGATGGTGGTAATGATGGTGATGGTGGTAATGTCGGTGATGGTGGTAATGATGGTGATGGTGGTAATGTCGGTGATGGTGGTAATGATGGTGATGGTGGTAATGACGGTGATGGTGGTAATGATGGTGATGGTGGTAATGTCGGTGATGGTGGTAATGACGGTGATGGTGGTAATGACGGTGATGGTGGTAATGATGGTGATGGTGGTAATGTCGGTGATGGTGGTAATGTCGGTGATGGTGGTAATGTCGGTGATGGTGGTAATGACGGTGATGGTGGTAATGACGGTGATGGTGGTAATGTCGGTGATGGTGGTAATGACGGTGATGGTGGTAATGTCGGTGATGGTGGTAATGACGGTGATGGTGGTAATGACGGTGATGGTGGTAATGTCGGTGATGGTGGTAATGTCGGTGATGGTGGTAATGTCGGTGATGGTGGTAATGTCGGTGATGGTGGTAATGTCGGTGATGGTGGTGATGGTGGTAATGACGGTGATGGTGGTAATGACGGTGATGGTGGTAATGTCGGTGATGGTGATAATGTCGGTGATGGTGGTAATGTCGGTGATGGTGGTAATGTCGGTGATGGTGGTGATGGTGGTAATGACGGTGATGGTGGTAATGACGGTGATGGTGGTAATGTCGGTGATGGTGGAAATGTCGGTGATGGTGGTAATGACGGTGATGGTGGTAATGACGGTGATGGTGGTAATGTCGGTGATGGTGGTAATGTCGGTGATGGTGGTAATGTCGGTGATGGTGGTAATGTCGGTGATGGTGGTAATGTCGGTGATGGTGGTAATGTCGGTGATGGTGGTAATGTCGGTGATGGTGGTAATGTCGGTGATGGTGGTAATGACGGTGATGGTGGTAATGACGGTGATGGTGGTAATGTCGGTGATGGTGGTAATGTCGGTGATGGTGGTAATGACGGTGATGGTGATAATGACGGTGATGGTGGTAATGTCGGTGATGGTGGTAATGTCGGTGATGGTGGTAATGTCGGTGATGGTGGTAATGACGGTGATGGTGGTAATGTCGGTAATGGTGGTAATGACGGTGATGGTGGTAATGACGGTGATGGTGGTAATGTCGGTGATGGTGGTAATGACAACGATAGTGATTATGACGGTGATGGTGATAATGGCGATGGAGGTAATGATGATAGTGGTGGTCGATTCCTCGCCGATATCATTTCAGATGCAACCGGGGGTCGATATCCAACCACGGCAAACATCAGTGGCAAGTTACATCTGAACCGTCACTGTGCCCCCCCCTCCCCCATGTTTCCAAACCGCACGGACCAGCATGGTGAAGTATGGTCAAACAACCACAAATTCCGACACGGCGCAGTGTCAACATCAGATCCGAGGCTGGGCCGTGGTTGCTGCTGGCCGTGTGAGTGCTCGCGAGAAAGCACTTGCCGCCAACAGCTGATGTGGGCTACACGGGTGATCTTTATCTTTGCGCACTCTGTCTGACTCGCGATTCAGAGCGTACGGAGTGCGCTTGGTCGATGCCTCGCCTCTCTATAATTGTCGAGGCCAGCGAACTCGCCGTCTGCATGCGAGCTCCGTCGCATATTACAGCGCCTAATGAACCGTGCCCCCTTGTCGAGACAGAGAGAGAGAGAGAGACGGGCAACGGTGCTGCTGGCTCTGTTATTGATTCGGTGACGGTGGTGATGGAAATGATGATGCTCGTGTTTATGGTTCTGATGGTGGTACTGATGGTGGCATTTGTAGTGGTGATCGTGATGGTAGTGCTGATGATAGCTGCGCGCGAATAACACTTGCCCCAACAATCTGTTAAGGCTGTATGGGGGATCTTTGTCTTTGGTAGTGATGATGGTGATGATGTTAGTGATGGTGGTGGCGATGGTGGGGATGGTGATGGCTTGCGCCCTTGCTCTGCAAGACCGGGAGATCTTTGACGGATGTTCGGTCGACCGGGTTGATGGTGGCAATGGTCGTGGTGTCTCACCACGTGACTGCGGTGATGATAGCGGTAGTTACTGGTAGTGGTGGTGGATGTTATTATGGTCGTGATGATGGCGATGGCGGTGATTGTGGTGATGATGGTCGTGATGTGGTGATAGTGATGATGGAGGTGACGGCGTTATACAAGGCAACCAACCCTCATGAACGCGATCTCGATATTCTGTTCTCCCATGCTGTGCAAGGTTTGAGCCTGGTTAATTCTTAGGGTGCAACGCATGTCGATTTCCATACGGTCACGATACATGCATCAATTGCGTGATGTCCCATTCATGAAATGCTTCGCGAGGAGAGGGGTGGCGCAGTGATTAGCGCACTGGCTTCAAGCCAGCAGTGGATCGACCATGACTGATATCGATGATTATGATGTGTGTTATCTAGATTACGTATGTTCTTGCAGCTATTTGGGATTCTGCGTGATTTTTTTCTTTTTGTAAAGCATTCATCATGACGCCTTTCCGTGCGCTCTTTAATGACATTGGGGCGCACTGATTGATGGGCCGTAATTGTTCCGGTTTGAATCATACATTTCAGTTGACACCTTTAAGTCGCGGCTATTGGCCTCACCTGTGTAAGTCGGCCTATGTGTGTCGGACTTCTTTCGCGCCGTACGTACCCAACCGTGATTATCGGATGTGCAGGGGAAGGACAACAAAATCCCCCTTCCTCCTCGTCACACGCATGGCGCTCTAATATCCCATTGTTCAAGCGCACCTTACAAAACTAAAGCTATGATTCTTCTTGGTGTCCTCAGGCTGCTTGCGTTGTGGCCGAAACGTCGTGAGAATTCATCTTCTTGGTTCTTTCGGTAAAGTCACGTTGAAGGGAAGTAATAAAATAATAAAAATAAAACATAATAAAACAATTCTCACGACGAAATTTAGTCGTGAGAATGATTTTATTATGTTTTATTTTTTTATTATTGTATTACTTCCCTTCTACGTGACTTTACCGAAAGAACCAAGAAGATGAATCCCTGCAGTCACGAAAGCTTTAAATCGAAATTTAAAGCTACGATTGTTACCGATGAGAATAAGCATGCAGCCATCGGAGATTCTGCATGGTTCTACAGCCACCAAATGTCTTGTTCATAATCGACATCCAAATCGAATCGAAGCAGCAGAAATCATTGTTATCGAAGATAGTAGAACAAATATATGAATCGGTACAAATAAATCGGACGGGTTGGAGAGGCAGCGGCTTCTTCACTCTTCGCGTGTCCCCAATGGTCAGCGGGTGGCGCTCACGCGCGCCCGGTGGAGCGACCCCGCAGCGCGCTGATGGATGATGGATCGCGTGGCGCGATTAATCCATCTTGGAGACGTGGCAGCCGTGTCGAAGATGGATGGGCAAGTTATCCACACCCGTGCCTCCAAGTCCAAAAAGCCACCTTGCAGACATATAGCCATTAAAGCCCCCACCACCCACCCCGCTACCGCCCCATCCCCCGTCACACATCCCACGATTAATCGACAAAAAATAAAACTTGCGTAGTTTTTTTTATTTTGGAAATTGCCCGTCTCGTTTGTAATATTTTTGTAAAGGCATTGGCATCAGCCATGAATAATCAATTGCTGTAGCCCCCCTCCGCCCCCGATCCGCTGTCTAAAAGTAATGTTATATTATTTGAAAGTGTTATGCGTATAGGTTAAATAATCGATTCAGGGGCGCGCGATTACGCAAATCTATCGCAAGTGGTCTCCACATCGCCTGGCACAAGTGCCGTGGTGACGCCACCGCCACTTCGTATGTAGGGTATGTTGAACTTCCTTTGCACCGTACGTAGAGCCGACCGTGCTCATCGGAAGTGCAGGGGTGAATGGCGGTCGTTATTGTTGTATCTGTGCGTGTTCGTGTGTGTTTCTTATGCGTGGCTTTGTGTGTGCGCGCATCTTTGTATCTGTGGGGTTTTGTTAATGTGTGCCTGTTTGTTTACGTGTGACTTTGTCTTTTGTATCCGAATGAGTACCTGGTGCGATGTGTAAACATCACCGTTAGGGAGGCATTAGGGAGACAAAGGCGGCCGGGTGTGGTGTTGGCCACCCACCCCCTCGTGTGCCGTGCTGGCCTGCATAGGTGCTCGCTAACAGCACTTGCCCCAACAATTTGTTAAGGCTTCACTGGGGGATCGTCTTTGTCTTTTGTGTGCGCGTGCGCGTTTGTTTATTTATGACTGTGAGTAAACACCCATGCAAAACAGGCATGAGCTTGCGCAGCCTTGTAAACATGGACACTCACGGGAGAGTCTCGAGGATTTTCAGCGCGAGTTTGGAGACGCAGAAAATACAAATCCCTCGTACACACGGCGATGACAGCAGCCAGCCGTGTCTGACACGAAGCAGCTCAGTGCGGGAGGGTGGGGGCGGTGTGGAAGGTCAGGGGAGAGGGGGGGGTGAGGTGGGCCAGAAGGGGGTCAGGGAGGTGAAAAGTGACAGGCATCAGAATATTTATATCGGAGGGATCCGATGAGCTATGACAATATTTTTAACTTATGTCCAGTGGTGGCATAGGGGTCACTCGTTCATACAGAATAGTCGAGTCTGATGATTACCTAGTGTACACTAATCACCCATAAATGTCTGTCCGTCCCGCGCGTGACGTCACTCCACATGAGGCCCACTCCCACTCATTTATATTCATGAGTGGGTGGATTTTTACACAAACGCAGAGGAAGGTCGAGCTGAATTTAATAATTTATTACGCAAAGTCGCTTCAAATATGATGGGTTTTTTTACAGAAAGTGACGGTAAAAAAATAAATCTACGCAGCACAGTGCTACGTCCGTGCGTGACGTCACTGCAAAAGAGCCCCCTTCATTAATATTCATTCCCGCGCTGAAATTTACACTAACGCACAAGAAGGTTGCGCACTCCACATGCCGCACCCCTCCCCTCATGAATAATCATGACCGGGTGACGTCGTCCACATGCCGCACCCCTCCACAGTAACCATGAGGCGGTGACGTCACTCCGCATGCCGCACCCCTCCCCAATAACCATTAGCGGGTGACGTCACTCCACATCTCTTTAATAATCATGAGCTGAACAATTTTTCTATTGAATATTTCAGATTTACTGCAACATACACCCGTCCTTGGACGGGCAAAAAAGCTCGTTGTTTATAAGAAGGGTCTTGTCAACCTTTCGCAGTAAGCTCGGCGATGAATACGATGCGTAATTAAAAATGTAGCAGTTTTTTTCTTCTCTTTTCTAATTTACCAACAAATGCGACTTATGACGCCGGCATCCAATAGGCCCCACGCGTGCAAATTTACGCCACGGGGACCTTGAACGCCCACTGCGAATGGAGACGGCGCGTACGCATGTTACGACCGATAACAACCTGCAGTGTTGAACAGGTGGACGGCGGCTGGATTCGAGACCGCGAGTTTCTCCTGCAACGAGCGGCGAACGAACTCCGGCGAGGTAACGCCACCTCTGGGTCTCACGCGGAAAGGACGGCTGCACAACGGGCGTCAGCGAGCGTCGTGGCGATGATATCGTCGGCTTCAGGGGATGCGGCGATCGGTCAGTTTGGGCCCGAATATTCGATTTGTCTCGCGCGGTCGCGCCTCGAGGCCTCCTCTTGCACCAATCACATCGTCGTGACGCTCACGGTCTCGAACGCTTAACGCTGTAGGGGCGCTCCATCGTCGCAAAATTAAATCGCTGCAGATCCGTAGTCGTGACCTCTTTGCGATATTACGTTACTGCTCGAATGAAAGTAAAATAAAGTGTGGAATGTAAATGAAAGCATTTTCAGAAGAAGAAAAAGTTTACTTAAACGGCGTTTTAAATAAGTGGTCGATTCTTTAACGCTGTTGTTATTGAAAACATGTCTCATTGTGGTTGTCAACGGGGCCCCAAATCGCAGCTTTGGCCACCGTGGGAGGGGGGTGGTGGTGGTGCAAGGCACCCCCTGCCCCCACGCTCGTTACGCTACCGACGGGCATGGGACTGTTGTTGATGATGAGTTTGGTGGTGGGGGGTCCATTCTAACCCCGGCCCCCTCCAGCCGTCTTTTAAGTGGCCCTAAAAACCTCTCCCAGTATGCCGATAACAGCGGCTTCACAGAGACGCGTGATGCCCCTTAGCAGGCTGGCTTGGAGTCGCGAGTGCCGGCATAAAAACACCGACTACTAAATGAATACAAAGTTACGCCGGACGCATACTAATTCGATATGATTATTGTACCCTAAATGCCGATGATCCCATGAACGAAATAAGTTGACGAGATGGGATGCGGCATGGCCAAAACAATAATTCCCGGAACGGCGTTTGGGACTGTTCCGGGGTGAACTCAAACACTGCCAATCACAGACGGTGGTGTTAGCGAGCACCTGCCAAGGCCTTTACACAAAAGCAGAAGACTAATGAATGTTATGCTGCCCGCACTGACCATCATGGTGAAGTATGGTCAAATATATCTGGCAAATAGTCGTCATCCAGTAGTGGAGTGACACAACACCGGGCTGTGCACGTGCACGGTCATATACTGACAGAGCTAAGCAGGTTGCATCCTGCTCAGTACTTGCATGGCCAGCTGCCCGGAAATACCAGGTGTTACAGGCTTGAGGCTCTCAGGGCGAATACAGAAACCGCTCCCCCACCAACCCACCCACCTCCTCGCTTGACACCTCCCCCCCCCATCCCCACATTGCCCTCCCCTTACACCCATCGAGACCCGCTCTGCTCTGCAAACCAAAACAGAATCTTAAACCCGATTGAATTAACATCGATTTTCCTCCGTTGATTTTTTTTTTGGGTCTACGTTCGATATCTGATCTTGTTACCGTGCGCGGTTTAAATGCAGCCTCGACAACAGGCGCGTGTGCGCGCGCGTGTGTGCGTGCGCGTGTCACTGCTATTGAACTCGCCCCGTTGGAGTTCGATTCCAGCGTCGGGTGATATCTGAGCTGTCACCTGAACTGTCACCCACCCCACCAGGCTCGCTGATCAACTCGCACTGTCCTATCGTGGTGAAGTATGGTCAAACAACCCCCCCCCCCACCCCAACAATCGAAACACGCCAGACCTTTCATCCAACAGTCGATTCACAAGGTTGTATAATTCATTATCATTATTGAACCCACGGGCGCACGCTCTACTATGCACACACACACACACGCGTATCTATCTACATACTCACGCATGCGTGTGCACGTACAGATGCGATGTATGCGTGAGCGCACGCACTTCATGCGAGGCGCTTGCGTCTGGTTCAAGATGCACATTTCGTACAACGCAACACCGCCCTCTCGTGACGACTGTGGATAGTATCCCCTTCTCCCCTCCAAGTGAAATGTGTCCAGCCAGCAGCGTGTAACCTTACTGTTTGTTTTTTTTTCGGTAAAGTCACGTAGGTAAAACAAAAATTCAATTAAATCATGACGTTTCGGAGGCAGCACAAGCTTCCGTCTTCAGGTGGAATCGTCACAACAAAATTACTGTATCAAGTGAAGAAAGTTCTTCAGTAATTTATTGACCGATGTGCACCATCTCCGTCATGAATTTAAAATCCCTGTCCTGTCAAACATAACCCCACCCCCCACATAACCGGAGACTTAGAACAACCCACAAAATAATTGGAAAAGTCCGCAACGCACCACACCTGGCGCTCCACTGTGACCTCTTCAACCTCCCAAAGACGACGTCTCCGCTCAAGAAAGTCGATTTGTACAGACCAGCCACCCACGCATCCACCCACCCACCTACTCACGACTTAAACACAAATCTCAGCTGGACACAACAATGGGAATCACTGGACCTGGCCAATATGCGTCATGACAGTGGAGTCAACCTACGGCGCGGGTGGATTGGTGGCCACGAGAATGATCGAGAATCGCGGCGTGGCCAGGTGATGTAAGAGGACAGTCGAGTCAACGTGCGGAGCGAGTGGCCTCGGGGCAACGAGAAAGATCTGGAAAAGGGGCGTGGTCACGGGACAGGGGCGTGGCCTCTCCGTGAGATTGGGGAGTGTTACAGAAGCGAGTCCGATTGTTACTTCGCAAGGCCATTAGGCACGGCGGCGACTTGGGGAGTGCAATCATCCAGCAGTGAATATAACGAGTGCGGTGAAGACGACGAAGGGGATATGTCATTTATCACCTCTGGGATTGAGTTCCAAGTGTTACAGCGCGATTATCTCTCGCCTTGTGAGCCTAAATGTTCCAACAAATATAATATTCAATTCCGCAGCTGCTTTATTTTAAATATTTGATCACGGGTTCTTTTCATAAAGCGCCACCGCGAAGCGTAATCTCCCTCGGCTTCCATCTCTGCTCCCTTTCACTCCTCCCCGCGCAAACCCCGGGCAACCACAGTCCCCAATCCCCCCTCCCCCTCCCTCCATGCAAATGAATCTGAATTGCGCACCAAGCACCAACAAATCCCTAGCCAGATCACGACTCAATTGCAGAAGATTTAGAGCTACAAGCGATCCTTGATCCAGCGGGAACATCCAGCGCGGCCTCAGTGCAAATACAGAAGGACTCCGGCTTGCCAACGACGTCGTATCTCACGGTTGTAATGTTTTCCCCGATATGGCGATTATCGCGATATCGGCTTTCCGTTCCCGAGACGTGACGATAATCCACCCGGCGCGTTGCACGCGACATGATTTCATCGCTCCAGCTTGCTCGGTGGATTTGCTCTCAGACGCGCTCGTATGATTTGTGCGCGAGCGTGTGGTGAGCGGTAGTGCAGTGTGCTTTGTGTTTCATGACGATTATCTGAACCTGTCCTGGGCCTCCCCCCCCTAGTTCTAGATTTGAAGCTTTCGTGACTGCACGGATTCATACTCTTAGTTCTTTCGGTAAAGTCACGTAGGTAAAAAATGAAATTAAAATTAACAAAAATAAAATGAAAAAATAAAAATCACGACGTTTCGGAGGCAACACAAGTCTCCGTCATCAGGTGGGACGCCTCAAAAGATTATCTCGCCACTGGGGAGACAAAGGCGGTCCAGCGTGGTGTTTGCCCCCCCCCCGCCCGCGTCCTCACCCCCCGCCCGCACCCCCAGCCTACTCGCCACATGTCAGCAGCCTTAATAGGCGCTCTCAAAGCATTTAGCACCGCAACACTTTGGCCATATAGGGGCCGGGTCACGATATTTGTCGTGCCTCTTTACGACTGTGCCCGCGCGTGGTGCCGTGAGGCTTCGTGTGCACGCCCCATGCGTGGATGGTAATCCGAGTGAACGCGATATTTGATATTACCACGAGGGTCTCTTTGTAACGAAATCGATCGATGAAGCGGTGATCGCGTTCATTGGACTAATTGAGATCTGCACAGGCACGAGACGATGTGCAGGTCGCTGCGTGGTGCACGTGGCATCGACAGAGGCAGGACGTCGAAGGAATCCGTGGTCGCATCCAACATCCAGGGATTTCATTTTCAACCGGAGCTTCGTAGCAAGCTGTCTGCTATTAAGAAGGAGCATTGCGCTTATGACATAATAATCTGATTAGCGATTAATTACACGGACACGTCTAATTTGAAACTAGAAATAATATTCCATTACGCCACTCCACAGGCGCTCAATTTGCTCATTAGTGACAAATGGTAGGGTTGGGGGAGGATAGACTCCACGCGTCACCTACACCAGCGAGAGGAGAATTTGCAATGATTACGATTCGTAAAGTGAGTTGGGGGGGGGGGGGTACGGATGGGGGTGGGGGGGGATAAGCAGGGTAGTGAGAGCGGTGGCGCAGTGGTTGACGCACTGCGCTGTGAACCCGCGCGTCTTGAGTTAGATTAGAGGCCGATCGAAACTGAATGTCTGGTTTCGGCCGAAACCGAAAGTGAAAAATTTACTTTTGGCCGAAACCGAATGTAAACTTTTTGGCTTCGGCCGAAACAGAAACTATGCCGAAAGAGGCCATTTGCCAACTTTCGGCGCCGAAACCGAATTTCGGTCGGCCTCTAGACGCGTCACAGACTCGCACGCACGCACACCCAAGCCCCCTCCTGCTGTGTGGAACCCATGTGGAGGAGGAGGAGGTGGGGTGGGATGGGGTGGTGGGAGGGTTGAATTGGATCATTGGAGGAGTGGTGGGCGGATGAGTGAGTGAGTGTGCGCGCGCGCGCGTATGCACACTGTTGGCATCAGCACGCTGCTATACTCTGTTCAGTGTGCTGTGCGTGCGCCTGTGTATGTGTGGTGCATGCCTCGAGCTGCTTGTGAGAGCCCAGCCTCTGAGCCGCTCAAACAAAAGTGCTCCTGGTGGACTGCTGCTGCTGCGTGTGCTGGCTACGCGTGTGCTGCTTTCTGCTGCTGCTCGCTAGTTTGGTGGTTTTGGGGGGGAAGTTATTTTTTTCTTATTCTTCTCCGTCGTCTGTCTTATCCCCTCCCCCCCACCACCGCCACACCCCTCTCACTCCCATCCTTGCTTGAGTGTGCGTGTGTGCGCTGCTTGCGATCGCCGGAGAGAGTGAGGTGCATCAACCAACGACGCTGCTGCCCGGAGTCGCATGTGCGCGCGCGCGCGTGTAGTTTAGAGGCCGACCGAAACTGATTTTCTGGTTTCGGCTGAAAACGAAACCAGACGGAAAGTAAAAAAAATACTTTCGGCTAAAAACGAAACGATGCCGAAAGAGGCCCTTTGCCAACTTTTGGCACCGAAACCGAATTTCGGTCGGCCTCTAAGTTAGATTTCCGATCACGGATGAGAGTGGTGACGAGTGATATCGGAACCGTTCCTGCCTTCTCACTGCCCTCTTCAGCAACCGACTGGACATCTGTGTTAAATAGCTTTATAGCTCATCGGATTCCTACAGTAAAAAAAATATTCTGATTCTGAATATCCGCTGATCAGCGTTGGGAAGAATTATCAACCCCCCTCCCCCCCCCGATGGTCTACACGGCGTGGGACGCCTTCATCCAGCAGTGGATGAATGGCTTTCACTGATGATTATATTATAGGTGCACTCATCAGCCGCATGGAGTACGAGCGTTCCATGAAAGACGTAATGGCCGTCTCGTGTAGCAATGGGGAGACCTAGAGACAGACAGCGGTGGTGGTGATGATGATCGACTCACCGTGACCAGCGTGGTGAAGCGTAGTGAACGAAAACCCCCACTGGGCAACGCGACTTTCAGGATTTGAGATATTTTCCCATCCAGCAGTGGATTGCCAAAGGGTTCAAAATGAGCCAGTTAGAGGCTACCCAGTCATTACAATCGGCATGTTGGTGATTACGCATTGATTAAACTGTGCTGCCTCGGCAGCTTTAGTGAGTATGCTCACTTTACTGATCTGCTGCTATGTAATTGACATTTGCAACTAATTTAATTGGTTTCTAAGTGTTCAGTAAAGTCACAGGATGTGCGGTCTCATTCACTTCCTTGGCAAAGCGCGGGTGATTGCTGCAAACTGCGCATGTGGTTTGCACAATCCTCACATGTCGTTTTTATTTTTATAAGATGGTTCAACCTTTATTAGTCACATCGGCAGCCAGATTACTTTAAACATACGCCACCGGGTAGACTAATCAGCTGTTTTTCTCACAATGGTAAGCATCTGTTGTCCAATAATCATCATCATCATCAGCAGCAGCAGCAGCAGCGGCGGCATCACATTGACGCAATTGTTATTATTTCGAGACGATGATTATAATGCTACTCATGATGATGCTGATGACGTAGCCGCTGGTGCTGATGATGGTGATCGAGGCTTTCGTGACGAATAAAAATGTTCAACTTGTAAACTAAAAAAAAAGTTCAACTTGTAACGCGGCTCCGTGATCCTCGATGTATGAAGTTGCCGTAGGTCGATTAAGGAGCGTTTAAAAGTGTGGGGGGGAAACCGGAGCACTCAGAGAAACTAGACGCGACAAGGGGGCAGCATTCTCTATCATGTTACGATTTATTGTACAAAATAGAAAGTATTTTTAAATCCTTTATTAAATCCTTCAAATTAAGTTCACTTGCTTGCTTGCGCGTTTACGACCGTGCAAATCTTTTGGTCGTTTTTTAACCCACTTCCCGTGATACAATCGAGCTGACATTTTGCACACAGACTCGTTGTGCGTGACAATTTATTTTCGTGAAAAAAATTTTCCTACATTATTCACTTTTTAGGAAAAAAAATGTCATATTTAATTTAAAATACCAATGTGATGAAAATGAAACTCTTACTCAAGAAAAACAGAAATGAATAATAAAATAAAACCGATGGCACGCATATAAAGGATTTATAGTGAAAAACTTTGTTTTTACGGGTTAATTTTTACCAGGTAAGCCCCACTGAGCTATATAGCTCTTTTTCAGAAGCGACCTGGCCACACATGATAATTCAACTAAGTGGATTACCACGTGGAAATATATATATAGCAGCCAAATACTCTTGTAGGGACTGCATAAAGAGAGAGACGGTGCGTGGGTGGAGATAATGAGGGTATAGGGACAGTGCGTGGCCAGGTGGTCACGAGGGATATTTACAGGAGGGAACCATGGGGGGGGGGATGATCAGGACTGGCTGAGCCAGTTCGGGAAAGAGGGCGTGGCCGGGGAAGGGCGTGGTCGGGGGCGTGGTCGGGGGCGTGGTCGTGGGCGGGGCGAGGCCACGCCAGAGGGAATATAAGGCAGAGGCTGAGAGAGCTCGGGGCTGTCTTAGGATCGGGCTGGACTACGATGGCCGGTGTCTTCGGGCCGCCGGTGTTTTCGAGCCATTGCTGTCTCCATGCGGTCGTTGCTTGGGTGCTATCCTAGCCCAAGCATCTGTTGTTATTCTAGCCCAGTACTGTATGGTAGTTATAGCTAAGTACTGTAGGATATGAGATTGCGTTATCTGCGCCCTAATGAATGAATAAGAAAAACAAGAAGTATTCTTTGGGTCTTTTGGAAAAGTCGCATTCATTTTAAGGACGTTTTCCTATCGCCGTATATTCTCGCGTTACTCTGAGAAATTAAACGATTGTTCTGTTACCCAGTTTAACAAACGTAATAATCGAGGATTAAATGTACGGATCAATAAGGAGAACATCTCCTGGAGTACTGTGACAATTCCAAGCATAAGAGTTCACATATGAGTGTTATGTTTCTGTAAAGAAATTAAACTTTCTCTACCCAGAAGCGTCTGAGTGGTGTCTTCCTAAGTTTATGCATAATAATCTTAATTATGATAACTGTATCCTGTGGTGAGATTTGACATAAACACACTAAGACAATCAGTAAAGGTTAAAGCGAGAATAATTGTATTACGACCCTAGACAATGAAGCCGAGCTTAATTTAGCATAATTACATCACACTTTCATAACTTCATACAACTCCTAGTATTATCCTGATTAATAATACCACCCGAGACAACGAACATGAGCCTAATTATCATAAAAACATACATTTAGCATCAGCAAATGCATTTGCATAACTTAATGCACTTACATATTTTCAAGACCCGACATATACAACAATACTACTAACACTATTGTGTGTAGGCATGTAGATACTACTGACTCTATTGTATGCAGGGTGTGTAGGCATGTAGACACTACTGACTCTATTGTGTGTAGGGTGTGTAGGCATGTAGACACTACTGACTCTATTGTGTGTAGGGTGTGTAGGCATGTAGACACTACTGACTCTATTGTGTGTAGGGTGTGTAGGCATATAGACACTACTGACTCTATTGTGTGTAGGGTGTGTAGGCATGTAGATACTACTGACACTATTGTATGTAGGGTGTGTAGGCATGTAGACACTACTGACTCTATTGTGTGTAGGGTGTGTAGGCATGTAGATACTACTGACTCTATTGTGTGTAGGGTGTGTAGGCATGTAGACACTACTGACTCTATTGTGTGTAGGGTGTGTAGGCATGTAGACACTACTGATTCTATTGTGTGTAGGGTGTGTAGGCATGTAGATACTACTGACTCTATTGTGTGTAGGGTGTGTAGGCATGTAGATACTCTGTTGAATGCTCGCTGGTTCACGGAGCAGATGAGCTGGAGGAGTTGGGCCCCACGTGCAAGGACATCTCCCGAAGGCGAACCTCGTTCACGCCCCACTCTTTCGCTTCTTGACGTGGGGTAGGGGGGTGGTCTTAACTTACTTAGTCCCCCCCCTGATCGCCCGCCCACTTCCCCCACAAACGGATACGATTCTGAGCCCCCATCACAGACCCCTGACCCGTACGGCAATCATAACAGATGCAATCAGTGCGTCGAAATTCAATCGCGAATACCGAAAGTAATTTGGTGCAATTTATCGCACTTGGTCAATGCGCAATTACATTTGTAAATGGTCAGAGTTAGCGGAAATGGGTTCATTCAATTAAAACATACGTAGAATTGTAATTACGTCGCAACCGAAATTGCGGTTTGACTCTCCGTTGCAATTTTCTTCGCGCCCGTGGCGCATCTCATTATATTCCGACGATGTGCAACACGCAAACAGAACACGTGAGCAAAGAGCGCAGTCTAGCGCTTGCACCTAACGAAGGATGGATGAGCATTAATGATGATGATGAATGTGTTTTGATGGATTCATTGGATGATTATTACGATGATGATGAATGTATTTTGATGGATTCATTGGATGATTATTACGATGATGATGAATGTGATTTGATGGATTCATTGGATGATTATTATGATGATGATGAATGTATTTTGATGGATTCATTGGATGATTATTACGATGATGATGAATGTGTTTTGATGGATTCATTGGATGATTATTACGATGATGATGAATGTATTTTGATGGATTCATTGGATGATTATTACGATGATGATGCATGTATTTTGATGGATTCATTGGATGATGACGTTGATGACGTTGATGATGACTATTTATTAGGCGAGATTTTGGTGATGGATGATTGATCATGCCGATGATGATGAAATAATGACTGATTATATTGATAATCATGATCGATTCATTGGATGATTACGACCATGATTATATATTTATTAGACCATGGTGATGATGGATTTATTGATTAGTATTAAAACTTCGCGTATTATATCAGTTAGTTTATTTTTGGCAAGGCCCATTGAGCTAAGACTGTTTTTAATGGCGACCCTGCCAACGATGCAGGCAGGTTACATGGCAAGGGAGGATTTACAGTTTGAGTTTTGAGTTTATTTTATTTGTTGCATGGATAATGCCGTTTAGCCAATTGCTTTGCTATTTTAGACAGAAGATCCTTGATGCGTGAGAACAAAAAAACCCACTAACAAGACAAAAACATAAATATTTTGACTTAAAACTTTCGTGACTGCAGGAATTAATATTCTTTAGTTCTTTAGGTAAAGTCACGTAGATAGAACAATTATAATAATACTTTGCAAACCCACTGGCTATCAACAAAGATTCGTTCATGAAGCCATCCATATATACAGACATGGACACAATTTTAACAGTCATAACTGGCTGTAATGTTTACATTCTAGACCTGGCAGCCCTTTCATTGGTGGAAATCCACCACCAGCGCCATCGTTGTACATTAACATCAGCAATCCTGCCCATGCTGCTGACATTTGGGCTACATAATTTTTTTACCTTCATAAACAATTTGCTTTTAGATGCCAACACCCCTTTTGTTGCGATCGAAACATCGTGGTTTTCATTTTTTTTACTTTATTTTAATTTTTCTATCTACGTGACTTTACCGAAAGAACCAAAGAATAACATAAATATTGCAAACAACGAGTAGAGGGTCCTTCAGGAAACTTGCACGAAAATTGTGATTAGCGCCGTTGGCTACGGAGGGTGTGAGGGAACGCAGGGAACAAACGTAGGGAATTGTTTATTAAGATGACTGACGAATAATCATTAACAACCAGAACTTTGTACAATGTAAATCTCAATAATTGCCACGTGTGACGAATGGCACGTGCTTGTGATAAGACCCTTTATGATGTCATATCCGGCTCCGCGCACTCCACGCGTCAGAGGGACGCGGCGCGGTCCCTTTAACTCCTCTCTGTCTTCTTCCTTTGTTTGCCGGGAAGACAACAACTACGACAACAACAACAAAGCCGAAGCGAGTTCAATAATTGACTTGCTGAGATCAATGAAATTAATGCGCGGTCGTTTTTTGATCCCTCTTCAAAAAACGGGGACGTTAAACTACCCACTGTGGAGAAATAATTAGGGAGGAGACGTGTTCAACACGGAGCTCCTGTTGCGGCTGAAGCACTAATTAAAACATATCACCGTGATTAGCCACGGGAATCCCGCAGAAAACGATGGGTTAGCGTGGAGGTGTGCGACACGTGTAGTGTGTGGGGGGATGGAAGGTGGAGGGGGGAGTGGTAGTCTGTATGTACGTATGTTGAACTTCTTTCTCTCCGTACGTAGCCCACGACGCTAATCGGAAGTGCGGCGGAAGGACAACATTCCTAACACGAAAAATCTGTTCTAATGAATCGAGTTTTCAATCTAAATGTAAACGTGCATAGCCCCAGTTGCTTCCTAATATCGGAAGGAAGAGCGTTCAAAACGGCCGCGTAAGCGCGCATCTGAAAGTGTGCGATGCGATGACCGGCAGCGTCGTGGTTCATATTCTTGGTTCTTTCGGTAAAGTCACGTAGAAGGGAAACAATAAAATAAGAAAAATAGAAAACAATAAAATTCTCACGACGTTTCGACTGCAACACACGCAATCATCATCGGGTGTGAAATCCACTGCAAGAAAATTTGAAAAAAGTGGCGTTTTTTTCTTAGCGTCAGCACCACGGACAGCGATTTGGCAGTTGTTCAGATGGACGAGTGTCGTGGTCATCGCACTGCGCTATGAGCCTGGCGACCCGAGTTCGATTCCCGCTCACGACCAAATATCGGTGACGATTATCTGACTTATGCTCAATTGAGTACCTGGTGTGATGTGTAAACATCGATACTACCCACCCGCTCGTGTGCTGTCGGACTTCAAGCGTGCTCGCATAAAGCACTTGCCAAAACAGCCTCTGTAGGCTATACGGGCGGTCTTTGTCTTTGTGTGCACGCACACGCGTGTGTTTTGTTTTCATCATTCCCATGAATCGTCACAATCGGATATCATCATGCACCGCCTCCACCACCTTCGCTCAAACATCCACTGCATTTCCACGACCACTAATAACACCATCGCCGTTAACTGCACTTGCAGTATCATCACCACTATCGCCATCACCACCATCGCCATCACCACCAAACAATCCATCATCGTCCTCATCATTATCACAGTGTCTACCACCACCAACACCAGGTTCACCAATAGCGCTTCCTATGAAGAGATTAGCTACCGTCATAGGATCGTGTAATTTACACCAACGGCTCAGGGCTGTCGACAGGTGATGAGCATCGCCTCATTGCTCTCAGGGTCATTGTCCACCAGCATTGCCTTAAGCACAACCTGACTGCTGATGAGACACCGACGTGTCAAAACCAGGTTGACATGTTTTGTGCTTCAGTAGGAAGGAAGACCATGCGGCTGATGCGATGTGAAAATAAAAAAAAATATGCTTTGATCTATTTATGTTCTATGCGGAGAGACAAATACGGGTGGGAGACGTGCACGCGTCTGCCTAATTGCTCTGTTCCTGATATTTACCACCAAGGCGCTTAATGATTATGACTCGGACCCAAACGAGCCCCTGTGGTTGCACGGTGGAGGCAGCTCCCACGTGAGTGGTATGCACGGTTCATTGCTTGCTGTGTGTAACATCCGAGGCTTGCACTTTTTGTTTATGGCTTTTCTGCCCCTGCAGAATGTTTGCCCTAAACAAGCAAACCAACATCAATCGACTAATGAATAGGAACAAAACGCAAGCGCGCATTTAGCTTGTGCACTTGCTTGCTCACGCCACGGCTCGTACCAAACAATGTACACGAATGCGTAAAGAGACACACGTATATTTGTGTACATGTAAAAAAAACCCTTACAAAAACATACATTCGAGCAAATTTGATGGACCGGTTTCTGTTTATTTTTACAAGAATGTCGACGGCTTACTGCCACCTTATTCTAGCTCGCCCCCACTGATGTCCCCCCCTCTCCATGTGTGCAGACACTACTGACTCTATTGTATTGTAGGGTGTGGAGGCATGGTAGATACTACTGACTATTGTATGTAGGGTGTGTAGGCATGTAGACACTACTGACTCTATTGTGTGTAGGGTGTGTAGGCATGTAGATACTACAGACTCTATTGTATGTAGGGTGTGCAGGCGTGTAGATACTACTGACTCTATTGTGTGTAGGGTGTGTAGGCATGTAGACACTACTGACTCTATTGTGTGTAGGGTGTGTAGGCATGTAGACACTACTGACTCTATTGTGTGTAGGGTGTGCAGGCATGTAGACACTACTGACTCTATTGTGTGTAGGGTGTGTGGGCATGTAGATACTACTGACTCTATTGTGTGTAGGGTGTGTGGGCATGTAGATACTACTGACTCTATTGTGTGTAGGGTGTGTAGGCGTGTAGACACTACTGACTCTATTGTGTGTAGGGTGTGCAGGCGTGTAGACACTACTGACTCTATTGTGTGTAGGGTGTGCAGGCGTGTAGACACTACTGACTCTATTGTGTGTAGGGTGTGTAGGCGTGTAGATACTACAGACTCTATTGTGTGTAGGGTGTGCAGGCGTGTAGATACTACAGACTCTATTGTGTGTAGGGTGTGTAGGCATGTAGATACTACTGACTATATTGTGTGTTGGGTGTGTAGGCATGTAGATACTACTGACTCTATTGTGTGTAGGGTGTGTAGGCATGTAGATACTACAGACTCTATTGTGTGTAGGGTGTGCAGGCATGTAGATACTACTGACTCTATTGTATGCAGGGTGTGTGGGCATGTAGACACTACTGACTCTATTGTGTGTAGGGTGTGTAGGATGTGTAGGGTGTGCAGGCATGTAGATACTACTGACTCTATTGTGTGTAGGGTGTGTGGGCATGTAGACACTACTGACTCTATTGTATGCAGGGTGTGTGGGCATGTAGATACTACTGACTCTATTGTGTGTAGGGTGTGTAGGCGTGTAGATACTCCGTCTGTTGGATCAACGTTTTACCTCCACATCTGGTTGGTCGGGGGGGGTCCACTTTCTATAACTTTTTGATTCAGGCCTTCTGAAGGGCTCTCATCATTTAGTTGACGGACAAATGGAACGCCGTGCCTTCATAACAGATTGCGACGACTCATGAGTGCAGTAATGTCCACACTACTGCACAATTGATTGCGACAACTCATCAGTGCAGTAAAGTCCACACTACTGCACATGTCGATTCCCCACATCCACGCTGTGGTGCCCTTTGGCTTAGCGAACGCCGACAAAATCGATGTTTTTACAGCCACATTGGTCGAAACGCATCACGTAGTCTGGGTGGTTTTCCCCGTTTGTTGGTGACGATTATTGCTGGTGATTGTTTGTGACAATTATTGGACTTATTTGCCGTGGAAAGCCTCACGGAGTCAGCTGTGTCGTTGGGGTGCTGCAGTGTGTGTTGTGAAGTGTTATGCAGAACTCAATGTTACTGGCCAAGATTAGTTAGAGAATCACTTGAAATTGTATAGAATTCAAATAATTTCAATCGCTGTGATAGCTATAGACTCAGCGCAGCCTGGAAGCGTATTATTAAGTAATACACAACACATATTGCAATGCCTTACAGGTGAGTCGCATGCTAAGTGGCTGATTATTGATCTATTACATAATTGCATACACCACCACCTCCGCCTCTGATCTCGAATCCTGATGGTGTTCAACAATGATGACGTCATCCTGCACTATTTAAAACCGGAAGCAGGTGGATGGCTTCACTCTTCTGGCAAATCGCCTGAAGATGCTGGATGTAATTTCAAGCGAAACGTCGTACTACTCGTATTGTAAATGTTGTGGATCCACCCTTCAACACATCGGTGGGCTAAAGTAGTGAACTATTTGTCTTTGTCAACGTGACACTTTTTTACTGATTGGCCGCGTCGGGTGGTGGAGGGTTGCGACACATTTATAAATAACGCGATCTCACCCAAAAACCTTTATTATGAACAATACTGGTCGCGAAAGCCTGCGTGTTAAAAAACAACTTCGTTGGACTATCATTTGTGGCCCAGGTCGCTTCTTAAAGGAGCCATAGAGCTCAATTGTGCCTTACCTGATAACATAAAAGTTAATTCTAGATTTTAAAATTTCGTCACTGCAAGGATCCATACTCTTTGGTTCTTTCGGTAAAGTGACGTAGGTGAAAATAAAAAATAAAAATAAAATAAAAATAATAATAATAGAAATAGAAAATGAAAATAACTAAATTAAATCACAAATACATTTGTTTTAATTTTCATTTTCTATTTGTGATTTAATATAGTTATTTTCATTTTCTATTTTTATTTTATTTTCATTTTTCATTTTCACCTACGTGACTTTATCGAAAGAACATAAAAGTTGTTTAGTTTCAATTGAAATCCCACCGCCACTCGAGATGCAGTGCAGAGTCGCTGAGTGAGGGTGGGTGCATCGTGGGGCCAGATGACGCGCGCACGCAAAGATAGAGGCGCAGCCCTGCAATTGCCTGTTCACGCGCACCGCTGGCTGAAGGACCTTCGCCTAGAGGTGGTTGTTTGAGAGACCCTTGTTATTATTATATATGTGCATTACAGTAGAGGAAGCCGGTCATAGGCAGAGGAGAAGAGGAGGCTTTTGAATCCGTACTTGAACAGGAAGCAGGGAGTCGACAGCACTGAGCGCTGCTGCTGCTGCTGATGGTGGAAAGAGAATTCCAGACAGCGTGGACAGCAGAGGAGAAGGAGTGAACTCCCACTGCTTCCTCCCTAATGAGAACGCGAATAGCCCTGTGCCTAATCCGCTGCTGGATACGATGGGTTGAACTCCTCTCGTGTTGTTCTATCGAGTGTTTATGTAACGTTCTGACCAGCCTCGACTGGACATCTGCGACAAAGAGCTGTGTACGTCATCGAATTCCTCCAGCAATAAATAGAGATTCCGATTCCGGACGAGGGCCTCCCCACGCCGCGCGGATCGTGGTGGTTATTCCACCATACTTCACCACGCTGGTCAGTGCGGTGGTCGGGGCAGGGAGCGGGGGGTTATGAGGGCGGAGGGGAAGAGACGTGGGAGTGTACACGAATGGCGTCACATTGACGGGTTGTGCTGCGCTGCCATCTGCTGGGTGGTTGCACGATGGTCCATGCAGAGTCATCCCGGCTCAAGGCCTGCTCGGCTCTCGAGATCTGATCGGATCGCCCGCAGTCGTCTGCGTATACCGGGCACAGCAGGTTGCGCTTCAGGGAACGCACCGGAGAGGAGGAAAACTCCCACCTTGCCGTGGAGGTGGAGCGACTCAATCGGATCTCGTGTGAAGGCGCTCGGTGGGTTTGTTGCATTGCACAGCAATGGAATGATCATGGCTCGTGATGGTGATGTTGATACCAACGTCAACTTGTGACGCTGCGCCATCGACGCAGAGTATTCGCTCCTCGTTCTCGTAGAGAGGAGGAGGAGGCGACTGCGCGGGGCCAGGAGGAGGAACCACGGACGAGCGTGACGGCGGCAGCAGCGGTGAGCCAGCGGCAAATTCTACCCTAAGCTCTGCGATCCTCTCCGTATGTTAAGGTGTCATCGGCCAGTCCGTGAGTGGTTACACGTGGGGAGACAACCGTAGCGCGCGGAGAAACCCCACGCGTGCGAGGGGACAACGCTCTATCCCGTAGGGACGGAGCAGCTGGAGTCCACAATTTTGCTGTACCGCATTCTCTTGGCCCAGCCAGGGTACGGGGCTCCTCCTCGACACCCATGGGGAAGGAAGTTGCGCAAGATTTGTGCGGTGATCCACCAACCCTGGCCACTGCCTCCACAGTACTGGGTTACGGATGACAGGTCACGTGCGTAGTCGTTATTAATGCCCCTCCCCACTCACCCATGAACAAACGACACGCGGTAGAGACCCTCAACTTTCATATCGGATTAGTGCATTGCCATTCGTGCACAATTCCACAGTGGGTTTAGTGCGGGAACAAATCTATTATTGTACTTTACTTCTATGCCATTACCTCGTTGTGTCACGAACCCGCACTGAGCAACGTACGGCGAAGACATCCCCCACGACCCAAGCGGCGTCGGGAGGCCTTCATCCAGCAGTGGATTGACCACGGTTGATTACGATGATAAATGTAAGGCGAGCCAGGCTGGCTGCAGATGGCCAGAGCTCGACGCCGATAGTAATCTTGGGTTCGAATCTCGGATTCAGCCGCGTGTAATTTAAATCCGCTTCTCAAGTGCAGTGAGTTAATGATGATAATTCCAAAAATAAGAATAGGTTTTACCTTTATCTGGCAATTATAACAGGTGTTTAAGATGTTCAAACACCAAATAGATATATATTTACGAACACTTGTAGGGCGCATTTCATCCGTAGATCCCAATGCGTGCCGTGTATGGACATCGTGCAAATTAAACAAAACCTGCAGGGTTAACGGCCAGAAATAGAGGGTAAAGGCCAGCTTAGAGAGGTGAGTTTTCACCACGGACTTAATTATCTAACGAATTTGATTGTCTTATTAGCAACGGCAACGCGTTCCAAAGCTTGCGAGTTTGCACTGGCAAAAGCCCGATCACCCCAGGAAATGATTTGGCCTGTATAGAAGCCCACAGATTCACATAGACACCCATACGTTTACACAGACAACCCATAAACCCAAACTCCCATGGACTCACGTAGCCTGGGTTGTGAATAACCCGCGTTCGAGTAGCGAATTGATGGTCCCAGCCCGGTCACTAATGACTGCACACAACAAACCTATCATCATCAGCAGCAGCCTCAACAGCATCATCAGTCACGACCATCTCTCACGATCCTGATGATGGTGATGATGATGTGGGAGGGACATTAGTAACCGCAGGGAGCTCGAACGAGCAAATTCAGCAGAAGCCGCAGCCGCAGCAGCAGCAAGCAGCATCATCTCCGGGTCCCCCTGTGAGACGCGACACGCGCCCTGACCCCCATTACCGCCGCACATCAATTGCCGCCTTAATTGCGACTCGGGAAATCGCTTCGCGGCACGGAGCCTCCACCGCGGAGTTGCTTGCGCGCGCGCGCAGTGGATGAAGCAACGTGGGAGGGGGGGGGGGGTCGTGGGGGGTTGTGAGGGGAGGGGGGAGCAAGAACGGGGTGGGAGGGGGTAGAGAAGGAGGCAACAGTGGGCGGTTGTAGGTGGGGGTGGAGGATTGAAAGGGAGAAAGAAAAGAGAGCTTCGGGGATAAAGAGAGCTGATGGATAGAGTGGATTGATGTGATGGGGGGTAGTGGTGGGGGGTAGCTAAGGGAAAGAGAGTTAGCCAGGGAAGCAGAGAGCCATAGAGAGTAGAGAGATGGGTGAGAGATAGGTTTGGGTAATTAGAACACGGCTGCTGAGTGTGCTGGAGCGCCTTGCGTAAAGCAGCCTCTGAGGATTGCGGTGTGGGTGTGGGGGGGGAGAGGATTTGGTGGTTGATGAGAGGGATCGTGGTTCGTGGTTGTGAGTGATCAGGGAATTTTGTTGTTGTTGTTTGGATGTTGACTTGGCAAGGACAATCCGGGTCGAGCGGAAGGACGGAAGCGCAAGAAGGGCTGCGTGCAGAACGAGAGTTGAGCGAGAGAGTTGAGCGAGAGAGTGAGCGAGAGAGTGAGCGAGAGAGTGACCGAGAGAGTGACCGAGAGAGTGACCGAGAGAGTGACCGAGAGAGTGAGCGAGAGAGTGAGCGAGAGAGTGAGCGAGAGAGTGAGCGAGAGAGTGAGCGAGATAGTGACCGAGAGAGTGACCGAGAGAGTGACCGAGAGAGTGAGCGAGAGAGTGAGCGAGAGGTGGGGGTTTTACATAAAGCTAAGTTTAAAAAAGAAATACGAAATGATGAACGAAGCAAAGTGCCGAATACACTGAGCATCTTCTTGTTTCCACTGATCGTAAAAAAAGGAAGGAAGCGATGGCGATGGGTGGTACCCTTCGGCAACGCCCACCGCGGCCTCTTCGTCCTGCTCCACGCGAAGATAGCGCGCGGGCAAGATGTCATCCTCGGGCGCGCTCGGCTCATCGTGAGCGATGCGCTTGCTCCCTTTTCTTTCTCTCTCTCTCTGCCTCTTAAGTGGCCACTTACTAACAACTCTTCAATGAAGCAGAAGGGGCGGGGGGCGCGGAGGGGGTTGGTTGTGCGAGGGGGGGGGGCTTTTGGGGGACGTGGGTTGGAGGAGGGAATCGGAGTGGTGGATCGGGAGTGGGGAGCGGGAGAGAGGGGATGGCGTTGAATCAATTCCATTAACGTGCCCGCCTATTAATAGCCATTTGCTCTGAGTGTGAATCACTTTGGCACGTACGACATTGTAACAGGGACAAGGAGCGGGTCGCTCGTCTTCAGTGCGTCGGCGACCTGCGGTGGCTCTTTAAAGGACCGCTTGGTGACGTAATGCCACATCGCACTGCGGCTCTTGAATGTTGAGGTCTGTTGTTGTTTTTTTTTACCGAATTCGTCAATAAATGTTGGTTGCCGACCCCCCCCCCCCCCTGCTCGGCTCTAATCACGAAGGAGTCACGAATGTGCTCGCTCTGCTGCTGCTGCTGCTGCTGTTGTTGCTGTTGCAGCTGAGCCAGCCGAGCCAGGCACTGAGCCAGGCAATGAGCTCAGTCCCAGGCATCCGTTTCGCCTGTCGGGGCCATTTCAAGGTGCAGCGCAACTCGAGCGGTTTCCAATGCCCCTATAGGTGTGTGACCGACGACGGTGAATTGCGTGACGATCGCTTGACATCAGTGGGGTTTATCAAATAAATCACTCGCAGCTATACGATGTCTAAATCGGCTCAAGCTTCCCGTAAACCACGTGGTCACTGTACTCTTTGTTTTTTTCGGTAAAGTCACGTAGGTAAAGAATTAAAATAAATTAAATCACGACGTTTCGGGCGCAACACAAACGCCCTTCTTCGGGTGGGGGCAACTTAGCGAAAGCACACCGCTTAAGTGTGTCTCAGAGGTGGTTGTGACGAGTAATTATATAGTGGCGGGGGGATGGGGGGAGGGGCATGGTGAGTGTGGGGAGGGCGAGGTGTGGGCTGGGAGGTAGCGTTGCGTACCCCGAACAACGATTGGAGTTCAAACTGAGGCTTTGTAATGCCCGAAACGTCGTGATTTAATTTATTTTAATTCTTTACCTACGTGACTTTACCGAAAAAAAACAAAGAGTATGAATCATTGCAGTCACGTAAACTTCAAATCTAGACCACGTGATCACTGTGTGTGCCCCCCAGGACGCACCCACTCTGAACCCCTCTCCCTGGCACCGCCCCCTGCGAAAACAGACGCTGCTCCGCGCATCAGCAGCAGGGTCGAGGCCCTCGTGTCGCCTCTTGCTTCCTCTCTGCATCTCTCCTGACCCCTCTGCTCCCCGAGTCTCCGTTTGTTTGTCCATCCCTTTTCTCTCCGTTCCCCGTCCGTTATCTTCTCTCTGCCCTATCCCGCTCCTTTCGACATTCCCCATCCATTGGTGTAGCCTCGGCTCGACTCCCCCCTGTCACATCGTGATGTGGCAACGGCTTGTAAAACACGTGTCTAAATTGCCTAATGAGTGAATAAATGAATGAAGAAGTGCTAATGCTGTGCTCCGTTCTATGGTAGCGATTTCTGCTCCGGCCCGTGGGCTAATTAACGGGAGGTTTCATTAATGTACTGGTGGATTCCGAGGGCGTGAGCTGGCGTCGGATGGGAGCGATCTTACACCCCTCTCCTCCCCAAACCCCCTCCCCCCCCAAGCGCAAGCGCTCTAACGCGCGCGCTAATCCGAGGGTGGCGCGCAGAATAATATTGTAGCATTAATGAAATATTGCCTTCGCTATTATTCATCTTCTTGGTTCTTTCGGTAAAGTCACGTAGAAAGGAAGTAATAAAATAATAAAAATAAAACATAATAAAATAATTCTCACGACGTTTCGGCCACAACGCAAGCAGCCGTCCTCAGGTGAAAACCAGGTCTGTCGAGGCGACAGCGTCTGAATGAAACAGCACCATGCTTGGAGCATATATTTAAGCTGGGTTGGAAGGGGGTGAAAGGGCGCATTGACGAAAGAATTTGCATATCAAGAGGAATTTTGCATATTTTTGGGAAATGCAGGTATGTGTAGCCATGTCTTTGGCATTGCGAAACGACGGGAAGGTAGGAGCGGTGGCGCAGTGGTTAGGCCGCTGGATATGACCGAGGCGAGCTCGGCTCGATCGCCGGCGACCCCACCGTGAGTTCTTTCCCAGACCGACCAATCGTAGTGAAGTATGGTCAAAGTCATTCACGTCGACACGGCATGCAGAGGAGGCCTTCGACAAAGGGCCGAACGCGCTGTTATTCTTATCGCATATTGTTATAATAATAGCAACGTTCATGCAAACTCCGAATATGCAGGAGTTGGTGGGTTCGATCTCGACCCTGACGCCTGCTGTATATTTGGAGTTTGCGTCTCTTTCTCTCTCCCAGTGGTCGCGTGGAGTGTTCTCAGAGTTCTCCGGTGTTTCCCTCCACATTGACAAAACATGCGTTCGTAATATGTGGCTGCTGCTACACATTTCCACGTGATAAGTCACTTTGTTGAGATATCATTTGCGGCCAGGTCGCTTCTGAAAACGAGATGGCTCAGTGGGCCCTACCTGGTCAAAATGCAAAGTTTATTTCAACCTATTGTGATGATGATGATAATGTTTCGATTTAAAGCTTTCGTGACTGCAGGGATTCATCTTCTTGGTTCTTTCGGTAAAGTCACGTAAAATGGAAATAATAAAATAATAAAATAAAACATTATAAAATACAATTCTCACGACGTTTCGGCCACAACTCAAGCAGCCGTCCTCAGGTGAAGACCGGGTCTGTCGGGGAGACATTCTACGTGACTTTACCGTAAGAACCAAGAAGATGATGATGTTCTTCACCATCATATTATCGATCGATCTATTGGCTGCCTTGACTACGCGATGGATTCATGAAAGCGACTCCAGTTCGAGCCGCCCTCTGATGGCAGGAGCGACGTGCGGCTGAGCGGAATGAAGTTCTGACATGAATGCGTCCGGGCGATTTCACGCGGACTTTCGTTTCATTTGCAAGAGCGACCCGGGGGCATTAAGTCTGCCACGCGAATTGCGGCTGCGTCTGTATAATGCCAAATTGACTCATTCTGCGGTGTAAGGCTAAAAATGTGTTTCTTGCAAAATTTGGACCCCCGGCTCCAGCACACAATGGCCTCCTCTTGCGAATGGCGTCGGGGGGATCTTAACCGTCCACTGCGGGTGAAGCAGACGGCGTGGAGTACTATCTCGGTCGTGACACCCGCAGTTATAAACAGGGCGGTCGCTGGATTCGAACCGCGAAACCTGTGCAGCAAGCGGCGAACGCGCTGCCGCTAGGCCACACATTGATGGCAATCATCATCATCATCATCGTCGTCGTCATCAATGACAACGACGATGATGATTGCTGAGGATCACTTCGTGTGCTCTTCCCACAACTCAAACCCTGGCTGACTAGGCGGGGTACGGTGTGGGGTAGGGCATTGGTCCATGATGATGATGAAGAAAAAGGTTCTCAAGTATTTGTGGTGCTGATGATGATGTTAAGGATGATGATGTGGGGAGCGGCAGTGCAGCGGCTAGCGCGCCGATTCCCGCTCGCGGCCAACACCAGTGCAAATTGTCTGAAGCGGTCTCTGGACTTCCCCTCGGTCGACTAAGCCTCAAATGAGTACCTGGTGCGGTGTGTAAAACATCACCACTGGGGAGACAAAGGCGGTCGGGCGTGGCGTGGCCACCCGCCCCCCTCGTGTGCCGTTCCGGCCTTCATAGGTGCTCGCTAACAGTCTGGTAAGGCTATACGGGCGGTCTTTGTCTTTGGTGGTGATGATTATAATGATGTTGCTATTCTGCGCAAAATACAATTCCGTCCCACCCCCTTGAATCTCCCATACCCCCCCCCCCCCAATAATCCATGTCGGATTACCATCTCCCTCCCCCTTCCGTCACCCGCATACGTGAAATCATTACATTCGCACGTTTCACTCACAATATGAATATGAATCTTGTTGTACGACAAGGGGGGGGCGGGGAAGGAAAAAAAAAGAAACAAAATCCACACCATCAACCATCCCATCAGCCACCTGTGCGGATTGGCGTGTAATTACAGGGGCCATTCGGGATGCCTCGGACTACTGCGGATGCGGTAGGGGTGGGGATAATCCCCCTCCCAACCCTTTAAAAAAAATCAGCACGAGATAAATTTGACCGTAAAAGCGCAGTCAAATAATCAATTTGTGAGCGAGGAGAGTGGTGGTGCAGGAGGGGAGGGTGGAGCGTCTTCCACCCCTCCCCCACCCTCCTCTCTCCTCTCTATACCCGCTCTCTCTCTACGCTCTCTCGCTACGCTATGCCCGCTCTCTCTCTACTCTATACCCACTCTCCCTACTCTATACCCCCAGACCTGAGAATGCAGTCGTCAAGCTCTCGGCTTACGCAGACGACATATGCGTCGTGCTCAACGACGCGCATGACGTCTCCGCGCTCTGCCAGGCGGCTGCAGTGTACGAGAGAGGGCCTCCTCCGCCAGGGTCAACTGGGCCAAGTGCGAGGCCCCGTGTTTGGGGTCGCGATGCGGCGTTCGCTCTGTGCTCCTCCCAGGAGGAGTTGTTTGGCGAGACGACGGAGTCAAGCACCTGGGGGTTTACCTGGGGAAACCGCGCGACGTCGCTCTGAACAACTGGACCGAGCTGGCCGACACAATCGAGGCTAAATTACTGACATGAGCACGCCTCGCGCCGCAGATGTCCTTCAGGGGCCGAGTGCTCTTCGCTAACACACTGGCAGCATTCGTGCTGTGGCACAAGACCAAGGCCCTCCATCCTCCTGCTTGGCTACTCACCAGAGTCAACTGCTCACTCGCGCACTTCGTCTGGCATGGGAAGCACGGCTCAGGCCGGGCGTTCTCTGCCTGCCGGTGAGCGAGGGCGACCAGGGTCTGGTGGACGTCGCCACCAGGGTCACGAGTTTCAGGCTCATGACCGTCAGGCGGCTGCTGTACGACCGGGAAGAGCTACCCTGGAAGTCGTCGGCCCTCACCCTGCTGAGGAATGCACGGGGGGGGGGTCCCTGGGGTACGGAAAGGAGCTCTTCCTGATAGACCTGAGCCTGATCGATTACACGAGGCTGCCAAGTTATCACCCGAGCCTCTTGGACGCGTGGCGGAGCTTCGAGTGGAGCAGAACGCGCGCGCCCTACGAACTCGCACATTTCCTGAACGAGCCCTTGTTCTGCAACGGCCTCTTCCAGGGTATCAGAGGAGAGAGGACCCTGGCTCTACGCCTCACATCAGCAGGGCTGCGGACAGTCTTCGACCTCGTGCAGGCCCCACCAGCGCAAGTGGAAGACGGCAGCTGAGATCGCCAACACCGCTAGGGGACTCCGCTCCATGCTCGCCGGGGAGAAGCTGCTGTGGGACGTGCTCCGTGCCATGAAGGAGCTGCGCCTGAAGCTGGAGGCGCCGGGGACGGTGGCGCCCCCCCCCTCCTCCTCCTCCTTCCCGGAGTTGTGCTTCTCCTCCGCGCAGCCCCCTGGCCACAGCGACTCCGGCAAGCTCCTGAAGCTCCGAGGCTGCAGGAATGCGCCCCTGAAGAGCGCCCCGAACAGAGCGCTCTACACGTGCTGTGTCAAGGCGCTGCATTCACGGGAACTGGCCGACCTACTGGACATAAAATAGAGAGACCATTTCTCTCCCCTCATTGCGGCCGCCCCCCAGTGGAAACAAATGTACAAGTCTCCCCCGTAGCCAAACGCTGCGGTGACCTCCAGTGGAGATTGGCACGCTGCACGTTGCCATCGGTCGTGTGGCTCAGCCGAATCTCGCCGGGAGTAACAGACTTGTACATTTCCTGCGGTGCCAGGGAGGATCTGCCCCACCAGTACTTACGCTGCCAGCGGCTCAAACCAATGTTCCGCCTTTTGGGGACATATTCAGGAAACTGGGGGTGCCTTACCTGGCTAACAAGCGCCAGGATATTGCCAACTTCGCCTGTGCTCAGGCACGGCTCCGGCTGGAGCACACATACCACAGACATGTCGGTGATGTGCGCGTCTTCTTCGAACGCTGGGGAGCCGGAAAAGCCCTCTGTACCTAGATTTGAAGCTTTCGTGACTGCAATGATTCATATTCTTAGGTTTTTTTCGGTAAAGTCACGTAGGTACCTACATGACTTTACCGAAAAAACCTAAGAATATACCCTCTGTACCTGATTGGATGGCACCCTCATGTTCACCTTCTTAAGTGCTCGCTCGTCGCCGTGGCGTGCGCAATGACCACCACCACGTGACTTTTCTTTCGTGTTGTACACGGCGCATTTAGCGCCACAGCGTGTGGATTTAGAGTATTTGTTATTTCTTTGCTGGTGACTGTATTTCGTATCGGAATCGCCTCCAGTGCTATTGTTGCTGGCGGCACACTCCGCACCCCTCACCTTGTCCGATATGCTCCTCCCCATACACCTCCTCTTATTCCTACTCATTCTGTGTCTCATTCTCCTAATTGTCTCATTCTCCTCCTCATTGTCTCATTCTCTTCCTCATCTCATTCTCGCCGTCGCCCTCCCGTCCCTCCCCAATCCTCTGCGCGTGCTGCATGCTAGTTTGTAGTGTGTGTGTGGTGTGTGTGTGGGGCGTGTGTGGTGCGTGTGTGTGTGGTGCGTGTGTGTGGTGTGTGTGTGTGGTGCGTGTGGTGCGTGTGGTGTGTGTGTGTGTGGTGTGTGTGTGTGTGGGGTGTGTGTGTGTGGGGTGCGTGTGTGTGGTGCGTGTGAGTGGTGCGTGTGTGTGGTGTGTGTGGTGCGTGTGTGTGTGTGTGTGCTGTGTGTGGTGTGTGCTTCATGTGTGGTGCGTGCCGGGTTGCCTCCACCCCCGCTGCTTCCAGCAAGGCGCGTGGCGTTGCGGGCTCGATGAAGAACGTCAGACAACGAAGAGACGGCGAAAGTTCGCATGGTGACGTGAGACGGGTTGACTCTCATACTGACCCCCCATCCTCCAAATGCCTCCACTCCTCCCCACAACTGCCCTGCCCTCTGCCCCCATCCCTGCCTTGCCCCCCACCCTCCCCCATCTCTCCTCCACCCCCAGCTCTCCTCGTGCTCTCTGGGTGAAGATCACGGCACGGCACTCCCACGCGTAGACATGTGTTGACGATGGTGCAAGGACATGACAAGAGCAAAACTAGAAAAATGGTTCTACTCATCGCCTCCCGTTCCTCTTCTATCGCCTGGCGCGTCACAACGGATCGATTATTAGTCGATGTCTAATCTACAGTGTGTGTATATATGTGCTCTCACGAATTTGTCAATCCACTGCTGGATCGATGGGTGCCCCCCCCCCCCAACGCCGTGCGGGACGTAGGTTGGGGGGGGGGTCATTTGAATAATACAGTACGGTACTTGACCATACTTCACCAACGATGACAAGTTGGCGAAGGCGGGGAGCATAGCGGTGTGTTGTACTGCACTTCTGATGTCCAACACACACATGTATCCAGAACAGTACATTTGCGGGCTAATTTCGCAGTTGCAAAATAAGCAATTCTTAATTCCGCACGAATTCATGACCCGTAACTATTTTTACATATCACGAGTATTAAATATCGATTATGAATCGATAATTAAATGCATAGTTATACACGCCTCCTACCCACCCTCCAAATCCACCCACAACCGTTACACATCTCAGCCCACTCCCAACGCGCCCCTCGCCCCCCCCCCCACCACCGCATCGCCTTTGTCTTCCCTGGCCGTTGACGATAGCGTGCATCGGAGACAAATGTACACCGCCAACTTCGCCTGCCACGCGCTCGATGTTCGAGCAACGTTCTCTCATTCCATTAATTTTTTGTTAGTAAAAAAAAAAATACCTCTTAAAATCAAGACACATATTTAAAAAAAAAATCTAAATGAGATGGACATTCTCAAGGAAAACTGAACGGGAAGTGAGAAGACTCCTCGAGATGATGCCCGTGTTTAAAATAAAGACATTTTAAAAAATCGGTGATGGACCACTGCGCTCGTAAGAAAAGTAAGTGTAGAGGGTGCTTCAAAAAAAATGTGAACACTTCTGAGAATTTACAACAATACCACGAAAAATGTGCCGCTTCCGGGCTCTGGAGACCACCTGGAGAAGATTCCAGGCACGCGTTGACAACGATTGCGAAAAGAGAGTTTCAAAAGTTGCGAAACCCGAACGCATCCCGATGACTGATGTTCAGTACAACTGTCTACGCCACTGTTAATGCAAAACATGGTTATGTTTATTGAGTTGTACCAACACAAATAGTACAGCCACGTTGTCCATCCAATGTCGGGCGAAAGTTTCCACCACGCCGTGTCGATATTGTGAGTTGATGAACCATACTTCACCAGGCTGGTCAGTACGAGTTGGTGAAGGAGATGGGGGGGGGGCTGGTGGGGGGGGTCCCGGATCGTTTCAGAGAGCCACTGATGTTAGCGTGGCGGCGAAATTTAACTCGACGGCAGCGATTTGGGATAACCATCGGGAACTACCGCTCCACCCCAACGACATCGAAAGTAAATTGCATCGACCAATGGTGCTGGTGGGGAAACGCAACACATTCGTCAATACCAGGCGACGTTTTGGGCCATGACCCTTTATCAACAGCAGAGGGAGGGGGGACATTGCCCGAAACGTCGCCTCTAATGTAATGTTGTATTCATATTTTCAAGGCCACAGTGTTGATCTTGACGAACGCGTTGATTTTGATTTAGACGTACTGCCAACGCAGCAGGAGTTGCAGCAGCAGCAGCAGCATCACGAGTGTAAATGTGGTTAATTGATGACAAAACGAGGGAGGGCCGAAGCTGTCTTATTCGAAATGCGAGCGAGTGTGTGTGTGTTGTGGGTGGGTGGGCGGGTGGGTGGGCGAGGGGAGAGCGTGACACTCGGTTTAGAGGGTGCCCGTGACCGATCGCTTGGTATTCAGGTGGTAGGGACGGCTGATCTGGCTTTCCCATTTATTTTTATTAGAGCGAAAACAAGTTCCATTACGCGCAGGCTGTCATGCATGCTGGCCCGCTAACTAGCCCCACAGCTCGCTATATATATACACACCCCGAGTGTGTGGGGGGGGCACAACCTTCACGCGCGTGTCTATGTGTCCGCGGTGGAGTCTGAGAGGTCGCACTGCGAGCCGAGTTCGATTCCCGCTAACGGCAACCATCATCAGTTCCGAAAATATAAACGGGTCCTGGGCCTCCCTTAGGTCAACTCAGCCGTGAATGAGTAGCTAGTGCGCTCGCAGGGGTACTCCAATGAGCACGGCCCCAGAGAGAGTCGCGACAGACGAAGATAAAGATTCCACCCCGTATGAGCTTGAACATACTTTTGGGGCAAGTGCTATAAGCGAGCACATATGAAGGCCGGCAACGGCACACGAGGGGGTGAGGGTGGCGGCCAGCACCACTGCCTGCCGATGTTTACCACACACTGCACCAGCTACTCATTCAACACTGAGTCGACCGATATGAGCGCGGAATCGAACTTAGATGGCCGGGTTCGTAGCGAGCACAGTGCGGAATTCATGAATCACCTGGTACAGCCCAGAGGTGACGCGCATGATAGCTCATCATCGCAGTGGCTGATATCATCACCATCATCATCATCACCCGGGGGGAATTTGTAGCGGCAGCCAAATAATCTGAACGCGTGTTGATTCTAAATGTGGAGGTGGGAAAAACCGGAGGAGGAGGAGGAGGAGGGATAAATCAACTCGACCAGCACCGAGAGAGAGACCACGCGGGTTCCGAGTATACAACTGGCATCGTCAGGGTCCGGGATCGAACCTAGCGTCGCCTCGCAACCACCGCGTGCGTGATGGGCACCACGTGGTGACTCTAACCATTGTCCCACCGCTCCCCCCCCCTCCCCCCAACAGAGCTACTGCACACACGCAAGCAGAGCCACGCGCTATGCACTCGTGACCAAAAACACAAAAAACTCGACCCGCCAATGATCGTCGCCGGCAATTGGTGTGTCGCGTGACCTTGGCGCGGTTACAGCGGCGTAACAACAACAACAACAAAACAGACACAGACGCGGCAGCGATAAACCCGCGGTAATTGCAATGACAAACTCGCGCGTGATGAATACGGGGGGGTGGGGGGGGGCTTCGTATGGATCCTCGTGTGCACCCCTCTCTATCGGTGGCCGTCTCGCCCCGAGCCGTTAATGAGCTCTCCCCTCTTGTCTGTAAGGAAGGAGGTGGGGGGGAGCGGGGGGGGGCATTCTGTCCTATAATTTCGGTGAACTGCACGTGAGAAGGTTGTTCTAGTGGTAAAGGCGCAGGCCTGCAAATCGCTCGCTCACGCCACTGCCAACGGAACGGCCTCCACTGCAGGGAGCGCTTGAGAGGCTCCTCCAGAAGACGCACGTTTGGGGCTTGTGTGTGTTCGCGCGTGCGTGGCCTCAACGTGCACCTAGCCTGGCACAAGCTGCGCGGTGACGTCACCGCCACTTAGTGGCGAATGGCGGTTGTTGAGGTGCAATCGAGCAGCGGTGGTGCAGAGGTCAGCGCACTGCGCTACGAACCCAGCGACCCGAGTTCGGTTCGCGCACAGGGCACGCGACTCCATAGTTCGTCTCGACCGCATGCCATCATCACCGCTTTTAGCGAAGCTCGAAGGCCGTGGCTTTAAATCCGATTGGTATGCCCCCCCAACCCTCCCCCGCGTCGCACATTGGAAGAAGGCGAAATATCAAATGGTTGACCCTGCACGGTATCCACGCCGCGGGTCTTAAAACTAAACTACTTTTTTGTTTTAACAGGTAAGGCCCACTGAGCTATGTAACTCTTTTTCAGAAGCGACCTGACCAAAATGGCAGCTCAACGAAGTGGCTTATCAAGTGGAAACAGCCAAATAGCCGAAACGAACGTTGTTTTTAAATGTGAAGGGAAAATACCGGAGGACCCGGAGAAAAATCCACGCGACCACGGGGAGACAGACACCAATATACGAGCAGGCGTCAGGGTCGGGATCGAACTCACGACCTCCTGTATACCAGGCGAGGTAGTTAACATCTCACCACGGAGAAACACGCAAACTCCAAATATACAGCAGGCGACAGGGTCGGGATCGAACCCACGACCTCCTGTACACCAGGCGAAGTAGTTAACATCTCACCACGAAGAGACACGCAAACTCCAAATATACAGCAGGCGTCAGGGTCGGGATCGAACCCACGACCTCCTGTATACCAGGCGAGATAGTTAACATCTCACCACGAAGAGACACGCAAACTCCAAATATACAGCAGGCGACAGGGTCGGTATCGAACCCACGACCTCCTGTATACCAGGCGAGGTAGTTAACATCTCACTTACCGTGGTGCTCATCTTAAGGGGGGGGGGGGGGGGGCTGGCAAGAGAGGCACGTGGTGGCAGCGCGTGAAATACTCTCTCACGTTACCCGAGCACGACCCTCGCTCCAGCGCAGTGAGATTACGCCGCTATGAGAATTTGTTTCATATATATATTCCATCACAAGAGAAACCAAGGAGTTTTTTTTTCTCCCTCAGAACAAATTTCCCACAGGGTTTCATGAAAGATAACGGAGATTCACATTCCTCTCCTTGCTTTTCATCCTCTCGGGTTTTTTTTTTTACCCTCCATTTTATTATTTCAAGAATTCTGTAATAGTTCTATCGTATAACAAATGTTTTACAAATGAGGCAAGGGCATGGGATATGAGCCTACTTACTTCAGAAGCGGCGTGGGTGGTGGGTGGGTGGGTGGAGGGTTAGTGAGTGTGTGGAGGTGAGATGTCTGTTGCCGATAGTTGTACAGCAATTGCCCGAGGAAGCGCAGACAGACTCATATATCGATAGATAGATAGATGCACGCTTGGAATAACACTGAGGGACAGAGAGAGGAACACATTGGCCACTGAGCCGAGTGGTGGTGGCTTCGCTGCACGGGGCCTGTGATCCAGAACTGTGGAGGCAGCAGCGAGAGTTGGTGGATCACCGCTACACATTCTGCGCGTTGAACTTCTTTGCCACCGTACGTTGCCAACCGTGATAATCGGAGGTGCGGGGAAACTCCCTCCCCGTGGGTGGACGTCGAGGAGATGCCACACCCTTGCTCGCCAGGAGAAAGGCAGTACAGCAAGTGGGCTAATCGCCATCTCTTTCCATCTGTACGGGGATGGAGTGTGGCCGTCCTCGCGCAAGGCGTGAGTTTTCTCCGGGTGCTCCGGCTTCCTCCCACTTGTTTAATAAACTCAGCTCATCATGAATTGGCTGAAAACATCTTAAAAGTAAATAATGACGTAAAACAAAACAATGTTTGCACGATCCTCCTGAAAAGGTGTTGTTTTCCTGGATACATAAGTATAGTATTATTATTATTATCATAATATAGATCATAGGACATGCATGGGCTCGGGGCGATTCCCATGGTCACAAGGGATGGATGGGCCCCGGTGGTCGAGACGAATGACAGGGTGGCACCCAAAGGGGTCGGGGGAGATAGAGCGATGGGACGGCGTTCATCCAGCAGTGGATAGATGATAGCTGCTGCTAATGATGATGGCGATAATTGATGATGACGATGATGATTAATGTTGATTACTCTTACACAGAAGCAATCACCCTCAACCCGCATCAAAATAATAATATGATCACCATAGCGTGTCCAAATGGGTGGGGAGGTAAGCGCCGGATTGATTCGATCCCTTGTGCTTCTCGTGTCTTTCGGATCTGCGGTGAAGATTTGACAACAACAACAACAAAAAAGGACCCTTGAATGATGATACGCCAAGACCCAGGGTCAAAGCAGGAATTGGTCGCATCTGAGGTGGAGTACGTTAGCACGACCGATGTAATTGAATCGTCGTCATCATCGTGATAGTATCAATCGTCGTGTATCAATCAACAACTTGAAAGTCACCCTCAATAATTAATTGAATTAGTGTAGGTCTTGCAAGAAGATGCATGGAGCTACCCGCCACTTTATACCACCAATACAAAGTATGAATTATTTATCTGCAATAACAAACATTTTGGTGATGCTGCTGCTGCTGCGTTGGCAGTGGTGCGTAATTAACAACAAACTCAACACGTTTCATGTCAATACCACTGCGGCCTTAAAATAAATACGTAAAAATATATATTCGGCGACATTTCGTTGCTCCTTTTTCATCAAGAAGGACCATTTCCTGAAACGTCACCTATTTTTTTTTGGCGTAGTGTTGTTGACCACGAATTAAACAATCGTCATGATGGTAAGCACTTAATTAAGGTCGTAATTAATGTCATACTTTGAAATATATTATCAATTCCTATTTTATTTTACTAATTGATCCATTCATTAATCATCATCATCATAATCATCACTCTTCCATGATCATTGTCATCAACGTATCAATGAGAACATCATTAGTGCTCCCGTTCAGCGTAAGGAATGAGGCCGCAAACGAAGACTCAGGGGTTAAATCCCTCCCTCTCGTAGGTCCATAATCCTGAGACGATCGGACAGACCATCAGCAAGTCTGACGCTGCTGATGAAGCACCGGATGTCGAAACCGGTCCAGAGTTTTGAATGCACTGACCCTGTGCTGTTGAAATGATACATTTTTGTTTCGTTTTTTTTTACACGTAGAGAGACAATTATGGAAAGGAGGTGTTTATTTATTATCTTGTTACGAAGATTCCGTGCAACAGCGACGCGTGGTTGTTCTGGCCTCTCGGGGTTATGCGTCTCGTGGACTCACAGCGCCCTCGTCTGGGAAAAGTTTAAAATGAAACTCAACTTCGCGTGTCCCTTCTTCTTCGTACTATTAAGAAGGAACATTTCACGCCACGTCGCATATAATATGGCCAACCACACGCCCGACCGCCTTTGTCTCCCCTAGTGGCCATGTCCACACATCGCATCAAGTACTCAATTGAGACTGAGTCGACCTAGGGGAAGCTCAGGCCCGGTACAAATAATCGTCACTGTGATTGGCCGTGAACGGGAATCGAACTCGAGTCAATTGGTGGAGCCAGGATTTTCAGGTAGGGGGGTAAGGGGCCGTCCATAAATGACGTCACGCACCTAGGGGGGGGGGGGTCAGACATTTGTGACGATGTGTGACGAGGGGGGGGGGGTTGAGAAATGTGACGTCACGTCAAAATGCGCAACTTTAAATAAATATAGACAGCACGTTCTACTTAATGAAATTGACTTTTTAATAAATGTTTTCTCCTACAACATCAGAGTGCAGCGCCACATTAAATACGCACTACAATAACAATTGTTTAAATCGATTTGAAGCATGTTTTATTTTCAAAATGGAAATATGGTTTGGAGGGGGGGGGCAGAGCTTTGTGACGTCATATTTGAGGGGGGGTCTGACTTTTTGTGACGCCGTGTGACGAGGGGGGGGGTCAAAAATCGTCCAAAATCGCGTGACGTCATTTATGTAGGCCCCTAGCCCCACCAGCAATGAAAAATGATAGAGGAGTTGTTAGTAAGTAAGGACTTGTCCCTTGCTGTTTATTCGACGCGTGTGCGGCAATGGCGCAGAGATCGATCGAGGGTCGAATTCGAACCGCGTCGTGTGATCGGCATCGCGCTCGCTGAAGGTGTTTGCCTTCAGGGAAGTCGTGTACTGTAGACGCAATTGTCTGAGTCCAATTATGGACTCCGACTATTGTCCTATCATCTCATAGAGTCCCTGGCACGTAATAATATGCTACACAGTGGCAGTGGGGGTCGCAAAATGCCGATTAATTACTCATAAACCCCAATGATCCGATCGAAATTAGTGATTTCGATCGGATCATTTTGGGGGAAGGAAGTGCCACCCCCCTCCCCCCACTGACTCGGGTCCCCCAAATTTGTAGGGCAGCGCGTTAACCACTCCACTACCGCTCCCCATACGCCCCACAAACGCAGACATCCAATACCAATACCCCGCCACTCGCCACTAAGTGACGGTGACGTCCCCACGGCACCTGTGCCAGGCCAGGTGCACGTTGAGGCCACGTGAAGTGTCGAAGGCTCGCTGACAGGAGGAGGTCTCGGGACAGACTCAGCAGGTGCCATGGTTTGGCTGACTGAAACGACACGGTGGAAATACCGAAATGAACGCACATACACGCACGCACATACACACATACACACACATACACACGCATACATACGCATACACACACACATATACACACGCACATACACACACGCACATACACACGCATACACACACGCACATACACACACATACACAACAACAACAACCGCCATTCGCCACTAAGTGGCGGTGACGTCACCACGACGCTTGTGCCAGGCCATGTGCACCTTGAGGCCACGTGAAGTGTCGAACGCCCGCTGGCAGGAGGTCACGGGGCAGACCCAGGTGCCACGGGTCGACTGACCGAGATGACCGAGATGACTGGCTGATGCACCACCAACTTGCTGTGCTTTAGCCACCCGGCGCTCCGCTCGTTGTTGTGAGCGTCCGCCCTCCATTGTTGTTGGAGGGCGACTGCCTCCAACTGCCCAGTAGCGTCCTTCACGAGCCTCCTCCACTGAGGCCGATCTTGACACCGCTGGTACCAGTCATCAGCAAGTCCACTCAGCTCCACGTCCTCCTGTACCACATCACTCCATCTCTTCTCTAGCCCGTGCCGCGCCCGTTTAGCCCCCTCGATCTGGCCGAACAAAAGCTGTTTAGGCATGCGGTGGCTGGGCATGCGGGCTACATGACCCAGCCAACGCAGCCTTGCCTGCCGGAGGAGCTCACTGATGGGACTTTGCCCAGATCTTTCAAGGACTTGTGAGCTCCTCACACAATCCAGCCTGGTTAAACCCAGGATGGATCGTAGACAGGCCAGCCTAAATGTTTCCAACCGGCGAAGATGCTCCACTAGGGGGGTCCACGTTTCGCAAGCGTAGAAAAGGGAGGGAATGACCGTGGCCGAGAAGACCTGAAGCTTCGTGTGGAGCGACAGACCAGGTAGCTTCCACATAGCGTTACGCAACCGATAAAAAGATATTGCCGCCCGACTGATTCGGAGTGAGACCTCTGCTGATAAACTGGAGCCGGTCATAAGCACACTGCCCAGGTATGGGAAACTCTCCACTCTCTCCACAACTGCCCCATCACCAATTGGGAGTTGTGGGGGTGGAGTGTCCGATGGTACAAAATACCCAGGCAGGTGCTTAGTTTTGGTGGGGCTGATGGTAAGGCCCCACCTCTTAGTGGCACGCTCCAGTCTCAGCAGCAGCGTCTCCAACTCCTCTTCTGAATGAGCAGCTATTACCAAATCATCGGCATACATAACGTGGTTGACCAATAGGGAGCCATCCCTTGATCGCACCCGGGCGTCGATCAGCCTCCCATTATATCTGTACCAAATGGAAATTCCCCCGGTACAGCTATTGAAGGCTTCACGAACTACGCAGTCGAAATAGATGTTACATAATGTGGGAGCCAGAGGACATCCCTGTCGCACCCCAAGGTGTACAGGGAAAGGCTCCGACTCCCGGCCACGTAGTTTTACCCGGGCCCGCTCACCATCATGAAGGTCCTTAATGATCGTGAGCAGAGGGTCAGGGACTCCGAAAGCACGAAGAACAACCCAGAGCCCAGTCCTACTGATGGTATCATAGGCCTTGATCAGGTCAATAAAGCAGAGATGTAGGTCTTTTTTGAATTCCCTACACCTCTGCTGTAGCAGACGGACAGAAAATATGGCATCTGTGCAGGACCGCACTTTCCTGAAACCGCATTGGGGCTCCGCAAGCCTCTCCTCAGCGTGCCTAGCAAGGCGATGTTGAATAATCCTTGCCAGGACCTTACCCGGCACACTGAGGAGTGAGATGCCCCTGTAGTTGTTACAGTCGGTACGGTCCCCCTTCTTAAAGAGGGGGACCACCAGGGCATCCTTCCAGTCCTGCGGAACCCGTCCAGTGGTCCAGACTGTTGTTATGATGTCATATAGGGCAGTCTGTGCACAAACGCCACCCTCCCTCAGCATTTCGCTTGGGAGATCATCTCTGCCCGGTGCCTTCCCTGGTCTCAGACTCCGGATCGCCCTAATACACACACATACACACACATACACACACGCACATACACACACGCACATACACATACGCACATACACACACAACGTGTGTCTCGCTCTAGCTGACGCCAGTGGGCGCCTGCGTTGAATGAGCGCCTTTGTGATTAAGCGGAGTAGCCTATGCACTATGTGGCGCGTGTAGTGTGTTTAAGCGCAGACAGTCTGGCCGAGGTTCTTGTCCGTGCGTCAGTGTCGGTCTGTCTGCGTGTGCCTTGCTTACACAGAGCACACTGGCGCCACACCCGACCGCCTTTGTCTCCCCAGTGCTGATGTTTACACGCCACGCCAGACACTGATTTTAAGGCTGAGTCGACCTAGGGAAGGCCCAAGACCGGCTCAAGATATCCGCCACCGATTGTGCTGCACGCTGTGCGCGGGCATCGAACTCCGGCCGGGTTCGAAGCGCACTGCGCTAACCCACTACGCCACCGCGACTCTGTGCGTGTGTGTCGCCAACACAAAGACAAAGATCCCCCGTATAGACTTCAATAGCCTGTTGGGGCAAGTGCTGTTAGCGAGCGCATATGAAGGGCGGCACGGCAAAACGCACACGGCTCGCACGCAAACATTCGCACTCAAACACACGAGTCTCTCGGCGCGTGGCTAACGACGAGACATTCGATGTTTGAAGAGAGGGGCGCGCCAAGCATTGTCGATGATGCACGCGGCCCTACGGATATGTGGGTGTCTCTCGCAGACATAGAGAGACTGTGAGATCCGCTGAAAACACAGAGCCACTCGTTTACCCATGCAGCTCTCCCGCCCCCCTCTCTCCCTCCCCCTAAGTGGGCATGGATGTACAGTGCAAGATACACTCCACCGATTGGTCCTCAACGTTTTAGATGGGACCGTCACGCTAGCGGTGTCGGATTATCCGAGTTGCAAAAGTAGCTGCGTATGCTACGGGCCCCGCACTTTCAAGGGCCCCGCGCTAAATGCCATCAATTCCGTTTCAGTGGCTCTGCACTTGCTTTATTACTGTAGTACTATACTGCCTTTAACTATTATGAACGACTGGGTGTTTGAGGTTAGCGATTTGTCGTATTATCTGGCTGTATTACAAATGAAAAAATACAATTACTTTACTATGCAAGTAAAACAATGTGTGTTTTAATATTTACGTGTTTTTTTTTATTTAGGGACAGTTTATAACATATGCTACAGGCACCGTACTAGCTTCACGCGGCACTGCACGCTAGCATTTTTGGAATAGACCACCCCCCTCTGCACCTCCAAACCACTGCTGTGAGTGCTGTCCCCCCCCCAAAAAAATAACTAAATAAATAAAGCTTACACTACCAAAGCCAATACACAGAAAGATCACGTGTTCCCCGCGTCTGCTGTCAACGTGGAATGTGCAGGGCCAGCTGTGTATCAATGCGCATAGTCACCGCAAGGTGGCGCTGATGTTCCCTGCACGCATTCGAAATTTTTCCTGCACGGTACCCATGCCCCCCCCTCCTCCCCCACGCCTTCCCGCTGAACCGCACAGGTTGAGAGAACCACTGCACTGGACGCTTGGGTGGACGCAGCGGTCACGCAGATGAGAATCAGAATGTGTGTGTTATACTGTAGGAATCCGATGAGCCATAAAGCTCTTTTCTTTACACGTCCCGATGCTGCTGCCATTCATTCATTCATCACCGCACAGTCAGCGAAGGAACGTTGCACCCGAGGCGTGACCTCTTGCTGCCACGCACCGGTGTCTCGAGTAAACACGCTGCCTCGCTGCGAAGGTTCATCATCCACTGGACTTGCAAACGAGATTATCACACGGCGCGATTCGATCTCCAGGCGCGGCAGTTGACGCAATGGTGCGAATTTCTCATCCCCCCTCCCCCCCGCTCTCTCCACACCGCCTCAGTCAGCGGTGTAAACGTGGCGTGCGGTGGGGTAAAGTGTGGGTACTCCCAAACCCTACTCCAATGCGTCCCGGCCAGCATTAAGGAGTGGACCAAAAGCCCTCTCGTGCTCCCCTCTAGCGGAGGCCTATCTGCCAGCAGTGCCGTGAGGCAAGCAATTGCAGGGCCGCACCCTGACCTACACCGTACTATAATATCGTCGTATCGCAATATCGCGGCATCCCAGCCCGCAATAGGCGTCCGAGCCGGCGTTGAAGAGTAGGCCAAATACCCTGTGGAGGTGACCTCTTGTAGAGGCGCGTTCCACCAGCAGTGACAACTGGTGAGCTACTGCGAGGCTGCGCACCTTCACTTGTGGAGAATTTGAGGAATGTGGAATACCCCTGCCGGCCCGCCCCTCTCCCTATGGAGGGCGCGTAGAGGTCACGCGAGAGGTCTGGACGACGCGAAAGTTCACACACTCGTCCGCCTGTTTGTTCTGAGAGCGGCGTCAGTGAGCCACCTTCGCTGGGAGTGGTCACAAGAGGCGAAGTTATGTTTCGCCGAGTTTAGCTCAACATCGTCACCATCGACATCATCAACCACATCGTCAATACGTCATCACCATACTTTATGTATGTAGCAATCGTCATAGCTATCTAAACTACATTTATTTTACCTGGTAAGCCCCACTTGAGCGTTTAAAGAAACGACCTGGCCGCAAATGATAGCCCAACGAAGTGGCTTATCCGGTGCAAATTTATAGCAGCAAAATATTCTAAACGCGCGGTGTGTCTAAAAGTTTCTAAATTTCGAGAGGGGGGGGGCAACCTCCTGTATACCAGGCGAGGTAGTTAACATCTTTCCACCGCGGTGCCCTGATGATGACGAAGCGTGAGCTGGGTGGGGGAGGACGAGGCTGGAGATCAACAGCGTGGGAGCAGGGAACAGGAGTTCAGGCCGAGTTGATCTGGAGCGTTCGGGGAGGCACAGCGAACTCCTACAGTTGATGAGCGACTCACTCCGACCGCTCCATGCATTCATCAGCTAACAAAGGACTCCGTTTTGTTTTCAGAGTACCCCTGTCCCATCCCACCCCCTCCACCCCCCCCCAACTTTACCCGTGGAAATAGGGGTCTCTAAGGGGATCAATATTGGTCGCTAAGGGGATCAATAGAGGGCTGAACAGCGCAAAGGGACCCGAAACATTATGTTTATGACCAAGGGCTTAATTTCTCCCTCGATATTTTTTCCGGAACAATTGCTACTCGGCCGGCTTGGAGTCCTGCGAACAGTGTTGTCGGCGTAAGGTCCCGAGTTTGAAAAACCCTGAAATACTATATCAGCTGAAGTATTTGGAAAATGAATAACTCAATTCATCTCGAACATATAAACAGACACAACAACTTGATTTGAGGCTTTCGTAACTGCAGGAATGCATACTCTTTGGTTCATTCGGTAAAGTCACGTAGGTAGAAACATAATCGATCACGACGTTTCGATCGCAACACAAGCAATCGTCATCAGGTGGGACAACCACAGCAAGAGCCAAAGATTATGGATCAGCGTTCTCCATTGGCGGCCCCTGATGTCCCTTGGTGCAGCCCCTAACGCACTCCATCACGCTGCTGTCCAACCTAATAACCCAATGGACTTTAAAATGTGCGGTGGCCCTCACGCTGATGATGTCTTATCGGCGATTAAACGTTGAGTTTTATAAGGGCACTACGGGTGACCAGCCCCTCCCCACCCAGCCCCTCCCCACCCTCCCCACCCAGCCCCTCTCCACCCAGCCCCTCCCTGCACGACGGGCACAATAATCCCTTGTGGGCTGGTGTAACCAGGTGGTTCCTACCAGTAAGATTGCATCGTTCACTGCGACTGGCCACAGACAGTGATAAGAAGTGGGAACCGTGGACACGCAAGCAATGCCTCCCTCGCTCAGGCGGTGGCGACAGAGCGCGATGTCTGGGCGCTGGGTTCGTCGCGACGATTCCTCGACGCGACAGCGAGGTTCGTTTAAATCCCTTGACGTCCTAAATCTTTCTTTAAAAAATGTAATATCCCTGAAGCAGAAGATTAGTGCTAGACACATGCGGTCACATTTGCAAATGCGATTGGTAACGTCGATCCTTACCCCTGTATCGGTAGGTGAATGTTCACGTGCCATTTTATTGGGGAGCTACTGCTGTGTGGCGTTACCTTGGCGTGGTCTGGGACAGTTTTGTTGTTGTCGTCGTTGCTGCTGCTGCTGCCTTGGCCAAGCATTATAAGTAAATCTGACTCGTATAATTAATGTATTTGTGATTTATTCATATGTAGTGACTTGCTTATCCTTTTCTCGATGTTTGCACTCGGATCGTGGAGGATTTCTCCACAAATCTGGCGGTCGCCTGATGAAGCTAGTTGTAATTACTGACGAAACGTCGTACTCAGATTGTAAATATTGTGGCTTTTACCTCCAACACACCGGTGTGCTGTACTAGTGACGAATTGGCCACGTTCTGTTTACGTGACAACCCTTACTACTTGGCTGTGTCGGGTGGTGGCTGGTTTAACGAAACATTTATATATTTACGCGATCTAACCCAAATAAACCTTTATTATTCTGGATGATAGTATTCGCGGAAGCTTGCGCGTCAAACTGTTTGTGTACCGTTTACTGGTGTAACTCGCCGACCCGCCCACACACTGGACACGTGTGAGAAATAAGTAATATTTAAAAAAAACTTTTTTTTAAAAACAAGCTTTAATGAAATGTACCGTGCTAGTAAGGGAAGAACTCCACGACTCCAGGAAGTGGCCCCGAAGCTTGCCATAACGTAAGGGGCCGTGGTCATTTACAGCCAACGTCAGTTTACCGTGGACAATTCGAGCCAAGCCGAAACATAACATATACAAAAGAATGTTTTAAGATGTTTTATTTTATTTTTTATGATAGAATATAGTATTGTCATCAGTATGACATAAGTATACCAAGTTTGCAGTCGATACTATCTTCTTAGGTTTTTTTCGGTAAAGTCACGTAGAAAGTAAAATAAAATAAAAACAAAAATCACGACGTTTCGGAGGCAACACAAGTCTCCGTCATCAGGTGGGACCGTCACAGCCAGATTGGCTGTATCAAGTGAGGCAATGATTCAAGATGTAATCCCTTAAAAGCGAGTTGAGGGGGGAGGGAGAGCTCATCTTATTTTATTTTACTTTCTACGTGACTTTACCGAAAAAACCTAAGAAGATGATTCCTTGCAGTCACGAAAGCTTCAAATCTAGAATTAAAGTCGATACTATATTGGGAAATGGGTAGAAATAGAGTTACAAGATTTGAGGATACAACAACGACAGACAGAGTGAGTTAATAAAAAGCGTGTAATAAAAAAAATGACATTCTTCGTAGCTCATGGGATTTCCCTCCGTCCAGTCGAACTCAAAAGAAGACAGACCTCTCGACGCCGGTGGAGCGCGTAAGGTCACGGGGGTCAGCAGCGACGGCACGCACGGCCACTCCCAGCGCACCGAGGGGATGGGAGGTGGCCATCGGCCGTGCTGTGCGGGGTATTGGGGCGGTGGCTCGCCAGCAAGACGCCCGACGTCGATCCACGTTCAGTTTAGCACGTGGAGCAGGAGCGGTGGTTCTTCGCTGCAAGGCCACTGGCGGCCCCTGATGTGCGACTCCTACCACCCCACCCCACTCCCGAACAATACACAAATCGTGAAAATACCCACACCACCATCATCATCATGCTGCTGTCAAACCCCCAATTGGTGTCAAATGTGTGGCGGCCTTCACACTGATGAAGAACAACCGCCGTAGACAATCGTGCCCAACATTATTCATGATAACCGGGTGTTTTTTTGGGGGGCTGGTGGTTGGGTTGTGATATCGCGTAAATGTGGCCGTACACCCACGGACCTTCCACTCAACACCGCCAGTTAGTAAGATAATACATCGTCACATTCTGTTCACGTGACAAACCTTACTCATTGGCCGGCCTGTCGGGTGGAGGTGGGTGTAACGACACACGTTCACGCGATCGCATCCTCACCACACCCAAAACAAAAAATTAAAAAAAAAATGTTCATCATAAATCCATCCGCGTATTACCGCTGCCGATTCGTCTACCCCGATTGCCAGCTGAATTCCCTCCCCCAAGTGTTGGCGTCGTGGTGGGAGGGCTGGGGAGGTGCGGGGGAATTGGTCACTCCCCCCCCATGCCCTAGTCACACCGTGTCCCCACGTGGAACTCTTTGCTGTACAGTAACTCGTAACCGTGTGCCCATACATGGGCATAATTGATCGCGGGAGGTACCGCGTGCATTTGTGAGTGCGTGTACCAATGCGTGTATGTGCTCGTACTTGCCTCAAAAGTATGTTAGGGCTATACGGGGGATCTTTGTCTTTGGTGTCATGGGCTCAGCCTCAAATGAGTACCTGGTGCGGTGTGTAAACATCGCCACTGGGGAGACAAAGGCGGTCGGGTGTGGTTCTGGCCACCCACTCCCACGTGTATCGTTCCGACTTTCATAAGTGGTCGCTAACAGCACTTGCCCCAACAGTCCGTTAAGGCTATACGGGGGTTCTTTGTCTTGCTCATGGCCATCTGTTGTACAGGTATCTGTGTGCACGTGTGTGTCAATATTTTTATATGTAAGGGTCGATGTGTGTGGTTATGAGAGCCCGTTAGTGTGTGTGTCATTGTCTTTGTATGATATTGTGTGTGTGTGTGCGCGCGCCAGTGCGTGCGTTTGAGTGCCACTGTGTGTGTCAATGTACCTGTCAATGGGTGCGCGCTAACAGCATTTTTCCCAGCAGTCTGTAAAGCCATCAAGGGTAATGATTGCCTCATTTTGTGTCTCTGTGTGTGTGTGTACATAGCCTGGTACAAGCGCTGTGGTGATGTCACCACCGCCACTTCATGGCCATGAGCGGCTATAGTTTTGTGCACTGTGTCGGTCGTGGGAGTTGTTTAACCATACTTCACGACGCTGGTGAAAGGGCGGGTATCCAGTACCTGACGGTTTAGTTATCACTCACCACTGATGCAAGCCGTGGCCGGGAATAGAACTTGGGTGTCCGGCTTCAGCCAGCCACCGCTCCACCCCATCCATCACTCGTGACAGCCACGTATTTGAATAACTTATGTTGCTCCTTACCGACTATAATCACCCAGAAATGTCTGTCCGTCCCGGACGTGACGTCACTCAACATGAGGCCCACCCCCCCGCGTGACGTCACTCCACATGAGCCCCTCCCCCCCCCGCATTAATATTCATGAGTGGGTGGATTTTTACACAAACGCAGAGGAAGGTCGAGCTGAATGAAATAATTTATTACACAAAGTCGCTTTAAATATGATGTTTCTTTACAGAAAGTGACGGTAAAAAATAAATATACGCAGCACACTGCTACGTCCGTGCGTGACGTCACTGCAAAAGAGCCCCCCCCTTCATTAATATTCATGCCCGCGTGGAAATTTACACAAACGCACAAGAAGGTCGCGCACTCCACATGCCGTACCCCCCTCCCCCCTCATTAATAATCATGAGCTGAACTATTATTCTCTTGAATATTTCAGATTTACTGCAACATATACCTATACACCCGTCCTTGGCCGGGCGAAAAAAAGCTCGTCATGATCATAATCATCAACAAGTCATCCCGATCGTCAGCTCGCTTCTCTCTCGCTCTGCCTCCTCATCTCTCGATCTGCCCCCCCCCCGACTCTTGCCCCAAGTTCGTTTATTCTGTCGTATGACCTCGCCGCTCAATGATCCGTCAACGTTTGTTGACAGCTCCTCTTCGTCGCTGGCCGCTTGAAGTTTGTTTCACTGGTTGGAACCTCCTGGTTACACCAGCCCACAGGGGATTATTGTGTCCGTCCGTCCGTCGTGAAGGGAGGGGCTGGGTGGAGAGGGAGGGGCTGGGTGGGGAGGGGCTGGGTGGGGAGGGGCTAGTCACCCCGTGGTGCCCTTATAAAACTCAACGTTTAACCTACTCACGCCGGCTTGTGCCCGCCCTCACAGTCGGCCATATTTGCGGAATACACCACGCCGCCGTTGACCCTGGCCATTGACCGAGCAACCCAACGTTCCTACCAGCTCCCTCCGCAGGAATGTGTTTGTGTTTTGTTTGGCGCTTGGGCCTCTCTCTGCTCAGCAACTTTGTTGAAACAAGTAAAAAAAACATCGGTACATCAATTATTATTACCATCAACGTGATCATGATTACCTGCACAATTTCACGATCTATCAGCCCCCCCCCCATCCCTAATTTTTCCTACACCCCCCCCACTCCATCTGCCACACCTCGCCTCTCCCCACCCACGATCTGTTACCATCAATATTGTTGTCATAATGACCAATACATAACCATCCTTCTTCAACAAAGTCGGTCGTTATCAACATCGTTGTTATCATCATAATCGCCTGCACATTTGCCCCCACCGCCACCCCCGTGCGTTCCTTTGCGTCGTCTTTATCTGGAAACCATTCACCCCCTCCCCCCTCTCTCTCACCTGTACCTGTTCTGTCTTGGCACCTGCAGAAGAGCATCGCAACAGGCGACCTGGTTTTGCCCATACAAGGCGCGGCGCGTGTGGTAAGGGGAGGGGTAAGGGGTGAAGGGGGGTGAGGGGAGGGGTGAGGGGGTGAGGGGAGGGGTGAGAGGAGGGGGTGAGGGGGTGAGGGGAAGGGTGAAGGGGAGGTGAGGGGAGGGGTGGAGGGGGACGAGATGGGGGGAGAGGCGTCCATGCGTAACTGGGAAGTGGTCACTGCGGCGCATGAGGTGTGCGCGTGTGTGTCAGTGTGTGTGTCAGTGTGTGTGTCACTGTGTGTATGTTTGTGGTGTGTGTCAGTGTGTGTGCCAGTGTGTGTATGTTTGTGGTGTGTGTCAGTGTGTGTGTCAGTGTGTATGTCAGTGTGTGTGTCACTGTGTGTATGTTTGTGGTGTGTGTCAGTGTGTGTGTCAGTGTGTGTGTCACTGTGTGTATGTGTGTGGTGTGTGTCAGTGTGTGTGTCAGTTCGTGTATGTTTGTGTGTGTGTCAGTGTGTGTGTCAGTGTATGTGTCAGTGTGTGTGTTTGTGTGTGTGTCTGTGTGTGTGTCAGTGTGTGTGTCAGTGTGTGTATGTTTGTGGTGTGTGTCAGTGTGTGTGTCAGTTCGTGTATGTTTGTGTGTGTGTCAGTGTGTGTCAGTGTATGTGTCAGTGTGTGTGTTTGTGTGTGTGTTTGTGTGTGTGTGTCAGTGTGTGTGTCAGTGTGTGTGTCAGTGTGTGTATGTTTGTGGTGTGTGTCAGTGTGTGTGTCAGTTCGTGTATGTTTGTGTGTGTGTGTTTGTGTGCGTGTGTGTCAGTGTGTTTGTCAGTGTGTGTGTCACTGTGTGTGTCACTGTGTGTATGTTTGTGGTGTGTGTCAGTGTGTGTGTCAGTTCGTGTATGTTTGTGTGTGTGTCAGTGTGTGTGTCAGTGTATGTGTCAGTGTGTGTGTTTGTGTGTGTGTCTGTGTGTATGTTTGTGTGTGTGTCAGTGTGTGTATGTTTGTGGTGTGAGGATACTGCATGTGTGTCTGTGTCAGTGTGTGTGTGTTTGTGGTGTGTGTCAGTGTGTGTATGTTTGTGGTGTGTGTCAGTGTGTGTATGTTTGTATGTATGTTTGTGGTGTGGGGATACTGCACGTGTGTGTGTCAGTGTGTGTATGTTTGTGGTGTGCGTATACTGTGTGTGTGTGTATTTGCGATGTATGTGTGTGTGTCAATGTGAGGGCGGTGGTTGCAGTGGTTAGCGCACTGCGCTCCGAAAACGACGACCCGAGTTCAATTCCCGCTCGCGGCCAACATCGGTGACAAACATCTGCACCGGTTCTGGTTCATCATCCCAACCTTACATAACAACCTGATGCGGTGTGATAACATCAGCACTAGAAAGACAAAGGCGGCCGGGCGTGGGTTCTGGCAACGCCACAGGTGCTCGCTGACAGCCATTAACCCCAAGAGTCTGTTCAGGCGATACGGGGGATCTTTGTCTTTGTATGTCTCGATGTGCACGGGGAGGTACGGATGTGGGCGACGCATGGTGGAACGATAGGGAGCTCTGCGTGTGTGAGTGTTGGGGAGAGGGTGTGTGTGTATCTGTGTAGCGGCTAGCGCGCTGTGCTACGAACTCGGCGACCCGGGTTCGATTCCCTGCTCACGGCCAACACCCAGTGACGATTATCCGAACCGGTCCTAGGTGTCCCCTAGGTCGACTCAGCCTCAAATGGTGCAGCGTGTAGACATCGCCACTTGGGAGACAAAGGCGGTGGGGTGTGGTGCTGGCCACCCACCACCTCGTGTGCCGTTCCGGCCTTCATAGGCGGCTCGCTAACAGTACTTGCCCCTACAGTTTGTGAAGGCTATACGGGGGATCTTTGCCTTTGTATCTGTGGGTGCTTGGCGGGGCTGCGGAATGTGGGAGGGAGGTTTGCTTCAGTGTGCCTCTGTGTGGGGGTGGCGGGGGGCTTGGGTGCAAGGTGTATTGGGGGAAAGAGTGTGCATGAGAGGGGTGTGGTGGAGGTGGGACCATGTGTGATTGTATCTGTCTTTGTGTAGGGCGTGGAGGGGGCTGTGTGTGTAGAGATATGTGTGTGTGTGAAGGAGGGAGTATGTATGAAGGTAGGTGTGCGTGTGTGTATGGGGAGCGGTGGTGTAGCGGTTAGCGCGCTGCTTCCCGCTCACGGCCAAGACCATTGACGATTATCTGACTCACCTAGGTCGACTCAGCCTAAAATGAGTACCTGATAAGGGCGTGGTGCTGGCCACCCACCCCCTCGTGTACCGTTCCAGCCTTCATAGGTGCTCGCTAACAGCACTTGCCCCTGTTAAGGCTGATTGGAAATACCACGTGTCTCTCTGATCCATGTGCCACACGTGATAATACAGGGTGCTTCGAAAAATCTTAACACTGACATGGGGCTATCGCTTTTAATGGAAAAATAACGGATAATACACTGTGACATGATAACAAATGTATGTTAATAGCGTCAAAGAGTCTTCACTTGTTCGCCATCATTGTCAACACGTGCCTGGCATCTTCTCCAGGTGGTCTCCAGAGCCCGAAGGCGGCACATTTCTCGTTGCCAATTCTCAGAAGAGATATTTCAAGCGCCGTAGCATCACCGTGAAGTTAGCGGCCCTCCCGTGGATGGCGGAGATCGCGTGCACAATGCAAGGTGTGCCAATTACCGGGCCACAAACGGCGATTCGTTTCCAGGTAGAATTTCTGTAGACACGTGTACCCCAACTTTGACGTTTTGGGGCTGTTCGCGAACACCTTGTTAAGGCTGGTTTGAGGAGCACGAGGGGGTGTGTGGCCAGCCTTTTGTCTCCCTCGTGGTCGATGTTTGACACACGCCGCACCAGAAACTCAGCCGAGTCGATCTCGGGGAGGATCCATGAGCGGTTGAAATAAAAAATCGTCACTTGGTGTTGGCCGCGAGCGGGCGTCGAATTCGGGTGGCCGGGTTTTGTGGCGCGGCGCGCTGACCACTGCACCACCGCTCCCCACGCTTTGCCCCGCAACACGTGATCTACCGATCGACTCAACGCGTGGTGTGATGCACGGCGACGCTTCTGGATGTGACAAAGGCAGCGGCGTGGTGGTAGGGTGGGGATGGGGATGGGAGGTGAATGAAGAAACTCGCCACGCCGTACCTCGGCGAAACTGGATGTCAAGTCGAGTTTAGTACTGCCAACCACTGTGGAAGCTCCCTCCGTCCTCTCAGTCAATTTAACAAAAAAGGTTTACTGCTCCAGATATGTCTAAGGGGGTGGGGGACAACCGGTTGTTTTACGGGGATGGGTTGTTGTTGTGTTTGTGTTTAGATTGTTGTCCTTCACGCGCACCTCCGACTAGCACGGTTGGCTACGTACGGTGTGAAAGAAGTGCAACATACAAACATGATGCCCAAGATTTACGGCTCACGACCTCCGCTACCTCTGTGACCTTATCGCCACGGTGGCGAGATCTCAGCTACCTCGCCTGGTATACAGGAGGTCGTCGGTTACAGCCTGACCCTGACGCCTGTTGCACACAGTACTTTGGAGATTCCATGTTCTCTCTCTCTCTCTCCCCATGCGGTTACCGGTTTCGTGTATTTCTTAGAACGTTCGACGCTAGAGAGTAGCGGTCCTTGAGAATCCATGCGACCCTTATCGGCCTGGTCCAGGTAGAACTTTGGTTACCCAACAACCATTCTGGCAAATCGCCCGATGATGCTGGATGTCATTACCAGCGAAACTTCGTATTAAAATTGTCAATGTTGTGGATTTACTCTCCAACACACCGGTGGGCTGAAGTAGTAACTAATTGGCGTTTTGTTTACGCGACAAATCCCTTACTAATTGGCTGTGTTGGTTGTTGGAGGGTTCGACACATTTATCGCGATCTCACCCAAAAACCTTCACTTAAAGCTTTCGTGACTGCAGGAATTCATATTCTGTGGGTCTTTAGGTAAAGTCACGTAGATAGGTTCAAAGAAAATAACAAAAATCTACGACGTTTCGATCGCAACACAAGCGAAAGTTGACGACCGCTTGTGTTGCGATCGAAACGTCGTAGTTATTTCATTTTCTTTGAACCTACTTACGTGACTTTACCGAAAGACCCAAAGAATACCAAAAGCGTTCATTATGAATAATATTTGTCGCGAAAGCCTACGACGTGTTAAACGCAACAACCGTACAGCGGTAGCACCATACTCCGTCCCTTTACCGGCGCGTGGTGACCTTTGACTTTACCCACTCGTGCGAGTGATGTTTGACTCGACCGACGGAGGCTCAGCCTGGCGATCTGAAATAAATAATAACTCAAATGTTACACCGTCATCAAGCGGCCATGGTCGATTCACTGCTGGATGAAGGCGTCCCCATATCGTCTGCTGCCACCACTCATGATATGCATCATCATCATTATCAGCAGCATGAGGCATGGTCAATCCACTGCTGAATTAAGGCCTCCCCAATTCCACTGGTAGCGCTGCTGATATCATCATCCATGGTCAATCCACTGCTGGATGAAGGCCTCCCCAAGCCCACCGTCGCCTCTCACGGGTCTACGTGGCTGTGTTAATCCACGGGGGCACCTACAAGCTGATCTGATTTCGTCGCTCCATCTCCTCCGGTGGACGTGCTCTCGGACGGCGTTCCATTCCTCGGCTGCCACTCCGTTCTTAGTCTTAACCGTCTCGACGTCATTCCTTCTAGCCATGGCGTGTCCGGCCCGAGCGCTTCCCCATCTTTTTTTTCTGAATACAGTAAGGCTACTAAATCATTTATAACAACAATTATACGCATTACCACGTACGTTTTCACTAGCAATATCATCCATAATACAGTTTTTTGGGGGGTGGTTAGATCGCGTAAATAGCAATGTGTCAATAAAATGCTTGGTAAAACCCACCACCACCCGACACAGCCCATTAGTAAGATTTGCCACGTAGACAGAACGTGCCAATTCGTTACCAGTACAGCACATCGGTGTGTTGGAGAGTAAATCCACAACATTTACAATCTGAGTACTCAAAACTTACAAATTGGCTGTGTCCGGTGGTAGTGGCGGGTTTAACGACACATCTGTATGTACGCGATCTAACCCCCGCTCCCCCCCCCCCCCAAAAAAAAAAAACACTGTATTATGAATAATAAATATTTGTTGCTATTAAATATATATATTTTATATGGAAACAACAAAATATATCGCCGAGATTGCGGTGGTCTGCGTGGTCGGTCGAGATTGAGCGTTAGCAGCGGCGTGAACTCGTGGGCGTTCAGCCCCAGAGAGGAGGAAAGAGCTCAACGCCTGGACATGAACGGGAAGTGAGGCCGGAATAAAGGGGTGAGTGGACATTGATACAGGAATGGGGTTTGGTGGGGAAGGGCAGGAAAGAAGTTTGGGAGCCGAGCGCATGAACTAAATAACTAGCGAACCAGGCCCTGGTACTATCGATCTCACTGACCCTAACTCAAAAAAAAACTAGAACTAGCCACTACACTAGCCCTCTCTCGGTGCCTCCCCTAAATCAACGAGCTAACTAGCTAACCATGTGTGCTGATCCTCTTATTGATCCTAACCAAAATCAATGAGCCAACCAGCCCCTAAACTAGCCCACTCAATTAACTGAAACCAAATCAACTAGCGAACGAGCCACGCATACAACCCTCTCTCTTACACCCTAACCGTGATCAATCTAACTAACTAGTGACCACACTAACCCTCTCACTGGCCCTAACCCAGATCAACAAACTAGCTAGCCACCTGATGAGCATTGCTTGTGTTGCGATCGAAACGTCGTGATTTGTTTTATTTTATTTCTCTACCTACGTGACTTTACCGAAAGAACCAACGAGTATGAAATCACGCTTGCGCGTGGATTACGTGACGCTGTTCAACGTGCGTTTAACCGGCATCGGTATTTAAATATATTCAGTGTGAGTAATAATGCAAAACTTGCAACGCGCCGCACAGTATCCGCTGCTCGCTCTCGTCGAACGGGAGAGGGAGGACGACTCAGAGGCGCCAGGAGGAAGAACCACAGGCGAAGAGCGGCAGTGGCAGCGGCCGGCCACGTGGCGAGCAACCGATGGCAAGTGTGCCCCCCCCTCAGCTCTGACGTCCTCTGTATATGAAGGCAGTATTGGTGTCCAAATATTCGAAGGCGTTATCGTGAACGTGTTATCGGCCAATTCACGAGATGGGTGCCGAGGGCACGAGCGCGCCTCTACATTTGCCAATCGCGTGTCCCAAGTTCCGATCAACGTGTCCGGTTTTGTAGTCGGGTGAGTGCCGAGTGGTGGGTGACGCAGCTGTGTAGGATCTTTGTCGTGTCCACCCCCCCCCCCCCGCGTTACGAACAGATGTACGGACGACACAGAGCTCGTGTGGTTTCAACACCAGTTTGGGGAAGGTTACGAATTCAACCCCCAGTCAGCATAAACAGCGCGCGCGTCTTCCGAGCAAATTTTCGAATCGCATCTCTTCCTCGTTGCTCGTAAGGAAATGTCGCGCATGTCGCGCATGCCACGCGCACTTTGTGTTTTTTTTTTCTTTTTGTTGCATCGACAAAGAGGAATTGAGGGTTTGGTTATCGGTGCGAGGAATTCACTTCGCTCAATCGCGCACGTGCTTGTCGCACGCGGTCAAAGGCGCAGCCCTGCAATTCCTGACTCACGCGACTGCCCGAGAGCTCCCCTGCGGAGGGTTACGTTGACCTCGCTCTTCCACGATCGCCAGACGTGTTCGCAAGAGGCGGCAGTGACCCCGCTCTTTACCCCACCGCACGCGACCTGCCCGCCTACGATTAGCGCGGTTGGCTACGTACGGCGCGAGCGAAGTTCAGCATTCGTGCGTCGCCTTTAGCGCGGGTGGGCTGTACACATCGATACCGCTTGCTCAGGGGTCGGCAACCACAATAGCAAGAAGAACCATTCTTGTTCGTATTCGGTAACAACAACAAAAAAACGCGATATTTCAATACCCACAATGCACACTGGACTTGCAATCCAGAGAGGCGCCGAGTTCGACTCCCAACTCGCGTCCGTCGCGGCAGTCAAGACGGTGGGGTGCGAGATTCTAAAGTCTCGCCGCCGCTGCCCCAACCACCGAGAGAGAAGGAACCATGGGTCAAGGCGATCGGCAGGTCGCGTTGTGGCGGGGCAAAGTGTGTGCATCCCCCGATTCTCCCAAGACGTCTGGCTAACCGTGGAAGAGCTAAATACAAATTCTTCTCTCGCGTTTCCTTCTCTTGCCAGCAGTGGCATGACCAGCAAGCAACGGGCGCCACGGATGGCGAGATGGTAGCTACTTCGCCTGGTATGCAGGAGGTCGTGGGTTCGATCGCAAGCCTGACGCCTGCTGTATATTTAGAGTATGTGAGTGCTTTGCATGTCCACACGATAAACCACTTCGTTGACCTATCATTTGTGGCAAGGTCGCGTCTGAGAAAAAAGAGCTGTGTAGCTCAGCGAGCCTTACCTGGTAAAATTAAAAATAGTTTAGTGTTCGTAGTTTTAACTACAGGGCTACACCTTGACGACTTTCATTGCCCAGACCTTGGAGTCTGTGCCTATTGCCACCTCAACCCCAGCCTCCCAGCCCAGCCCCCCGCCCCCCGCCGCCACATTATCATCAATCGCCGTGGAATTTACAACTTCTAAACGTAGGGTCTTAACCGCTAAAGTAGATGATCCTGCGTGCAGGTGAGACGGGAGCGGAAAGCTGTCGCCGTGTTTACAACGCAGTAAGCGCAACCGCTGCGCCACCGCTCCCCGCCCCCTCAAAAAAACTCATTCACGCGCGCGTGCATCGTTCACGTGTACGTACACACGTTTGACGACACACACGCGCATATACTCTCCGAGACAACAACAAAACAACAACAACCGCCGTTCACCACTAAGTGGCTGTGACGTCACCACGGCGCTTGTGCCATGCTAGGTGCACTTTGAGGCCACGTGAAGTGTCGAAGGCCCGCTGGCACGAGGTAACTGAGCAGACCCAGGTGCCATGGGTTGACTGACTGAGATGACCGGCAGATGCTCCAACTGTGCTCCCGCTGTGCCAACTCTGTGCGTTTTAGGCGCCCCACGCTCCGCACATTGTTGTGAGCGTCGCTCCTTCGCCCTCCGCTATTGTTGGAGGGCGACTGCCTCCAACTGCCCAGTGGCGTCCTTCACGAGACTCCTCCATAGAGGCCGATCTTGACAGCGCTGGTACCAGTCTTCAGCGAGTCCACTCAGCTCTACATCTTCCTGTATCGAATCACTCCATCTCTTCTCTAGCCCGTGCCGCGCCCGTTTAGCCCCCTCTGTCCGGCCAAACAGAAGCTACTTAGGAATGCGGTGGCTGGACATGCGGGCTACATGACCCAGCCAACGCACCCTTGCCTGCCGGAGGAGCTCACTGATGCGAATGTGTCCAGATCTTTCAAGGATTTGTGAGATCCTCACACAATCCTGCTTGGTTGAACCGAGGAAGGGTCGTTGGCAGGCAAGCCTAAATGTTTCCAACCAGCGCAGATGTTCCATTAGAGGGGTCCACATTTCACAAGAATAGAGAAAGGAAGGCATGCCTGCGTAGCGCTTTGTGGAAGTTACCTGGCCTGTCGCTCTCTGACACACCCAACCTCACACATTCAACCCCACGCAGACCCACACACCTCACCTCACTCCCACTCTCTTTCACTCATACTCAACACAAATACTGACACATTCACGCACCGACTCACACATGCATGCTCACTCACGCACACGCTAACTTAGCCGCTGTCATATTCTATCCGGCCAAACAGAAGCTGCTTGGGCATGCAGCGACTGGTTAGGCGCGCTGAATGACCCAGCTAACACAGCATCGGTTGCCGGAGGGGCTCATTTATGGGAATGTGTGTCCATATATTGCAAGGATTTATCGGGCCCTCACACAGTTAAACCCGGTAACAACTCAGGATGGATCGTAGGCGGGTAAGCCTGAATGTTTGCAACAGGCGCAGATGTATCTTCAAAAGGGGGTTGGTTCACTCTTCGCACGCAGAGAGAAGGGAGGGCATCACCGTGCACATGGTGCGCTGGGGCCAGGTCGCTTCCACACGACGTAACGCAGCTGATCAAAAAAAAATAAGTTTAACACGTAGGCTTTCGCGACCAATATTATTCATAATCAACGTTTTTGGGTTTAGACGCGTTATTTATAAATGTGTCTTAACCCTCCACCACCCGACACGGCCAATCAGTAAAAAAGTGTCACGTTGACAAAAGACAAATAGTTCACTGCTTTAGCCCACCGGTGTGTTGAAGCGTGAAACCACAACATTTACAATTTTTGAGTACGACGTTTCGCTGGTAATTGCATCCAGCATCATCGGGCAATTCGCCAGAAAAAAAAAATAGCCGATGGACTGACTCTGAGTGAGGCCTCGGCACTCACACGCACGCGCTCTCGTTCACTCACTCTCATAGGGACACTCGCTAATTCACAAACATACTCGTACACTCATTCACTCGTGCACACTCGTACGCACAAAGACACGGATCTCCCAATAGTCTCAAAATACTATTAGGGTTAATGGCTGTGGGCGAGCACCGTTGAAGGCTGGCACGGCACACGAGGGGGTGTTGTAGCCAGGACCACGCCCGGCCGCCTTTGTCTCTCCAGTGCTGATGTTGTCACAGCACATCAGGCATATTCATTTGAGGTTAAGTCGATCTAGGGGTGGACTGGTTACCGGTTAAGATGACCGTCACTGGTGTTGGTCGTGAGTGGGATTCGAACTCGGGTCGTCGTTTTTGGAGCGCAGTGCGCTAACCACTGCGCCACCGCTCCCCCAGATCACTCCCCCCTCACACACACATTGCCCCCCCCCCACACACACACTCCACTCATTCCCCCACACACACACTCATTCCCCCACATACACACACTCATTCTCCCCCCTCACACACATTCATCCCGCACACACACACACTCATTCTCCCCCCCACACACACTCATTAGCCTCCACACACACACACTCATTCTACCCCCCACACACACACACTCGCCCCCCCCCCCACACACACTCATTACCCCCCCCACACACACACACTCATCCCCCCCCCCTCATGCACTCATGCGTACACGCGCCGCGCACTTCCTTTAAGTCGTGAATGTGCGAGGCTGTGTAGAAATCCGAACTTCCGCACACCACGTACACAGGGAAACGGGGCCGTGGTGGACTTTTTTTATTGGGGAAGGAGGGGGAGCCAGGGTAGGAGGGGGGGGCAGTCAAGAGTGAGCGGAATGTAAAGGTGCAGCCCCTGCAATTCCCCCGCTCGCGCCACTGCCGGCGGGAAGGGTCTGACACTTGAGACTGCTCTGCAGAGGTCCCTCCAGAGAGGGGAGGCTATTCTCACCTAACCCTTCGCACGCTGGCCAGACGTATTGGAAGGGACTGGAGCACTTTCGCGTTCCCCTACCGCACGCAGCGACGTGGCGACCGACCGGCCGACTCTGGTGTGGTTATTCACATCCCACTGATGGGTGGCCAGAGGCGGGTAGCGAGACGGGAGGAGAGGGGCGTGGGTGGATAAAGAGAGAACAAACTTTGACATTTTTTTTTCAACTGCCACGCCGTGACATCGAATGGAATCTTGCAACCCGTGCATTGAAATGGCAGTGCGCTAACCATTGCACTCAAGCAGCATCTCAGATATTATAGCGACATTACGAAAACATATCCATTGAAATCATACTACAGTGCAGTATATTCGAAACAAGTTTGCTGGCTGGCGGGACATCATGTGCGGGAGGGGCGGACGGACGGGCATGTGCTTGTATACACATTAAACAACAAAATAAACCTTTGGCATTGGACAAAGCCCTCTTACATCCCATACGTGTGCTCTACTTAAGCGCTCCTGTTACGGAACGTGTTGAATAATGCATGGGTGGGCCATGCATGATTGATGAAGATACATTGTAATTGATATTTAAGGACACACGCGCATATATAGCAGACTACAGATCAGAGAGAGAGAGGCACTGGGTCGTGAGTAGTAGCCCTGTTTGTGTGGCGGGCGCGTCGGCCCATTGAAAACCCGATGCGGATGTCACAGCCACTACACGGCTGCTCGGTTTTACTTTAACGTATTTATTCGCAGTGACATTCATCAATATAGCCAAAGTCTTCCGTCGATCGACTGCTGGATGAGAGTGTATCCCCACGTTCTAATGTCAGGCTTGTTGACTTGGGGGTCGTTTGGCCCGTTCAGTGCGGGTCGGTGACGAGTAGGGAGCGGCGGTGTTTGGCGTTGGGACAGGACAGCGGACGGGACAGTCCAACCGGTACCTAACCATCATGACATTCCTAAGCAGTCATCTGCTCTGCCCCTCCCACCCCTCCCCTCCCCGCCCCACTAACCCGCATCATCCGAGCACTGGGCAGGCTCAGACCTGCTTAGCTTCGGAGATTCTGACGAGACGATACCGGGCGTACGGCCAGAGGCGTCTTTGTCACTGGGCACTCAACTCTCTTTTCCCTGCCAAATATGGTGATGCCGACAGAGCGTACCCTGGCGCGGCTCGGGTCCGCGTGGATTCGGCGTCAATGATTACATGTGGCGCTGTTGGTCCTAAACGAGTTTGAGGTTGGACCACGGGGCAATGTTGCTTGTATTTTTTTTTACGACACTTTTTTTTGTCTACGACTTACTCCGTTTATTATCAGCGCGCGCATATTTCACGCAAACCCCCACGGATTCCGGAGTTGGATGTTGGTTATTTTTTTTTGCAGTCGGCTGCGTGAATCACACCTCTGGGTGGTAGTAGCACGCGTACGCGCAGCAACGTCTGGAGCACCAAGTCAGACCGCGTTGGACTGACTGATGCTGCCTTGTCCATCACCATACCTGGTGGGGTGGCGTACACCCGTTGTCACGCCTCGTTGTACGGGGTAAAATTCAAAGTAAAGCAGCCACGTAGAAAGAAGATAAATTAAATAATAGAATAGAATACGACGTTTCGATTGCAACACATGCGATCGTCATCAGGTAGAACTAAATTTGAGAGCGAGACAAAACACAGACACGGAGACACACAGACACACAAGCAGAGAGAGAGACAACACAGAGACACACTGCTTGTGCGTCTGTCTGTGTGTCTCCGTGTCTGTGTTTCGTCTCTCTCTCTCTCTCAAATTTAGTTCTAGCTGATGACGATCGCTTGTGTTGCAATCGAAACGTCGTATTCTATTATTACATGTATTTCTTTTCTACGTGACTTTACCGAAATAACCAAAGAGTAATTCCTGCAGTCACGAACGCTTCAAATTAAGTTTAAAGCTGTCAGCTTGATTGACGAGCCAGCGGTCACTGATCCAACGCAGTCGCTGGCTCGCCTCCTAGTCGCTCTTCCATCGCTACTGCCACCGCTGCCGTGACCTCCACTCATTGATTCCTCCTCGCGCGTTGAGGCCCGCCAGACTGTGTCGTCTCACGCCGAGTTCAACTCCCACCACACAGCAGGGCGCCTCACTTATCTGTCCGCCTCTCCGCTTGTACTGGTCCACTTGGAAATGTCCCACAATCGTAGTCTTTTTTCGCAAGTTCTCGTGACTTTGCTCGATTAAAGAAACTGCTGTCTGTTGCAACTTTCACAGTGCTGCCTGTTGCCAACCGCCTGGTGTGTTTCGTGTGTTTGAATACGTACTCAGCAACAATGCTTTTCTTTTTCTCCCAGGATGGTACTCTTGTTGAGACAGCTGTTCTGCTAAAATACGAAAGTTTAATACACCGCTCAATACAATATACATTGCATACCTCTTCCCCCCCACCTCACCATCTCTTCTTGCATTGTGAGATCTTCTCCTTCACACGAGAAGTCCCGGTTTTTTTTTCTACCACGGAAGTGGCAATCAACCGTTGCCTGCGCATTGTGAGCCCCATCACTGACACTCGAGCGCTGAGCGAGCCATCACAATGCGGTGTAGCAAATGCAATGTTTGCTCATGTGCACTATGGAAACCATATCAATATTTAATTGTATTTATATGCTGCGACTTAAGGCTGAGCGCGTGACAACGCGTGTACTCGTGTCGTCGCAGCAGCGAGGCGAACAAATACTGAATGAGGTATTGTGCGAAATAAATAAGCACATATTTTGTCCAACTTGGTGTATTCTCGCCCAAAATATGTTTTACAGCCCTGGGTCCATTCGCTGCTGGATGAAGACTTGCCCAAGCTGTGTCCGTCATAATGGGCTGTTTGAGATCTTATTTCACCACGATGGTCAACGAAGGTTTATGAAGGGGGGGGGGTGTTAGCCGTTGCCTGGAATCGAACTCGGGTCTCTGGGTTGAAATCGCAGTGCGCTTATCACTGCTCCACCACGTGCCTCTGTTAAGCTCAGACATTGACACTCAACGATAAGTACCCTGAAGGGGCCTTCGTCTGGCTCTATGAGCCTCTATCAATGACGTTACACCTACTACACCTACAGGTGCTTTAGTCTGGCTCCATGAGTCTGTATCATGAACACAAACCCCTAACGATCCTAAATGTGCTTTAGGCCTGCTCTAGAGTATTTATCGTTGATACAAACCCGAAGAAACACGTCGTTTATTCTGGCTCCACGAGCCCCTGTCATTAACACCCAAGCACCCTAAAGCTGAAATAGTCTGGCTCTGTAAGCCTCAGCCATTGACAATGGATACTCAAGATGCTTTAGTCTGAGCATCGGACATCAACAATGAAACCTGGAACCATCAATGAGCTTTAGTCACTCATCACAATGCCGACAAGTCACGTATACGCTTATAAATAGAATGTACCGTAAGGATAAACTGACATTTAGAAATGACACTGCTATAATAATACTAAAAAGCATGTGATATGTTGTGATGTCACCCACACGTCCCTCCCTCCTCCCCCCTCCTGCTTCCCCACCACTTGCCACACATATTAAACAGGAACACGTGGACTGGAGAAATCGCATCGACTGTTGAGAAAACTTGGCCGGGGCAGGACGACACGTCACGGCTCGAAGGGACGATCATCCCGTGGTCGAGAATAACAACGGAGTGGAAGGCAAAGGAGGGAACGCGCCACCAAGAGGACGTTGACCGCAGGAATAGAGCGATAAAATCAGCTCCTGTGCAGTGGGCTTAGAGGGATTGTTGAGGCCTTCATCTAGCAGTAAATTGATCAAGGCTGATGATTAATTGTATCCTCGTGTCGTGATTCAATGAATCGTCGCAATTCCATTCAGTTGCTTTTTTTTTTATAAAAGTGGTGAATTTAGCGGCCTCTCGTGACTTCATGGGGTCACGTGAACCCATAAAATATGACCTAACATCGATTGATACACACGCGAATCAATTTATCGTGAAGATGATAACGACGACGAATCGCCGCATCGTTACGCCCCTAATATAACGTGCGATGTTTTTGTATTTAGTCATTTATTTGTTAACACCGTTTCCCAAAATTTTATCCAAATTATATCATCGGTGGCAGGCGATGAGATGAAGAATTCATCCCGATCTCTCGCAGAAAACGACCCGCGGAAGAGGATGTCACAGAGCTACATCTGAGGTCGTCTCACGTGACCTCTCATCTGCCCAGTTGAGGTGGGGAGGGGTAGCACATTCCGCACTCGCTCTGCGACTGAGAGTCATGTCCGTGCCTCTACAGTCAAAACGACGCTATAAGTTTCATTCTTAGACCTGGAAATGGACCACATTTTTTTAAGCGGGGAAAACCCGATGAGTTGCGAAGAGCTCACGTTCACGGATGTCCAGCCCAAACTGGGGGGGGGGGGGGGGTGCCGATTGTGGAAAAGTACTCAGGAAGATAAGTAAATAAATTAAACACTCATACATAAACGCAATCGTGCGTATTATCAATTATATGTAAGCTCGAACAAAGCAACATATATTGAAATAGAAAAATTATTAACAGGAATACAGTAGTTAAAAATGTAATGTCGAACGGAGCAATTACACTTGCAAATTCGCAGTTGTCAAATTCGCAGTTGTCAAATCGCAGTTGGCAACTTGCACTTTGAAAGTCAAAGTAAAAATAAAAATCGCAGTTGCAAACAACAGTTGGCACATCATCGCATTTGCAAGTCACGGTTGCAACTCACAGTTGCAAGTCCAACTTGCCAACGTGACTGCAGTTGACGCCGAGCGTGCGTTTGAGAGCCATTGCCTTGACGGTGAAGTCACCGGATTGAGAAAGAGAGGAGGATGAGGAGGAGGCAGGAGGATGAGGAGGAGGAGGCAAGGGGGATGCCGTACGATGGGTGTTGGCACCGCAACAGCAAGAGATGTGGCACGAAGTCAGACTCGCGGTTCAGGGACGATCTGCAAACAATCGCTCGTCTGATGATTGATCTTGTTTGCCAATGGTGTTACAGAGTTGGCTCGATACACTGCCCGATGTAGGTTTCATTTTTCTCCGCGTAATCATTGGCGACCGGGCTGATACCATCAACACACTGTACAGTACTTGAAAACCCGGTTTAGTCATGAGCTTGGTCTCTATGAAGGTTCATGGCACTGTATGGAAATCATTTGGCCTCTCTGTAATTCTATGAGTCTCGAAAATCATAAATAATAATACTACGTTCAGTTTGTATAGTGTAATTCATGCTAATAGCCTCACATAAAGCTGTACATTAATTATATACGAGGATACAATCCCATATACAGCCACCACCGAGCAGATGGAAACCTTACTACTAAGAATTTTTTTTTTAAAAATGGCACTAAAACACAAATCACAAACAACAAGAATAAAACGTTACGTCAAATCATTCGGTCTCTCTTTAAGTCGATGTGTCTCTATGTAAGTCAATTGGTCTCTATGTAAATAATTGTATTTATAACTAAATCAATGGGTCTATATGTAAGTCAGCGGGTCTCTATGTAAGCCTATGGGACTCTGCGTAAGTCAGTGGAGAGCGAGCTGATAACATCAACTCGCTACGCCGAGAACCCAGTTCCATTTACAACTGGGCGGCTGATACCCGGGAATCGATCTCCAGGAACTGAGCGGCATTAGCTGAGCGCTCTGACCCTTGAGCCGTGCGGCCATGTGCAGAATGATCCACCTTCACCCAGGTGAGTCGCCGCGGCTGGCGCGGCCAGGTGAGTTGGGTCAGTAGCCGCGCGTTGTGTGCTGTTTACCTGCATGCCTTATAAGGCAATCGGCGTGGACAACTGAGCAAGGTCGTTGAAATTCCACCACCACCTCACCCCCCCCTATGACTGGGCGGAGCCTCTCCCGTGTGACGTCACGACCCACGCCGCCTGCCAGAAATAGGTCGTATAAAATGATAGTTTTTGCTCTACACCTTGAGACCCAACAGTGTCGGCGGAGGGCTCTTTGCGTGCACCGGCTGGCAAACGACCAGCGTTCTATAGTGAACAAAGCTACGCCTTGCTGATGAGACTCGGAGAAGTTGAAACTGGTGCAGTGTTTGACTGCTGGTGTACACATCCTGTTGGAAACCAAATGTCCGGAAAGCCGCTAGGCTGGTGGACGAAAGTTACAGCATCTACGTTATGTCTGTATGTGACTCGATTCTGGTTAAAATGAGTGCCTGGTGCGATGTTTAAACATCGCCACCAGGGAGACAAAGGCGTTCGGGCGTGATGGTGGCCAGCCACCCTCCCTCGTGTGGCGTGCCTGCCTTTATAGTTGTTCACGAACAGCACTTGCCCCAACAGTATGTCAAGGCTATACGGGAGATCTTTCCCTTTAAATAAACACGTGTCGGTTTGATATAATGAATGTGGGGTGTGACGATTCGTTTTTAAATCTATGATTATGATTATTCTTTTCAAGATGAGTTCATCGTTTATTTATATCTTTGTCGTGGGGTGGTTCGTGTTTGTCCGGTGTGCGGGTTCCCTCTAGAAAGAAATCACGTGCTCGTAACGAGGGGACAGAGAGAGAGAGAAGACGAATCGACTTGTGAATGAATTTACGACAATTCATCGTGGCATCTCATTCATTTGTGGCGGTGGAGGTGGTGAATTGTTATAATAATAACAACAACAACGTACAGCCTTTTGTCAATCCACTGCTGGATGAGAGCATCCCGACTCTGTGTGGATGGAGGGGTTGGGAGGAGTCACCCGGGGTTATTTGACCATTACTGGGCCACGCTGGTCAACGAGGGTTGGTGAAGAACATAGACGTGGGAGCATAATACAGTCCAACAGCTCACTGTGATGCAGGGCCACCCCGCTGACAATGTACCCTGCGCAGTAGCTTTAGTCGTAGTCGCTTATCACGTCTCTGTGTGTGTGTCGTCGTCGTTGTTGTTTCACGCACGGCGGTCACCACCATTCAAGCGGGTACCAAGGCTCAAACTCCCGCTCAGCTTCTCAACTGTGGCCGGTTCGGCTGCATTCCGGCCAATTTTGTCATAGCCCCGGACGAGATGTTGAGTAAATTAAGAACATTTCCGGGCAAAAGTGGTCGCGATGTTCACTTCGGGTCATAAGAGGTAGTAACAGGAAAACGTGTGTGGGCTGTGGTGCAATGATGGTTGAAATATATATTTATTTACTTGTGTATATATATTATTTTATTACTGCATACCACGGCGTTTAGGCTTCGTGTCTTAGTGCTGGTGGCCACTGGAGTCGGTGAATCGATTCATCTAAGGCTGAGACAAACAGGATGTATGTTGAGTATATTATATATATTAAAATATCTACACATTTATGAATACAACACTGTGGTCGTAAGAAAAAAAAAATAGGCGACGTTTCGAGCAATAGCCCTTCTAGATAGCACATAAAGCCTTCATAACAGATATAAAAACTTTGTCACCGCACAAATGATGTACTTTGAAGAAGGGACATTTCCCAAATCGTGGAATATTATATATTTTTATTATCTTAAGGCCAGTGTTATTAAGTTTGGAGTGCATCTCATCATCCGGTAGGTGTGTGTGTGTCAGCTCTGCTGTATTGACACCGGGCACGAGTTGGGGGTGCGTCTTATGATCCGGTATGACCGGCGCATCCTTGCTAAGTGGCAATGATCACTCGCTTTCACGACAAACACGTGGCCACGTCTTAGATTTAAGAGGGGGAAAAACAATCAGCCGATCACGTTTAATCATCAATTACAGCTGACGACGCCTGCAGATTTGTGCACGTCAAATGAAGGAGTTAATTTAGCGTGGCAAAGCAATGTATGCGCGCGTCAGTATAGCTGAATCCACGGAGACCTATCAATTATACAATTAACGCACGTTTTAATTAAAACATCTTTTGGGCGGCCAGCGAACAAAGACGGTCAACGCTTTCAGATGCACTCCCGCGGCCGTCTGGAACTTTCTTCCTTCCGATATTAGGAAGCTACTGGAGCTATGCACTTTAAAATCATCAAGATTGAAAGCCCGTTTCTTAATAACTGCTTTTTGAGTTCGGTTTCTTGTCCTTACCCACGCTCCTCCGATTATGGCGCAAAATAACTTTAACATACATACATACATGGATGGTCCGTTGTTATTGTTGCTGGTGTGCAAAATCAAATGGACGTTTCGTCCATCCGGCCTTCTGCAGCATCTCTTTTTTTTTCAAATAGCGACGCAGAAAGAAATCGAATCGGCGAGAATGCGCCAGATCTGGCAAAGGGGCCGTCCATAAATGACGTCACGCGATTTTGGACGATTTTTGACCCCCCCCCCTAGTCACACGGCGTCATAAAAAGTCAGACCCCCCTCAAATATGACGTCACAACGCTCTGCCCCCCCCCCCCAAAATAAACATGCTTCAAATCGCTTTAAACTATTGTCATTGTAGTGCGTTTTTAATGTGGTGCTGCACGCTGATGTTGTCGGAGAAAACATTTATTAAAAAGTCTATTTAATTAAGTAGAACGTGTTGTCTATATTTATTTAAAGTTGTGCATTTTGATATGACGTCACATTTCTCACCCCTCCCCCTCGTCACACATCGTCACAAATGTCTGACCCCCCCTAGGTGTGTGACGTCATTTATGGACGGCCCCAAAGCAGGGTAGAGCCTGAATAGTGATTGCACGGGCGGTCATCAACAGGTTTGATATCGGCTGCTGTGGGACTACGTTGCCAGCAGAACGCAGTGGAGACAAATCAATTGTTATGCTGTACTTTGCTTCAACATCTATGATCCCCCGCACTACATCATTAACCCGCACAGCCCTTTTGTCAATCCACTGCTGGATGAAGGCCTCTTCCACGGGGGTTGTTTGACCATACTTCACCACGCTGGTCACTGCGGTTCGGTGAAAGGGTAGTGGGGGTTGGGAGCGGCTGGGTGGAGTTCCCTTGGATCGGTTCTCAGATATCACGCGCCACTGATGTTAGTCAGAATCGAACTCATGTCGGGTGCATAGTAGCGTGGTGTGCTAACCACTGCGCTCACCCCTCCACTTAACAATAATAACACGCGTGTCGTGTGATCTATGGAGGCACACACTGTACTAGTAGGCAACACGTTTATTCCATAACCCCAACAGGGTCACTGCGTAACTATCACTGGTTAACTGAACCACCACGGGTTAACTATACCGAGCTCAAGACTGAAACGACGACCGAAGACCGACGAGTTGATTCCACAATGCAGCAGCGATTGCTCTCCGACCATCCCTCTTATCCTCCCGAGCGTGGCCTCGCTCCGCCTCCGGGCACGCCCCCCTCTGGATCTTTCCCGAAGGATCTGGGGTCAGTGTCACGTGTCCCTCAAGCCCCATTTTTGGGGCCCCATTGCTACCCTGTGCCAGTCACGTGCCCTCTCAGGTTCACCCAACGGCCACGTCCTCATGTGTCCTCTCTCTGCCCGTCAACGGGACGATGTCCTCTCGGGCCCGCTTCCCTGCCCTAACTACGCCAGTGTCAGGGAGAGGCCGAGAAACCCAAATCCGGGCTTGTGACCCTAGATGGCGCCCACGCCATAGTGACCCTATTACCGTCTCGACACTCGCCTGAGATTACATAAGAGACGGCGTCACGCGATGAATCCAACACAGAATTGGCCAAGTATGGGCTTACGAGTCGCATTTGCTCACGCTCATCGCCTCGGGGCATTGGTGAACGTGGCTGTACAATTGCACACGGACGGTGTTGGTGTCACCCCCGCGAACACGATGAGTCGATTGATATTGATTATAAATCGACTGTCATGCACACAAGTCCGCACGTGTTTGTTCAACAGAACAGTCGACACGCCAGTCTCTCCGCACATCCCATCAGCCGCATAGCCTTCTGGGTATCCGTAACTTATCAGCAGAGTTGAGTCAGTACGAGCAAAACTCTGGACCGGTTTCCACATCCAGCGTCTCATCAGCAGAGTTGAGTCAGTCCAAACAAAAACATCTGGACTGGTTTCCAACAGTCTGTTAAGCCTATACGGGGAATATTTGTTTTTTTTGTGGTCTTTGTGGGTAGATTTGTAGAACTGTACTGACACTGGGCAAACGTGATGGGGTGCGCCTTACTTTCCAGGGCCTCTTATAACCGGAGGAACAGGTAACTCCCAAGATCGCGAAATATGGCGGTGATTTCGCGAGTCCTTCATTCAGCAGTGGATAGATGATGGCTGATGATGATAATGACGTGCTCTGAGCGGCGACGCACACCAGTAACCGAAGGGTTGGTGGATCACGGAAAGATTTCCGAAAGTGCTCAGCTCACCCGAGCTGGTAACTGGCCAGTCGATGAAGGTGTGGGGGGTAAGCGGGTTCGTGAATCAGTCCGTGCGGAGTGGGTTCAGTCCGGTTGCTACGGATTCCTCGCACGCGAAGCCTAACTTCCCATTACAGGAACGGAATTGGCCAAACATGTCAATGCGGCAGGACCCTCCTGAACAGAAACGCTCGAGGCTGCTCAGTGAAGCGTCCCTATGGTGGAATTGTGGCACAGTGGTTAGCGCACTGCACTGTGAACATCTGCGACCTGAGCTCGACTTCTGGATACGGCGAAAAATCAGTGGCGAGCGATGTTTTGAATGGTCCTGCCCCCCCTCCCTCCCACTAACTTCACCAATCTGCACTGAGACCAGCGTGGTGAAGTATGGTCAAGTAACCCCCTTGACTGACAGGGTGAGGAAGCCTTCATCTAGCAGTGGATCGTTCATGGCCAAAACCTCACGTCATAAAAACAGTTTCTTCCCATCCGCTGTTGGCCTCTTCAGCAAGGCCAAGGGCTTTAATGACTTTTACACTTACTTTAACATTTTATCTACAAAATTACACCTTGCCATATTTACAACATGTTACCCTATTTGTATTTTTGTATTTTAAGATTGTATATTACGGCTAATTTACAATTTATATTGTATACTTATTCAACATTTTACATATTTTAGCCCCTTAGTATTAGTTAGACTTTGTAACTTTAGTATAGTTGGACTGTATACCACTTATTTAAGTTTTAAGATTCCTACATGTTGAATGTATGCACCTTCCTGCCATAGTAAATTCCTTGTCTGTGCGAACTTTCATGGCGAATAAAACCCTTTCTGATTCTGATGGCTGTCCATGATAATGATGTTCGCTGTTCTGGGTTCATGTCACCCCTGCAACCACTAGAGGCGCTGCCGTTAACCGCGATGGCGAAGACACGGAGCGAATCCGGGAGTCGAATTGCTCAGATAGACAATCAAAAATCGAAGTTATTTTCTGCCGCTCAAGTGAGCATTGAGGCATTGGCTCTCTTGTCCAGATTACAGCCCTGGGCCATTGGTGGACATTCCACATTCCCATGGCGGGGGCGAGTCTCTCCATAGGACAACCACAGTGTGCAGACTTCCCTGCAACGTGGTCCCGAATTGTATCGACCCCCCCACCAACGTGGGCTGATGAATGAATCACAATCAGAATCCGATGATCTATGAAACCTCTTTTTCCACAGATGTCGAGTCCGAGCGGCTCAGCAAGTTACAAGAGCGAACACAAAAAGAACACGATAGGAGTGCAAAAAAAAAACACAGAAAACGGTAATTCAGTCGCTAAATGTAAATAAATAATCAACGCACTGAAGTCAACTTCCCCTCCGCCCCCCTTGAGCGAGGCTGTCAACCTTCTGAATGGGAGGCGCTCCCCCTAACGCTCAGCGGTTTAGTCGGGATACGCGGTACAGTACGGAATATTAACTCCCATTATAATCAGGGCGGCGGGTTCTGGGCACGTTGAACGAAACTGGTTTGTCCTGTGCACGTGTAATGCTAGAGTGAGTGGGTGGGTGAATGGGGGGGGCGGTTGAGTGATGGTAATGGTGATGATTGAGCAATGTTAGGGAGTGGGGGGGGCACACGCGTGCTGTTGATGCAGGGTGGTGATGGGTGGTTTATGGGGTGATGTTGTTGTGAATCATTCGGATTCACGATACTATTCTACGTCGTTCATTCGCATCGTCAGCGTCGTCGTCGTAGTCATCGTCAGTCATGATCAAGCCACTGCTGGATGAAGGCCTCTTCTGTGCCACGTGGGTCATTCGGGTTCTTTGACCATATTTCACCACGCCGGTCAATGCGTTTTGGTGAAAGGGGGGATTCTGCGATGCCACTATTCACCCAGCTCTCGCCTGTACACGAACAGATTTAATCGCTCCGTCTCCTTCGGCTGGACGTCCCATCCGTTCCCTGAGCTGCAACTCCGTTATTATTGTAGACTGCCAACCACCATCCCTTCCATAGCCGTGACGCCCAAATCCACTTCTCGTAGTAACACTGTAGTTTGGATCATGTCTGTAGCCTGCCCTGTGTTCTCTGAAATGCACGTGTTCCTCTTTTATGTCTCTCAATGCACTTCCGATACGTGTCATCCCAATTGCAATGTGTCAAGCACATCAACACCGGGGAGACAAGAGGCAGGCCGGTGCATGGTATTAACAAACAACATTCAAGGAAGGCGTTTAACTCTCATCTATCGCAAGCTGAAAAGTGCTGCGTGTTGCTGGCTGCTTGGCGCATTTGGACCTCTGGGTCTGTTGCTCAGGAGCAGTGATAGAACGCAAGACGAATCAACATCCCTTCGAGAGCGCGTGTCGTTATGGCCTTCGAAGGTGCTCGCTAACTGCACTTGCCCTCAATAACAATCGCAGGCAATACAGGGGGCCTTTGTCTTTGTTTTGGGGGGGGGGGTGTTTCGAGTCTCGTGGGGTGTCAGGCGTGGCAGTGCTGTTGATGTGGGGAGGGACAAGGGTGACAGTTGTGAGTGTGTGTGGGTGCTTGTGTGTGTGCGTGCTTGTGTGTGTGTGTGCATGCTTGTGTGTGTGTGCTTGTGTGTGCATACTTGTGTGTGCGTGCTTGTGCCTGTGTGTGCATGCTTGTGTGTGTGTGTGTGCCTGTGTGTGTGCATGCTTGTGTGTGCGTGCTTGTGTGTGCGTGCTTGTGTGTGTGCCTGTGTGTGTGCATGCTTGTGTGTGTGGGGAGCGGTAGTGTAGCGGTTAGCGCGCTGCGCTACAAACCCGGCGACCCGAGCTCGATTCCCACTAACGGCCAACACCAGTGACAATGATCTGAACCGGTTCTGGGCCACCCCTAGGTCGACTCAGCCTCAAATGAGTACCTGATGCGGTGCGTAAAAACATCGCCACTATGGAGACACAAAGGCGGCCGGGCGTGGTGCTGGCCACCCACCCCCTCGCGTGCCGTTCTGGCCTTCATAGGTGCTCGCTAACAGCACTTGCCCCAAAAGTCTGTGCCGGGCTTTACGGGGAACCTTTGCGTGAGTGTGTGATGGGGGGGGAGGAGGAAGAGGAAGAGAAGAAGTGTGGTGGGAGGGATGCGTGTGCGTGTGTGCGGTGGTAAAGGCGGTGGGGGGTGGGGGAAGGGAGAAGGGAGGGTGACTTGGGGTTAGTTTAGCAATGTGGAGATTCAATATCCAATGGGGAGAGCTGCTGGCTATGCATGCCCGTATAAGGAGGTATTTATGCAGCCTCGTAAGCCCGGTCGCCTCTTTAAAAGCGCGTGCGACACAAAGCCGCATCACCCAGCGCTCTACCCACTCGATCCGCTCGCACGGACTTGCCGCACCTCCTTCTCATCACGGTGAGACGCCAGATCTGAGCCGCTCCCTTCTCTCGAATGTCTAAACTGCCTTGCGACAATCGTCTTGCCTGTGTGTTTTTTATTATCATTCCAAGTCCGCTTGCTGCTATGTGTCGGATTATCTGGCCCGTCTGTCGGATTATACGTCCTAATTACCTGCGTGTCTTTCTCTCTGGCTGGCTATCTTTTTGACCATCCGGCTTCTCGGTTCGATTGTCCTGTCTGCTCGCCTGTCTGAAATGATTTTTTTCTTTTCCTGATTGAATTGCGTCTGGTGTAGTGTTATATTTCCGTCTAAACGCATACACATGCAATTGACGCTTTTTAAAAGATGAACGTTCTTAACTCGCTCGATTTAATCGACGAAATCTTTCGTCCGGCTTCTTGCATTCCATAAATATCGGTGTTCTGATCGAACGAGTGCATCGGGAACGCGTAAAAATATATTTGCTGCTTGTCCTACGGCTAGCGATAATGGCAGCCCACGATTATGCGAACGCGAAGTGATGCCCCCACTTAAATCTGCCGATGAAACCGCTAAATCTTTCGATGGCCGCTTGCGCAACTGCCGATGCCATAGCAACAGCAGCAGTTGCTGCTGATGGCGACGATTGTGAAATTGATGAATTCTGGTGCCACGGTCGGTGTCCGTGAAGGGCACACAAGCCCGGGCGCCTCCCGATTGGACGGATTCTGTGCGCAGTGCAGATGGCACCGAGCGCGATTACAATGCCGGTCACGTCTCGTGCCGGGTGGAGGAGCCGCTCGCTCGCTCGCTCCCTACAGATGTGGGGGGGGGGCGCTGTCCCCCCCACCCAGCCTCGCCCTACTCTCCCTGCCAACCCCAGGGCAGACATGCCCCCCCCGCCGCCCTGGGCAGACATGCCCCCATCTTTATTCCGGTAACCAATAGCCAGGACTTTGGTTCCAACCGTTTTTTTCTTGGCAAATATTGATTTTGCTGGACGCCAAACCTCCCCGCCCCACCCCACCCCCCCAGTAACGGTGAATTCGTAAGCCCCGAAAGCCAGACGGATTATGATGGTGCTTGTTGGTGGACTGTGATGGCGGTCCATTTTTTTTTTATAAAGGACGTGTTGGCTTGTGCACGAAGATGAGACTTGGAAGGCAGATTTTATGGCGGTTGTTTAGACGAAGGAGCAGACATTGCGACTTGCAATTCGAATCTAGCAGAAGGAAGTAAAGGCGAAGAAGGGGTGGGGTGGTAATGATATCCGCTACCAAATCCGGCTGTTAATGGAAGCCACCAATTATTGTACGAACCTTCAACTGCTCTACAAACCTCGATCCGCCCCAACCCGACGCCCCAGTTTCGGGGCGTTGTTCGTGGTTGTGCAATAATAATAAATATAAAATGTTAGGAATGGGTTTTGGGTTTGAGTTCCGCTAATGAGATCCATAAGCTTTTTTTTTGAGCCTAAAGTGGTGGGGTGGGTGGGTGGGGGTGTTCCCCTTCGACGTTTCGGGCGTGGCTCTGACTCATTGTTACCATATAAGGGCACATCGAGAAACGCTGCGATCCCATTGGCTCACGGCTCGGCGACCGCACCCCAAAGCTGCTCGATACAAAAATTGAACCGCGTGACCACGTGGGAGGGTTTTCTCCATTTTGTGCGTTTGCCTATTCATTGGTGTCGAGGTAAAGTATTATTGATCCATGTTTTAATTTAAAAGTGTTTGGGGGGATTGCGATGCTGTGGCGATGTTGGTGTTTCGCAGATAACAAAAATCATCCATGCCGTGTAGACTTAGGAATATATAAACGGATGACGTTTTGAAGAAGTGGCCCTTGATACTTCGAGAAGCCTAATAATTATATATGTAAAATAAAATCCCATTTTTATTAAACGAGAGTTATTTTAAATAGTTGGGCGAATTTATTATTATTAGTAAATGCTTTTCACTACGGGGCGTTGACGTTTATTTAGTTTGGTCGACGGTATTGTGTCGTGTAATTATATACGAGGAGCTGATTATTATAATTCGACCAATGGCGTTCCGCCGATTATCGGGTTCGATTATTGGAATCTTTGGACCATGTGGTGGGCGGGGCTTGGTGACGTCACCACTGGGCGTCGCCTGGAGGCGGTTTCCCGCCCTTTTATCAAGGCCCCCCGAGTAGTCGACCACGAGTTGGTGGACTACGATTTTTTTTAACGAAATAATTCCAGCTGTAGATTTTAGTTTTCTTCATGCTCCACCGGTATACGCACCAAATGCGGCATGTGATAAAAAAAGCTTTACACATTAATCGGTGATGTAACTTTTTTTAAAGGAAATCTAAAATAACTGCCGTTAACCCTTTTGCTCATGGCGGCCATTTATAAATGAAATATATTTAAAGTAGCGATTGCAACTTAATGGTTAGGTCGTCTAATCGCCGGGTATCATTCGTTAACACCATAATTGCTTTGGTGTACAGTGATTTTTAAACGGTGCCGTTTTTTTAGTATGCAAATTTAGCATACGATTTTTTTTAACAACCCCTTGTGTTTTAATCAGCATCGTGTGGCCGCTTGCCCGGTGGTTACAAACTACATCGGCAAAATTAGTTTATATCCACAGGCATGAAAACTGGATTAAAAAAAAGTGCATTATACCGATTCCGGCAACCCGAGTTCGAATCTCACTCGCGGCCAGCATTGGTGACCGATTATCTGATCAGATCCTGGGCCTCCACTGGGTTGACTCGGCCTCAAATGAGTACGCAACTCGAGCAATGTGCCAACAACATCGCCAGTAGGCAGACGTGAAGTGATGGCCGTGATGTTGGCCACCCACGCCCTCGTGTGCCGGCATCCCGAACAGGACCTTTACAATAGTCTTAAGTCTATGACATGGCATCTTTGTGTTTTTTGTTATCCATCTATTTGCAACAAATGCTTATCATGTTTTCCATTGTGTTTGTGTCCACACAGCTCTTGTGGTTAGCACCGATCAACCGGCACTATGATGGACGATGAGATCGCAGCGCTCGTGGTGGACAATGGCTCCGGCATGTGCAAGGCCGGCTTTGCCGGGGACGACGCACCCCGTGCAGTCTTCCCATCCATCGTGGGGCGACCCCGCCACCAGGTGAGGACTCTCCCCCCCCGCCCCCCTCAAAAAAAATCTGGCCTGCTGGATTGCTCCCTCGCCCAACCAGTCCACCCACTAAGTGCCCTTGCTGCGAATTAGCTCTCACACGCCCAGCCACGCACTTTCTCTCGCCCATTCAACCATCCGCCCACATTTGGCAAACTCGCACACTCTAAACGCTGAGCCCTACCTGCCAGCCTACACACGCTCAGGCATGTGCACGCACAGGCACTTTCACGCCGTCACCCACACTTACTCCCTCGCCCCATCCACACACATGAATTTGTCCACCCACTTGGCCTACATGCGCCCACACTCTCAGCCCCCGAGACTTTCCTCTGCAATTTTGAAGGATGCCAGTTTGCCCGCAACATCTGCATCACTAAAGTTAAGCAGCTTCCTGGTGCACGTATTTGATTCTACTTTACCTTAAATCGACAAGGAAGTTCCACTTTTGTAGACCCAGCCCCTTCCTCCTTAGGCCCCACCCCTTCCTCGGGTCCCTCCCCACATGCCCTTTAGACCCCTCCCTCTCCGACGGGGTTTGGGTTGTGGGTGTACAGCAGTGGTATAGGTGAGCAGGGCACATAGGGCTAGAGGTAGGATGTCTTCAAAGACCACCAACCTCCACTTTAGAGCGGCAATACAATAGCTATAATAAATTATTTTCGCTCAATGCCCCACCCTCTGCAGAACGCCCTGGTATCACCATGCATCAAATCAAATTCCCCAAATACCCTCAAACGCTTCTTACCCAAATCCTCACCGTGTGCGTGTCGCGTTTTCCTCCCTCCCTACAGGGCGTGATGGTCGGCATGGGCCAGAAGGACTCGTACGTGGGTGACGAGGCACAGAGCAAGCGTGGTATCCTTACCCTCAAGTACCCCATCGAGCACGGCATCGTCACCAACTGGGACGACATGGAGAAGATCTGGCACCACACCTTCTACAACGAGCTGCGCGTTGCGCCCGAGGAGCACCCGGTCCTGCTCACTGAGGCCCCCCTCAACCCCAAGGCCAACCGTGAAAAGATGACCCAGGTGAGCCCAGGGGGAGTTTTTGACTGGATTGACAGTGGTCCCAGGACCGTCCGGAGGTTCCCCCTGGTAGGCCCAGATGAAGAATGCAGCGTGGCAAATAGCCCATTTTTTCATACGCCCACTTTTGGCAGATCCCAGGTCTCCCTTTGAATTGGCTGAGCGGCAATTATTCTTTGCCACAAAAAGAATGCTGTGTAGGAACTACCCTGGCCTATGCCCTCCACATGGACGCTCCGGGTTTTCCCTACTGCCATTTTTCGTGGCCTTTCTAGGCTTGCGAAATGAGGAGTTTTGTCATAGTTGGACGCAGGCTTTGTGAGCAGTACTGTGTAGAGCTTCCATGCTCCTGCGTCGCCATCGCCAACTCCCACTGAGCAGCGTGATGGAAGTGATAAACCCTAACATGGTTATGAGGAGGCCCTCATTCAGCAGTAGATTGAGCAGGGGGCTGTGTGCAGACCCATTTGCCACTGATCGTTGTTTTTGTTCCTTATTACCTCCTTGGGTCTCTGCAGATTCCAGGCTGACTGTGACCTACCTTTCTACATCAAGGTTTCATTTTCCCCACTTTGATTTGCCTGCTGTTGATTGTTCAATGTTGTTTGCCTCCTTTGTTTGCCGTGTGCATCCATCTCCTTTAACTTTACTCGTGCCCTTCTCCTCGTGTGCGTTTTGTCATTCTCTTGACTAACCTCGAGTGGACGGGACCTTGCTGTGAACAATTGCGAAGTTTGTGCCTCCGATCTTGAGGGGGGGGGGGAAACTACATTACGCATGGGTTTTGCAAATTGCCCAGTAATCTAATGTAATTTCTTTTAACTCGGTCACGTGTTTTGGGCTTTGGCCGGCTGTCGGCACTCGCAAAAACTTTAATTGTACAGTCTAAAGTCCTTTTTTTAGCAGAAGGAACCAAACGGCCTATAGTATTGATCATTATTTATTTACAACCCGAGGCTCTGCTGATGAGATGCTGCATGTCGAAACCGGTCCAGAGTTTTGCTTGCTCCTGAAATGCACTCCCATGAAGCGATATAAGAAAATCCTTTATAGATTTTTGTGGCGAGATATGAGGGGAGACCTGTTTGCCAGCTTTTTTCCCATCTTGTTCTCCACAAATGACGCTTGATTTTTAGTTAATTTATAACCAATAATGGGTTGAGCCGTCGTAAAAAAAAATCTTTTTTTTTTTAAACCGACAACCCAGCATGTTCACAACGACGCTAACAGCAGAGTTGTCTCGCCACCTGGTGGACACGGTTCGGCATTGCACTAAAAAATCAACTTTAATTGTACTTGTACGGTATTTATCCAGGAAAACCATGGAGTCGTAGGACTTTATCAGGCGAGTCCTACTGCGTTTGGGTTTTTTGTAATTTGAAAGTTTTTCGGCCAATCAGTGAGTTCGTACAACGTGGGAGGGAAACCTCGGGCAATGGCGGAGAGGACCAAGCCGAACAGGACGTGGGGGTTCGCTGATGCCGTTCAGTTTCGTTGACGTCGTAGTAAATTTGCGACCAAAAACTCATAAGTTGATCTCGTGATACATTTTTTGCGCATTCTAACAAATGGGTCTCCTCTCTCCTCTCCCTCCCCCACACAGATCATGTTCGAGACCTTCAACACCCCGGCCATGTACGTGGCCATCCAGGCCGTGCTGTCTCTGTACGCGTCCGGCCGCACCACCGGCATCGTGATGGACTCTGGTGACGGCGTGTCGCACACGGTGCCCATCTACGAGGGCTACGCGCTGCCCCACGCTATCATGCGCCTCGACCTGGCCGGTCGCGACCTCACCGACTACCTGATGAAGATCCTGACGGAGCGCGGCTACTCGTTCACCACGACGGCCGAGCGTGAGATCGTGCGTGACATCAAGGAGAAGCTCTGCTACGTGGCGCTCGACTTCGAGCAGGAGATGGCCACCGCCGCGTCGTCCTCGTCGCTCGAGAAGAGCTACGAGCTGCCCGACGGGCAGGTCATCACCATCGGCAACGAGCGCTTCCGCTGCCCCGAGGCTCTCTTCCAGCCGTCCTTCCTCGGTGAGCTGGGCCTTCGGCCGGCAGTGAATGGAGTTTGTGTGTGCCCACTAACCCCCCCTGCCCCCCTCCCCTCCTATTGCTGGTCTCATCAGAGCTGTAGCTTTTGATGCCTCCAAGCAAGGAAAGTAAGCTCGGACCCTAGAGCAGTTCCAATTTGACTTTGGGTGGACCACATGAGGCTATGACATTTATTTTTTGCGCTGCGCCCTCGAGTCTCAACCCTGCTTGCGTGTGTCCTTCCCCGCCTCCTCGCCACACAGGCATGGAGTCTGCCGGCATCCACGAGACGACGTACAACTCGATCATGAAGTGCGACGTGGACATCCGCAAGGACCTGTACGCCAACACCGTGCTGTCCGGAGGCTCCACCATGTACCCCGGCATCGCGGACCGCATGCAGAAGGAGGTGACCGCCCTGGCGCCCCCGACGATGAAGATCAAGGTACTACTGACCCCCGACCCCTGGAGACTCGTGCTGGGGATGTGGGGGGCCCGATTCCATTCTGTGCACCGCGAGGGGGGGGCCCAATGCCGATTGATCGCGTGGCTCTGCTGCAGTACCACTCCATGTACTTGCCTGCACCTCCGTGCCCAGCTGGTCCCATTACAAGCGACGTCATTCTAAACGGTGGCGAGAATCCCGAATGTGCCGATTGAACCAATCGCTAACCGCTGCTTGCCGTGCCGCTGTCTTTTTCTCTCGCAGATCATCGCTCCCCCCGAGCGCAAGTACTCCGTGTGGATCGGAGGCTCGATCCTGGCGTCGCTGTCCACCTTCCAGCAGATGTGGATCAGCAAGCAGGAGTACGACGAGTCTGGGCCCTCCATCGTCCACCGCAAGTGCTTCTAGACGGGCACCGCCACAGCGGACCAAAGAGCCACCCATCCTGTTATTCCCCCCCCCCATCTCTCCAAACGCAATGCCCCCCCTCACCCGCTCCATCCCCCTCCCCCTTTGGCCCCCGGCACCCAATTTGACATTGTGACGGGAAAAAAACTTTCTGCCGAAATGGTTTTTTCGCTTTTGCTTTTTAAAGTGGGGGGAAAAGTGACAACCGCAGATTTGGTGGAAAGTTGGTGGCTGGCGGTTTGGCTGCCGTTTTGAGGGTTTTTCGTCTCTGCCAAAAATGTTACTGGAAACTGCCCTTTCCACTGCCCCACCCCCATCGTATCCCCTCTACCCACTCCTGACAATGTCAGCAGATAGTGGTAGTCCAAATCAACTCACTGCTTTTTTTAAATGTGGGCGGGGGGGGGGTGTGTGTTAGGGAGGCTTGTTGGAGGTAGGGTTGCCACCTATCCTGGTTGAAAAGCAAATCTTTACCAGGACCATTGATCCATTTTTATGGGTTGGGGGTGGAGTGGGGTTAGTAGCAGTCCCCGGAACATTAAACGTCCAGGTTTGTCGGTTGCATCACAACCAACAACGCAGCACTCTGTGACGACACATCCATGTGCAGCGTTGATGCGCTTATTATTCTTCCTCCCGTGGTGTACCCATCCTGGTTGGAACCCGGGAGGTGGCAACCCCTAGTGAGCGTGAGAGGAATGGCGATGCCAGCTGACGATGACCGATCATCAATACGATTTTTGTAAAGCTGTGTCTTTGTTTTATTATCTGTTATTCTTATTTGTTATTATTTGAATTAGTATTTAAGTTGTAGTAAATGCAAATTCATCTCCCTGTTGAATGTTTATGAACCTGCTGTTTGGGCAACGTCATGCAGCCAGGGCTGCCCAGAGGTTCATGGGGGTGGGGCGAGGTTTGGGGGTGGCAGTGCCACTTTAAGGGGGAGGCCTCTTGCAAGAACAAGGGGGGCAAACTGCCCCCCCCCCCATCCACTGAGCAGCCCTCTGTAGGTGCCCCCCCGCCCGACTGTCAATGTGAGCAGCTCCAAATTTGTTTTATTTTCTTGGTTTTTGTTTTGAATCCTAAAAAAAACCTGATGTACATTTTTGTAGCCGAAAGTTATTTTTTGTTACTCGCCTTTAAACGTGTATTGTAAAATTTGACTGCGGAAACCATGAGATTCTTTGTCTGACCAATGCTCCAGTGCATGAGACTATGCAAATTGTAAGTTGGAAATAATAAACGTTTGCAAAGATTTACGTTGCGTGTTGTGAAATGTTGCGGGGAGTTGATGAAGTCTTCTGGTTGTCACGCTGCACTACAAACCCGTCGACCCAAGTTCAATTTCCACTCGTGGCCACCAACGAAATGGTGACTTATCTGAACTGGTCTTGGGCCTCTTCGTGGTTGACTACCTTCATATGAGTACCTGGTGTGCCTAAACATCCCCAATTTTTTAAAAAATAAGTGGCGAGGTGTCTTGTTGGCCACCCCCACCGTGTGCTGTGCCGGCCTTCATATGTGCCCATTAACAAGCATTTGCCCTAAGGCTATATGAGGAATCGATCTTTATATTGGTGGAATCTGAGCTAATAAAGCTTTTTTTTCAGATGTCCAGTCGGGGGCGAATTGAAAAGTTACAACAACAATACAAAAACATGATAGTGCAAGGTATAGAAAGGGTAAGCACGTCGCTAAAATATTTCCTCAGGCAACGCCCACCTCTATTGGCTTTTTCACAAGCGACCCGGCCACAAAAGATGGCTCGGTAAGCTTGTCATGTGGGAATTCATAGCCATAGTGGGTCGGTGGTGTAAATATTGAAGTGTACAGACACTAACTGCACCAGAGGGTGCCCACACTGCTGGACTATGAAGAGCAAGGGAAATTATTGGACAAGGTGGGAGCCATTTCATCCCTTGCACCGTGGCCCATTTGAGGCCAACTGCCATACACCCATGGATATAAATGGGCACCCGCAGGCGTGCATTGAGACCCATAGGCTTGCTTGGAGCACAAAATACTTGTGCACATTGCCAACGACTCGTATGGGGATCCAGAAACTTGTACAGGAACTTGACTTCCTAACTTTCAGAGACGCGAGAAAAAAGCCTGTTCATATGTCCAACTGCCTGTTCGGATCAAGAGTCGTAAGTTCAACCGCTGCACAATAGATGGTGGTGGCATCTTCATCTGCAGAACGTGAAGAACCAGTGGCATCTACATTGAGATTAATGATACAACGTTTAAATCCATTGTGTTTCGTGTGCATGCCGTACAACGTGTTTGGAATCGACAAGAGTAAAGTTGGACTTTTGCACATGCTTACAGATGCCCACAGACTTGCGCCAATACTGACGTGTGTGTGTATATATCCACGAACGCCCATCGATTTGCTTAGACCCATAGACTTGCTTTTATGGTGACTCGTATGTTTGGACGGTCGCAAGGCTATCGATTGGGACGGGTGGTGCAACTGATCCAGGGCTGTTGGGGGGCAGGTCCCACACTACAAAGATAAGGGGGGGGTGAGGGGGGTACATTTCATTCCTTTCACAAGGGGCCCATGTGTTGGTGCACTTACAATTTGCACGGTTGGCTACGTACGGTGCGAAAGAAGTTCAACATACATACGTGCGGAAAGTAAGACGCAGAGCAATGCACGGTAAGGCAAGCCCCCCCCTCCAACCACCACTTTTATCCTTCTCAACGATGGTTTAATCGCCTCTTCTGATTCGGTGCATTCATTGCATCAAATGAATGGAAGGGCAAGCACTGCGTGGCTGCAGTTGTGATACGAGCCATCATTGAAAACATTGACAATACATCATCGTCACCACCACCACCAATCTCGGCAGGATGGAGCCTGGATCGTCTGTGGCTGAGTGACGGCCACGCCCATACAGGTGGTAGAGGCCTATATCCGAGCCACGTGCTGGCCAACGCAGGTACAGTTTCAACAACAAAATATACAAGTCTTTATTTGAAGCTTTCGTGACTGCAGGAATCCATACTCTTTGGTTCTTTCGGTAAAGTCACGTAGGTATAAAATAAATCACGACGTTTTGGGCGCAACACAAGCGTCCGTCATATTTTCCCACCTGATGATGGACGCTTGTGTTGCACCCGAAACGTCGTGATTTATTTTATACCTACGTGACTTTACCGAAAGAACCAAAGAGTATAAAAATATCCAAATGTTGTACTGTACTGTGCGCCTATGCTCTATGGCACTGGTTCTTAACCTTTACTTGAGCCTTGCACCCCTTTGGTTCCCAATCGTTAAAATGTTATAATGTTAATACAAAGTAGTTGCACCTACTTGCCCGTGCTTAATTTGTGTTTGAATGATTTACTTTTTTTTTTAAATCTTCCCACGTCTCGCATCCCAAGGAAGGGCATCTCGCACCCCCCAAGGGAGTGCGTGCACCCCCAGGTTAAGAACCAGCGCTCTGTGGGTTCCCCTTAATATTACGGCGCTTGGAGGTTGATTGTCGTCACTCAGAACGGCGTCAGTGTCAAGTTCTGAATTGCTCTCTCAAGACGTGTTGCCCTACTTATATACGTTGTTGTATAATGCTTCAGTATGAGTTAGTTTAGTTCGTGTTAGGTCCATTGAGCCAAGGATTAATTTTACAACGGCGACCCTGCCAAAGAGGCGAGGCGCGTTGAATGGGAAGGGTTTACAGGGCCTGCATGGCACGGCTGGTGCGACAGGAGCCAGCACGCTACATGGGCAGGGATGGTTTACTGGGGCTGCATTGAACAAAAAGCGACATTGTGACTACGAGTAGAGAATCCGTTGTGGCAATGCAATGGAAAGTGACAGACAGCTGTCATTGCCACGCTCTTCTCATAATCTGTTATCTTATTTAATAATACAATGCTAAGATAATACGTATTGTGAGGTTCGTTTTTCCATGATCTAGGATTTAAATAATAATATTCTGGGGAAAGAATTACATTAATAGGAGCACAAATTGAAACGTTAGGACAATTGTAAATTAACTGTGGCAAGTTGTCTGTGTTCGTTACTCCCGTTTCTTCCGTGTTCCTATCCAGTACATGTCGTCCGAACTTGTTCTTCCGCCAATTCAATTCAATGCAATGTTTATTTCTTACACGGATAATTCCGTGTAGTCAGTTAGGGGCCGTCCATAAATGACGTCACGCACCTAGGGGTGGGGTTAGACATTTGTGACGATGTGTGACGAGGGAGGGGGTTGAGAAATGTGACGTCATATTTGAGGGGGGGGGGGGTCTGACTTTTTGTGATGCCGTGTGACGAGGGGAGGGGGGTAAAAAAATCGTCCAAAATCGCGTGACGTCATTTATGGCCGGCCCCTTATCCAGCTAGTTCCGGTGGCAACGGCCGGCAGCCACTGACAACAGAGTTATTGTTGGAGTGGAGAAGAGCCCAGCCATCAGCCAGCCATGAAACTCGAGGCATAGATTATTTTGATTAAAACCAGAAGTATATGATGACTAATACATAGTAATAATAACATGTAACACGTCAAACTACAGACCACGCAGCGGAAATTCCGAACACATCACCAGATTTTTTCCAAACGTGCGAGTCGCCATTATGTTGTCGTGGGACATTTGATTTCACGTTTGACGTGCAACTCTTGTCACCAAAATTAAATGTGACATTCGACTCTGCGAGTAATTCTCGTTAGGTCGGTCTTGTCTGTACTCACTCGTCCGATACAGTGTCCAGCACGCGCAGTCGTCTTCTTGGTTCTTTCGGTAAAGTCACGTAGAATGGAAATAATAAAATAATAAAAATAAAACACCTGAGGACGGCTGCTTGCGTTGTGGCCGAAACGTCGTGAGAATTATTTTATTATGTTTTATTTTTATTATTTTATTATTTCCATTCTACGTGACTTTACCGAAAGAACCAATAATATGAATCCCTGCAGTCACGAAAGCTTTAAATCGAAATTTAATGCACAGTCGTGTTTCTCCATGAGCCTCGGAGCAACACGAAGGGAATCAATCTCAAATACGGGATTCTCCAGATTGTAAAAAAAAGTTCCAGGAAGTAAAACGCGCTCCAAACTTGTGCCCGGTGTCAGTAAAGTTGCACGGATCTGGCATGCACGCACAGACATATTACACAAACCCGGTTAAAAGACACAGCTCCAACTTTTTTGGGTAAAAACACAGGATTGATGATCTAGCACTCACCAATTCACCGAAGTCACTCGCTCATCGGCGGTCAGGCTGGATTGTGTGAGGAGCTCACAAATCCTTGAAAGATCTCGACACATTCCCACCAGTGAGCTCCTCCGGCGGGCAAGGCTGCGTTGTCTGGGTCATGTAGCCCGCATTCCCAACCACCGCATGCCCAAGCTGCTTTTGTTTGGCCGGATAGAGGGGGCATAACGGGCGCGACACGGGTTGGAAAAGAAATGGACTGCTACGGCACAGGAGGATGTGGAGCTGAGTGGACATGCCGAAAACTGGTACCAGCGCTGTCAAGATCGGCCTCTATGGAGGAGGCTCGTGAAGGACGCTGCTACTGGCCAGTTGGAGGAAATCGCCTTCCAACAACAACGGAGGGCAGAGGAGCGACGCTCACAACAACGAGCCGAGCGCCGGGCGATAAAATCCAGCAAGTTGGCACAAATAGGGAGCACAGCTGGCGCATCTGCCAGTCGTCTCAGTCAGTAAACCCGTGGCACCTGGGTCTGTCCAAGTGACCTCCTGTCAGCAGCGAGCATTCGACACTTCACGTGGCCTCGGAGTGCACCTGGCCTGGCACAAGCGCCGCGGTGACGTCACCGTCAATTAGCGGCGATTGGCGGCGGCTGCTGCTGCTGATTGCTGTTGGTGGTGGCCAAGGCTGGCAGCAGCGGGTTTTTTTCCCATCGGGTTTTTCACGGTTTTAAAAAAAAAAATCGATCATCTCAGACGGCCAAAAATCTGGTTTTATTGCCTGTTAATACCTATAATTATAGCCCCCACCAAAGAGAAGATAAACAACACGTTCCGCTACAAGATGATGGTCAAAGGTCGCAAGACGCCGATGGAGTATTATTGGCTGTCCGATGGCCGTGAGTGGCCCACATTCGCCGTGGAACTGTCCAGCATCGCCACGTCCAGCGCCGCATCCGAGAGGAACTTCTTCTCCATCACGGCCTTCGCTCACTCCGATCTGAGGAGGTGCAGCCCGAGCGTGGCGTCGGTGGAGAAGGCCGTCTTCATCGAGAGCAACATTCACGACTTCTTCCACGGCGCGATCGAGGTAATCGAAGAGGACAGCGAATCCGATGACTCTGCCGCCGATTGACGACAACTTGACTTGCCGGATTAAAACCGTGTTTTTTTTTCGACATCTTTTTTTAATAAATAAAACCAATAACCCAATAAAATTTGCCGAAAAAACTAAATAGTTTTTTTAATAAAACCAATAACCCAATACAATTTGCCAAAAAAAACTAAATATTTTTTTTTTAATAAAACCAATAACCCAATAAAATTTGCCGAAAAAACTCAATCTTTTTAAATAAATAAAACCAATAACCCAATACAATTTACCAAAAAACTAAATAGTTTTTTTCCCCCACCCTTGGTGGTGGCGAGCGAAGCGCTCGCGAATGCTCGGCTCGCGGTGACGACCCCTCGCGGGTCGTGACGTCACCTGCGTCTCGGAAGTAGTTGACGGCACAAAAAACCCGCGTGGCTGGAACAGCTGATCGGAGAGTGGAGAGACGGGGAGAGACGGGGGGACAGAGATACGGGGAGAGAGAGAGAGAGACGTGGAGAGAGGAGGGAGAGACGGAGAGACAGAGAGAGAGAGACGGGGAGACATAGAGATACGGGGAGAGAGGAGGGAGAGACGCAGGGAGGAGAGACAAGTGGAGAGACGGTCGATAGGGGAGAGCGGCAGGGATGTCGGGAGACACGGGGAGAGAAGAGGTGTGATCGACGCGGGGAGATCCAGGCAGAGACGTGGAGAGAGGAGAAGCCCTGGAAGAGACGGCAGGCACCCCAGCGCGTAACGTTGAACTTCTTTGGCGCCGTACGTAGGCAACCGTGCCGATCGGAGGTGCGAAATCGGTGATCGGTGTCCCCAGGGGGAGGTCACCACAAACTCGACGTCAAGCGAGCAATCGAGCGATCCACCTTTCACCCCCCCGTGGTGGTGGTGATCACGGTTGTGGTTTGTAATGGAAGTGGACATCCCAGGTCGCAGCTGCAGCAGCAGCGAGGGTCCATCGCTCATGGGGCTCAGCGACGAGGTGCTGCTGCACGTGCTCAGCTTCGTGCCCTGCCCCGACCTCCTGGGCAGCGTGAGGAAGGTCAACCAGAAGCTCCGGGCTCTCAGCGTGGACCGCAGCCTCCTCGCCGACATCAAGCTGAGCGGAGTCTACCAGGTTTGGGCGTGCAGGCTACTCGCGGGGGCCGTTGTGCACCACCACGGGCACCACCATCACTGGCACCACTGCCACCATCACCCTCACCGCCACCATCATCATCGCCACCACCATCATCGCCACTGCCACCACCTTTATCACCACCACCATCATCACCGCCGCCACCATCACCCGTCACCACCACCATCATCACTACCATCATCACTACCATCATCATCACCATCATCACCACCATCATCATCACCACCATCACCACCATCATCATCACCACCACCATCATCACCGCCACCACCGCCATTGCCACTGCCACCACCACCGCCTGGTGACATTTCACGGCCGTGCCCCGCTGGTCTTGACTTGTTGTAACCCACTTGAGTTATTAGTTTCAATACGAAACAGCTGTACCTCGTCTTCATTTTCCATGTGCATGAAAACATTTTTACTTCCATTATATACCGTATATAAAAAAAATATATCTTTATGGAATTCGAGGAATATATGGTGCAATAATGTAGGATTATTGTTAGGTTGCATGTGCTCTGGTGGTACTGCCACACGCCGATAAGTCCCGACTCACAAGCCCTGGCCCACCTTTCCCCGGTTGCGTCCATCGCTTCGTGAAATGTCCTCGGCTAAGCCAAAGGCGCAGCTCTGCAATTCCTTGCCCGCCCTACTGCCGGCTCCAGAGAGCCCCCGTCTGGAGGCGACGTGGCCGGCTCTGCCCTCGTTGGCCGTGCATCTTGGGAGAGGCGGGAGACGGAGGCGCGCGGGGAATTTGGGAAGCGTGGACATTTTTTGTCCCGACCGCCACGCCAGGAGATCGAACCAGCATGGACAATATAAAAATAAGAGAATGTGGGTTTTTTTGACAGATATATTGTGTTATCGTTTATGCAAATTGCTTCTCGCAATTGCTTACGAGCTATGTAGCTTTTTGTCAGAAGCGGCCTGGCAACAAATCATCGCTCAACAAAGTGGCTTATCACGTGGAAATGTATAGCAGTCAAACACTCTCTGAACGCGTGTTGATTCTAAGTGTGGAGGGAAAACAACTGAGAAATCCACGCAGCCAAGGGGGGAGAACATGCAAACTCGGGATGGAACCCACAAAACTTCTGTATAACACACAAAGTAAGTAACAATTTGCCACTTGCTGTCATCCAGCCAGGTGGCGAGCCGGTGCCAATAACTGCCAAGCTCTGCAGTCCCCTATTTATACATCGAGTGTTAACAAAGCTCCATTGATCTTGCTGGTTGTAATCTCCAGCGAAGCATCGTATAAAATATTGTCAACATATTTCCTTGCTTTTCCAACATTCCTCCTCCGGTTTTGTTTATGAACCAAACCAATGTGACATATTTTCCCATGACATAACAACATGATTTGATTGGATCTGTCACTGGATGGTGGAGCGTTAGGCTTGAAAATGTATAACCCAAAAGAAACCAATTCCGAATGACGGTTTTGAACGGGAAAGCCTACGTATAGAAAAACAAAACATTGATAGTGCTATGAGTATAAGAAACACATCACCACCACGTCCCTTCTCTCTGCTGTTCCCGTCGACCCCCTCCCACCCACCCACCCGGGACCAGGTGACCGATCAAGACGTCCGCGAGATCTTGGAGTGCGCGCGCCCGGGCGTGCAGAACCTCGACCTGGGCGGCTGCTACTGGCTGTCGGCGAATGTGCTGGACGCGGTGTGCCGCTGCCGCTCACTGGTGCGGCTGGACGTGACGGGCTGCGCTCTCACCGCGACGCGTCTGGACCGCATCCTCGGCGGTGCCCCGGCGCTTGCCTCGCTCGCCATCGACGTGCGCCCGGGCTTCGGCACTGCGCAGCTCGGAGCGGAGGCCCGCGCGGTGGGTAGCGGTCGTCGCCGTTGTTGTCGTGGTTGCCTCCGCCACCCCCCACACCCCCCCACCCCCCCACTTCCCCCCACCCCCCCACCCCACCCCCCCCCCCCACTTTGGTGGCCATAAGTGGACGGGCCCCGTCCAGCACCGCCACGTTTTTTTCCGCACCGGTGTGGTGCCGAGGTTGCGCCGATCCGCCGTTGTGTTGTTTAGCGTTTAGGTTTGTTTGGGGCGTCGCTGTGGCGAGACGTTTTCTGCAGGAGGTCGTGGGTTCGATCCCGACCCTGACGCCGGCTGTATATTTGGAGTTTGCATGTCTCTTTCTCTCTCCATGGTCGCGTGGATTTTATTCCGGGTCCTCCGGTTTTTCCCTCCACATTTAGTAACATGCTTTTAGAGTATTTCGCTGCTATAACGTTCGTTATTTGTGATGTCCAGGTCACTTCTGAAAAAGAGCTATATAGCTCAGTGGGCCTTACCTGGTAAAATAAAAAATGTTCATAGTTTTTATAGTCATTAGCGCTGCGCAAATTCCGGTTTTATTTTCCATCGTTGTTTTTGTCGTCGTTCTGAATAATCGGCTGGCCCAGAACCGGCCAGGTGCTTCCGGCGGTAGAGCGAGTGGCTCACAATAGGAAAAGGTCGCGAGTTGACTGAGCCCAGTGTCTCTTCCTCCATGGTCGATAAAATAGGTACTACTTTGTCGGGGGGATAGGCTCACCCCCGTCATAGTCAAGTGGAAATTCCACCAGCGGCTAAGGGCTGTAAACAAGAAGCTAACACCTCCTTGCCGCCGATTCCAGCAGGAAATCACTTTTGAGCTTTGCACTTCACTGTTAGATCAGCGCGCCGCACGAAACCTCACGCACGCTCTCACACCTCTCTCGCACATCTTCCCCCTCGCGATCTCACCACCGCCGCCGGCAGGCGTTGGCGCGCATCACCGAGCTGCGCCAGACCCTGCTGACGCCGTCGTACGGCGTGGTGCCGTGCTGCGTCGCCGTGCGCACCCTGCTACTGCGCCTCGAGATCCCCGACTGCGACGAGGTCGGGGGGGCGCTGCCCCCCGCGCAGCTCATGGTGGGCCAGAGCAACATACCGTGCTACCGGCACCTGCGCGTGTTCGCCGTGCGGCTGGCGCCCGGCTTCAGCAACCAGGACGTGGCGCGCATCTACCTCTCGTCGCTGCCGTCGCGCCCGCCCAGCGGCATCGAGGTAGTGGCACGGCGAGCGAACTCACGCTCTCCCCCACCACCACCCCACCACCCCCCACCACCCACCACCCACCACCACCCACACCCCACAACCCATCCACCACCACCCACCACCACTCACCCCCCACCACCCACCACCACCCACCACCCACCACCACCCCACCACCCACCACCACCCACCCCCCACCACCCACCACCACCCCACCACCCACCCACCCCCCACCACCCCGCCACCCACCCACCCACCCCCCACCACCACGCCACCACCCCACCACCCCACCACCCCACCGCCTCTCAGCCCTCTGGCCCCATTCCCGCCCTCACCAGTAAATTGGAAGGTGTCAGCCCCTGTTCTGCAGCTGCCATCCCTCCGTAGCCAGCCGTTGTTCACTCGGTCACTCTTCCACTGCTACCCTCTTCCGCCCCCCCCCTCCCCCCCTCCACCACATCATCTGTGATTGGGAGGTGACTCCTTCACTGTTCCGTTCGTGCTCTCTCTCTCGGTGGGTTATGAATTGCAGGCAGAGCAGAGTGCCGTATCGCCACGCGTCTTCACGAGACGGCGATAGCCCAATTGGATCCCCCGGCCACGACCCCCCTCATTCCATGGGAACCTCATTTGCCAGTAAAAATATGATAATTGGTTTTTTACCCTTTTATCTGGCAACAAAACTGACACCTTTTTACAAGGAGTCATGTTTGCATAGACCACAATACCTGCAGTCATAAAGCAAACAAAAAACATAACTCTGATAATGTGCACTGTCCTTGAAGTTGATTGGTCCACACCCGAGACAGCTTTCCTTAGAGCCTAGTCTCACATGGGTTGGACCAGATGACTAGGCTCTAAGGAAAGCTGTCTGTGCATTATGACTGCAGGTATTGTGGTCTATGCAAACATGACTCCTTGTAAAAAGGTGTCAGTTTTGTTGCCAGATAGAAGGGTAAAAAAACAATGACCCCCCTCATTGTTATAGAATGACCCGCGGAAGAAGATATCGCAGAGCTACGTCTGAGATCTATTCCAATTGACACAGTAGGGGGCAGCAATTTCGTTCGTCACGTGACCTATACGTTAATTCTCGGAGGTGTAATTCAGAAGTAGATGGATCTTGGCTAATGACGATGACGACGATGCTGACGATGGACGATATGCAACCCCTCTCTCTGGACAGACGTTCGTGCTGTCGGTGCCCTGCGGCTTCCCGGAGCTCACTCCGTGGATGTCGGGCTTCCTGTCGGCGGTGGCCGAGAGCGACGACCTCGCGTCGTTGCAGCTGCCGCGCTCCTGGCTCGCCGAGGGCTCGGCGCTGCGCTCCGTCCGCCTGCGCCGGCCCCGCCACCTCATCCTCCCGCGCTGCTCGCTGCGCAGCCTCGACCTGGCGCACATGCTCGCCCTGCCGGCGCCAGGCCCCGCCCGCGGTGACGGCGATGACGGAGCTCGCGCCGCCGATCGTGACGACGAGGGCCACGGCGACGACGATGACGACGGCGACGGCAATGCCGCCAGCCCGGCCCGCTCGTTGGTGACGCTCAACCTGAGTGGTTTTGCGTTCGGCCGTTTCGGGGTCCAGCGCCCGGAGCAGGCCTCCGTGGCCTTCCTGGACGCGCTGACGCGCGTGTGCCGCCGGAGCCTGCGCAGCCTCAACCTGGCCGGCGCCCACGTCCACCTGCCGCTGTCGCCGCCGGCGCCCGGGCAGCTGTGCCGGGCGCTGTCCCGCCTGCGCCGCCTGCGCTCGCTCGCGTTGCCGCTGTGCGCCGTGTCGTCGAGCTCCCCGGCGGGGCATGCGCCCGCTGGTGGGCGGGCGCCGGCGGCGTACGTGCGCCGGCGCGGCCCGAGTCTGCGATCCGGTGGAGACGCCGCGGGATCGGCGGAACAACGGGCGGAACCGCCGAGGGCGGCGCCGGAGATGCCGGCGCGCGGATTTGACAAGAAGATGCGGGTCATGAGGACTGCGCCGCTGACGGCGGCGGAGGCACCGGCGGTTGCGTTACTCGGCGTCGGCGGTGACCCCGCCGACGCCGGCCCGTTTGCCGGATTGGTGTCGCGGCTGCCGCAGCTGCGCGAGTTGGAGCTGGTGTCGTCGAACTTCGTGTCGGCTTTGCCGCGGTTCGAAATGGCCAACCAGCAAGTGCGGCACTGCGGGCACGGCACGGCGTTCGGGGATGCAGAGATGGCGCTCATCGGGCAGCTACCGAACCTCCGCCGGCTCACGGTGGCGCAGGTACCCGGGGGGGGCGAGGGGTGGCGCCCGGCTGGCGGGGCAGCCGGTTCCTGGCTGACGTGTGAGCGAGTGAGCAAATGATGGGATTGGTCGGTCGGTGTGCGAATGAATGGGTGGGTGGGCGAGTAGGTCAGTCATCAGGTGAGTGAGTGAAGAAGCGAATTAGTAAATAGGGGAGCAAGCAAGCGAGTGCCAGTTGGGTTCGCTCACCCAATTTCCAACTAAGATCCCAACGGATCGCTCGAACGACAACGGGAACCACCTTCGGCTTGCCTGTGCCCCCACCGACCTTGCCCCGGCAGGCACCCGAGGTGGTGACGGGCACCGGGCTGGTGGCACTCGCTCGGGGCTGCCGGCACCTGCAGGAGCTGTCCCTGGCGAACATCGGCAAACCTGCGCACGCCACGTACCTGCCAGCGCTGTGCCAGGCGCTGGCGCTGTGCCAGAGGCTGCACAGCTTTCGGTGAGTTCCCCCCCAAGCGTACGATCGGCTACGATGACGATCACGACGATCACGACGATGACGACGATGATATTGCCCCTGCAAACAGCGCCGCCAGGGTGCACAACAGGGGATATTTGCTCCGGACCCCACAATGGACCTGGGGGATGAGGGGATGAGCGAGCCCGCGCGCCATTCTCCCCCAGGCCGCAAGAAACCTCTGGGCAGCTCTGCCTGCAACTTAAACCCCCACACATGCACAGTCTTAAATCCTTATCGCAGGGCCTCTGCGAGACTCTGTGGGCCTCTGTGAGAGTCTGCGGGACTCTGTACGAGTCTATAGGCCTTTGTATGAGTCTATAAGCCTCTGTGGGTGTATGCACCTCTGAGTCTATTGGCCTATAAGTGAGTCTGTTGGCCTTTGCGAGTCTGTTGGACTACGCGGGTCAATGGGTCTCTGTGCGAGTCTGTTGGCGTCGGTGCGAGTCTTTTCGGGCCAGTGACGCGATAAAGGCCACCGCCGCTGCGATCCATTAAAATCCTCGACCTGAACGTTTCTGTCGTCGGGGATCGGCACGTCACGGCACTGAAAAAAATGGCCCTGGCTCGGTTCGGCACGGGTGCCCAAGCGGAAAAGCGGCCGTAGGGCGGTAATGGGCCACCGGGCGTGGCGTCTTATGGCGTCCGTCTGCAGGCGTGAGCCTTTCGGGAGACGGCCGTTTATAACAAATTACCTTGACGATCGTGCGACTGCAACGCAAACGGTGATGCCGAGGACCGCCATCCACCCATACGCCTTCCGACGCATCCAATAGAGACAAAGATCCCTCGTACAGCATTGACAGACTGTTGGGGCAAGTGCTGTTCGCGAGAACTCCCATGAAGGCCAGGAACAGTGCACGAGGGGATGGGTGGTAAGGACCACGCCCGGCCGCCTTTGTCTCCCCAGTGGCGATGTTTACACACTGCACCAGGTACTCATTTCAGGCCGTGTGGACCTCGGGCAGGCCCAGGACTGGTTCAGATAATCGTCACTCGTGGTGGCCATGAGTAGAAATCGCACCTGGATCGCCGGGTTCGTAGCGCACCTCCACCCCCACACACCCACCTAGCCCCACACACACCCACCCACACCCACCCACCCTTGTCTCCGACGCAGGCTGGAGCAGCCGTACGTGAGTGCGGGCGCCACGTTTTTCCGGGCGCTCCTGCGCTGCCCCGAGCTGCAACGGCTGTGCGTGGTGTCGCGCGGGGGCGGACTGCCCGAGCCCGACGTCGCCCTCCACTTCGTCGCCGCCTCGCCCCACCTCGTCGTGTGCCACTTCTTCATGGGCGACACGCGCGTCACCTGCAAGGAGCTGCAGAAGGCCATCATGAGGAGGTGAGAGTGAGGAGGAGGCAGGGGCTGCCGGTGGTAGTGGTGGTGGCGGTGATGATGACGATAATGTGATGACAAGATAACTATAGCGACGATGATTGACTGCAATAATAATGAATGAATGGGTGGGTGAGTGGCTGGGTTGGTGAGTGGGTTGGTGGGTTTGTGAGTGAGTCATTCAGTGGGTGGGAGGGTGATTGAGTGGGTCGGTGAGTGATTGAGTGGGTGGGTAAGTGGGTGATGACGACAGATAATGATGATGAGGGTAATGTTGATTGTCGTAATAACGATGGCAGAGATGATAACGATTTTGTTTTCGATGTACCGCCCTCCTATATGCCAGGGGGGCATCATCTCGGAGTGCATTACATCTCACATATCAACACATTTCAAAGGTCGCACCCCCAGTTGCAGCTGTCCCTGTGTGGCACAAGGTGACTCGGCACCTGGCCGGCAAGCGGGCTTCGTCTGCCGTTAGGGGGGGCGGTGATCGCTGCTGTGTGCGTGATCCCAATGGACGATGGGAATGCTTTGGAGTTGGTGAATTAGAATTTGGGAAAGCCGCAACAACCATAAATGCTATACGTGGCTGCACGAGTCTTGTGGGCCGAGAATTCACGAATTGTTTCTCTCAAGGCCACACAAACACTGCTGTAGATTTACTGACAATACAACGGTAAAAAGAAACGTGGCCTTGGTCATAACATCCTCCACTAGAAAAACTGCCATTACCACCACCACCCACCCCACCATCACCACCACCCGCCCCACCATCACCACTACCACCACAATCTGCATCACCACGACCCCCATCACCATCAACCACCCCCATCTTCATCACTACCACCCCCATCTCCACCAAGACGACACTTGCTACCACCACTACCACGATCTTCACCACCACCAGCCACCCCCATCTCCGCTACCACCACCACGACCACCACCACCCTGTTTACCACTACCAGCACTGTCTCCACTACCACCATTACTCTCCCATCCACCACCGACACCACAATGCTGTGTCAACAACAGCGTCATGTGGCTGGCGAGAGATAAGCCAGCGCCCCAAGCTCAGTCTGGGACAGGATGCAGATACTGCCCGCCCCCAACTCCGCTCCCCCGCCCTGCTACAGCACTCCCTTCCCCCATCTCTGCAACCCCCCCCTCCCTGACTCTTACACTCAAGCCCCCACCCCGCTCCCTACCCCCACTTCCCCATCTCCCCCCACCTCCCGGTACCCCATTTTTCCTGCAAAGACCCCTGATACCGCCACGTACCACGATCGTCCCCCACCAACTGCCACCACCATCCCTTGCTCCTCGTCACCTGCATCTCCCGTCCACCCACCCCTGCACCTAGGCCTCGGCAAGGTAAGGTAAAAGTTAAACGGTAAAAAAAACAAGAGAAACTTTACCCTACCTTTTACCTTACCACAATACAATCGCGCTACCCTTACCTTTTACCCTTTAGCAGGTAAGGTAAAAGTAAAAAAAGAACGAGCCTACCTTTACCTTACCTTTTACCCTTATCCCATACAAATTTCGCAATTACAGGGTAATTACTGGGGTAAAAAACATGGCAATTTTTTTTTACGATAAATGTCAGTTAGTTAGAGCGCTTTATTCATTTTTGATTTAAATCTTTCGTGACTGCAGGGATTCATCTTCTTGGTTCTTTCTGTAAAGTCACGTAGAATGGAAATAATAAAATAATAAAAATAAAACATAATAAAATAATTCTCACGACGTTTCGGCCACAATGCAAGCAGCCGTCCTCAGGTGAAGACCAGGTCTGTCGCGGAGACAGCGTCTGAATGAAACAGCACCATGCTTGGAGCGTATATTTAATCTGGGTTTGAAGGGGGGGGGGGAAGGGCGCCTTGACAAAATAATTTGCATATCAAGAGGAATTTAGCATATTTATTGGAAATGCAGGTATGTGATTAGTACTACTTATGCCCGTGCATTATGCAGGATTAGCAGCATCAAAGGGAGGGGATATGGGAAATGCAGGTATGTGATTAGTACTACTTATGCCCGTGCATTATGCAGGATTAGCAGCATCAAAAGGAGGGGATAGGGGTAGCATTAATAAAGGGAAGGAGTGTTAATAGTATGTAGCTGCAGTAACTAAAACCACCACGTAAACAACTAAAGTATAAACTACATAGTATCATCAGTATATTAAATATACTCTACAATAACATGAGTTACTAACAGTAAGTAATACATTACAATTCTACGTCGTAAAAAAGATAATATGCTTCCATCTAAACTTTATTCTCTTACATCACACGAGTCTACACCGTACTATATACTGCCATAAACAAACCCAACATTCAATTATATACTGTATTGCTATAAACCACCCTGTACCTTATACATTGTAATATTACACTATGTATTATTCTACCCACCCTAATGTATATCACACTGCTGTATATGGCACAGTGTATAATAACAAATAGTATAAATCATATGCTTAATATAATGTACAAAGTAATATATAGTATCATAATTGTATAGTGAAGGATGTAGAGTGGAGTTTGTCTGGTGCCAGGATGTAGAGTGGAGTTTGTCTGGTTCCAGGATGTTGAGTGGAGTTTGTCTGGTGCCAGGATGTAGAGTGGAGTTTGTCTGGTGCCAGGATGTTGAGTGGAGTTTGTCTGGTTCCAGGATGTAGAGTGGAGTTTGTCTGGTGCCAGGATGTACAGTGGAGTTTGTCTGGTGCCAGGATGTAGAGTGGAGTTTGTCTGGTGACAGGATGTAGAGTGGAGTTTGTCTGGTGCCAGGATGTAGAGTGGAGTTTGTCTGGCGCCAGGATGTAGAGTGGAGTTTGTCTGGTTCCAGGATGTAGTGTGGAGTTTGTCTGGTTCCAGGATGTTGAGTGGAGTTTGTCTGGTGCCAGGATGTAGAGTGGAGTTTGTCTGGTGCCAGGATGTTGAGTGGAGTTTGTCTGGTTCCAGGATGTAGAGTGGAGTTTGTCTGGTGCCAGGATGTAGAGTGGAGTTTGTCTGGTGCCAGGATGTAGAGTTGAGTTTGTCTGGTGACAGGATGTAGAGTGGAGTTTGTCTGGTGCCAGGATGTAGAGTGGAGTTTGTCTGGCGCCAGGATGTAGAGTGGAGTTTGTCTGGTGCCAGGATGTAGAGTGGAGTTTGTCTGGTGCCAGGATGTAAAGTGGAGTTTGTCTGGTGCCAGGATGTAGAGTGGAGTTTGTCTGGTGCCAGGATGTAGAGTGGAGTTTGTCTGGTGCCAGGATGTAGAGTGGAGTTTGTCTGGTGCCAGGATGTAGAGTGGAGTTTGTCTGGTGCCAGGATGTAGAGTGGAGTTTGTCTGGTGCCAGGATTTAGTGTGGAGTTTGTCTGGTGCCAGGATGTAGAGTGGAGTTTGTCTGGTGCCAGGATTTAGTGTGGAGTTTGTCTGGTGCCAGGATGTAGAGTGGAGTATGTCTGGTGCCAGGATGTAGAGTGGAGTTTGTCTGGTGCCAGGATGTAGAGTGGAGTTTGTCTGGTGCCAGGATGTAAAGTGGAGTTTGTCTGGTGCCAGGATGTAGAGTGGAGTTTGTCTGGTGCCAGGATGTAGAGTGGAGTTTGTCTGGTGCCAGGATGTAGAGTGGAGTTTGTCTGGTGCCAGGATGTAGAGTGGAGTTTGTCTGGTGCCAGGATGTAGAGTGGAGTTTGTCTGGTGCCAGGATTTAGTGTGGAGTTTGTCTGGTGCCAGGATGTAGAGTGGAGTTTGTCTGGTGCCAGGATTTAGTGTGGAGTTTGTCTGGTGCCAGGATGTAGAGTGGAGTATGTCTGGTGCCAGGATGTAGAGTGGAGTTTGTCTGGTGCCAGGATGTAGAGTGGAGTTTGTCTGGTGCCAGGATGTAGAGTGGAGTTTGTATGGTGCCAGGATGTAGAGTGGAGTATGTCTGGTGCCAGGATGTAGAGTGGAGTTTGTCTGGTGCCAGGATGTAGAGTGGAGTTTGTCTAGTGCCAGGATGTAGAGTGGAGTTTGTCTGGTGCCAGGATGTAGAGTGGAGTTTTTCTGGTGCCAGGATGTTGAGTGGAGTTTGTCTGGTGCCAGGATGTAGTGTGGAGTTTGTCTGGTGCCAGGATGTAGAGTGGAGTTTTTCTGGTGCCAGGATGTAGAGTGGAGGTTGTCTGGTGCCAGGATGTTGAGTGGAGTTTGTGTGGTTTATAGCAATACAGTATATAATTTAATGTTGGGTTTGTCTATGGCAGTATATAGTACGGTGTAGACTCGTGTGATGTAAGAGAATAAAGTTTAGATGGAAGCATATTATATTTTTTACGACGTAGAATTGTAATGTATTACTTACTGTTAGTAACTCAGCTTATTGTAGAGTATATTTAGTATAATGATGATACTATGTAGTTTATACTTTAGTTGTTTACGTGGTGGTTTTAGTTACTGCAGCTACATACTATTAACACTCCTTCCCTTTATTAATGCTACCCCTATCCCCTCCTTTTGATGCTGCTAATCCTGCATAATGCACGGGCATAAGTAGTACTAATCGCATACCTGCATTTCCCAGATTAAATATACGCTCCAAGCATGGTGCTGTTTCATTCAGACGCTGTCTCCCCGACAGACCTGGTCTTCACCTGAGGACGGCTGCTTGCGTTGTGGCCGAAACATCGTGAGAATTATTTTATTATGTTTTATTGTTATTATTTTATTATTTTCATTCTACGTGACTTTACCGAAAGAACCAAGAAGACGCTTTATTCATATAGAATACTCTCAAATCGGGCGTTTAGGCTGTCGACGACACCATCCTCCATAACCTCCTCGTCCCAGTTGTCTTGGTCGATGGCGATCTCATCAACAACCTGATCAAGTTCGTCATTGCCATCATCCTTGGACAGACGACAGGCAATAAGATCCTGCGCCGCTCCAGCCCAGTTAGACGGAACCTTCAGGCAGCCGGCCGTGATCCATGAGCGCAAGCACATGGACTTTATGAAGAGCGTCGTTGACAGCGACTGGCGAACGCATGTGAACTCCCGCCCGGCTCCGCTATTCGCACGTTCACAGGGAGTTGACGTCGCCGGCGCTCCCAAGTAGTCGCAGGCCATCTTGTAGTGGGCGGGGAGCAGCTCTTTGCGGAGAAACCACCACTGCATTACGTCAATGAAGGCGCTGGCGGTCGTGACGCCCATGCTCAGCAACCGATTGACTTCATCGCCATCGTCTATGGAGTTGCCGACGTTGCTGAACAGGGTGCTGAACAGCCACCGCTCCTCCATATGGGCAGCAACTGCCGTCGGCGAGATCATGAGCACGTCCGAGTAGCGATGCTGCAGGACAGAGCGGATTGTGGCCTTCAGTGTAGCCAGCTCGTCTTGGTCTGTCGTTTTCGGCAGCTGTGGATTCAAGTAGGATGCCACAATGGCGGGTTCCTGAACCCGTAGGTGGCGGTACCGCACCAGTTCAGCCTTCATCCCCGTCGCAGTCAAGGGCTCATCGATCGCTCTTAAGGGCGGCTTCACCGTGATCGCAATGACGGACGATGTGCTCCATCGTCACCGGCACGAGATCCAATGTCGAATTGTGGTCCGCCGACAACGAGGCCGTGACCTGGCGCGGCATTCGCAGGAATGCTGTCACGCCCTCGATGTTTGCCCACTGCAGTTCAGATAAAGCACCGACACCGATCACATCCTGGAAGCGCGCCATGACAATGTCCAATGGGACACGCTTCTTGATGGCGTCGTCGCCCATGTCAAACGTCGAATGCCACCTGGTCGGTGAGTCCTGGTGCGTCGGCTCCTTGCTGGCGAGCTTGGCGATCTCAGCCTCGCGGCGGTACGACTGCCGGACGACCTTGCTGCACCTGATATTGACGAGCGCCTTGCGCAGTACGGCATTTGTTGACTTGATCAGTTTTAGAACTTGGACGACACCGATCTGGACGGAATGATCCGCACATCGAATATGGTGGCAAGCCCGCAACTGCTCATATCCGGCGTCCACGTTGACCAGAGCGAACAACGTCTTGACAGCACTGTTCGCATCGGAGCCATTGTCGCTGGTGACAGCGAGCAGCTTGGTCGAGATATTGTGCCCGAGGCTTTGGAGGTGCTCAAGCAGAGCGGCCCCAATGCGCTTGCCGACACCCCTTCTGGACTGCACATCGAGGATTGTCAGCAGCATGGATTTTGACGCACCAGATTTGCTGTCGATCCAGTGCACCGTGACCATCCAAAATCCCTTCAGGTTGCGGTTCGCCCACCCGTCGATGGTGAGCGAGATGGCGACGTCCAGGTTGGAGAAGAACGCCCCGACGATGGGCAGCATGATGGCGTGATGCTCGACAATCTTGCGAATGATGGTGCGGGTCGATGGGCCCTCGTATCCCTGCGTCAATGTGTTGACCAAGGTCTTGAACTTGTCGCTGCTGGCGGCTCGCAAAGAGATTGCACCTTGGATAACAAAATCCACCACTGCGTTCTCAAACTTTACCAGGAGGCGATCCGGGATTGCTGGCCGGCTCAGCGTTTGCTGCATTAGGCGGCTCGCCGACGCCGACGTCCCGACCTCGCTGCCTGGGGGGCGAGCACGTTGTGTTTCTTGAGGTGGGCTTTCCACCCCGACGCGTTCGTGTGGGTGGAAAACCACTTGCGGCAGTGCACGCACTGCCGCTTCCCTTGCTGTGCATGCGGATCACCCTCCATCCAATCGTGTGTGTGCTCCCACGGGAACGCATACCGCTGCCTCTTTCGATTGCTGTTCGCAGCAACCCCAAAAAAGCCGTTGCTGGCATCCTCGTCCTCTAGTACCTCGACCTCAAGAACGTGGACCGTCTCCATGTGCTCCGCCATCACTTTAAAATGGAGGCCACGGACTGCGTCACTGTGCCAAGGAACTTTTAGCGGTAAACAAGGTACTGTATTTATCGGGTAATTATTCGCCCTACCCTTGCCCTACCGGGTAATTCTTCTGAGCTACCTTTACCCTACCCCTTGGCATGTCGAAACCTTTACCCTTTACCCTTTTACCCGGTAATAAAGGTAATTTGCCTTACCTTGCCGAGGCCTACCTGCACCCATCCCTCACCCACCCCATGCCCCCCCCCCCCACGCCGCCCCAAGCTTTCCCATGATTCCTTGCGTGCTATTGTGCTCCTGGATTGTCTTTCCGCTCATGATTTTATTCTTCTTAAACGAGGACAGATGTCTGCCTCGTGACCGATCGCCGGTGCCCGTTTTTGTCGCCGCTTTGTCTGTCTTTTGTTTAATTCCTTACGTCGCTTTAAGATCGATGTTGATGATAGATACATACATACGCTTGATACTGCTGGTTGTTGTGAACCGTAAACACGACACCGCCATCTGTCTTGCAGAGCGCGTGAGACATCGCGCTGCGGTTGTCCAGCGGAGACACCGGAGGGTGGGCAGGCCCATCTGTGTGTCGGCAATTTTCCAGGTTCGATCGGCGAACCCACAAATGACCGCGGCGTATATTCTCCGGATGATAAGACGCTCCGGAAAGTAAGACGCGCCACGAACTTGTGCCTGGTGTCAATGAAGTTATACGACAAAGATTACACCCGCCCCCCCTCCATAGCCTTCAACAGACTGTTTGGGGCAAGTTCTTTTAGCGAGCACCTATGAAGGGCAGCACCACGCCCCAGTGCTAATGTTGACAAACCAAACTAGGTGCTCATTTTTAAGGCTGAGTCGACCTAGGGGAGCCCCCGGGACCGGGTTGAGATAATCGAACTCCCAAATACACTCGTAGCAGATGATAATTATACTCACTTGATACTGTACTCTGGAGAACACAGTGAACCCACGTACTGTATTTAGTTTGCCCCTTGGTTTATTTCAATTACACTAAGAAACACGCGGAACAGAACATGCACAAGTTACAGACGTCGTATTGACTGTGAAGATGAACCTTGTTTGGGAGTTTTTCAAATCTCTCCGTGTTCCAGCAGCCCTTGCCTCCGAAGCTGTGGAAGTGCAAGCCCACAGCTAAAACAGCCCTTTGTCAATCCACTGCTGGATGAAAGGCGTCTGTGTCCTGGGAGTTAACTGACCATACTTCACCATGCTGGTGCAATGCGCTAACCACTGCGCCACCGTTCCCCCTCCCCCTTATTTTACACAAATAGAATAAAGTACTTTATTTAAAACAAGATCCTGTGCTTAACCTTGGCCTCAAGGCTGTACAGACAGTGCCATAGATTTACCGCACATGGTTAAACACTGCAAAGTAAAATATGACCTTGTCATTAACAACTTCCAGCACAGCAATCACCCCCCCCCCCACAGCAACCTCCAGCACCACCACCACAGCAACAACCCCACGGCAACCTCCAGCACCACAACAACAACCACCCCCACAGCAACCCCCACCACCGGCCTTACAACAACAACCACCACCCCCACTGCAACCTCCAGCACCACCACCACAACGACCACCCCCACAGCAACAACTACCACCACCCCCACAGCAACCTCCACCCCCACGGCAACCTTCACCACAACCAAGACTGCCACCACCAACCCTGTTCGTCTGTTCCCCCTCCTTCCTTGAATGACAAACACACTTCTCTGCGGAAGAGACAATTCCTGCGCCTCTTCAGCAGCAGCTGGACCTGCTGATAGCTGAAGAAGCAGCGGTGGTGGTGGGGGCGGCAGGCGGTGGGTGTGTGGGGGGGGATGCGGGAGATCGCTCTGATGTCGGCTGGCAAGGGGGGGGGGCGGGCTGCTAGAGTCTAGGAAGGAAGATGAGGGCCTCTGGGACTGGGATTAAACAATCAAATGTTGATTAAACGCACGTCGCGACAGACGGTTCTTCGCTCAACCTCGCGCCCCCCTCCCCCGCCCGGGGCTCCCTCTGTCCTCCATCTGCAAGCCCCCCCCCCCGGCTCACCCGCCCCCCCCCGTTCCACGCTCTCGGTGGAAGAGCCTTGACTGGCGAGGCCACGTGGCAGTGCTGGTGGTGGCGCGCTCGTCGCTTATTGCGTGAAGTTCCCCGCTCAAAACGAGCGGCCGCCCTGGTTAATACGGCCTGCGCATCTCCGCCGTAAAACGTACGTGCCGTCTGCTTTGCGCTGGACTTGAGAGACACCCGCGGTGTTATTTCAACAAGGGCAGGCCGTGTGTGATGTGTTAACGTGTGTGTGTTGTTTTGCAGCTGGGTTTGGTCTGGTTAGATGCTCGGTGTGTGTGTGAACGTGTGTGTATGTGGGGAGCGGCAGTGTAGCGCTTAGCGCGCTGCACTCCAAACCCGCCGAGCCGAGTTCGATTCCCCCTCGCAGCCAACACCAGTGACAATTATCTGAACCGGTCCTGGGCCTCCCTTAGGTCGACTCGGCCTCAAATGAGTACCGGGTGCAATGTGTAAACATCGCTACGAGGGAGACAAAGGTGGCCGGGCGCGGTGTTGGCCACCCAACTCTCCCGTGTGCCGTGCCGGCCTTCATAAGCGCTACTCGCTAACGGCGCTTGCTCCTCCAGTCTGTTAAGGCGATACGGGTGATCTTTGTCTTTGTTGCAGCGTGTGCCCGTCGCGCCCAGCTCTCAGCGTCGCCGTCTTCCCGCTCATGCACGACCTCCTGGGCGAGGTGATCCGCTCGCTGCCGCTCTCGCACCTCGACGACTTCACCCTCTTCCGCTCGCACGTCGCTCAGGAGCCGCCCGGACTGTGGCACTGACGAGAGCTGAAGGGGGGTGGGTGGCGGAGGGGTGCGGGGCAATGGGTGGCAGTGGGTGGGTATGGGTGTTGCAGCTACATATTTGGGAATATTCAGGAGCCGGCATCAGCACTGAGGCAACGTGCTCATTTCTCGTGTTGTACAGCCCTGCAGAGCCAGTGGTGGACATCGCACGATCCTAAGGCGAGTCTTTCAGTTGGACGACCGCCGTTGATTTCGCCGCAAAGTGGTACTGATTTTATCGACCCCGGAGGGAGGGATGCTGGGCTGAGTCAACGCCCACAACCAGGATGTGAACTCGCGGCCTTCCCATGGCGAGAGCCGCTCGCTCGACCGCTGAGCCACCTGGCCGGATTCAGGAGCCAGTGCCGGAGAATACAGGAGACGCTTTCATCCGATGAGATTTATCTGTGTGACCGAGGAACTAATGTTCGGGAATATTGCTTCACCTGATTATTATTTGTACCCCAGTATTATTTTTGCGTGTCACAAAGTAGCCTGCAACATGCGTTTGTGAGTAGGTCTGTCTCCATGTGTTTTCAGAAACGCGCTATGTTTCAAGACTAACTTACGCAACTTACGGGAAGTTGCTTGACCTTGCTTTTTTTTGTTTGTACTGTTTAATGTCTTCATATGAATTTCATACGTCGGCTTTTACCACCGACATTAATGATTGGTAATTCGTTGATTTTGAGTTAGATTGTCGTGGAGGTATAACGTAGATTTTTTGTTCTTAACTAATACTCTTCACCGCCCAACGAGAGAGCCAATTAAATCGAGCGGTCACCTCGTGGGCAATGGATTGAAAACTACATTCTTTAAAACTGCTTATTGCGTTTAGTTGATCGTCCTTCCCCCGCACCTCCGATTAGCGCGGTTGGCTACGTACGGTGCAAAAGAAGTTTAACACATCCGTACAAAAGGTGCCGCAGTGGTTCGTTTCGTCAGCAAAACTGGCGGAGGATTGAAAAGCGAGCAATAAACATCTGGAACGTTTCGCAGGACGTTTCGCAGGAGATTCCGACCGGCATCATCGGGTGATACCAAAAGCTCAGGGGTTGATAGTTTTTGTTTTCGCGAGATCTGAGCTCTTCTGAAACACCTGGTGATGCTGGTTGTGTAGTCTCCAGCGAGAAGTCCTACATGACTGTCAAAATATCTCGCATATCTCGGATCATAACTTCGTCCTAACAAATGTAGAACTTTCCCCTAAATCTGTAACCACCTTACCCCTAATAATAACCCCAAGACCTTAACCCTCACTTAACATGGGGGGGGGGGGTACAAATAAGTAGTGGTGGAAGCAATATTAATTTCCTTGTAATTATTCGTTCCTGGGGATATATGTCCGTGGGGATTACATGTCATATTCTAATCGTTTAATATTATTTGTTGTGTATCGTTGCTCTTGGGTAGAACAAGAAGTTTGTTTACAGAGGGGGAGAAATGGAGTGAGCGACGTGCCTCATCTAGAAGGATTCAGGACCCCCCCCCCACCCCGTCCCCACCTGCGATTTAATAACGAGTCACGATTCAGGGTTATTATTCGATTCAAGAATTTATTTGAAAAAAAAAGACACCTGCCGACTGCAGCATGTGTGCTGCCTTCGTTAGCCTAAATATAACATTCGCGTATGCATTATTGCTTTGCATGCAATTTCCATGTAAATGTGCACGTCATTTGCATGTAGTTTGCACGGATGACCCGAGACTAGAAAGGAGCAACCAACTGGCACACGAACAAAACACGAAACTCGAAATAGCAATTCGGGCGAGACTGTAAATACGAGACAAAGTACCCATTTGTAGATCGTGATAATTCGTCGAATCGTTGTAGGTTCACGAGAACGTGACTGCCGAGCCGAGATGTGATTCGGCCAAAACCGGCGGCCCAGGGTGGAGCTTCGTGTCGAAGGATGGGGGGGCGGTGCCGGGTAACGACACGGGCAGCGGAGTGATCTCCATGAGCCAGGCAAGAGAAGACCAAAGACCGAGAGGGTGGGAGACTGTGAGGGCAGATTAATGGGTGTCTGCGCGAGCCTCTGAATCTCATTGCGAGGCTATGGGTCTCTGTGCGAGTCTCAATGGTTTCTGTGTGAGGTTACGGGTGACTGTGTGAGTCTGAGTCACTTGTGAGTCAATGGGTCAATATGTGAGTCTGTGGGCCCATGGGTCTGTGCGGGTCTGTGCGGGTCTGTGCGGGTCTGTGGGCCCATGGGTCTGTGCGGGTCTGTGCGGGTCTGTGGGCCCATGGGTTTGTGCGAGTCTACGAGTCTTAGTGTTGAGTTGTAACAGCAGCCGCTGGGATGGCTGTTAGTGCGGATCTTGGAGGTCCGCTGCGTGTCGACTGCAGGATCTGGCAGAGGGTAGAGAGTGTTGGTAGCGAGGCGTCATGGTGGTTTCATTGGCTTTGGCCATAGTGACGCCTCGATTTCTGGTGATTGGGGTGAATTGGTGCCCACGTAGGGATGGAGGGGGAGAGTGGAATCGGATGAGAACGCCGTTGTTCACGGTGATGCGAATTGGCCTGGGTCAGTTGGACTCGGTTTGCTTCGGGCCTGAACAATTACAACCAGGGTCAATAATAGTAACGGAGTGGCAACCGGTGAATGGCACGTGTCCCAGAGCACGTCCATCATGGAGACATTAAATCGGTTCGCGTGCAGGTGCTGGGTGGGTTGTTACATCGCATTACCATGAGAGGAGGGGGTTAGGCTTGGGGAGGCCCTCATCCAGCCGTGGATTGACTGGCTGATGATGAAATACGACCAAGTCATGTACCTGACCTCATAAGATCTCGGAAGCTAGGCAGGATTTAGCCTGGTCAGTACTTAGCCTGGTCAGTACTTGAATGGGAGGCTCCTTGGTAATACCAGATGTTGCAATGGAAATGTCAGTACAGTAGTGGATTCTTAAATCCATCTGTGCAGAGCTTTGAGTTTGTGTGTGTGTATGTGGGGAGTGAGGGGTGAGGGGGTTATCTTGGTCCTGTGGTTTCTCTCCACACGAAGCTAAACTCTCATTCATGCAATTGGCCAAATATCCATGTGTCGCAGGACCCTCCTTGAGTACCTGGTGGGAGGTGTAAACATCGCAACCAGCCTCCTCAGGCGACAGCCATAATTCTGACGTTCAAAAGGGATTGCCCACGCGTGCCGGTGTCACGGTCCAAATATCCCAGATTTATTATTATTCAATCACCAAACTCCAACTGATGTTCACTGATGATGATGAACCCACTCGTCGGGATCAGAACAGCCCATGCACAGTGAATTGCCATTGTTCACCAGTGGCTGGGAATGTTCACCAGGCCACGTGACATCACAACACCACTTTTTGGTGTCGAGGGTAGAACGTTGCCTATCCGGCTGGCTCACGTAACATCACTGGTTTGTGTCGAGGGTAGAACGTCGCCTATCCAGCTGGCTGTCGACTTGGGTATGGGTTGGTCATGTGAAAAGGTCAGATGTTTACTGTATGTCTATAGAATAGATCAATATGCTTACACCCGGTCGTAAATACTGCCCTTGGGTGTGGGCGCTTTACCGGTCAGGGCGCATATGCGAAGTCGGAGTATACAGTTAACTCGAGATTATCATCGGGTGGATTCATCCGGTCCGCTGATTAAACCTGCTTGCGACAAAATGTCTCGGGAATTGCACGCCCATTGGGTAATTTGTACACACTTGCACTGGGCCCACGGTGTCACGGTTAACACACTGGAGCGAAGTCTCCTGGCACGGCAGTTCTCATCCCCTCCCCGTTGCCTCTGTGCATCCAGCAGTGCAAATGGGTGCAGCGCAGTCCATCGGCAGGTGTGATGGTGGGTTAAAGTGTGGGTAACGCCCACCTCTTCCAAAACGTCTGGCCAATGTAGGTTTAAAAGTAAACTCTAATGCAGAGAACTCTTGCCAGCAGTGGCGTGAGCAAGCAATTTGCAGGGCTTTATATTCGTGGTTCTTTCGGTAAAGTCACGTAAAAGGGAAATAATACAAATATAACATAATAAAATAAAATTCTCATGACGTTTCGGCCACAACACAAGCAGCCATCTTCAAGTGAAGAACAGAGCTGTCGGAAAGACAGCATCCCAATAAACACCGCTAAGCTTGGCAGCATATTTTCCCTTCTACGTGACTTTACCGAAAGAACCAAGGATATGAATCCCTGCAGTCACGAAAGCTTTAAATCGAAATTGCAGGGCTGCACCTTTATCTTTGTTTATGTTTTGCATTCTCCGAGTTTTTGTTGTGCCCGGGCCACTTCTCCACCCACCATTACCCCGGATAATTCCGGATAATTGAGAGTTTGTTTCTACGTCTCATTGGACCATAGCTCGTTGGGGTCACCGAAATAAACTAACCTGGGCCTCGAGTTGCATAACCCTGGTGTATTATGCGCACTTTGTTTGTCAATGGCTGTGTTCTTGTTTGTTGTATTGAATCGGCAATATTAAACACATACTGTCTTACGACTTCAATGAGTCGATCTAGTCTTGTGTTTGAAAGGCTGCACTGTTGGAATTAAACGAGCGATGAGATTACGCCCATCCATCTCATCTTTACATCCATAAGCCAGTGTGCCGTACTGACCTTCATTGGGGCTCGCTAACAGCACTTGCCTCAAAAGTCTGCTAAGGCTGTACGGGGGGGGGGGGGGGTCTTTGTATATGTTGGTGGTGCTGACGCATGTCTTTGATCCAGCGCTCTTGCAGGCAAGGGTTGGTGGATCACGCAGATCGAGATTCGCGAAACGCTCCAAACCCGCGTTGCTGCGACGTGGCCCAGGCAGATGCAGCCCAGCAAGTGGATCAGTGAACCCATCAGCAAGGAGCTTTGTGAGCCTCATCGCCTCGTGAGTGGAACTTCCACGCCTGGATCTGCGGGGGTTGTCGGCATGCTCAATGGTCATTATGAGCAGGAAATCACTTTGTGAGCAGCGCTCCACGCTTCTTTGCACACAACTGCACGCAGTCCAAACACAATAACAAACTCAACACATTCGTCAACAGCAATGTGGACCTCAAAAGGAAAGTTACATCATAGGCGACGTTTCGGGAAATTGCCTTTATTCACATAACTTGTGTCTACAACATCCTTACATGACGTGAACCCCTGCAGACACTAGGGGCGCTACAACGTTCTGTACTGCCATGTCCTTCCATCTGGCTATGTGCATGATGTCCATGATATTTACTCAAGAAATGTGCATCGGATACTCCCAAATGCATCCAATCGTTCAAATTAATGACGTCCTTAATTCGCTGTCTTCCCCGGCTTCTTTTACTGCACCTATAATTGCCCCCAGTCAAAGCCACATTTATATTGAGTCTCTTGCATCTCAGTATACAGGTAGTCCTCTACTTACGATGGAGATGCGTTACGACGACCCCATCGTAAGTCGAAAATATCGTAAGTCGAAGATGGCCTAGCCTACCCAGGAGTCTTAAAGATTGGTGATAATTTAGCAAAACAGCAATTTACAGTACCGTACTGTATAAACTATATACTGTATGTATTTATTAATTACAATACTGTATTGCACGGTAAAAAGTAAAGTAAAAAAAGGTTAATTATTAGCCTACCTATATGAACTGCAATTTAATAGAAAGTTTTTTCAGGAAACAATCCTATCTGCTGTAAAAACTTTTAACATGCATTGCACGTATCGTATCGTGGTAACCTTAAAATGAAATCGCTAAAGCTACGTATCATACATGCATTGAACGTATCGTATCATATTGTACTGTTATTGTACTCTACTCACCAAGATTCTGTCCGTCGTCTGCATACTTGAACGATGTTAGGGTTATTGATGGCAATTTTGTCGTATCGCTATCGCCATCGTAAGATCGAAAGTCGGACCATCGTAACTCGGGGACTACCTGTACGTGTCCAATAAATATTACTTTCCTTTTTCTAATTATTATAAATGTTGTTGTGTAATGCTTCTGTCCATAGCACATGTACGTCACCCATCTTGTCTGTTCGTCAACTGTTTACCATCCTAGTTTGCTCTGCGGGGTCTTTAAAATGCACGCACGACCATCAAATAAAACAAAATCGATTCCTCAATCGGGATTCGAGTAACAAATGACTATGACGTCATCGCGTGGCGAGATGTTAACTGCCTCGCCTGGTATACAGGAGGTCGTGGGTTCAATCCCGACCCTGACGTATATTTGGAGTTTGCGGTGTGTCTCATCATCATCACGGTCGGTAGATGTTAACTACCTCGCCTGGTATACAGGAGGTCGTGGGTTCAATACTTAAATCCCGACCCTGACGCCTGCTGTATATTTGTAGTTTGCGGTGTCTCTCTCTCATCATCAGGGTGGCTAGGAGATGTTAACTACCTCGCCTGGTATACAGGACGTCGTGGGTTCAATCCCGACCCTGACACCTGCTGTATATTTGGAGTTTGCGGTGTCTCTCTCATCATCACGGTGGCTAGGAGATGTTAACTACCTCGCCTGGTATACAGGAGGTCGTGGGTTAAATACTTCAATCCCGACCCTGACGCTTGCTGTATATTTGGAGTTTGCGTGTCTCTCTATCATCATCATCATCAGGGTGGCTAGGAGATGTTAACTGCCTCGCCTGGTATACAGGACGTCTCGTGGGTTCGATCCCGATCCTGACGCCTGCTGCTGTATATTTGGAGTTTGCGGTGTCTGTCTCCCCGTGGTCGCGTGGAATTGTCTCCGGGTCCTCCGGTCGTGTGCCTCCACATTGAGAATGAACACCACGCGTTTAGAGCGTTTTGGGCCGCTATAAATGTCCACGTGATAATCCAGTAAGTTGAGCTACCATATGTGGCCAGGTCGCTTCTGAAAAAAAAGCTATTGTAGCTCCAGTGGTCTTATACCTGGTAAAAAAAAAACATCGTTTAGTTTGACCGCCGTTTCCAACTCAGTGGCGTCACCACAGCGCTTATGCCAGGCAAGGTGCACCTTGAGGCCGTCACGTATGTGACTGAACGTTGAACTTCTTTCGCAGACGCACGTGGCCCACCGTGCCGATGTGAGGTGCGGTTCGAGGGACAAAACGAACTTAAGCGCAGTCTCCATTCCTGTTGAGTTTGCACGCGAAGTGCGTGAGGCTGCCTGTGGGGCAAGGGGCATCACGGGACAGAGACGGGTGCCAACGTGGCTTGACTGAACGAGATGACCGGCAGATGCCCCCCCCCCACCCACCTGTGCCGCCAACTCACTGCGTCGATTTATCGCCCGGCGCTCCGCTCGTTGTTGTGAGCGTCGCTCCTTTTTTTACACGCTTTTTATTAACTCACTCCGTCTGTTGTATCCTTAAAAACATATTGTAACTCAATTTTAACCCATTTCCCAATGTGCTATCGACTGCAAACTTGGTATACTTACGTCATACTGCTGACAATACTATATTCTATCATAAAAAATAAAACATTTTAAACCATCTTTTGTATATGTTATGTTTCGGCTTGGGTCTAATTGTCCACGCTCAACTCACGTTGGCTGCAAATCACCACGGTCCCTTACGTTGTGGCAAGCTTCGTGGCCACTTCCTGGAGTTCTTCCATTACTAGTCGGGCACATTTAATTAAATCGTGTTTTTAAAAAAAGTTTTTTTTTAAATATTACTTATCTTGTTCCTTCTTTCTCCGCCCTCCGCCGTTTTGCTTTGGAGGGCGACTCGCCCACACGCAACATCAAACACCGCGATTGGCCATTCGTGAAGTCTCCTCGCCAAGCCCAGCCGCTCACAGTTCCCCATCTCGGCACCACCCCCACCTACCCAACACCACCAACTACCCACCACCACTACCACCGACCCACCACCACCAACAACCCACCATCACCAACACCACCACCACTACCACCGACCCACCACCACCGACACCGACCCACCACCACCACACCGACCCACCACCACCACACCGCCACCACCACCACCTCGGCATCACGACCGACCCACCGCCACCACCATCCACACCACCACCGACCCACCACCACCACCAACCTCACCGGGGGCTGTGGTTAGGGGGTGGGAGGATCGTGCAGCGACGCTGGTGATTGATGGACAGCGACAACTGCCCGTAGCGCGGTGAGGAGTCACCTCCCGGCCGGGGGGGGCAGAGAAGCTAAGGGCGAGGAAGGGTCTCGAAGGCGGCAATATGGACACGTTCCCGCTCATCATCTACATCTTGGCGGCCAAGAGTATCCTGCTGTGCCTGGGATTCATGTGGGCGAAGCGCTACCAGGCGAGGCGTCTCGAGAGGCTGGCCGTGCAGGCGGCGCAGGCGGCCCAGGCGCGTCGCGAGGCCGAGAGGGAGAAGGCGGACGGCGCGGGAGAGGCGAGTCGAGCGGCCGGGCTGAAGGAGGATTGAGGCCCGAGGTGAGTGGGGAGGGGGGGTGAGTGGGGGGGGGGTGAGTGAGTCGTGGGGGGGGGGGCGTGGTGAGTGGGGGGGGAGCGTGGTGAGTGGGGGGGTAGCGTGGTGAGTGGGGGGGGAGCGTGGTGAGTGAATGGGGGTGAGCGTGGTGAGTCGTGGGGGGGAAGCGTGGCGAGTGAGGGGGGGGGGGAGCGTGGTGAGTAGGGGTGGTGAGTGAGTGGGGTGAGTGGGGGTGGTGAGTGGTGAGTGAGTGGGGGGAGCGTGGTGAGTGGGGGGGGGGGTGAGTGAGGGGAGGGGTGGTGAGTGGGGTGAGTGGGGGTGGTGAGTGGTGAGTGAGTGGGGGGAGCGTGGTGAGTGGGGGGGGCGTGGTGAGTGAGTGGGGGGAGCGTGGTGAGTGGGGGGGGCGTGGTGAGTGAGTGGGGGGGGGGGCGTGGTGAGGGAGCGTGGTGAGTGGGGGAAGCGTGGTGAGTGAGTGACGATTATCTGAACCGGTCCTGGGCCTCCCCTAGGTCGTACTCAGCCTCAAATGAGTTACTCAGTGCGCTGTGTAAACATCGCCGCTAGGGAGACAAAGGCGGCCCGGCGTGGTGTTGGCCACCCTCTGCCTCGTGTGCCGTGTCGGCCTTCATAGGTGCTCGCTAACAGCACTTGCCGCAACATTCTGTCCAGGCTATAACGGGGGATCTTTGTCTTTGTCATCTCAGTCAGCCAACCCATGGGCACCTGGGTCTGTCCCGTGACCTCCTGGCAGCGAGCCTTCCACACTCCACGTGACGGCCTCAAGGTGCACCTAGCCTGGCACAAGCGCCTTGTCGACGTGGTGGATAGGTAGCGTCGTGGTCAGCGCACCGGGTGACGATTCCAGCGACCCGAAGTCCACCGCTTGTTTGCAGAGGTTCACGGTTCGATTCCAGCGGCCGCCCTGATTAATACTGCGGTGTGGATTTGCCAAAGTCAATACCATATGCAAGACTATGCCATTGTGTGCCGGCGTCAGGGTTCAAATTTGCTAAATGTTCGAAATAACATCGCAAATGAATCAATTGGCACTATAATTCCCCCCCCCCCTTCACTACTGACAGACTAATGCTCCAGGTCGCTCTTGCAAATGACTCCTCGGCAAAATAAACGTGAATTTGAACCTATTGCTTACAATTGCTACCAGCAATCCATTGGTACATTCATCCATCCAGAACTCCCTGAAGCCATCCATCCGTCTCTCCCTGTAGATAACAATCCGTCCACCCATCCATTAATCACCCCCCTGCAGAAAAGCTCACGTCCATCACTACATAGATTAATCCATCCTTCCATCCCTTCATTCCCATGCCCAATCAATCACTGAATAATAATAATAATACTCCATCCATTGCATCATCAATCAATACCAACATCCGTTCCGTTCATAACTCCCTCAACCACTCCATCACTTCGTCCATCACTCCACCACTCCCTCCCATCAACTCCATCCATCACTCCATCCCTCCCTCTCTCTCTGTCACTCCATCGTTCACTATAAATCACTCCTTCTCTCACGCCCTCCGTCAGTCCACCACTCCCTCCACTATGAACCACGCCATCACTCCATCGCTTCATCCCTCCATCCATCTTCACCTCCCCGGCGGCAAGTACAGTTCAACACGTGTTGACCTGTACAGTGCAGGCACCACGCAGCCCAGTGTGTTTGCGTGCACTGCAGATAAGCACACAACCGTCTCCTTAGGGTTACACATGCATCTCGGCCATGGTGATGCGGAATTCCCACTGCTGTTTCACGTGAGCAACTGCAGCAGCTATCTCCATCTTTGTGGACCCGATTCACGCCTTTTTAACCCAGTGTTTTGGAGGCAAGGGTTAGTGGATCACGCACAGATTACTGAAACTTTCCAACACCAGCTAGGCAATACAGGAAGTGGGTTGGTGGACCTAAATACGTGGATGGTGCTTTGACAGTGTTCGCCCGCTCATATCTATGTATGGGTGGCAGGGTTTCTCTGGTGTTCTTGGGATCACTGCCACATACATACTCATTATTTAAATGTAAATAATTGGCCAACACCCCAACTCAGTGATGCTCTCCTTAATATATATTCATCACATTTTCTGCGGATTAACAGGGCACACTTTCCCCCCCCCCCCTCTTGTGTTTTAAAGCGAAAGCTAAGGGGTGCGTTATTCGGTGGGTGTGTGTGAGAGAGAGAGCGTGTTGGTGTAACTTCATTTATACAGAGCATAGGTTCGTCTTACTTTGCAAAAGCATCTTATAGTCCGGTGAATACGGTATTGATGACATCAGCTATACGCGGGTACAATTCCCCAAGCACGTTTCGCCAACATCGTCAACATAGTTACGTTTATTTTAAGAGTTTCTTACTCCAACACGTTGCCCGAAATAGGATTGCCGATATCGTTTTTAAATGCGACGATACGATCTCGAGTTTCACGGTACGGAGGATCATCGTGTAACATGTAGAGTAATTGTATGACGCATTTTTGTTTAACTTTTTTTTTAATATCCCGAACAAACAATACATGAGCAGTGGTATCACAGTGTAATGGTATTAAAAAAAAAAACGGACGATACGATGATCGTGGATCTTATAGCGTTCGTACGAGATAGAGTCGTATTGCCATATTGTGTCAATACCTTGGCACGTGATGACCTATTGACCTCGTGTTATTATTTCGTTCGTTTGCCCAGAAAATCCTCACCGAGTCCCAAGATTCCTTTTCAGGTGGGGTCCTGCAAAGTTTTTCACTGTAGGGGGGACGATGTTGCTGCTGCTGCTGCTGTGTGTAATCCCAGTTGAGTTATTTGCAAGGTTCATTTGCAGCATCGTAAACTTTTGGCCAACATCGGTTACATTGTGTGGTTTTATTTTAGCCATGGGCGAAACCTCGGGAGAAAACCGTGCAAGACCAAGGGGAGAACATGCAAACTCTGTGGAGAAAGGCACCCCCCGCTGAGTCTGAAATCGAATCCAGTGGCTAGCATTAGCACTGCGCCACCCTCCTGCCTGTTGACCCATACGAACCCGGCGGCCCGAGTTCGATTCCCGACTGTGGCTAAAACACCACTGGCAAATATATGAACTAGTCCTGGTCCTTCCCTAGGTCGACTCGGCATTAAGTGAGTACCGGATTGGGTGTGTGGTTCTGGCCACACCACTCCGTGTTGGCCTTCATAGGTCTTGGTAGGTGAGTGAGTGAATGTATGTGCATGGGTATGTGCATGTGATGTATGTGAGTGTGTGTATATGTGTATATCACTCTATCCCAGATGACGCAGACACCTGGGTTGGAGTGATCGGAAGGCATGGGCCAGATCAGCTCAATAATAACGGAAGGAGCCTGCTAGACTTCTGTGTAGCCTGTGGGCTTGTAATTACCAACACGCTGTTCCGGCATCGGTGCACCCACACAACATGAATGCATGCCAGGTTCAAGCATGAATATCTGCTGGACTATATAATAATGGACCAGTGGATGTGAACCCATGTCCTTGACACCAGGACCTACCATGGAGCTGATCTGCCCACTGACCATCGAATTGTTATCTGTAAAATGCGCCTGCCATTCTTCCACTCATTCAAACCCACAGTGGCCTGGTCTCGGCTAGCTGAGGATAGTTGCAAACAGGAATTTCAACATCGCTTGCAGCTGGCGTTATCACCGTGCCCACCTCCTTTTGATGCTGAGGGGAAATGGGTGAGGTTCAGGACTGTGGCTCATGCAGCTGCAACGGCTGCATTGGGTTTCTGATCCAGACCTCCGCAGAGACCCTGGCTGAAGGAGGAGGTGTTCCAGCTGGTTGAAAGAAAACGACAGGCCCACTCCCGCCGCCTACAACATCAAACATCGGAGAATGACGAGGCTTACCCGCAGCCTTCGCTCGGAGATTTAGAGCCGTGCGGTGCTGCAAGGATGAGTGGTGGGTGCTGGTTGCTGAGGAGATGGAATCTGCCACAGTAGCCAGCAATTACAAATCACTATTTAATTGAATCAAAAACGTTACTTGCAGGGCCTCACCTATCACCATTCTTAAGGGAAAGAGCGGCAATCCGATCTCCGACCCTTAGAAACATGTCTGCAGATTTGCTGAACATTTCTGTGAGGTATTCTTTGGTTCTTTCGGTAAAGTCACGTAGATAGAAAATAATAAAATAAACATAAAGCAAACGATCGTCATTTTTTTTCCTCCGCCTGATGACGACCGCTTGTGTTGCAATCGAAACGTCGTTGGTTTTAGTTTTTTTATTACATTTTTAAAATTATTTAAATGTTATTATTTTCTATCTACGTGACTTTAACGAAATAACCAAAGAATATGAATTCCTGCAGTCACGAAAGTTTTAAGTCAAATTATCCGTAAGGTCTTGGGAGAGGGGAATTCCCTCAGCCCAGACAAGATCATGGGGCAAGGTGGGGACGACTCTGCTAGGGCTGCGGTGCCTCAAATATTGCCAGAAGTAGCCACCCCTTGTGAACGGTTGGCTGAGGTTCCATCTGTAGAGGAAGTGCAGGGGGTGATGCAAAGTCTGAGACCAGGAAAACCGCCGGGCAGAGACGATCTCCCAAGCGTAATGCTGAGGGAGGGTGGCATCTGTGTGCAGACTACCCTACATGACATCACAACTGTCTGGACCACAGGACGGGTTCCGCAGGATTGGAAGGATGCCCTGGTGTTCCCCCTCTTTAAGAGGGGGGACCACACAGATTGTGAAAAACTATAGGGGCATCTCTCTCATTGTGCCGGGAAATGTCTTGCAAGGATTATTCAACATTGCCTTGGCAGGCACGCTGAGGAGAGACTTGCGGAGCCCCAATGTGGTTTCAGACCAGGGCGGTCCTTCACGGATGCCATATTCTCTGTCCGTCTGCTACAGTAGAGGTGTAGGGAATTCCAACAAGACCTACACCTCTGCTTTATTAACCTGGTCAAGGCTTACTAAGAGGTGGGATCTTACCATCAGCCCCACCAAAACTAAGCACCTGCCTGGGTATTTTCGTGCCACCAAACACTCCACCCTCAGCTCCCCATTGGTGATGGAGCAATTGTGGAGAAAGCGGAGAGTTTACCATACCTGTGCAGTGTGCTTATGACCAGCTCCGGTTTGACAGCAGAAGTCTCACTCCAAATCAGTCGGGCGACATTATCGGCTGTGTAATGCCGCTGTGTGGAAGCTACCTGGTCTGTCGCTCCGCACGACATTCATGCCCTCCCTTCTCTATGCTTGTGAAATGTGGACCCCTGTAATGGAACATCTGCGCCGATTGGAAACATTCATGCTGGCATGCCGACTATCCATCCTGTATTTAACCAGGCTGGATTGTGTGAGGAGCTCACAAATCTTGGAAAGATCTGGAAAGATCTGGAAACATTCCCATCAGCGAGCTCCTCCGGCAGGCAAGGCTGCGTTGGCTGGGTCATGTAGCCCGCATACTCAGCCACCACATGCATCTTCTATTTAGCCACATAGAGGGGGCTAAACGGGTACGACATGGGCTGGAGAAGAGATGGACTGATGCGGTACAGGAGGATGTGGAGCGGAGTGGACTTGCCGACGACTGGTACCAGCAGTGTCAAGATTGTGAAGGATGCTACTGGGCAGTTGGAGGCAGTCGCCCTCCAGCAACAACAGAGGACAGAGGAGCGAAGCTCACAACAAAGAGCGGAGCGCCGGGCGACTAAAATACAGCAAGTTGGCACAGTAGGGGGTACAGCTGGTGTGCATCTATCGGTCATCTCAGACTGCCAACCCATGGCACCCGGGTCTGTCCAGAGATCTCCTGTCAGCGAGCCTTCGACACATTACGTGGCCTCAAAGTGCACCTGGCCTGGCACAGGCACCATGGTGACATCACTCTCACTTCGTGGTGAATGGCGGGTATTGGATGTGTTTATATGTGGGGAGCGGCAGTGTTGAGTGCGCTGCTCTACGAACCAGTGATGTTTATCTGAACCCGTCTTGAGCCTCCCCGAGGTCGATTCAACCTCCAACGAGTCCCTGGTACTGTGTATAAACATCTAAACTAAGGAGATAATGGCGGAAGGGCATGGTGCTGGCCACCCCACCCCCGATTGGGCCGTGCTGGCCTTCATAGGTGCTCACTAACAGCACTTGCCACAAACGTTTGTTTAGGCTACACGGAGGATCTTAGTCAGTCGACCCGTGGCACCTGGGTCTGCCCCGTGACCTCCTGCCAGCGGGCGTTCGACACTTCACGTGGCCTCAAGGTGCACATGGCCTGGCACAAGCGTCGTGGTGACGTCACCGCCACTTAGTGGCGAATGGCGGCTGTTGCTGTTGTTGTGTGTGTCACTGCACACGTTGTGACCGACATGTTGCTTCTCAGGGGATTATCCAGGTAACAAAGAAAACATTTTCATGAACAAGATAATTAAGCAACCTAATTTCATTTCTTGTATTTCAAAGTAAAAAAAAAACTGCTGTTTTAAAATTCCACATTTCCAAACTCTTCTAATTGGATTACACATTACATTTGAACCCTAACCCCTAAGGTGATTTGTTTTAGAAGGAAAAAAAAACAGATTACAGTAATTAATAATTAGTGCATTTGTAAAGTTTAACATGAGACTTTGCTTCGTATTTTTCCACCAAAAATACACATTAATTCAACCGAGGGCCGCTCGCAGCACAGAGGTCGCCGGTTTGATTCAATCTCCCGGTGCGGCAGCTGAAACATCTGTGGAGGTTTCTTAAATCCACCTACCCCCCGACCACCCCTACCCACTCAGCCAGCAGCAAAAGCGGCTGCAGCAGCAGCATAAACGGGGACAGCACTCGTGTCGAGTGGCAGGTTCGCGTGTGCGGTGGTGGGGTGACGTGGGGGAAACTCGCACCTCTTTCGACGCGTCTTGCCAGCGTGGAAGACCAAATGTCTCGTTCCCCCGAGCGGGGAAAGGGCCATCTCATTTTTCCGCCAGCAGTGACGCGAGCGGGGGAATTGCAGGGCTCCACCTTCACCTTATTGGTGGCCACATTGGAAGGGTTGGATGTGGATGTGGATGGCCGAGTTGGTAGTCTTCACGAATTGGTAGAAGAAGAAGAGAAAAAACACAAGATAAACATGATCGATTTTGGAATCGAATAATCGTGGCCGTCCATCGCTCTAATCAATTGAATCGCCGGCAGCGCAAGAGGTGGGAGATGAAGGTGGATTGAGGATAGATCGGGCATTCACCATCACAACACGTTCTCCGACCACATACCTGGCAACCCACACGTTCTACCCGTATTCTTGTAAAGGGAAACTGAGTTTTCAGGTCCATACGGCGTACAGCCGTTTTAATATTGGCAAAACAAGTATCTTTGTTTGGGTTTCGTGGGACGTTGTAGGATGAACGTTGAGATTCATGAGGGGCACTGGGTGACCAATAAGGTCTGAATTGGTCTGTAATAAGGTAAGCACCGATAAGGGGTTGACAGATATGCTAAGTTTTATTAAGCAGGGCCATTGCCTGAAACGTCGCTCATGGCAGCGCTGTTGATGCGCATGTTGAGTTTTTGGTTTATTTGTCGTTTTAATTTCCAGAGTCGGCTGTTATGAACCATATCTCACTTTACACTCAAAGTCAACACATTCGTGAGCAACACTGTGTGGCCTCAAAATGAAACAGCATGTGACGTAATAGGCGACGCTTCGAGCACTTGCCCTTTTTCAGAGGACGAGGTACACGAGTTTACGTGGTCAGATCACGTGACATGAGGGTGGGGGTCGGGGGGGGGCTACCCCAATCCCCCCTCCCCCTTAACCTCCTCACCCCCTCTACCACCCCCCCTCCTCCTCCTCCTCTCAGAGCTTGCATAGGAATTCTTTCAGGCAGCTCAAGTATTCAAGTTACAGGGATTTACCCCCTACCCTCCCCCTTCAATTCCAACCCGGGCCGCCCCACAACCCCCTCGAACCCCCCCCCCTCCTGTCCCTCCCTCGCCGGGCACACAATTAGAATGCGGCGATTGTGAGCGATTAAGCCCAGCTGTTGCTCAGCGATGCGTGAAGCGGCTACGCGGCTTCCAGCTGCCCCCCCCCTCGACCCCCCCCCCTCCAAAACACCCCCTCCCCTTCGCGCCCCCCTCCCCTAGATTTCGCAGCCACAGCAACATCGCCACTACACTCCTCTCCTCCTCGCCCCATCTCTTCACTTCCTCTCCTGAGTTTGCCTCCTCTGACCATCATCATCACATCTTCACATCATCCTCCTCCTCTCATCTCCCTCTTGATCTCCCACTTTCCATCTCCTGCCTTAATGGTCACCCCCCCCCCATCTTCGTTTGCCTCTCTTCTATCTCCTCCTGCTTTGTAGCGGATTCTGAGCGCGTTCTCATTAACAGGCGAAGCGGGGACTTGGCTTCCAGTGTTCAGATCCACGTTGACATCACGTGGGTGTCAGCCGATGCCAGAGGTCGCAAACGGGTTTTGATTCCTTACCCGTACCCGGCCGCACCAGGGTCGCAAACGGCTACCCTTACCCGTACCCGGCTGGGTACGGGTAGCCGGGTATCGGGTAGGGTACGCGTATCGGGTACCCGATTGGGACCTCTGGTCGATGCACGTCGTGCCAACAGAGCCGATGTATCTAAAGTTAAAACGGGAAAAAGGTGCAGCCCTGCAAGTTGCTTCCTCACTCCACTGCTGGTGGAAGGCCCTCCGCCAGAGGAACGTCTCCAGTGGGTATTTGGCCTACTCTTCCACTCTGGAACAGGTGTGAGTACCCACGCTTTACCCCACGGCGCACGTGACTTTGCTCGTCGAGGCGGAGGGGAGATTTAAGAAACTCGCCGAGTCAGAATCTGTATTTACACCGTAGCAACCCGATGAGCTACAGATGCCCGGTAGTTTCCGCAGATGTCCAGAGTCGAGAGCAGGTCCAGTGTTGCTCGCCATTCAACGCTACGCCATCTCCCGACCCACTCATCCCCCTCCCCGCTCATCTCCCTCCCCACTCATCTCTCTCCTCTCCTCGTTTCGCCTCTCATCTTCCTCCGGTGTCCCTCCTTCCCTTTATCCCCAGCCCCTCCCCCCCTCCCGTGTGTTCTCCCAACCACAGACTGAAACCCGACTCGCCTCTGCTGCGCGCGTGAGGGGCGGCCATCGCTGGGGCGAGCGTGAGATGTGGCTCCTGTCCATCCGAGCCTCCGGCGCAGAAACGCGGACAGCCGTGCCGTGGAGATGCAGGGACGGTGGCAGTGGCGGTGGTGGCGGTGGCGGCAGGTTGCGGAGACTATTTCCTTCCGTTCTTGAAGACGCTTCATTCGGAACGTACAGTCGTCGTCATCAGCCGTGATCTATCCCCTGCTGGATGGAGGCTCCCCAGGCCGTCACCACCCCCCCCCCCCCGTGGTCCTGCGGTGTCACGATCAATATCGCCGCTGCACGTGAACCGAAGTCATCGCTCCATCTCCACTCTGGGCGTGCTCTTGGGGGCACTTCCTCTTCAGCGGCTGCCAGTCCATCCGCACCATCGACCGTCGTCTCTTCCCCGCGATGGCGTGTCCAGCTCGAGCCAACTTCCTGTCCTGAAGGCATCGCGATGTCTCTGACTTGCGTGTGGCCCTCAGTGTTTCTCTCTCGGTGTAATTTTCGAGCATAAACCTCGCCATGATTTCTCTGCGCACTTTTAAATTTTTGTTTTCCTATTTTCTTCGTCGGCGTCGGCGTTTCCCATTGCGTAGCCACCGTAGAGGCCGGCGTTGCGCGACGCGGGTGCCGATCGATTGTCGTGTTCTGCGATAATCGATTATGGAATTCATTGTCGGTTCACGGGGGGGGGGGGGGTCGACGATCGAACCCTAGGAACGGTGAAACCGATTCTTTGCGATTGGTCACGTTACAGCCTGTTCGCATACGGCCGGCAGTGATGGCGGCGGTGGTGGTGGCTACGCTGCTGCAAGTGGCTGCCTGTAATTCAGCGCCGCTGTAGAGGCAGCAGCGAGGGTTGCTGGATCACCGCGCAACGTGGTGCGAAACTCCCCGTGGGTGTTGAGGATGAGCCGTAGCCCAGCTAGCCAGAAGGCGGTACAGCAAAGTGCGGATGGTACAGAGCATTGCGCCCCTCCCCCCCCATCCACGAGCTCGCCGCCTGGCTACCCTCCCGCTTTCCTGTTGTTCCTCGGGGATTTTGAGATGCAATTTTAGATGAACAATGGCACGATACATAACTAAACATGATTATTTTTATTAAAAAATTATAATATGCTGGAAAGCCTTGTCAGCGCAATGCTGGATGGCGTCCACTGCAGCCCGAATTATCTGGACCGAGATCAGGGGAAGGCAACACGGAGAGAGTAGAGAGAGAGAGACCGTGGCACAATCTGGTATGAAGTAACCGTGATGCAACAACAACAACAACAGCCGTAACAACAACAACACGGAGCCCCAGGGTAACTAGGACAGCACCAATGAGCCATGAGCCCCAGTGCATCTTGGGGGAGAGGGGGTGGGGTGGGGGCATTTGCATTTTTAAACAATGGATATGAAGTAATAACATTATAGTCTCGGGTGTATTGTTTGTGGTCATAGTGACAACATTACCGTTCACGGTAAGATTGACTTTATAAAGCAGGCAATGGCAGCATGGTGGTCCGGCGGTGTGTGTTCGTGACACGTGTGCGGCAGGAGTCTTACTCATCACCCGCTGGGTTGACATTTGTTCACAGGCGAGTACACGATGGCAACATTGAATAAACTTATCTATTTCAGCCACAAGAGCGAACTTTGCCAGAGAGTGACGGTCACAGTCGAGAGCAGGTGGATGAAACGAACGGTGCTCGAAAAAGCGATGGACGAGTGGTTGGTTGCATGGGTTCTGCTCGCAGTTGATGACACGCACATACAGCCCCTTGGGTCGATCCACTGCTGGATGATAAGAATCATCCCCATGCCACTCCAAGGGGCGTCAGTTGAGTTACTCTTCGTCTCACGCCGGTCGGTTGGTTTCAAGACGCCGGGGGAGCATAGCGGAATAGTACAACGGTCCGCTTTGTCGCCACTGTCCACGAGGTTGGGTCGTGGCGGAACACGGCAGCCGCGGTTCGGTCGAACGGCGGTCGCCTGTCCAAGTTTCAAGTTTTTTCCAAGTTTCATTTATTAGGTAGAGCCCTGTGAGCCATGCGGCTCTCTTAAGTCGGGTGCAACCGCAACAAACAAAATATTAACACAGAACATCGTAAAGCGACGACCAGCAAATATGAAAAAAATAAACGCTGCCCAGGCTAAAACAAACATAAACACCTTGCTGAGCTTGGGAGATTTGGCGAGATTCCTCCCACGCCAGAGGTCGCAACCGGGTACCCGATACCCGTACCCTACCCGATACCCAGCTACCCGTACCCGGCCAGGTACGGGTACGGGTACCCGTTTGCGACCTTGATGCGGCCGGGTACGGGTAGACCGTGAGTCACTGGTGAGTAACTGTTTGTCACTCATTTCCCAACGTCTTGTCTCTTCTCACAATTCAAGTTCCTAGAATCAACCCACCCGCGCCTGCAACATGGCTTCATCCCAGAGGTCGCAATCGGGTACCCGATACCCGTACCCTACCCGATACCCGGCTACCCGTACCCGGCCGGGTACGGGTACCCATTTGCGACCCTGGTGCGGCCGGGTACGGGTAAGGAATCAAAACCCGTTTGCGACCTCTGTCCCACGCACACCACGGGAGGAATTTTCCCCATCGGGTTGCCCCGTGCGTGAGCGCAAAAAGGAACTGGACACGTTCGTCAACAACCAAGGGTGGCACAGTCGGGGTTTTTACAATCGGGTTTAATTGTCTTTTTATATTAAACCCGATCATCTGAGATTGGGAGAAATCCGGTTTAATTGGTTCTAATTGCAGAACCGCACTTCTCAACGATGGGCTTCATCCATTCCAAGCTAAGGAACTCACTGGCGCCCACGATTGTGGAGGAGAAGCTCGTGTTCATCAAGACCAACCTGCCCGCCGCATTCTACGACTACCCCGTGCCCGACGCCCCCCCCACCCCGAGTACGATAGCAGCACCGACGAGGAAGCAGCCTAAGCCTTGGATCAGAGTTTCGTATTCACTAAACCAGGGTTTAATTCCCCGAAATCGGGTTTAATTATATTAAAGAAAAAACACGATGCCTGCCGCTGGAAAAATCGGGTTTTTTCCACCCATGTCAACAACACCTGTGGCCTTTACAGAAAATCATAATCCGTGACGTTTCGGACAATGGTTCTTCTTCAAAGTAGAGCACACAAATCGGGAGGACGCCGAGGAGAGAGAGAGCATTAGTAAGTTTTGGAGTCTGCGCATAACACCGTGGGGGGGGGGGCTCGTAGGTAACTATTCATGTGCCAATTAAAAAAACTTTTATCAAATTTTAAATTCTCATCAGGCCTCCGTGATGTAAAGTGCAGTACTGTATCCGATCGTTATTTATTCGACCTTTCGGGCCTCTGCTATGAAGGATCATTTCCCGGAACGTCGGCTATTTTTATATTTTACATATTTTATTTCTCTTAACGGCTACAGTGTTATTGCAGATGGTGTTGAGTTTTGCTGTTGTTATTTGTGCACCACTTCCAATGTAGCAGCAGCAGCAGCATTAGCATCACCGGTTAATTTGTCTAAATATTAAAGATAACTTTGGGCTCCGAGTCTGAGATCGATTTTGCTTATTGCGTAGAGCCTAAGGGAAGAGTTGCTGACGGGTGCGTGCACGTGTGTGTGTGTCTCTCTTTGTACGTGTGTATGAGAGTGTGTATGAGAGTGTGTGTCTCTCTTTGTACGTGTGTATGAGAGTGTATGTATGTGTAGGTACACTCAGCCTCAAACGAGTACTGTCCCTGGTGCGGTGTGTAAACATCGCCACTGGGGAGACAAAGGCGGCCGGGCGTGGTTCTGGCCACCCACCCCCTCGTGTGCCGTGCCGGCCTTGATAGGTTCTCGCTGACAGCACTTGCCTCAACAGTCTGTTAAGGCTATACGGGGGATCTTTGTAGCTGAGTGTACGCGTGATTGTGTGTGGTGGAGCCGTCGTGTCGTGGGCAGCGCGCTGCGATACGAACCCGGCGACCCACGCGTTCGATTCCCGCCCACGACCGGGAAACAAAGGCGGTCCGACGTGGTTCTGGCTGCCCCCCCTCCCCCACCTCGTGCCCCGAAATGAGACTTTTTAGTAGTCGCCCACTAACGGAGCAATTTCTCGACCAAGCGCGCCGTGCAGGGCCATCCCTGGCTTCACCCTCTAGGACTCGATCAGTGCGGCTAATGCACTCGCAGCATTTCGCAGGGGGTAAAGTCTCGTCGGGGGGGGGGGCGCATGGTATGAGGTCGCTGGACGTGTAAGACCCCCCCCCTCCCCCCGCTCCGTGCAGGCTAACACGGGGAGATGTTCGTATCTGCAACTCGTTGAAGGCGTCTCGTTACATTGATGGCTGTGTCCGGAGATGTCAACTTTGCTTAATGCTCCGTCACCTCTGTCCCTGAGCGACCTGACCCCCATCATTTACGGGGGCCCCCTTAGGGGTTTGCATTAAGGGGGTAGGGGGGGGGGGTCCCCTGCACGACGAGGAGGGTAGTGGGGATGGGGCGACATATGGAAATCGTTGTTGCCCCTGGCCAGTGGAGCCGCCGCGATATGGCGATACTACGATATATCGTAGTATCGTGATATCGTGATATCGTCAGGAATAAGAACGGGGTGTCGGGCAATGAATGGAACGCGACCGCGGAGACGGAGCGACGGCATCAACAAGTGCTCGGCGGATCATGGACATCGCAGGAACCGTGTGAGACGATGACGAATGCGACTTGGGGAGAGCTTCATACAGCAGCGGGTTGACCCATGGCTGATGATGATGATGATTGCAGCCTTCGGATGAATTGCCCCTTGATCAATGGGCGCAGCTGTGCCGGCCGGGCGGCTTGCACGCCTGCAGTCCCCCCACCCTTTGCCTTTTCCCACCGCGTCCCCCTCCCCCCCCACCTCTCAGTAACCGCACGTTTACGAGTTCCAAATGTGAGATTCCTAAAACGCCTTGGGGAGGGTGGGGGGGGATAGAGGGGCGCTGTTGCAGTGAGCGGTCATTTGTTTGTGATTGTGGTTTCCTGCTTTTCAAATTGAGATAATTCGCGCATTGTTCTGTAAACAGTAAGTGATGTTGGCAGGGTTATGGTTTGTGTGTGTGTGGGTTTGTACCCGCATGTGTTTATGTATGTGCTGTAGGGGGGCGGTAGTGCAGCGCTTGGGAGCTCTTCGCTACGAACCCGGCCACCAAAGTTCAAATCCCACCCACGGCCACTCATAGTGGTGAATATCTGAACCGGTCCTGGGCTTCCCGTAGGTCGACTCAGCCTCAAACAATTAGTACGAGGTGCGGTGTGTAAACATCGTTACTGGAGAGACAAAGGCGGCCTGGCTAAGTGCCGCCTCTCCCCCGCCTTATGTATTACGTGTTCGCTCGTAGCTCTTCCGTTCGCCGGCTATACGGACCAAATACAACTCGAAGGGATCTCGGATGTCGTTCTGTGATGGCCCCTTCCGCGGGCCTTTCTCTACATGCTACAACACAGTTGTAAATTGCAATCGTCCGCTAGAGTTCCGAACGGATTCTTCGTACTGGCGATGAGACATCACCACCACGACCACCACCACGACCACCAAACGCCATCACCACCACCACGACCCCCACCACCACGATCATCACGACCACCAAACGCCATCACCACCACCACTTTCGGCGCCACCTCAACATACACCGACATTGGAAACCCACGGCCTCAATTCTCCCCCCCTTCACCCCCTGCCCCACCACTTCATCCCCCAGACCCCCCACCCCCCCGTGGCCCTTAATGACCCCTAGTGACCCCTAGTGGCGACAAAAGGTAAATCACCACGCGTTGCCCTTTCTCGATTTTCCTTCGCGAGATTAAAAAAAAAATCCGCGCTCTCCGAGGGTCAGGCCACGCACTCTCCACGAGAGACGGAGTCATTTGTTTGCGGATTAGAGTTGTTTTTGTTGTTTTGTTGACGTCGGGTGCTGTTCTGTGGCCAACTTTATCCACTTTGTGCCACCGTTTGATGTCCGGGCTATAGAGCCGGAGACGGACCAACAATCATCGCTTGAAAGAGTTCAGCCAAAGTCCGAGCCTGATTCTCGTCACATCTCGGAAACTGATCCGCGGTTGAACCCGGATCGGTGTCGGGGCAACAGCCAAGCGCGGTCGCCGTGGTGGCGAAATGTTAACTACCTCGCCTGGTATACAGGCGGTCGAGGTGTTCGTTCCCGACCCTGGCGCCTGCTGTATATTTGGAGTTTGTATATTTTCCCCCTTGATCGCATGGATTTTCCTCCGGGTCCTCCGGTTAGGGTGGGTTTTTTTCCCCTCCACGTTTAGAAACATCACGCGTTCAGAGTATTTGGCTGCTATAAATGTCCACGTGATTATAATCCAATTAGTTGAGCTATCATTTGTGGCCAGGTCGCTTCTGAAAAACAGAGCTGTACAGCTCAGTGGGTCTTCTCTGGTAAGAAGAAAAAATAACACGTCCAGTGGTTAGACAGTTAAATTTCGATATAAAGCTTTCGTGACTGCAGGGATTCATCTTCTTGGTTCTTTCGGTAAAGTCACGTAGAAGGGAAATAATAAAATAATAAAAATAAAACATAATAAAATACAATTATCACGACGTTTCGGCCTCCTCCCCTAACCCAGCTGATAATATACGCTGCCAAGCTTGGTGGTGTTCATTCAGACGCTGTCTTTCCGACAGACCTGTTCTTCACCTGAGGACGGCTGCTTGTGTTGTGGCCGAAACGTCGTGAGAATTGTATTTTATTATGTTTTATTTTTATTATTTTATTATTTCCCTTCTACGTGACTTTACCGAAAGAACCAAGAAGATGGTTAGACAGTATCGAGCTCATGCATGGTTACGTGGTGAGCAGCAGAGGGCAGTACAGCAACAAGCGCCCATTATTTCCCTGCACATCGATGCTCCGCATCTTTACCAACAACCCACAGTGTGGTGAAGTATGGTCAAATACCACCCCTATCCTCCCGCTCCCCGACCCGCACTGCACGTGCTTAGCTCCTCATCCAGCAGTGGCTTGATAAAGAAGTGTGCACGTTGCATTGGTGCCCTTTGAAACTTCTTAAGTGTCTTATATTCCCATGCCTCTGGGCACTCCACAGTCACGTGATCCTTATGGCGGTTCCCCGGGGCACCAAATAATACAAAATGACAATTAAATATTTTATTTCTGGGACACTATTTTTTTTTCCAGGGGTGTACTTAACTCTGCGACTGGGGTACCAATCAATCTAATATCAGTGCCACTCCGCGATGTCGAAATGCAGCGAGGACGATTGCGCTGAAACTCTGAACGCTCGTACGCACCGTAGTGGTGCATCGTGTACAACTCGTCGGGATGAGTCGACCATCGACAGACTAAAAATGACTGCATCACGGACATTATGCGAGAGCCGGGGTACTATGGTGCCCCGGGGTACCGCCATAAGGTTCACGTGTTCCAAGTGTGAAGTGCGTTTGTTTAACCAGGTGATGAGAAGTCAACACACAAGAATATAGTCTCAGTTGCAACAGTGGCATGGGTCATCATTCTGCCAAGTACAAGCAAAATGAAGCACAGTACAACAGTGGTGGGGTAAAGCGTGGGTACTCCTACCTCTTCAAAGACGTATGACCAGCTGTCGGGCTGTGACGGTTCCACCTGAAGACGGAAGCTTGTGTTGCCTCCGAAACGTCGTGATTTTTTATTTTACTTTACTTTTATTAATTTTAATTTTTTACCTACGTGACTTTACCGAAAAAAACCTAAGAATATGAATCTTTGCAGTCACGAAAGCTTCAAATCTAGAATTAGAACAGTAGTGAAATCCAGCCCCCCCCCCCCGCCCACTTCCCCCACCTCGATAGTGAAATACTTCCCGCCAGCGGTGACATTAGCGAGGAATTGCAGAGCTACGCCTTTGTCTGCTCTTGGCCTCAGCCAAAAGGCGCTGGAACCAGAGACGACATCTCGCGGCATGGAAAGTTTGAAGCAGCTGCTCTCGTGAAATATGGCATCGCCTCTCGTAAAAAAAAACAACCAACTTGGCACCCACTAAAAAATATTGCTCGAATGAGCATCATATGGCAAATAGAAGGTTAGGATCATGAATGGTTAATCTTGTCTCAGCGGCGGGTTGTTTCATTTTTTATGGGTATTTCTTTTAATATATATTTTAAAATATATTTTGGCTCGCCAGATGTTGCATGTGTTTCCATCTATCAGGCGAGGAATCTGCCGGCGTTATACTCATGCGGTGACGTGGCCGAGCGGTAGCGCGTTCGCCCGTCTGTTCACGAATCGAATCTAACGGCCGCCCTGGTTATTACTCCCCAGAGTACTACTGCTCCGCCGTCTGATTCACAGTGGACTTTAAAGGACACCCTGACGCCATTCGCAGGAGTAGGTCATTGTGTGCCAGATTCAGAGTTCAAATTTAACAAAACATTTACCGGAAAATTACTCAAATGGAATGATACGCAGCAATCGTAGACCGCCCCCACCCCCATAAACTGCGCAAGGCTAGCAAGGACCCCACTGAAACGGCGTCCTGAGACTCATTGAGGCTATTTCAGCGGTATTTATAATCATCACGTGGGCGAGAGTCTTTTTGGGCAGCAACTTTATTTTCATGGAAAACTCGTCTACATTGTCGAGCGCACATGTGTATGTGTCCCCTGTTCAAATGAATGCGATTGTTATGCGCTGCACGCACCCGATGATTGCTACACATGTCCCGCGAATGATTTGATGAGCGGTGTTCCCCCCTTGCGCCTCCTTGCTCTCCGCCCCCGCCCTCTCCCCGTACAACGACGACGGAGATGTCTCGGTCGTTATTGCAACAATTGCAAACCTCTGACCTATTCTTTTACAGGGGAACAATCCAGGAATCCTTCCTTACAATCACGCAGGGCAGCCTGCAATCACTCACACCAGCCTCCCGCCGCAAATCGCTTGAGTGGTTATCTCAGCAACGTTGCTTTTACCTGGTCCCAGGCTCCGGATCGCTCTTTGCACATCCCACGGCGCAAGATGGCTCATGAGCCGGCCACTCACAGCCGGGGGTAGCGATCGTCCTCCCATCGTTGAGGCTCCGCAGGTTTCACGTGGTCAAGCACACCTTGCCCCCCCCCCCCCACCACCTCCCCCCGCCTTGAAGGTGTTTGGGATGAGGAGGCCCTCATTATCCCCTCTCCGAAGACCTCACAGGAACGCTCGGCGAATCTGCAGGCCCGTTCCATAAAAAGATTGGAGATCGCCGTTCTTCGCCTGCGGGATGGTAAACGGAGGTGGTGACGCTGACAGCGAAATATGCGTGTGGTTATTTCAAATAATTGAGAGTGATTTATGATTGTGGGACGTCGAGACAGTTTCCTTCTCGTCAGCGCCGCACCACTCTCCGAACCTCCGAGCGGGTGGCTACAGTAATCTCCCCCCCCCTCCCCCCCCCCTCATTGTCGGGCCAGAGAAGTTGCCGAAGACGAGAATGGGGGCCTGTGGCTTTCTCTTGGCCAGCTGGAACACCTCCTCCATCATGTTGGGTTTCTGGGGAGGTCTGGGTTGTGCGCGTAGCATCTTGAACACATGCCAGGCCCAAGTTCGCACATTTGCTATGCTCTGTAGAGGCAGGAAAGCGAATGCGGGTGCATGCCCTTGACACGAGGACCTACCGTGGAGCTCAACTGACCACTGAACATCGACTTGTCATCTGTAAGAAGGGCCTGGCATTCCTCCCCTGCAAGGGCGGGAATCGACCCGGAACCCCCATCCAAAACCCACAAAAGTCTGGTCTCAATAGCTAGCGGTTGAAAGTTGCAAGCGAGAATTTGAACGTCGCTTGCAGCTGGGATTGGCATCCGTCTCCTCTCCGGCCGTTGCCGAGGGGAAATGGGCGAGGTTCACGACTGTGGCTCATGCAGCTGCTCTGGCTGCGTCGGGTACACAGTCCAGACACACACACACCGACTCACACTCAGCAAAACGGACAAACAACACACACACGCGCGCGCGCGCGCATACAACCATACGTTTGCTGGGCTGTGTGTGTGCTTGTGGAGAGCGGTAGTGTAGCGCTTAGCGCGCTGCGCTACGAACCCGGCGACTCGAGCTCGATTCCCGCTAATGGCCAACGCCAGTGACGATTATCTGAACCTGTCCTGGGCCTCCTCACCTAGGTCGGCTCAGCCTCAATCGAATACCTGGTGCGATGTGTAAAAACATCGCCACTAGGGAGAGAAAGGCTGCCGGGCGTGGTGCTGGCCACCCCCCCCCCCTCGTGTGCCGTTCCGGCCTTCATAGGTGCTCGCTAACAGCACTTGCCCCAACAGTCTGTTAAGGCTATACGGGGGGGTCTTTATTTTGTTTGTGGAGAGCGGTGATCCAGTGGTGAGCACATTGCGCTTAGGATAACACCAGTGACGTGATAAAAACAAAACTTGTCTTGGGCCTCCGCTAGGTATACTCAGCATTAAACGAGTACATGGTGCGGTGTGTAAACATTGCCACTAAGCAGACAGATGTGGCGCTGGCCACGGCACCCTTTCGTCGACGTACCATTTCGGCCTTATAGGTGCTCGCTAACAACGCTTGCCTCTCTCCTCGCTAACAGCGCTGCGATTAGCACGGTAGGCTACGTACGGTGCGAAAAAACGTTCAACGCGTGTGCTGGTGTTTGCAGTCGGTCGTTCGGCATCACGCATGGACAGGCAGACAGACAAACAAAGCAATGGGATAGACCATCACATGGAGAGACCAACGTACAGGGAGACAGGCAGACCAATCACCGCACTCGCAGAGGCACAGACACACCAAGAGTCACACACACAGACACACGGATCGATAGACAGACAGACAGAAATGCCACCATACGAACAGGCCAAGGCAAAGACAAACAGGCCAACAGTCAGACGCTCAGTCAAACAGACAGACCGACTTACAAATGGAGCAGCACGCGCACAGAGCAACCGACAGAAGGACGCACAGAGGGACACACGCACAGAGGGACACACGCATAGAGGGACACGCGCACAGAGGGACACGCGCACAGAGGGACACGCGCACAGAGGGACACGCGCACAGAGGGACACGCGCACAGAGGGACACACGCACAGAGGGACACGCGCACAGAGGGACACACGCACATAAGGACACACGCACATAAGGACACACGCACAGAAGGACACACACGCAGTCGGACAACATCGCTCGGCTCATGCAGAGGCGATGGAATTCGCCGTGCGGTGACGAACGCGCCCCCGATGCAGCTGCTCCGGGGTTGAGACACTGGGGCGCTCTGTGCGCCATCCTCGCTCAGAATGCTTGGCAAGTGACTAGCCAGGCTCATCCCTCTCGCCTCTCCTCCCCTCCTGCCCCCAACCGCAGCTTGGCGGGATTGTGGGTGGGTTGGGTGATCACCCCCATTCATCGACCCCCCCCACCCTGTCCTCCCCCACGGCTGATCGCCAGAATAATCGCTTCACGAGACGCGTCTGCGGTTTATTTTACTTACCGGTCCAAACGTTGCATTATGCGTGCTCCGAGCGTGCGTCATCGTCGTTATCATCGCGTGGCGCAGTACGGTGAACCCCCCCCCCCCGTGACACACATTCTCCACGTGGGCAGGAATTCGTTCAGCGGTGGAGTGACGGGCGGCTGTCGTTAGCTCGCGGCGCGCACGGGCTCGTTATCCCGCGGCATCCGAGGCAAAGGGTTCGGTGGATCGCATCGGGATTCGTGATACTCCCAAGTGCCGGGGGTGTCTCTCTAAACGTGCGCGTACTCTCCGAGCCACGCGCTCCTCGCCGTGCCCCTCGGTATAATCCCATAATTCTAGATTTGAAGCGTTCGTGACTGCAAGGATGCATACTCTTAGTTCTTTCGGTAAAGTCACGTAGGTAAAAAATTAAATTAATTTTTTTTTAAATTTTAATTTCATTTTTTTACCTACGTGACTTTACCGAAAGAACTAAGAGTAGAATCCCATAATAGCAGTGATGACAGTCACCTCGACTCGCCTCTTGCGCATTTTATGATTGTATTATACTGAATAATACGTCAATGTCCATGTTTCTGATGCGCGTGTGTAATGAGAGCATCATTTAATACGTGTGAATCGTGTCGGCGTCAAACAACAAACCCCGACGCGTCCATTTCTCGTACTGCATCGTAACTAGTGTACGCTGGAGAAGGGGCATTGCACGAAACGTCCACCAAATCACCCCCCCCCCCCCCGGAATGCTTCCGATGATTTTTTTTTCGTAAGACTCCGTTGGATTGAGTCACCTGGATGGGCGAGCGAGGTGCGACCCTGAGTATCACCTCCTCGTCCGTCCTCCTCGTAAACTTGCTGAGTTTGTTGGCTGGACTCCGGCTTTAATCGAATTTGGCGAAACATCCCCAACAAATGTAGCAGAACCCCTCGTTAAAGTGTAGCCTCGAGACTCAGCAAAGGCTTTCCCCGGGCATACAAAGGACACGGCCGTATAATCATTGTTAGGATTAAGTCGGGAAGGTCGTGTCCAATTACTAAATTATCCTTCGTATTTCCCGTTCGTTTTTGCGGAGATGGAGCGGCGATGCAGCGGCTCAGTTAGCTCCCGTTCGCTACGAACAATGTTCACATGAGTTCGATTCCCGACCAAAGCTAACGAAGATTGGGGGGGTGGCGAACGATATCTCTGAACCCGGTGAGTTGCCGTGCAATGCAACGTCGGTATGATCGCTAAATAAAAAAAACACCCGTATAAAACTCGACAACAATAACAATATATATATGCACATAACACGTCAGGCATTGGCGCGCGTCGAAGTTGTTACCGAGAGTGATGGTTGAGCGTTCCGCGCTGTCTTAGATGTGCAGGAATAGATGCGGTCATTTCTCAAGCGCCGCCACTCGCCTTACACGTGGGTGAAGACGCGGGCGCAGCACTGACACGCGGAGGAGGGCGAGCCCACGTGGTTCACGTGCCAACCAAGTGTCCATCATCCTCGTCATCATCAACACCAACATCATCAACACCAACATCATCATCATCAACACCAACATCATCACCAACATCATCATCATCAATACCAACATCATCAACACCAACATCATCATCATCATCATCACCAACATCATCAACACCAACATCATCAACACCAACATCATCATCATCAACACCAACATCATCAACACCAACATCATCATCATCAACACCAGCATCATCAACACCAACATCATCATCATCATCAACACCAGCATCATCACCACCACCACCACCATCATCACCACCACCACCACCATCATCATCACCACCACCACCACCATCATCACCACCACCACCACCATCATCACCACCACCACCACCACCGCCACCACCATCATCACCACCACCACCACCATCATCACCACCACCACCACCACCATCATCACCCCTACTACCACCGCCACCACCATCATCACCACCACCACCGCCACCATCATCACCACCACCATCACCACCACCGCCACCATCACCACCACAGCACACAGCGTGGTCTCGACCAAGCAGGGCCTCGACCTGTCCTGCCCAAGCCCTGCACTCCTTCACAATTGTGACGTTTCGAACGCGCAACTTTCCTCCGAATGCCACGCCACGTGCGAATGCGTCTGCAATAGGCGGATGCGGATTGCTGATTTTTTTTTATTTAAAGAAACTCTCCAATATTGTGCGGACTGTGGTGGTCACTCCAGAACAAAGACCGCACAACGCAATGCCCCCCCCCCCCCCGATCGACAAATACGAAGGCGACATCGCGGCGATGCACACAACTCCGCTGCTCCTGACGCCGTTAACTGAGCCTGACCACCTGAACGTGACATCGTAGTCGTTGCTCAACACCAGCAGCCGTACGGAAGAATAAGCAGCAGCAGCAGATAGCCGCTCGCCAACAGCTGTGATTGTCCCGTCTCTCCGTGAGCACAAGAGGGCACTGTTGTCCACCTTCTCGACCAAGTGGAGTCGGGTCACCTTTGGAGAACGGATTGCGGCGAACGTGTGCATGTCAGCACGTGTGTGTCCAACTTCTTGTTGGGGAGCGGTGGTGTAGTGGTTAGCGCGCTGCCCTACGAACCCGGCGACCCCAGTTCGATTCACGGCCAACACAAGTGACGATTATCTGAACCTGTCCTGGGCCTCTCCTAGGTCGACTCAGCCTCAAGTGAGTACCTGTTGCGGTGTGTAAACATCGCCACTAGGGAGACAAAGGCAGCCGGGCGTGGTGTTGGCCACCCACCCCCTCGTGTGCCGTTCCGGCCTTCATAGGTGCTCGCTAACAGCACTTGCCCCTACAGTCTGTTACAGGCTACACGGGGGATCTGAGTTGTTTGTTGAACTTCTTTCGCACCGTACGTAGCCAACCGCGCTAATGGGGGGTGCGAGGGGTAGGACAACAAACTGAGCACAACAAGCAGTTCTAAAGCGATTCGCTTTCAGTCTATTTGTGAAAGTGCGTGGCTCTAGTTGTCTAGTGGCCTCCCTAACGTAGATACGGTGTGTATGTTATTGACGAATGCGTTGAGTTTTCACGTATGTCAATGTGTGTAGTTGTACGCCGTATAAGGCGGAGGGAGGGTGGGGGGAGTTGGTGTTAATCGCAAGATTCCTGGGAGTGTTGTTTAGTACTTATTCATCCCCCGTGATCAGTGAGATCGCAGGGTAAGGGGTGGGGGGGGGGGACAATCGAAGCATAAAAAAGTCGTCATCGAGAAATTAGTTTGCAATGAGCACGGGTGACCAATAAGGTTGTGAATAAAAGTTAACAACAAATAAAAATTGACACCGCGTGGCTTCAACAGGGAATTCTATGTAATAGGCGACGTTTCGGGCAATGCGCCTTCTTCATAGGCTATCGATGAATCGATTAAAACCGATTGTTCACGCTCACGTGCCCGTGAATCGAATTTATCCCGAAAGATCGATTTCGCGTTGCGATTGTGCGCGGATGTTCGGTTTAGGTTCATGGTGGGAGCGAATCAGACGGCACAGAGAGTCAAATAAAATCACCGATTCTTAAATGTAATCGTGATGCGATTTAACTTGTTGGGAATGAAGCTCACAACAACGCGCAGAGGCGCGCCGGGCAGATAAAACACCGCGAGTTTGGCACTGTGAAGGACGCAGGTGGTGCATCTTGGCAGTCATCTCGTTCAGTCAATCCATGGCACCTGGGTCTGTCCCGTAACCTGCCGGCCGGCGTTCGATACTTCACGCGGCCTTAAAGTGCACATAGCCTGGCACAAGCGCCGTGGTGAAGTCACCGCCAGTTAATAGCGAATGGCGGTTGTGTTGTTGTTATTGTTGTTGTGCGATTATATCATTCGTTTAACCAAATTACAGGTACGCGTGTATTGACACAAATTGCGTTGTTCAAAATTGCGGCAGCCAGGTGATGCTATATGCGTTGCGTCGAATGCTATATTTACACAAAGAGCCTCCTTATCTCTAGATATTCATCATCACCACGTTGTGTGTGCGTCTCTGTTACTTTGTCCGTGCAAGCGTGTGCATGTGAGTGGATGTGTCCATGTGGGGGAGCGGTGGTCAAGCGGTTAGCGCACTGCACTGCAAACACTGTCGATTCCCCAGCCAAGGCAAACATCAGTAGCGAGCGATGTCGCATCCGACTCTAGGCCTCACCTAGGTCGACTCGGCCTTAAACGAACGCTGTGTCTGGTCCGGCGTGTGAACGTCAGCACTGAGGAGGAGGCCGGCTTGGCCACACCACTAACTAGTGTGCCGTGCCGGCCTTCAAAAGGTGCTAGCAAACAGCACTCGTTGCCCCAAAGAGTATGTCAAGGCTATACAGGGGATCTTTGTCTCGTGGATTTGCTTGTGGGTGGTGTCTGTCTGTGGGTGTATTTGCGGCTTCTAGCTATTTAACATCTTTTTTTTTTACCACGCAGTTCGAGACTCTTTCCATGACTCTGTACCAGAGGAATTGCTAATAATATGGGAGGTTAATCGATGCCCGATTGTGGTCAAACGATGGGCTGATGAGCGCGTCACCTTACCATCAACTCCACGAAAAATAAAACATCTACCTGGGTACTCTATGTCATCGAACACCACATGCCCTCTACTTTCCTTGAGTAATGGGGCAGTTGTGGAGAGACTGGAGTAGTTCCCATACGTGGGCAATATACTCATGACCAGCTCTGGCTTGGCAGCAGAAATCTCGCTCAGAATCAGCCACCGCATTACCCAATCAGCTTCTGTTTGTCCGGATAGACGAGGGGGGCGGAGGTGGCTAAATGGGCGAAGCACGTGCTGGAGAAAAACTTACTCTGCGTAATCGCATGAGCATCGCTGCTCCCAAGGGCTAGGGTTCTGGATAGAGGTCGTCCCAAGGGTTACGGTTAAGAGTAGAGGTCCTCCCAATGGTTATGGTTCGGGATATAAATCCTGCCGAGAATTATCGTTAGCGATGGCGGTCCTTCCAAGGGTCATGGTTAGGGGTAGAGGTCCTTCCAAGGGATAGGGTTTTTGGATAGAGGTCCTCTGAATGAGGCAGGTTAGAGATAGAGGTTCTATCAAGGATAACAGTTAAGAATACAGGTCATCCCAAGTGTTAGTTAGGGAGAGAGGTCCTTCCAAGGGGTAGGGGTAGTCCTCCCAAGGTTATCTACAGAGAGGGCTGATGACGATGAGCAAAGCAGACAGGAGGTGTAATGTCTACCACGTGGTGGCTTCATCCTCACCACCATCAGCAGCAGCCATGATCAGTCAACTGCTGAATGAGTTCATCTCGTGCAGAAAGTGCCACGGGGGTGGGTGGGGGGACGTGATCTATTGATCTATAATCTGACGCGGCCCTTATTATTGGGTGTTTATTTACAGTAGGTCTAAGGATCTAAGGGTCAACGGGGATGCCCCCCCCCCCCCGCACAGAGTGCATTCGCACACACGTTCATTCCGCTGTGCTGTAAGCACGTGCTCGCCAATGAGTTGTGCAAAAAGAAAAATATAAAAATACAACTTAGATTTTTTTTTTTACCAAAAAAAACCCATTCCAAATATGAAGTATGTGAATCCAATTATGAGATTTTTTTTTTCATTTTTAATTGGACCGCCTTCCAAACGAAAAAGAATCTGGAGTTTTGCCCCCCCCCCAAAAAAAAATCCTTGCCGCAACCCTTAACCCCCTTTTCATAATCCCACCCCGTAACCCCGTGAGGTATGTGAGCCCACGAGCAACATTAATTAAATTCTGCATTCCTCCCCTGCACGTCATGGTTATTGGGCCGCGTCTATTGATATTGGGCTCGTGGTGATAAAAAAAAAACGAACGTAATAATAATAATAATTAAATAATAACACGCAACCCGGACGAGGCATTATGAGTTCCACAGACTGAAGCGGACCACAAGAGCGAGGAGGCGATGACTGGAATTGGGGAGGAGAGGGGAGTCCTCCGGGGGGGGGGGGGGCGAGCACTGTTCATGGTGGAGGGAATCAGACAATCAATGCTCGTGCTATCTCGAGGCTTAGCCAACGAGTTAACCGGCCAGGGGACGAGGTATGTTGGGCTGGCGCGAACTAAAACCAAACCATGTTTGTGTTTATTTCACCAGGTAAGGCCAACGTCGCTCTTTTTTCAGGAGCGACCTGGCCGCAAATGATAGCTCAACGAAGAGGCTCATCACGTGGAAATGTTTTGCAATCAAATACCATAAACTCACGTTGATTATAACAGTGGAGGGAAAAACCTGAGGACCCGGAGACACATCCACGCAACCACGGGGGGGGGGGGGGGACAGGCAAACTCCAAATATAGAGGCATCAGGATCGAGATCGAACCCACGACTTCCTGTACACCAGGCAAGGTGGTTAGCATCTCACAACCGTGGCGCCCTACTACTGATACCGATGTCAACCTGTAATGCTGCACTACTGCCGCACAGTATTCGTTCTTCCGCTCTCGTAGCGAGAGAGAGAGAGGACGACTCAGAGGCGCGTGAAGAGAGGCCACAGACGAGCGGGAAGGCAGCAACAGCAGCAGTCACGTGGTGAGCTAGGAGCCGGTGTCAGCAACTGCCCAAGTTCTGCGGTCCTATATCTACATCGAGTATGTTATCGGCCAATAAATGACTGTTTACGTGTCGGGGAGGGGGGGGGCAAATGGGAGCACCCGAAGAAAAAAAAGCGACGCGTGTCGGGAGGCAACACTCTACCTCCGTACAGATGGAAACAGACGGATATTAGTCAACTTGCTGTCCCGCCTTCTCCAGGCGTGGCAGGGTATGGGCTCTTCGTCGACGCACACGGTGAGGGAGTTTCACAACATTCGTGTTTGGTGAGCCACCGACCCGGGCTGCTGCATCCACAGCGCGGGATTACAGAGCAGCCACCAGTACGAGCTCTAACCCTGACCCAAATCACTATAGTCAGCCTACCCACTTATCACTGCAACAGACTATAACCACTTGTTCTTTCGGTTAAGTCACGTAGGTATAAAATATAAATAAAAACACGACGTTTCGATCGCAACACAAGCAATCATCATCATCAGGTGGGAAAACCACAGCAAGAACACATTCCTGCGGAGGGAGCTGGTAGGAACGTTTGGTTGCTCGGTCAATGGCCAGGGTCAACGGCGGCGTGGTGTACTCTGCAAATATGCTCGACTGTGAGGGCGGGCACAATCCGGCGTGAGTAGGTTAAACGTTGAGTTTTATAAGGGCACCACGGGGTGACCAGCCCCTCCCCACCCAACCCCACCCCACCCACCCCCACCCAGCCCCACCCAGCCCCACCCTCCCCACCCAGCCCCTCCCCACCTTCCCCACCCAGCCCCTCCCCACCCTCCCCTCCCCACCCAGCCCTACCCTCCGCACCCAGCCCCTCCCCACCCTCCCCTCCCCACCCAGCCCCTCCCTCCCCACCCAGCCCCTCCCTGTACGACGGACGGACACAATAATCCCCAGTGCGCTGGTGTAACCAGGAGGTTCCTACCAATATAATGTTTTGCTGAAGTGGGAGAGAAATGCCGTGGTAAGAGGTTATATAGGTAAGAGAGGGGGGAGGGGCAAGGGAGGAGACAGAGAGGGGGGGGGCGTTGCGTGGAGGCTAGGAGAGGGAGGTGAAGCTGGACTGGGGGAAGTGGGCGGGGCTGGAAGAGGGCGGGGCTGGAAGTGGGCGGGGCTGAGAGAGTTTGGGATGCGAACGGGGAAGATACCAATGAAGCAACAATGCCCCTCCCCCCTCTCTTACCTATAAAACCTCTTACCACGGCATCTCACTCCCACTTCAGCAAAAACATTTTCTTGCTGTGGTTTTCCCACCTGATGATGATGATTGCTTGTGTTGCAATCGAAACGTCGTGGTTTATTTTATTTTATGTCTACGTGACTTTACCGAAAGAACCAGAGGGTATAGATTCCTGCAGTCACGAAAGCTTCAAATCAAGATATATCCACTTGCTAACTAGAACCAACTGACCAGCTAGCTACTGGTACTATATCTGGCCTTTAACCCTCACCCTAACTGGCAATTCAACCAGAAGTACTGTGCCGCACACTCACTGTTTATTATTCTCAACCAGCCAACTCTCTACTCGTACTATCCATACCTTAAATAGCGACACTCTCACTAACCCTAGACAACCACCTTGCAGTAGCAGCCCTACCCTTGACCCTAACTCTGACCCTTATCCCCACCTTCACCAAAGGATCGTGATGTGGCCTAGTGGTTGTTGAAGGGTTTCACGGTTCGCGTTCCAACGGCCGCCCTGATTAATACTGCGCGTGTACTCACCATCGTGATTGCACGCGCCGTCTGCTTCGCTCAGAATGGACGTTAAAGATCTCCCCAACGTCAATCGCGAGATGAGCCATTGTGTGCCAGCGGCGTCAGGGTCCACATTTACCAAGTAAACTAAAATAGAAACTACACCGCAGATGACGCAATTGGGGTTATAGAGATACAGCAGCAATCACCGCCACTCTACTGGCAGACCCATGCCCCAGGTCGCCCTCTTGCAAATGAGACTCGTCCTGTTCCTCGTGAGCTCTCACCACCTGGTTTAATACAACGCAATTGAACTCCCATCGTGTCTGCGTGTCCTCTTGTCGCTGCGTGCCCCGCATTTTGAGTTGTGGAAAGCGCAAGGACTGCGTCTGTACCGATGATGATGATGATGGTAAAGGTGGAGGTGATGGTGAGGCGTGAGGGGGCGGGTGGACGGGGGGAGGGGAGAAGATGGGGATAGGTCATAATTGCGCAAGCTCAAACGATATAAAGAATGAAACCTACAATATTTACCACGCTGATCAACACACCGCACCCTCATAAATCTCGAGCGACGGCTCACAGGGATGTTTTTAGCCAGGAGCGATACAAACACTTCATTCGGTGTTGACGGAAAGGCAGTTTCCGCCTATATTTGGCCATAAAAAAATGTATGTAATTGTATCCGGTCACCAGGTTCATAGCGCACCGTGTGAAACCACAACGCCACCACTCCACCCCCGCGTATATTATATCAAAAGTTTTGCTACCTGGCTGGAGCCCGGAACGGGCGGACTATCGCATCCGTACGCGTTTGCTATCTGAGGAACAAGTTTTGCTGGCTGACTCGAGGGGGTTAAGGGAGGTCGGGGCGGGATGGAGGGAGGGTTACGTCCAACGGACGCCGCGGGCTGCAACTTTGACGAATTAAAAGTCGTGAAAGTCAGCGAGGCTATCTTGAATGTTCAAACTTATTTCGCACCGTACGTCGCCCACCGAGCTTATCGTAGGTGTGGGCCAAACTCACGCCGTGATGATAATGTAAGGCCGAGTCTCCCTAGGGGCTATCCATGAATTACGTCACGCACCTGGGGGGGGGGGGGGGTTAGACATTTGTGACGATGTGTGACGATGGGGGGGAGGGTTGAGAAATGTGTCACATCAAAATGCGGACCTTTAAATAAATATAGACAACACGTTCTACTTAATTGAATAGACTTTTTTATAAATGTTTTCTCCTACAACATCAGAGTGCAGCGCCACATTAAATACGCACTACAATGACAATAGTTTAAAGCGATTTGAAGCATGTTTTAAAAAAAAAATTGGGGGGGGGGGACAAGTAGAGATTTGTGACGTCATATTTGAGGGGGGGGTCTGACTTTTTATGACGCCGTTTGACGAAGGGGGGGGGGTCAAAAATCGTCCAAAATCGCGTGACGTCATTTATGGACGGCCCTCTAGGGCAGGATGAAGATATTACTCGCCGCTGTTGTCAGACGCGTGGGTGGGAGTCAAACTCGTCCGGGGGTCGTCGGGTTCGATGTCGCGGTGCACGTTTCATCTGATCAGCGCTTCCTTGAGATTTACGAAATATAAACAAAGTCCATTCAACACCAGGAGTGTTCAAAACAAGAAACATACACTGGCATGCATTTGCATATGTAATGTGAGTACAGGGGGGGGGCGGACGGACGGTAGTGACTGACGATCTGATAAGGGTTCCTGAAATTAATAAATAAATAATGCCGCCCGTCCACACGAGCAGAAGAAAAATAAGCCGCACAAATCTGACTTAAAGAACACACAATCTGGTTTTACACGACACGTCGGCCACGCGGTGCACTCTGGGAGTGCGTCGTCTCAGCAGCGTCGATGTCACCGACAAAGCAAAGCTCTCGACCGGTTTCGATCATTCGGCGCCTCATCATCATCAGCAGCACAAGTCAGCCTGTCTTGAACCACAATGCTGGTGAGCTGCCCGATGCTCGGTTCGTGGTTCTGCCATAGGGAGGCTCGGCCTTACGGTGCGAAATAAGTTTTAACATACCAGATAGCCTCGCTGACTTTCACGACTTTTATTTCGTCAAAGTAGCAGCCCGCGACGTACTTTCGACGTAACCCTCCCTCCATCTCGCCCCGACCTCCCCTACCCCCCTCCAGTCAGCCAGCCAGCCAGCAAAACTTGTTCCTCGGACAGCAACGCGCGCGTCCTGTGGATGCGATAGGCCGCCCGTTGCTGCCTCCAGCCAGGTAGCAAAACAACACGGGTCCGTAGCGCCCAAGTGGACGTGGAGACGCGACGTGGCTGGGTGTGTGCGGAGCGGGATGCCCTCGCTTATAGTGGCACGTGATCCCAGCAGTCTGTTTTAATGGCGATTCGAGGGGTCGTTGTCTTCGGGATGCGGCGGTGTAGCGGTTAGCGCGCGTCGCTACGAACCCGATTGCTGCTCACGGCCACCGACAGAAGTGACGATTATCTGAACCGGACCTGGGCATCTCTTAGGTGGGCTCAGTCTCAAATGAGTGTCTGGTGCGGTGTGTAGTAAAGATCGCCACTGGGGAGAGAAAGGCGGACGGTGCTGGCCACCCTCCCCCCCCCCAGCGTGGCGTGCCGACACTCACAGGTGCTGCTCGCTAACAGCACTTGCCCCAACAGTCTGTTAAGGCTACACGGGGGTACCTTTGTCTTTGTCCCTGCTTGGCGCAGCCCCCCCCCCTCTCTCTCTCGCCCCCAGCCCCCCACGCCCCCCCCCCCGGCCCACCCCGCCCCTGCTGCCGGCTTGAGTGACGCACGGGTGCATTGTAAAAGCGGGCGATGTTGGGGGAGGGGATGGACGGGCGATGTTTACTCAGCTGCTAGTCCATTTACACGCGCGCACACACACACACATACAGACACGCATACTTATATCCTCACACATATATATAAGATCCACCTATAGCAGCCGGATGGACTGTTTTGGACCGAGTGCTGTTCGCGAGCGCCTATGAAGGTCGGGGACGGTGGCTGTGAGCAGCTTGTACGTCCGGCCGCGCCTGTCCCCGCACCGCCGATTGACGTGTTTCTCTCTCTCTTCCTTCTTACGCACGCGGCGCCAGGTGCGCATCTAAGTCGGAGCGTTGGCACCGCTGACTGGTTGCGATATCGATCACCACTGATGGCGAGCCGTGGCCGGGAGTCGAAGCTCGGGTCGCCAGGTTCGGAGCGCTATTGCGCCGCTCCGCACGAAGCAAAGACAACGCCCCCCCCCCCGTGTCGCCTCTAACAAGGTGCTGGGGGGGGGCTGTTTTGCGAGCACCGGTTAAGTCCGACACGGCGCGCCAAGGGGTGGGCGTGGCCAACGTCACACCCGGCCGCCTTTGTCTCCCCAGTCGCCGATGTTTACAGGCCGCAGGGCGGTGCTCGCCTCATTAGTCGTGAGCGGGAATCGAACCTGGCTGGGTCGAGTTCACAGCACGGCGCGCGCTAACCGCTGCGCCACCGCTCCACCCGCATGAACACAGCTAGGGACGAGCACACGCACCGGCACCCCGATCATTGCCACACGCGCTCCCCCCAGCCGCCTCTTATTCTTTCGTATGGCATTGTGAAAAGCAACAGGATTTTTTTTTCTTTAATGATCGTCATAAATGAATGCGAAGGTTCCTCGTGCAGTCCCACGATGTGGTCGACGCGGTGTGGACTTCAGCGATACCGCCACGATGCGCATGGATGGAGCCAATTCATCCATCCGCGACGTGCTCGATGGTTTGTACTTCTCCACAGTCGCATTTGGGCGATTCTTGTGATCTTACATTTGCGGAGCGCGTGTGTACGCGCATCTGCCGTGTCGCGCTCGAGCGCGGTTCAGTGGTGGTCCAGAGTCGTCGTGGAAGAAGAGAATCCCCCGGTTGTAAGGCGGTCGTGTTGCCGCCTTTGAGAACATGACAATGAAACACTCTGTCACTGCCTCTGTCGCTGCGAGAGTGTTGTGTGGGGGAGCGGTGGTGGAGCGGTTAGCGCGCTGCGCTACGAAACTTGACGCGCCGGGTTCGATTCCCGCTCACGGCCAACACCGGCGACGATTATCTGAACCGGTCCTGGGTCTCCCCTAGGTCGACTCAGCCTCAAATGAGTACCTAGTGCGATGTGTAAACATCGCCACTAGGGAGGCAAAGGCGGCCGGGCGTGGTGTTGGCCACCCACCCCCTCGTGTGCGACCTTCATAGGTGCTCGCTAACAGCACTTGCCCCTACAGTCTGTTTAGACTACACGGGTGGATCTTTATCTTTGTTATGCGACGAGAGCGTGGCGGTTATTCATCGTCGCGGACATTTGCCTCGCCTTGAAACGCCGACGTTTACGACACGTGACTTCGTATCGAGACGGCCGCAAAGTCAGCGAGCTGAACGAGTTCACCAAAGAGTGGGAGAGACACACAAGGGGGTGGGGGTGGTGATGCGGAGAGACGCGCGCGCTACTTTTCTCTCTCCAACATTCGCTTTGCGCGGGGATGCTGCACGGCGTAGTGTCAGCGGCATTGGCTCAAAGAGGCAAACTCCGGACACGGTTTGCGACGTTCGGCGTGACACCAGCAGTCGGGTCTGCTTTGAAACAGAAATAATTGAACACACGGAGAAATGTGTAAACGCGCTGTTGTTGTGTGGAGACGCAACAACAGCGCGTTCACTACGGGGAGGTGAGGAGCGTTGTCTACTTTATTTGTTTCGTTTTTAGTTGTTTACCACGACGACGACGCCGGATGATGCGGACGCTTCGCGTTGTTGAGAGCGTTGCGTCGAACGAGGGACCCACGTCTATCGGAGAGGGCCCTTGCCAATATACATCTGAATAGTCACCAGCATTGGTTGAAGCGCGCCTGATTGCTGGCGAAACGTGTCGGTGTACGTGTATCCAGGTACGTGTTGGTGTATAGGTGCGAGTACCTGGTGTGTAAAACAAATAAAACATCGCCACTGGGGAAACAAAGGCGGCCGGGCGTGGTGCTGGCCACCCACCCCCTCGTGTGTCGTTCTGACATAAGTGCTCGCTAACAGCACTTGACCCAACAGTCTGTTCAGGCTTTACGGGGGGTCTTTGTCTTGCAGGTAAGGAAACGGTAGCGTCGCGGTTAGCGCGCTGCGCTACGAATAGCAACTTTCTGAACCGGTCCTGGGCCTCCCTTAGGTCGACTCAGCCTCAAATGAGTACCTGGCGTGGTGTGTAAACATCCTGGTGCGATGTGGCGTGGTGCTGGCCACCCACGCCCTCGTGTGTCACCGTGCCGGTGTTCATGGGTCCCGGTGTTCATGGGTGCTACTCGCCAACAGGACTTGCCCCCAACAGTGAGTTGAGGCTGTACGGGGTGGCTCTTTGTCGTCGTCCTGACAGGTGTGCGCGCGTGTGTGTGAGAAGGAGGATGAGCAACGCGGCCGTGCGTGGTGCTGGCCCCCATCACCCCCATCGCGTTCCGGCGACGGCTCAACAGCACTTGCCCCCCAGCAGTCTGTTGGAGGCTACAGGGCGGGGGAGGGGAGGAGGAGGTGGTGGTGGTGGGTCTTTGTCTTCGTGTGTGAGGAGGAGGAGGATGAGCAGCGAGCCCGTCCCCGCAAAGTCACTCCGCCCAAGATCTGGACGCGTCCCAGCGGGCAGATTACACCGCGAGCGTTTGGAAGCATTTCAACTCGGCTGCATCCGGGAAACTCCCCGAGGGCATTTCAATATGCATGAGCATTTTATCAGAGAGCTTGGCAAGGCTTCTGAGACGCGCCCGACGCCACGCGAGGATGGCGGTGGTGTAGATGTGGTAACGGGAGGAGGCGCTGGAGGTGTCGAGCTGCTGCTGGGTTTCTCTCTCTCTCTCGCGTGTGTGTGTGTGCGCTTGACTGTGTGCCAGTCATCTCAGTCGAGGCAACCCCATGGCGCCGTGACCTCTCCTGCCAGCGACACTTCACGTGGCTTCAAAGTGCACCTAGCCTGGCACAAGCGCCGTGGTGACACCATCGCTGCTTAGCGGCGAATGGCGATTGTTATTGTGCGTGTGTGCATCTGTCAGCAATTTTAGTCAACCCATGGCACCTGGGTCTGTCCCGTCACCTCTTGCCCACAGCGAGCCTTCCACACTTCACGTGGCCTCAAAGTGCACCTAGCCTGGCACAAGCGCCGTGGTGACGACGCCACCGCCGCTTCGTGACGAACGCGGGTAGGAGTTGTGTGCATAGACTCGGACTAAAATGAGTGCCTGCCGCGGTGTGCGGTAAACAGCACCGGAGAGACAAAGGCGGCGTGGCGTGGTGTTGGCCACCCCCCCCACTCCCCCTCGTGGTGCCTTGCCGGCGGCACGTAGCTGCTAGCAAACAGCACTTGCCCCTACAGTCCGTGAAGGCTACACGGGGGATCTTTTGTTTGTTTTGTGTGTCTCTCATCCTTCCTACCGCACGTTCATCACGCTAATTTACAAGCTGCGATGGCTGCTTCGAGCTTCACGCGAGTGGCAGAGAGCCAAGTTCGCTCCTCTCCTCTCTCCTCCTCGCTCCGCGATCTCACTTAACACGGGGGTGAATGAGTACTAAATAAATAACACTCCCAGGAATCTTTAGATTACCACCACCACCCCACCCTCCCCCCTTATACGGCTATAACTGCACACACACACGCGTGCGTGCTGGAAACTCAACCCATTCGTCAATAGCATACACACCATATTTGTATTAGAGAAGCCACTCACGCTGTACACTATTAAATATAGACTGATAACTAATTTATTTAGAACTGCATTGCTTGTGTCTTCATTTGTTGTCCTTCCAATCCCCCGCACCTCCGATTGGCACGGCTGGCTACGTACGGTGCGAAAGAAGTTCAACATACACACAACACGTACCATGGACGATTGCCCGAAACGTCGCCTACAGTATTATGTGGCGTTCATTTTTATGGCCACACAGTGTTGTCATTGACGAGCGTGTTCCGTTTGCTGTTGTGGTTGCTATTTGGGCCTGTGCGCCACTGCCAATGCAGCAGTAGCATCACCAAATAGCGTATGCGTATTCTAGGGTTATTACACGAGCACCAGTAAACCGGTAACCGTTTTTGAGAAGCGGTTACCGGTTGCGAAATTCTGAACCGTGCGAACGTACGGCCCTTATTTCTCTCTTTTTCATCTTCATTTGTATTTTTTTTAAATCACATTAACGCACGCGTTTCATCCACGTCCCCAGTCCTCGCCCCTCCTCTCGTCCCTCGCATCCACAATCCTAGCCCCTCCCCTCGTCCCCCCGCATCCACACTTCTGCCAGGTTCGATTCTCTGGATTGTAGAGACTGCAGGTCCACTGTGCTAACGAACCACTGAGCCGGAATTGCACTCGTGTGGGCGAGTTCGTAGCGGGGCATGTTAACCACCCATACACCTACACGTACCTGGATACACGTACACCCACACGTATAGCCTTAGCAGACTGTCGGGGCAAGTGCTGTTAGCGAGTAGCACCTATGAAGGCCAGAACGGCACACGAGGGGGTGGGTGGCCAGCACCACGCCCGGCCGTTTTTGTTTCTCGAAATGAGTACTGCGCCAGGTACTCATTTGAGGATGCGTCGAGCACATGCGCGCACCTATACACCCACACGTTTCGCCAGCAATCAGGCGCGCTTCAACCAATGCTGGTGACTTCCCACATGTTAATTGGCAAGGGCCCTCTCCGATAGATGTGGGTCCCTCATTCGACGCAACCCTCTCCACAACGCGAGGCCTCCGCATCTTCCGTCGTAGTCGTCGTCGTGGTAAACAACTATAAACGAAACAAATAAAGTAGACAACGCTCCTCTCCTCGCCGTAGTTGCTGCGTCTCCACGCGTACACGAACGCGAACAAAGACAAAGATCCCCCTCCCGGTATATCCTTCACAGGCCGTTGGGGCAAGTGCTGTTGGCGAGCGCCTAGGAAGGCTGGCAGGGCACACGACGGGAGTGGAGTGGCCAGCACCACGCACGATCCTCATCCTCCTCCCCACCTCCCCAACCTCTCCTCCTCCTCCTGTATCACAACGCCTCGTGTCTGATTCCGTATCGCTGTGCGCATGTTTCGCATTTATTTCTGGGTCTGGGTTAAGATAGGAGGAGGACATTAGGGACGACATCGCGAAAGATGTATGGAGACCGCTGGACGGTAATTTCCCTTTGCACGTAGCAGCGGACGTGCGTGCGAGTGCGTGTGCGTGCCTTGTGTGTGTTTGAGAAGGTGCGAGACGGTCAGCATCGCGGTTAGCGCGCTCCACTACGAACCTAGCCACCCCCCCCCCCCAGTTCCCTTCCCGCTCGCGGTCAACATCGGTGACGATTGTCAGAGCCAGTCCTGGTCCTCCACTCGGTCGACTCAGCCTCAAATTAGGCGATGTCTAAACATGGCCCCATTGTGTAAACATTGCCACGAGGAAGGTGAAAGGGGTCGAGCGTGGTGCTCGCTAACAGCACTTGGCCCAAACAACCTGCAAAGGCTATACGGGGGATCTTTGTTTTCTTTTTTTTGGGAGCAGTAGCGCAGTGGTTAGCGCACTGCTTTGTTCTATTCTATAAGTTATATTCCCGATCGCGACCAACATCGGTGATGAATATCCGAACCGGTCCTGAGGCTCAACTATGTCGACTTAGCCTTAAACGGATTTGCCTTCCGCGGGTGTGTAAACATCAGTACTGGGGAGACAAAGGCGGATGTGCCTGGAGGGTTGTTCCCGCTTTCATAGGTGGTCGCTCACAGCACTTGTCCCTACAGTCCGTGAAGACTATACGGGGGATCTTTGTCTTTGTGGTAATAAGAGCGTGTGTGGAGGGGGGAGGTATTCCAAGCTCTACCATAAACTGGCTCGCCGTTTCGTGCTCGTGTTTTACGACCACTTTGTGGTGTGCGTGTCTGTGTATACGTGCGTGTGTTTGTGGTGTGCGTGTCTCGGCGTGTCTCTGTTGTGTCCTCCTGTGTGGGGAGCGGTAGTGCAGCGGTTAGCGCACTCCGCTACGAACCCGGCGACACGCGAGTCCTAACCCCGTTCACGGCCAACATTGGTGACGGAATATCTGCCGAGGTCGACCTAACCTTCGATGAGTATACCTGGAGCGGTATGAAAAGGAGACAAAGGCGGCCGGGCGTGGTTCTCGCCACCCACCCCGCCGTGTGCCGTGCCAGCACTTGCCCTAACAGTCTCGTAAAGGCTACACGGGGTATCTTTGTCTTTGTGTGTGTGCGTCTGCATATTTAACTGTGTTGCGCGTCTATCTCTCTGATCACGCCTGGCGAGGCAGTGTCTGCTACGTGTGGCTCTCTGTTTGTTCCTATCGTGCGGGGGGGGGGTGTGAGTTTATGAGTCCATGTGTGTTTACTGGGGTGGGGGAGGGGGGCTTTGCTCACTGCCCAATCAACCCGGCGGTCTGAGTTCGATTCCCGGCCATGTATAACAACATCATGATAAAAAATTAACGCGGAAAATCCCCATTCCTGCGAGGAGCGGGTGAAGTTCCACATTTTGACTGGACCGACTTCTCCTCCTCGACTCCCACGGGAATGGAGTTTCACAACCTTCCTGCGGTGATCCATCAACCCTCGCTGCTGCCTCTACAGTCCTGGATTAGGGGCAGCCACGTGCAGCATGATAGACACCACCACTAACACCACCACCACCACTAACACCACCACCACTAACACCACCACCACCACCACTAACACCACCACCACCACTAACACCACCACCACTAACACCACCACCACCACCACTAACACCACCACCACTAACACCACCACCACCACTAACACCAGCACCACCACTACCACTAACAACACCACCACTAACACCACCACCACCACTAACACCACCACCACCACTAACACCACCACCACTAACACCACCACCACTAACACCACCACCACCACTAACACCACCACCACTACCACCACTAACACCACCACCATTAACAACACCACTAACAACACCACCACTAACAACACCACCACTAACACCACCACCACTATCACCACCACTAACACCACCACCACTAACACCACCACTAACAACACCACCACTAACAACACCACCACTAACAACACCACCACCACTAACACCACCACTAACAACACCACCACCACTAACACCACCACTAACAACACCACCACCACTAACACCACCACCACTAACACCACCACCACCACTAACACCACCACCACTAACACCACCACCACCACTAACACCACCACTAACACCACCACCACCACTAACACCACCACCACTAACACCACCACCACCACTAACACCACCACCACTAACACCACCACCACCACTAACACCACCAGCACTAACACCACCACCACCACTAACACCACCACCACTAACACCACCACCACCACTAACACCACCACCACCACTAACACCACCACCACTAACACCACCACCACCACTAACACCACCACCACTAACACCACCACCACCACTAACACCACCAGCACTAACACCACCACCACCACTAACACCACCACCACCACTAACACCACCAGCACTAACACCACCACCACCACTAACACCACCACCACTAACACCACCACTAACAACACCACCACCACTAACACCACCACTAACAACACCACCACCACTAACACCACCACACGACACGGCCTTGTTAAAGGCTACTCCCGTGGTATCTAAGGGTTGTGTGTGTGCGTCTGATAACAGTCACACAAACCGTTATCAGTGGTTAAGCTTCGTCCATTGTTTGACCGGTGGCTTATGGATTAAGCACGTGTAGTGCAATCAAGGCAAATAGAGTCTGGCTCCGTGATGTCTAAGTTGGCACCACCTCTCACCCGTCCCCTCGACTCCCCCCCCACCCACCCGCCCGCCCGCCCCCCCCTCCAGTTCACCCCTCAACCAGTTTGTTGTCTCTCCCCCACACAATGGCCGAGGGGACGAGACCGGTGACGAAACGGCAGTCGAAGGCGCGGACGCGCCCCCGGCTCACGGAGAACGAGGACCGCGTGGAGAGACGGAGCGACGAGGTCGTCTCATGTGTGCGGGAGTGGAGATGGACGGACCGAGACGGGATGGCTTCCGTGAACTTCGGGCACCCTAAGTTGGATTCACGGCCACGGCTAACAACAGTGACGAGTGATAGCAGAATCTGTACAGGGGTGCTTTAAAAAAAATGTGAACACTTCTGAGAATTTGCAACAATACCACGAGAAATGTGCATCCGGGTTCTGGAGACCACCTGGAGAAGCTTCCAGGCATGTGTTGACAATGATGGTGAACACGTGGAGAGACTCTTTGACTTTTTGAAGCTGTTAACAAACATTCGTTATCGCGTTGCAGTGTATTCTCCTTTCTTTTCCCATTGAAAACGATCGTCCCGCGTCAGTGTTAACATCTTCTTGAAGCACGCTGTATATCAGAACCCGGCGCTCCTCCCTGCGACCCTGTTTGACCACTTGACCAATAGGCACAGAGCAGCATGGTGAAGTATGGGCAAAAATGCCCCGCCCCCAACGTGATTGATTCCGCATGTGGGAGCTCCGTATCCAGCAGTGGGATAAACACTGGCCGCCGACGATGTTTGATGACACCATTGGAACCTCATTTGCCAGTAAAACATATGATAATTGTTTTTTACCCTTTAATCTGGCAACAAAACTGACACTATTTTTTTTACAAGGAGTCATGTTTGCATTGACCACAATACCTGCGGTCGGAATGCAAACAAAAAACACAACTCTGATAATGTATGCACTGTCCTTGAAATTGATTGGTCCACACCCGAGACAGCTTTTCTTAGAGCCTAGTCTCACATGGTGTTGGACCAGATGACGATGTTTGATGAGTTTGACCTCTTTTTGCCAAACTCATCCTTTGCCTCCCTAACTCGACTACCTCCGCTCCTCTCTTACCTCCCCCCGCCCAACTCTTTCCCTCCTGCTCCACCCCCTCCTCCCCTCCTCCCCGCCCGCTCGCTCCTCGTGCTTTATTAATAAATATCGCGTAATGATTTATGTACTCCTCCTCGGCTCGTGTCACGCGCGTGCCCGGCTTTGAAGGGCGGCGACTTCCCCTCCGACCGTGATCCGCTGCTGCGTGGCTGCCTGCACGGCGGGTTGTCGATTCGGTTCTTTTTGTCGATTGGAACACGTCCCCGGGGCTGCGCTCCGGAAAATACCCGCCGCCCCCCCCCACCCCCGACACCACACCTTCAACTATTAAACGATATATTGCTTTTTTATTTAGCAGGTAAGGTCCACTGAGCTACGCAGTTTTTTTTTCAGAAGCGACCTGGCGATCGCCACGTGACAGAGCTCAACGAAAGTGGCTGATCGTCGTGTGGAGATGTCGGTGCTTTTTTCCTGGAAGACTTTGCAGTTTTTTTCCTGGATTGTTCTGTTTGCGCATAGTCGCTTGAAGATGTTGTCTTGTCCGTGTTTTTTTTTGTTGCGGTTGCACCAGATTCAAGAGCCGAATGGCTCACAGGGCTATACCAAATAAATGAAACTGAAAACTGAAAAGATAAATACTCGATACGCGTGTTGATTCTAAATGTGGAGGGGAACAACAACAACAACAAAAAACGGAGGACCCGGAGAAACATCCTCGCAACCTCTCGGGAGAGACACACGCAAGCTCCAAATATACAAGCGTCAGGGTCTGGAATCGAACCCACGTCCTCTTTGTACACCACGGCGAGGGAGTTTCACATTTCGTCACCGCGATGCCACCTGCGGTTGGGAGTCTCCGGATAAAAAATAAAAAATATTCCAAACAGAACCGAAGCCTCCGGACAAGTCTGTGACCCAATCACCAGGAATGAGCCCGTCGGATCTCAGAAGCTAAGCAGTGACGAGCCCGTGTAGGGCTTGAACAGTTGACCATCAGCATGCATAATAATAATGATGCACGTGCTAAAGGCTGCTGCTAGGGGGAGGGGGGGGGTGGTTATATGGGGTGGACAGCAAATGGCAGCGCAGGAAAGAAATCAATTGTTGTATGCTCTTAGGTTTTTTCGGTAAAGCCACGTAGTAAAAAAATAATAATGAAATAAAATAATAATACATTAAAATAACTCAATTAAATCACGTTTCGGATGCAACACAAGTCTCCGTCTTCAGGTGGGACCGTCACAGCTAAATTTACTGTATCAAGTGAAGAGAAATCCAAGATCTTGTCTCTTGGATTCTGTGTTGCCTCCGAAACGTCGTGATTTAATTGAGTTATTTTCATTTATTATTATTATGTTATTATTATTTTATTACTATTTTTTACCTACGTGACTTTACCGAAAAAACCTAAGAGTATGAATCCTTGCAGTCACGAAAGCTTCAAATATTGAATCAATTGTTGTACTAAACGTACATGCTCTCTCTCTGCCTTCACCGATGCGCACTGACCAGAGTGGCGAAGTATGGTCAATTGACCCCCACGAACCCGCACGCAAGATCGCGGGGGAGAGTCTCGTCTAGCAGTGGACTTACAAAAAGATCCGTGCCACGTACACGACCCACGTGAGGTTAAACGATTGACCAATTACCCAGTCGCTCACTCGCCTTAATGCCATTCATTGTGCGTGAGTTCTAGGTCTAGCCGTTGGCATCGTCATCACCATCATCATCATCGTCGGTATGACCATCGTCTTGACGATCTGAACGGTGATAATATTTGTAACCATCACTCGATGGCGTAGCGTGTTTGGCACGGGCCTTCATGCAAGGAATGAAAAGCCTCACCCTCACCCCCTCGGTTCGTGCCCGGCGCCTGGACGATCCTCCTGTTGTCCGTGGGTCTCGGCGCAGTTGCACCGCCTGCACACTCGATGTTTTCGCGACCGTTTCCCGTATTGACCAATGGCTGAGTGGTTGGTGGTCATCACGATCTAAACAGGGAGGCAGGGAGTCGGTTCAATCGAGTGAGTGCAAGAGGGTGGAGGAGAACTGGATGGAGTGATACTCTTTGGATTTTTCGGTAAAGTCACGTAAAAAAATAAATGAAACAACTAAATTAAATCACGACGTTATGGGCGCAACACAAGCGTCCGTCTTCAGGTGGGGACAACTCAGCGAAATCACAACCGCTTAAGTGTGTCTAAGAGATGGCTGTGACGAGGAATTATTCCCATCACTTGAAAATATTTGCCACGTTGTTTCGAGCGTGCAAGTTTAGCTTGCACAACTCTACTTTACCCCCCCCCCCCTGCAGCATAACAAAAGATGGCTTAACTTAGCTTTCTTATCTACTTCCGCCCCTGCATCACAAAGCTTCAGTTTGAACTCCATGCGTTACCTCCCAGCCCACACCCTTCCCCCAAGCTCACCATGCCCCCTCCCCCCTCCTTCCCCCACAACTATATAATTCCTCGTCACAGCCATCTCTGAGACACACTTAAGCGGTTGTACTTTCGCTACGTTGTCCCCACCTGAAGACGCGCCCGAAACGTCGTGATTTAATGTAGTTATTTTCATTTATTTATTTCTTACCCACGTGACATTACCGAAAAAAACAAAGAGTATGAATCCTTGCAGACACGAAAACTTCAAATCTAGAATGGATGGAGAGACCTTGAGTGGTTCTATGGAGGAAGGAAGATGATGTGGCGAGGATTGCGGGGGGGGCAACTGAGCGCCTCCCTCCCTACCCTCCCCAGCTGGTCCCCACTGAGTTGTAGAAAGCCCTGGTCGCGCTGAGTGAGTGGTCAGGGGAAGGAACGGGAAGCCGGCCAGACGCGAATGGACAATGCATGACCTTGGCAATGGAAGTTATGTTCAGGGAGGAAGGGGGGGGGGTTGTGGAGGGGGGGGGGGAAGCAGGGGATTAGGAGGAGGGGCTCGGGGGATGAAGGTAGAAATAGCACTGCGCGTCAAAAGAGCCCCCCCAAATCATAAAGTTTCCAGTTCAGGGTCGGCGAATCCACCCATCGTCATCCTTCCGGACGGTCGCTAAAATAGATACCACCTTTGTTTGGAAGTCGTTCAGAGCAGTGGGTGCGTCGGTGGGTGCCGACGACAGGCACCTGTCATGGGAATGTGGAGTGAGCACGTGTGTTCACTGCGCGCGCGTGTCGACTATGGGTGCCGACTGGGTAAAGCTAAAAGTGATATCTAAACCAGGCAAGGACTCGGATGTAACTCGCCACCGATTTAGCCGTGGATGGGCATCGAACTCAGGTTGGCAAGGCAGCCGCGTTGATGGCTCGTATCGGCTGTTGAAGGCGACTGTCAAGAAAAGCAAAGTATGGTAGAGAGACCACAATAGCGTCCCACGTGCTAAGAGTGAGTGTGGGGGGGGAGACGAGGGGCGGTGGTAGGGGTTGTGGGTGCGTGGGGCGAGGGGAGGGGGTAGGGGTGTGAACGTGGTTTAAACGCATGTATTTATGTGATTAAAAACACGGGGAAAGATAAACACGAGGAAAATTAAACTACACAGAAGCGTTCCATCATCAACCACAAGTGACACGTCCAGCCCCTCCCCTCGTCCCCCGCACCCACACTCCTAGCCCCTCCCCTCGTCCTCCGTACCCCTAGCCCCTCCCCTCGTCCCCCACACTCCTAGCCCCTCCCTTCTTCCCCCGCACCCACACTCCTAGCCCCTCCCTTCGTCCCCCGCACCCACACTCCTAGCCCCTCCCTTCTTCCCCCGCACCCACACTCCTAGCCCCTCCCTTCTTCCCCCGCACCCACACTCCTAGCCCCTCCCTTCTTCCCCCGCACCCACACTCCTAGCCCCTCCCTTCTTCCCCCGCACCCACACTCCTAGCCCCTCCCTTCTTCCCCCGCACCCACACTCCTAGCCCCTCCCTTCGTCCCCCGCACCCACACTCCTAGCCCCTCCCTTCGTCCCCCGCACCCACACTCCTAGCCCCTCCCTTCTTCCCCCGCACCCACACTCCTAGCCCCTCCCTTCTTCCCCCGCACCCACACTCCTAGCCCCTCCCTTCTTCCCCCGCACCCACACTCCTAGCCCCTCCCTTCGTCCCCCGCACCCTCACTCCTAGCCCCTCCCTTCGTCCCCCGCACCCACACTCCTAGCCCCTCCCTTCGTCCCCCGCACCCACACTCCTAGCCCCTCCCCTCATCCCCCGGACCCACACTCCCCTCACTTCTCCCTACCCACTGTGAAAACAGACGCTGCGTGTCCCTGTATCTCTCTTGTCCCTCCCATCCCCGGTCATTCATTCTCTCCCTCCTCTCCCCGACCGGCGTTCCCCCCCTTGCGTCTTCCTGCTGCTCATCTTGAGCCGGGCCTCCCTCTTTGTCCTGCCTTGGGGAACTTCCGTCCCAACCATATTATGTATGCAGGTGATCTGGTGATAGCCGGCCACTCAGAGCAGGAGTTGGAGATGCTCCTGATGAACCTGGAGAATGATACAAAGCAATGGTGCCTTACCGCCAGCCCCACAAAAACACAGCATCATTGTACGTTGTCAAATACTCCGCTCCCTCAACTCCCCATGAGTGATGGGGCAGTTCTGGAAAGAGTGGATAAGTTTCCCGTACTTTGGGCAAGTGTGCTCTTGACCAGCTCCGATTTGGCAACCCGAGGTCTCCCTCTGAATCAGTCGATCGGCAGTGTCTTGCCATCAGCTGCGTAACGCTGTGTGGGGCTACCTCAAAATGCACCGAGCGTGGCACAAGCGCCGTGGTGACGTCGCAGCCACCGAGTGATGAACGACGGATGTTGTTGTGCGTGCATGCACGCAATGTTGTTTGGACATGTATGGCGCGTATACTCCGTTTGTGTATACGCACACGTGTTCTCGTCTTAGCAGGTGCGCGTGTGTACGTCTGCACGCACGCCTGCACTCTAGCCAAGAACACTTGCGCGCGATGTGCGGCAAGAATGAATCGATTCGCTCGGCATCTGGAATCGTTTAATAAATACACGCCCTCGCCTTTACGTGTGTAATGTACACTTTGCATCGTGACTGCCTCCGCTTTGTGTCAGGCCTCGTGGGTTCACATGCCCGACTTTAGGGGCGGTGACATTAACTAAATGATAAACTATCGATTATTGTACCAGGTAGCTCTTTTTCAGAAGCGACCTGGCTATGACAAATGATAGTTCAACGAAGGTGGCTCATCATCGTGTGTACATTTATAGCAGAAAAATAATCGAAACCCACGTTGCTTCTAAATGTGGAAGAAAAAACCCGGAGGACCCGGATAAAAATCCAAACGACCACGGAGAGAAAGACGCCGCAAACTCCAAATATACAGCAGGCGTCAGGGTCTGGATCGAACCGACGACCTCCTGCATACCTGGCGAGGGAGATAACATCTCACAGCCACCGTGGCACCCCACTGCTTGGCGGATCGATTCCAGCGGCCGCCCTGCTCATAACTGCGGGTGGGAAAAAATAATTACCTTTATAAATGCGAAACTCTTATAGCCGAGATTATCACGAGCGTGCGATATTCATACATTGTAAGCTCTAAATCAGTGTTCTCTCTAATTTTCAGAGGGGGGACACTTTCATCAGTGTGAGGGCCGTCACACATTTGAAACCTCTGTGGGTTTGACAACAAGATGATGATGATGATGGGGAGTGTTGACACATGTCGTTGTATATTGTCGGGGGCCGCAACGTCAGGGGCCGCACTAAAGGCCACAAAGATCCGCCAGTGGCCCGCGGGCCTTGCATTGAAGAACACCGCTCTTAAAAATCATAGTTGACGTCATAGCTCATCTGACGTCATTCGCAAGAGATGGCCATTGCGTGCCGTGTTCAACACCCACACTGCAGGGCACATCGCTCCTGATACATTGTGGTATTCCCTCCTTCCATCTGTTATTCCCAAGTTCTTGCAATAATTATTATAATCAATTCAGGAAACGTGGTGACTGTTGTGCATTATCACTTCAAGAGTGATGTTTGTTGCTAGCCGGCTTACCGTCTTGTGCCTGTGCTCAGTAGCCGTGATCAAATATAAACACATTCCTGCGGAGGGAGCTGGTAGGAACGTTGGGTTGCTCGGTCAATGGCCAGGGTCAACGGCGGCGTGGTGTATTCCGCAAATATGCCCGACTGTGAGGGCGGGCACAAGCGGGCGTGAGTAGGTTAAACGTTGAGTTTTATAAGGGCACCACTGGGTGACCAGCCCCTCCCCACCCAGCCCCACCCCTCCCCTCCCCACCCAGCCCCACCCCACCCTCCCCACCCAGCCCCTCCCCAGCCTCCCCTCCCCACCCAGCCACACGACGGACACAATTATTCCATGTGGGCTGGTGTAACCAGGAGGTTCCTACCAGTATAAAGCGCTTGTGGATCATTTATACTGGTAAGAACCTCCTGGTTACACCAGCCCACAGGGGATTATTGCGTCCGCACTTTTCAGTCTTATTTTTCATACTTTCCTACTCAGAACCACGTGTCATAAGCAGATACACATTAAACATGAAACGTTGCGTCAACGTTGGAATGTGGTGGGAACCGTTGGAGCAATGTTGGTCCAACGCTGGCTGAAATTCCCTGGAGGGTCGTACGCATTTCTAAGTGTGGCGGAGCACCTATTAAAGCCGACGCGGCCTACGAGGGGTGGTGAGGTCCATATCACCAGATCAAGCACTCCTTTAACAACGTGTCTGGCGATGATACTGCTGCTGCTGCTGCGTGTGCTGCTTTGGCAGTCGTACACGAGCACACTTAGCAACACCACTCAGCACACATTCGACAATTACACGGTGGCCTTTAAAAAATAAAGTGTATACAGCGATAGCTCGGTTCACGTCCGGGGATGCGTTCCTGAAAAGTGCGACGACGGATATCGAAACGACGTTAAATGGAAGCGATTTGCAGAGTAGAGCGGTGGTTGAAGGCTCAGAGGCGACGGATAACGAGAAAGGATGGACGATGCTGTCAGCGACGTAAGTGTGGGTTGAGGCGACGCAAATCAGGTCGTGGTGTTCATAAAGTGACGACGTATTTGTGAAACGACGTAAAGGAGGGAGATATAAATATGGGTGTTACTGTACCGGCGTAGCCTGCACAACCCATAGAATAATAATAATAAAAACAACTCACCACGTTCGTAAATTGCACTGCTTTAAAGAGAAACATATAAAATAACCAATGTTTCAAAAGGACAGAGTCAAACAACGCGATATCAACGAATAGTGTGTTTAATCTGCTGCCAGGGCTGTTAAATCAGGTCGTGGTAGTAATTGAGTGACGACGTGTTTGCGAAACGGCGTAAAAGGGGTAGACGTCAATAACGGTATCACTGTGTAATATGCGACGTTTCGGGCAATGGCCCTTCGTCTTCTGAATAGCAAACGCAGAGAGGCTGGAGAGGTAGGGATACGGTTATCGAAGTGGGGACGGGAGGAGAGGGGGGGGGTGTGGAGGGTCCTGGTGATTTGGGGCGAGGTGGCCCTGGTAAAATATTCCATGAGACATGAAGCGTGAGGCTACAAGGGGGAGTCTTTGTGCTTCGTGCGAGTGCATGCGTCCGCGTTCACGTTGCTGACTCCGCGACGGAGTTGCTACACGAAGCATTGTGAGACTCGCTCCCCCCCACCACGCCATCACAGACACACGAAAGAGATTGGGAGAGAGCAAAAAAAACGACGAGCAAAAAACGAGATGCACCATTTTATCCGAAAGAGAATGAAGTTTTGCAAACACCAATAGCGGTCGACAGAGTTACGCTTGGTAAACAACAACCACCGCCATTCGCCACTAAGTGGCGGTGACGTTACTACGGCGCTTGTGCCAGGCTATGTGCACGCTGAGGCTATACAAAGATCCCCCGTATAACCTTAACAGACTGGAGGGGCAAGTGCTGTTAGCGAACACCTATAAAGGCCGGCACGGCACACGAGGGGGTGGGTGGCCAACACCACGCCCGGCCGCCTTTGTCTCACTAGCGGCGATGTTTACACATCGCACCAGGTACTCATTTGAGGCTGAGTCGACATAGGGGAGGCCCAGGACCGGTTTAGATAATCGTGGCTCGTGTTTGCCGTGAGTGGGAAACGAAACACGGGTCGCCAGTTTCGTAGTGCAGCGCGCTAACCGCTACACTACCGTTCCCCATTGAGGCTATACAAACACAGACGCACACACTCAGACACAAAGACAAAGATCCCCCTATAGCCTACACATACGAGTGGGGCAAGTGCTGTTAGCGAGCAAACCTATGACGGCTGGAATGGCGCACCAAGAGGTGGGTGGCCAGCACCACGCCCGGCCGCCTTTGTCTCCCTAGTGGCAATGTTTACGCACCGCCACATACCTCCCTCCCACTCCACACACACCATCCAATGCCTAATCCACTGGTGGTTGCAGACCTTCCGTCGCGGTGCAAATCGAGCCATCCCCACCATGATCGTCCCGTCTGGCGCGGGGTCAACCCACGTGACTCCTCCTTCGCCTGCCATTCCGTCACCGGTCTCTTCCTTTGGACACCGTCCCCTCTAGCGACGAGCTACAGCGCCGCGCTGTACGCGTGCGATTGGATGAGTCAACGTCGGCAGGAGTCAACATTGCCTGTAGCCAGACAAGTACAGGCTGGCAGACAGACAGGCATCGACGCTGGTAGGCAGGCGGAGTGGTAGTCAGACTGGTAGACTGATTGATGGTCACGAAAGTGCAATTGTCGGTGAACAGGTATGCGGGGCAGACAGGTGAGATGCCGGCAGATGTTCCCCCCTCAAGGATTTTCGAAGGCGCGTAAGCACAGATCATTGGTCGCAGCAGCGAAGTGTTCACATTCCGCGCTGGCGTGCCATTTAATACGTAATAATATTTATTGAACGCGAACAATACTCTTACTAAGCAGGACGCATGGCTGCCAGCCCGGATGTGGTGGGAGGACGACCATTCTGGTTCAAGGGGAGCGATGGGGTTGGGTCTGAGACCGAGGTCTGGTTGTGTTGTGTGAAGCCGCGTGGCTCAATCCGCTTAAGCATCTGGTTAATATCGGGCCAACAGCCACCCCCGTGGATGTTGTTGAGTGCCCCTATCGCACCACAAGCATTGTGGGGATATGGCTGAAATCAGGGACACATTTTTCATGCGCAAAAAATGTAAAAACAATTCTGGGACGCTGATAGAAAGGATTTTTCGGCGTAAGGCACTAGCACTAGGCGGCAAGCAAGGTAGGCATTTCTATAATAATCATGTTTGGTTTAGGTCTTATTGGCGAGCGAGATGGTTGTGACAGGTCAAGGATAAATCCCGGAACGTCGTTCCAGAGTGTCCCAGCGGTGGTGCAAGGGCAGCACGCTGCGCTACGAACCCCGTGACCAGAGTTAAATCCCCGCTCACGGTCAACAGCAGTGACAATTATCTGAACCGGTCATGTGCCTCCCCTAGGTTGACTTAGCCTCAAATGAGTACCTGTTGCGGTGTGTAAACATCGCCACTAGGGAGACAAAGGCGGTCTGACGTGGTGCTGGCCACGCACCCCCTGGTGTGCCTTCATAGGGTTTCGCTAACAGCACGTGCCTCAACAGTGTGAATCTTTGTCTCTGCGTTTGCTGACCGAGTGTCTCCTGTGTGAATGTGCGCGCGTGATCATTGCGTGTACGATGTCGCACACAGCACTGCCGCTCGTTCCTAAAACAAAACACGTGAGCGCAATCGTTAACAACATGAAGCTCAAAAGAAATAACTTCGTTTAATGATTTCACGTCGTGTTCTTTAACTTTTTTTGGAGTTCGCTTGAAGCAATGCAAATGCAACATTCCACGGCGAGACCTTTAGTCTGCGTACACACATCGCTTTTGTGCGCGATCGGACACTTGTTTGCACGGTTCGTGGCACGCGGTGGGAAACTATCTTTCATCTGCGCGAATGTTTTCATTCCTGCCTTGAGACGGGGCGAAATGACCTCTTATCTGTTGAATAATAGCGAATCGCCTGCTCGTTGCGCGACATTATACATGCCGCACGAGTGTGTATACCGAACGCGGACGAAGGGTGCCTACAACATCTCCCGAGTGGTCTGGCTGCTGTGGAGGGAGCGGGGGGGGGGGTGGTGCTCACGAGGGACCCACCACCTCGTGGAGGTCCCTCCGCCAGCAGTGGCTTGATACAGCACGCGTGCTGTGACGGTTCCACCTGAAGACGGAAGCTTGTGTTGCCTCCGAAACGTCGTGCTTTTTATTTTATTTTTATTTTACTTTTATTAATTTTAATTTTAATTTTTTACCCATGTGACTTTACCGAAAAAACCTAAGAATAGAGAACGAGCACTTGCACGGCCGCAACTTTACCTTTCGCCGAGGGCTTGCAGTGAAGGGTCGGAGCGGTGGCGCAGCGGTTAGCGCACCGACGTTACGAACTCGGCCGAGTTGAGTCGAATGCCAGTGGCGAATATTTGAGCCGGGTTCTGGGCCTCATGTGATGAGTACTCGGCGCGGCGGGTAAACCTTCGGCACTGGGAAGACAAAGCGGCCGGGGCGCGGTGTTGGCCACCCACCCTCCTCGTACCGAGCCGGCCTTCATAGTTTCTCGCGAATAGCACTTGCCCCGACAGTCTGTGTGGGCGATACGGGGCATTTATTTTTGTATGCGTACGTGAGTTGCGCGTGCTCACGCAGTGATCAAGAAGTGAATCTCGCGGACTCGGCGTGATGGGCGGGGTCAAGGCTCTCCAAGGTCTCCGTCCACGTCTCGAGGTTTGCTCGTGGCGCCGGGGGGGGGGGGCGGGGGGCGGGGAGTGCGATGCGGGAGAGGATTACAAGGAGGTTTTCGCCGTTCGAACAGCGACGTCGAGCGGGGAGGACGCACTGCACTGCCGCTTCCACGGCACAACGGAGCGTGGACGTGGCCACACTTGGCCTCTTCCTTACCCTGACACGAGCCCTATCCCGGACACGAACTACGTCACTATCCCTAGCACTAACCCTCGTCCCTGACACCGGTTCTATCCCAAACACTAGCCTCGAATGAACCATAACAATAGCCCTGTCTTAACACGAGCCTTAAACCTGCCCAAATACCCGACTTCAAAACTAGCCATAACTACAAGAGTAGCCCTAACACCAGCCCTGCGCCTAACAATAACACGAGTCATATCTCTCGTCCGAAGAACGGGTGAAATCTGAACAAATCATGATCCTCCCCCGCTGCGTCCACCACCAACCCGCACGGACCAACGTGGCGAAGTTGTCGCCATCAGTCCCCGTGACAGAACCGGCGTGGGGAGGCCTTCATCCGGCAGTTCACTGACAAACCGTGGAAACAAAAAATCCGGTTCACGACTCGATTTGAGCGATCAGCCGCGGTCATGTAACCTGACCGGTTGGATGGAACAGAACTCGATTTGAATCGTTCATATATATTTATATTAAATAAACAACCAATGAGCGGCGCTATTGGTCACGTACCGTCCGATTGTATGCATTTAATTGTGAATGTATTAAGTGTCGGGTCTTGTTTCTCCATGTGTAGCGATCTGACAGGCCAGCTCCGGCTTGGTATTAGCGTGCGAAACGACACATTGCGTCGGCCTGCATCTTGCTTCCTGCAGTGTGCGTGTGCGTACATTCATTCTATGCAGTGTCCTTTACCTTCATCCCCTCCCGGCAATGTCCCGCAAAGTCTGAGCGTACGAGTCTCTTTATAAACTCTATCTCTCTCTCTATGGAACTCGATGCGTGTCTGTGTAAGTCGTCGTCACTGCGATGTCACGTGACTGCCGCCACCGCCGACGGCGGCTTTGGCCTGCGGTCGTTCTTGTAACAGAGCTGCTGAGCCCTGTGGGACCGCCGTGGCAGCCGACAGCGCGAGTCTGAGTCTTGTTATCTTACTCAGCGAAAGCGGGCTTGGCCACTTTCTATCGGCTCGAGCGTCAGAAGTCCACGGGAAAGCAATGACTTGGTTCGTCGACGTTGTGGGTTGTCGGTTTTACGCGTGGCAGGCTTTCGCGAGCAATGTCATCCGTAATACAGTTGTTTTGGGTTAGATGGCGTAAATATATATAAATGTGTCGTTAAAGCCGCCACCACCCGACACAGCCAATTAGTAAGGTTTGTCACGTAAACAGAACGTGCAAATTCGTTGCTAGTGTAGTGACGCACTCGGAGACACGAGGAGTAGGAGGAGGCACTCTATTTATGAACAGCCTTCGCAGTCCACACAGAGTAACTACAGCTCCCAGTCAGGGCAGCTGGCAGACTGCCTGACTGACGGCGCCGAGATGGTGAAGACGCAGACGACTCCAGCAGTACGACGAGGGGATCCCACTCCAAGCGACAGCCCCGAGCCCTCGCTCGGGGTCGCCTTTTATCCTCAGCAGCGTGGCCACGCCCCCCTTCTAGAACTTACCAGCGGGTTACCGGGCTTACCTCACGTGCCCCCTCTGTCGTCTTTACCCTACATCCCGTGCGGAGTGTTACAGGTTTAAATTGCCACTCGTATCGTCAATTGTTTAGCGACTTTGTTGCTCGTGACTTTTGTGTTGCTAGTTTGTCTTGACCATGGAGTGCCACGTTGCTGCTTTCTGTATATAAGTTATTCCATCTGACCTTTTCTTGCCAGTATCAAAGTATGAAAAATAAGAATAGGTGTTCGCCTTTCTGGCAATACAATAGGTGTTAAGATATGTAGACCAATCGGTTTCAAGGAAAATGCACATATTATAATTATCAGAGCATGTTCGTGTGTATTTTCACCACAACTACGTGTGGTTAATGCAGACTTTATTCCTTGCAACATGTATCTATTTGGTTTTTGAACTTCTTAAGACTTGTTTTATTGCCAGAAAGGGAAAACTCTATTCTTGTATTTCAGGAGTTATTCCATCACTTCCTGCCAATACATTTCCATCGGTTGTTATGGTGACTATCATCAGATAAAAATTACGCAGACCATACGCAGATGATATACCAATTTTATATTGAGGCTAAGGGAGTGAGAACGTACAATGCACAAATCATACAAAACTAGAAAACAATACAAACGAGACCAAAAATCTTGATTTGAAGCTTTCGTGACTGCAGGAATCCATACTCTTGGGTTCTTTCAGTAAAGTCACGTGGGTACAAAAAATAATAATAGATCACGACGTTTCGATCGCAACAAAAAGACGGTCGCTTGTTGTTGCGTTCGAAACGTCGTGATCTATTATTTTTTCTACCCGCGTGACTTTACCGAAAGAACCAAAGAGGAAAGAGACGAATACTCCAGAGAAAAGGAGGGATTTCTGCTGCTCTGGCAGTAGTGCGCACATCACACAAAACACGTGTCAATAACACTGGTCAACAAAAAAAAATGTTTTAGCTGGCCTGGACTTTTGCAGCTGTTTTAGACTAATTTCAGGGTGCTGATTCCAAATCTGATCTCAAATTTGCTCTATCACATCATTTTTATGCTATCGGCACACCCCACATTCATTGATTTTACCCGAAATTAACTCTGTCACTTAGGATTGCAAGTTGTTGCGAGTCAGTGACTGCTTTTGTGTTAAAATATGGTGCTGTATTTTTAGGATAGTGTGTTTATAATATTATTTTATGTAGATATCCACATTTATTTAATATTTTTCTTCTGCAGTTCTTTTGAAAATGCAATATTTCATATCTCAAAAACCTGGAATCAGCACCACAAAATTACCTTAAAACCGTTGGAATACCTTATGCCAGAAAAAGTGTGTTGACCAGTGTAATACGGCTATAAAAGTGAATACTCTACGTATCGTAGGCGACGTTTCGGTCAATAGTTTATCATAACAGAGCTTTTGAGGAAAGGATATTGCCCAAAATGTTGCCTGCTTTCGTCATTTCCGCTTCATTAATCAAATTGTGACTCCGAGGAGGAGGTCAGGTGACCTGTGATCCTCACGGCGATTATTCAAACTCATCATCAGCAGCCACGATCCATCCACTGCTGGACGAAGTCGTCCAAAAACCGTCGCTCTCTCTCTCACGAGACCTGCACGGCGACCTCAAACAATCCACCCGTAAGCACCTGCACGTAATAGGTCGATTACGCCGCTCCATCTCTTGCGGCGCACGTAACCCGCTCCGATCTGGAAGGGAGGGGGCAGTGGATAGTCGTGCGTGCCACGTGGCTGACCGGCGCCCCACGTGTTCGCAGAGGCTACCAACGCCGCCATCTGTTTGGGGGGATCTTTCGCCTACCGGATAGATCAATACATGAGAAGGGGTAGGCGGTGCGTATGCATGCACCACAAGTAGGGGGGTGCGGGGTGCCGCGGTGGGTGGAATTGAATGCGAGTGGAAACAAAAAAAGGAGAGAGAGGAGACGGAGAAAGATTCCGTCATTAATCCATCTCCAGAAGAACAGCTGAGCCGAGGAACAGAGAGTGAGTGAGTGGAGGGAGGAGGCTGGGAGGAGTTTGTAGGGGTGAAGAGGGGACGATGAGGGAGGACGGGTTGATAAAGTGGGGGGGGAGGAGAGGGGAGGGGTTGGAGGGTGAGGAGGGGGTTGAAGGTTATAGGGGAAAGGGCGCCTATGGGAGTGCTGTGAGTGGATGTGGTTGTCGAGGCAATGTACCCATTACTCGATGCATCGATTGAAATAAATCCCCCACGCTGCCGACTCACGCGCCATCGGACGACGCGTGGCAGAATTGAATGTTTCGTGATACGTACGTTGTAATAAAAAAAATATAAAACGTCAGCGTTTAACGGCGAAAAGAAGTCCACAGACAGAGGCTTGACCCAACTCTCTCAGGTCGCGTTGACGAGACGAAGAGATAAGAATGCAGAAAATGTGCTTTACTTAACACTGAGTCGCGAGGCTCATTTTCAAGAGGGTCCTGCTACGTAAGAATGTGTGGCCGTGCCTTCAAATTAACGAGCGTTTGTTTGAGTTCATGCTGTTAGGAAGCCGCAGAGCCCGGAGAAAACCCCGAATAGGAGGAGGGGGGGGAGGGACTAGACTTTGGACTGTCAACATCCTGGCCACATCTCCCAGCCGCGCGCCTACAACGCCTGGCAAGCCCTGGAGATGAGGTGCATTGGCCTGGTGGCATTGTACGGGCAGGGTGGTGGACACAACACCAACATCAAGCCCATGGAGTCCATCGCAGCATATCGCAATCTCCTGCCCCGCAGAGACCGTCTCTCGACATCGCAGCGAGATGCCATCCCTCGGACACTCACTCAACCCACCGCGCGACCTCAATGGTTGCAGAGAAATAACGACGCATCGTTCGTGGGGCGCAGACATATGTAGAGGAGTGAAATGGGGACGTGACGTCAGGTGTGCCGTTCAGTGCGATGACGTCACGTCTCCTAGAGTACTTAAGGGAGACCCCGTGACGAAGGCGGGGTCACTGTGGGAACGGGTGATGGTAGAAGGGTAGAGAGGGAACCAGGGGTAGAGGGATCAAGAGGTGAGTCTGAAGAGAAGCCGGTGGTAGCCGTAGAGGTGCTTCTCTCTCCGGTCGGTGGAGTTGGCAGAGTCCCCGATCCGACACGAGAGAGAGAGAGACCGGAGCTAGCCGGGCTGCGACCAGACAGAGCAGGGTCGTGTGGCGGGACTCAGTGTGGGACCCCTAATCCCTGGGAAGTTGTATACCCTGGTGTGTGTTATTGTTATATCCTTGATAAACCTTTGGCGGAAGCCTCTCAACTTACCTGCGTCTTCCGAGTGCGTGCGTGGGAACTCCTCAACACATCTAACAGACCGCCAGCTGGACACAAACAACGACAACAACAACAACAACAACGACAACAACAACAACGACAACGACAACAACAACGCCCCGTTACCCTCGGGATGGGGCGCCAGGTCTGCCCGTCCCGAACTCAGAATCCGCATCTAGAGTGGAGGAATCTGATGAGCTACGATTCATTTTTTTTCTCCTTCACAGATGTCCACTACAACACGCGCCCCGCACTTTAGACGGCCCCTGCCTGTTACGCATCTCCCATCAGACACCTCCTGGCCCGGCTCAAATCCCATCACCACCAACACCAACACCCCCCCCACCCCCCGCGTGTTGATGATGACGACGACGACGACGATGATTACGAGTATGATTACGAGTATCTGTGTAAGCGGAGGAGGGGGGAGGGATTCGAGCGGTGTCCGTTTGGTGCCGCGCCGCGCCCGCACCCCGGTCGCTAATTTGGAGACGGGGGGATTAGTGCTCGGAGAGACGAGCGAGTAATAGGGCGAGCTTTAGGGAGCGGGGGGGGGGTTGAGGGGACTCGCTAACTGAGCGCTTCGCTGACAGACGAAGGGGTCAGGCGCTGTCGAGGGAGCGAGTTCCAAATCCCACGATAATCCGCTTATGCACGCAGTGTGTGTGTGCGTGTGTCAGTGTGTGTGTGTCAGTGTGTGTGTGTTAGTGTGTGTGTGTCTGTGTGTCAGTGGGGTGTGTGTGTGTCAGTGGGCCATGTGTGTGTCAGTGGGCCGTGTGTGTGTGTGTCAGTGGCGTGTGTATGTGTGTCAGTGGGCCATGTGTGTGTGTGTAAGTGGCGTGTGTGTGTGTCAGTGGGCCGTGTGTGTGTGTATGTCAGTGGGCCGTGTGTGTGTGTAAGTGGCGGGTGTGTGTGTGTCAGTGGGGTGTGTGTGTACGTGTGGGGAGCAGTGGTGTAGCGGTTAGCGCTACGCTGCGCTACGAACCTGGCGACCCGAGTTAGATTCCCGTTCACGGCCAACACCAGTGACGATTGTCTGAACCGGTCCTGGGCCTCCCCTAGGTCGACTCAGCCTCAAATGAGTACCTGATGCGGTGTGTAAACATCGCTATTGGAGAGACAAAGACGGTCGGGCGTTGTGCTGGCCACCCACCCTCTCGTGTACCATTCCGGCGTCATAGGTGCTCGATAACAGCACTTGCCCCAACAGGCTGTCCAGACTATACGGGGAATCTTTGCCTTTTTTGTGTTTCTAAGTGGGGTGTGTGTGTGTGTCAGTGGGGTGTGTGTGCGTGTCAGTGGGGTGTCTGTCAATGGGGTGTGTGTGTGTGTGTCTGTGTCAGTGGGGTGTGTGTGTGTGTGTCAGTGGGGTGTGTGTGTGTCTGTGTCAGTGGGGTGTGTGTGTGTGTGTCAGTGGGGTGTGTGTGTGTGTGTGTCAGTGGGATGTGTGTGTGTCTGTGTCCATGTTTGTGTCAGTCTTACATAACTGGTGCTATGTGTAAACATCAATATTCGGGAGATAAAGGCGGTTGGGCGTGGTTATGGCCATCCACCCCGTCGTGTGCTGTGCTGGTCTCAATATGTACTCGTTAAACTGCACTTGCCACAACAGTCTATGAAAGGATATACTGTACGGGGAATATTTATCTTTGTTATTTGTGTTGGTGGGGAGTGTGTGACGGACAGAGGGGGCTGGAGAAGACGTTTGACTGACGTGGTTCAGGAGGATGTGGAGCCGAGTGGACTTGCCTATGACCGGTACCAGCGGTGTCAAGACCGGCCTCTGTGGAGGAGGAGGAGGAGGTTCGCGAAAGACGCTACCGGGCAGTTGGAGGCAGTCGCCCTCCACAAACAACGGAGGGCAGAGGAGCGACGCTCAGAGCGCTGGGGAGATGAAAGGCAGAGGATTGGCACGGCAGAGATCACAGGCGGTGCGCCTCTGCCAGTCATCTCAGTCAGGCAACCCATAACATCTGTGTCTGTCCCGGGACTTAACAGCTAGTGAGTCTCTCACTTTTCAACATGATGGCTTCAAAGTGCACCTAGCCTGGCACACGCACTGTGGTGACGTTGCCGTGGCGAATTGCAGCTGCTCTTGCGTGTCTTGGGCATGCGCTAACGGCACTTGTCCCAACAGTCTGTTAAAGAAACATATTCTTGCGGAGGGAGCTGGTAGGAACGTTGGGTTGCTCGGTCAATGGCCAGGGTCAACGGCGGCGTGGTGTATTCCGCAAATATGGCCGACTGTGAGGGCGGGCACAAGCCGGCGTGAGTAGGTTGAACGTTGAGTTTTATAAGGGCACTACGGGGTGACCAGCCCCTCCCCACCCAGCCCCACCCCTCCCAACCCCCACCCAGCCCCACCCTCCCCACCCAGCCCCTCCCCACCCTCCCCACCCCACCCCACCCTCCCCACCCAGCCGCTCCCCACCCTCCCCTCCCCACTCAGCCCCTCCCCACCCAGCCCCTCCCCACCCTCCCCTCTTCACCCAGCCCCACCCCTCCCATTTTTGGATGCACGACAGACGGACGGACACAATAATCCCCTGTGGGCTGGTGGAACCAGGTGGTTCCTACCAGTATAACAATTGGTTTTACCCCTTACTGGCAATAGAAAAAAAGTGTGAAGGTGTTAAAACACAAAACAGAAACCTTTTGCAAGGAATCATGTCTGCAATCACCACGCATGCCTGTGGTGAACATGTAAACAAACACATGCTCTGGTAATAGATGCATTGTCTTTGAAAGTGAGTGGTTATATTTTTTATTCTGGCATGAAAGGTCCCAGTGTATTAAAGGTTGCGCGGTCGATCTTAGTTGTTTTTTTTTCTTGGTGTGTGAGTACAGTATGCTAGTCTGGCAGAGATGACCTCCAAAACGAATTCCTGAGCGATGGTGGCGATTGTGTGAAGGCTGCTTTGGTGACATCAATAAACTGCTTTGGACCACAGAACACACTCTTCAGAATGAGCATGATGCCCGACTGGTCCCCCCTTTAAAGGAACGGGACCTGAGTGATTGTAACAAAACGGATAACTTCCCAAATCTTTTTGCACGCTAAGGAGAACAATATTACAATTGTTGTTGATGTTACCAGGTGAAGGTCCACTGAGCTGCATAGCTCTGTTTCAGAAGCGACTTAGCCACAAATGATAGCTCAACGAAGTGGCTTATCACGTGGCCATTTCTAGCACGTTGATTCTAAACGTGCAGGGAAAAACCGGAGGACCCGGATAAAAATCCACTTGAATACGGGGATAGAGACATTCAAACACCAAATATACCGGTGTCAGGCTTGGGATCGAACCCACGACCTTCTGTGCAGAGATGGAGGGAATTTCAACAGTAACTACATCTATCTATACTTTACTGACCTGGTCATGGCCAACGATACCACGAAGAGGTCAGGCCTTTGCGTTTGTATTTGTATTTTTGGGGTCCCTGAGCTCCCCACGATCATTAAGGACCTTCATGATGTAGGGCAGGCCATGGCAAAGCTGCGTGGCCGGGAGGCAGAGCCATTTCCTGTTCACCTTAGGGTGCAATAGGGATGTCCTCTGGCCCCTACACTATGAAACATATTTATTTCGACAAGGTAGTTTGATAAGCTTTCCATTGCAGTACTGGGGGAATTTACATCTGGTGTAAATACAATGGGAGGCTGATCGATGCCCATGTGCAGTCAGAGGATGAACTCCCATATTGGTCAACTAAGTTATGTATGCTGATGATCTGGCAATTGCTGCTCTCTCTCTCTGAGATGGTGTTGGAGACTGTTTAAACGTGAGCTTGAAACCGAGAGGTGGGGTCTAACCATCAGCCCCTCCAAAGTAAAGCATCTGCCTGGTTACTTTCTAACATATTTGTGAGTGTGTGTGAGTGGGTTATGTGTGTCCGTGTGTGAGTGTGTGTCAGATGTGGGGAGCGGTAGTGTTGTGGTTAGCGTGCTGTACTACGAACCCGGCGACCCGAGTTCAAATCCCACTCACGGTCAAGATCAGTGACGGTTATCTGAACCATTCCTGGGCCTTCCCAAGGTCGACTCAGCCTCAAGTAAGTACCTGGTGGGATGTGTAAACATCGCCACTCGGGACACAAAGGCGGCCGGGCACGGTGCTGGCCACCCACCTATTCGTGTGCCGAGCCGGCCTTCATAGGTGCTCACAAATAACACCTTCTCCAACAGTCTGTTAAGACTCATCGGGGGATCTTTGTCTTTGTCAGCAGTCCGTGTCTGGGATTTGCAGGTCCGTTTGTGAGTAGCGCGGTTGTGTAAATATGGTGTGTATGAGTCGATTGGTGTGAAAAGTGTGTGTGTGGGTCAATAGTGTGTGTGTGTGGATCAATGCTTTGTGTTGGTCTATGGAACAATGCGGTGTGTGCAGTTGTGGGCATGGTACGTGTGTACCCTATTGGCCACCCACCTCCTCGTATGCCGTGCCGGCCTTCATATGTGCTTGCTAACAGCATTTGCCCTAACAGTCTGTTAAATGATTTAGGTGGGGGGGGGAGTCTTTTTGTATGCCCTGTATGAGTTTATGGGTTAGTAGGGGGTGTGTCAGTGGCGTGTCTGCGTGATCATGTATCTGTGTCTGTGCAACTGAATCTGGGGTTGAATGAGTCAGTGTGCGTGTGTGAGTGTCGGCGGGGGGGTGTGGGTCCATGTGCCACAGTGTGTGACAGCGGGGAGCGGTGGCGCAACGGTTAGCACACTGCTCAACGAACCCAGCGCAACGAGTTCGATTCCCGCTCACGGCCAAACAGCAGCAGCAACGGTTATCTGAATCAGTCATGGCCCTCCCCTAGGTCGACTCAGCCTCAAATGAGTAGCTGGTGTGGTGCGTAAACATAGCCACTGGGGAGACAAAGGTGGTGGCGCGCGGTTCTGGCCACCCATCCCCTCGTGTACCGTGCCCGCCTTCATAGTTTCTCGCTAACGGCACTTGCCCTAACGGGCTGTGAAGGCTACACGGGGGATCTTTGTCTTTGACAGGGAATGAGTCAGTGTGTGGCTGTGTGTGTGTGTCAGTGTTGTGTGCCCCCATGTGTCTGTATATATGTCAGTGTGCGTGTCTGTAACTGTGTCTGGGTGTGCACGTGTGTATGTGCGTGAGTCACTCTGGGTGTGTGAGTCAGTGTGAGTCATTGTATAGGGAACGGTAGTGCAACGGTTGGAGCGCGTTACGCTACGAACCCGGTGACTCGAGTTCGATTCCCGCTCACCGGTTCTGGGTCTCCCTTAGGTCGACTCAGCCTCAAAATGAGTATCTGGTGCGGTGTGTAAACATCGCCACTAAGGAGACAAAGGCGGCCGAGCGTGGTGCTGGCCACCCACCCCTCCCCCCGTGTGCCATCCTGGCCTCCATGAGTGCTACTCGCTCACAGCACTTGCCCAAGCATTGGTCTTTGTACATCTACGTGTGTTTCTCTGTCCGGTGGAGGCTGGCGAAGGACGCTAATGGGAAGTCTAGGGAGCGACGCTTACAACAACGAACACAGGGCCGGGAGGATAATATTCATCAAGTTGGCACATTGACACATCGGCACTGTGACACGTTGACTCGCTGTACACCTTGGCTTGTTGTTGTTGAGTGTGTGTCTCTGTGTCCGTGTGTAACTCTATTTGCGTACGTTTGTTTTACCTCTATGTGTGTCTGTGTGTACCTCAATGTGTGTGCCATGTGTGTGTCTCAATATCTGTGCGTCTCTGTGAACTGTGCGAGTAAATCGAAGACAATGAAACCTCTTAAGTTAAAACTTCTCGAGATTTCTCAAGACGCGCAAGGCCATCGGATTATCGATTCATTGTTTTGTATCGGAACAAAAACACAGCCAATCATTACCCCCGTTTTCATTTACCACCTCATCTCACATTCCGTGTTCTCACAGCCCACGTGGATGGGTGGAGGTCGTCCGACTGCATCGCAGTCAGGATTGTAATGGATGCGTAATGCATCGATTCAAATAGCTGATTCAGCTCGCGGTGCTCGGATTATATTGGCTATGTATGACAACAATATGCAAATGTTACGTCAATTGTATTCATTAGGCTAACGAAGTAAAACGAAAAATACGACGACCATTTGAGGCACAAAACGACAAAAGCTGCAAATTAAAAGTGTCAAAACGAAACAAATGAGAACAAAATGTACGTCGTCAAGAATTGAATTGTGTCAAACCTGACGACGGTGGAGGAGGTGGTGGTGATGGTGAGGAATTGGGGAGGATGGAGACACAGGGAGACACAGTGAGACACAGGGAGACACAGTGAGACACAGGGGAGACACAGTGAGACACAGGGAGACACAGTGAGACACAGGGGAGACACAGGGAGACACAGTGAGACACAGTGAGACACAGTGAGACACAGGGAGACACAGGGGAGACACAGTGAGACACAGGGAGACACAGTGAGACACAGTGAGACACAGGGAGACACAGGGGAGACTGAGACACAGTGAGACACCGGGAGACACAGTGAGACACAGGGAGACACAGGGGAGACACAGTGAGACACAGGGGAGACACAGTGAGACACAGGGAGACACAGGGAGACACAGTGAGACACAGGGAGACACAGTGAGACACAGTGAGACACAGGGGAGACACAGTGAGACACAGGGAGACACAGTGAGACACAGGGAGACACAGGGGAGACACAGGGAGACACAGTGAGACACAGGGAGACACAGGGGAGACACAGTGAGACACAGGGGAGACACAGTGAGACACAGGGAGACACAGTGAGACACAGGGAGACACAGTGAGACACAGGGAGACACAGGGGAGACACAGTGAGACACAGTGAGACACAGGGAGACACAGGGGAGACACAGTGAGACACAGGGGAGACACAGTGAGACACAGGGAGACACAGGGGAGACACAGTGAGACACAGGGGAGACACAGTGAGACACAGGGAGACACAGTGAGACACAGGAAGACACAGTGAGACACAGGGAGACACAGTGAGACACAGTGAGACACAGGAAGACACAGTGAGACACAGGGAGACACAGGTGGTTTGACAACAACGCAGCACAGTCGTTATCATACTTTTTCGTTCTTTCGCTAAAGTCACGTAGGAAGAAATAACATAAAATAAATGTTTGCCCTTGGGGGGCGGGGGGGGGTAGCGATCGCTTTCCCCGATTTGCATTCGCCGTTATGTTTTAATGGACCTCACCGTCAACTCGTTTATACAACAACTCGCTTTACTACCCGGCTTCGCCCGGGACTTGGATTATTGTCTTGGATTGATGCACGGCCTACGCGGAGGGTTTCGGGGGGGGGGGGGGGTGCGTGACGTCCGCAGGCACACTGTGTGACGCTGCCGCATGCGGGTGACATGACAGAGATGTGACGTCACCGCTCACTTGCGTGCAAAATATATCCATTATTGCTACCCCCCCCCCCCCCCAAATGTTTTTAATACAAAAGTGTATTTTAATAATTTTGCATGCTGTACAGTCTGGAAAGTACCCACATGGCAAATTTCTAATTTGTTGCATGTCGGGAAGTACGCTAAACATTTTGAACAGACACACATATTCATACATTTCCCTTTTACATATATAGATGACTATGAATATAAACGAGTCGACTGTAAGTACGCATGAAGTTGAAACGTGCGCGATTCGCGAGTTCAGAGCGCGATTACTGTCAGACTGAGGACGAAGCGGGCAGCAGAGGCAGCCGTGCCTCATCTTGGCAGACACATTCATTTTCAAACAGTAACAACATTCTACAAGCACCTTCCCCTGTGCCGGTGGTCTGGCGCATACCCCCCCGCGAATACCGGAGTCAGGCGGGGTCGCGAATAGGGAATTGGGAAACATTTAGTAACTCGCGAAAATTCGAACGTTCAGTGCACTCAATTGGGATTAAACCCAGCAACATCGCGCCCCCACTCTCCTCCTCCTCCTGTGGAACTATGATGTTCAAGTTAATTTATGAGGTATAGCCCTGTGAGCCATTCGGCTCTTGAATCGGGCGCAACCGCAACAAACAGAAAACAAAAACATGAACAAGAAAACATCTTAAAGTGACTAAGTGCAAACAGAAAATCCAAGAAAAGACAGCAAAATATTGCAGAAAAAGCACCGTACACCAACACTGTGTGCAAAAATCCCAGTGGGATGCAAGTCAAACAGCAACAACTACAAGACATTTCGATTTAAAGCTTTCGTGACTGCAGGGATTCATCTTCTTGGTTCTTTCGGTAAAGTCACGTAGAAGGGAAGTAATAAAATAATAAAAATAAAACATAATAAAACAATTCTCACGACGTTTCGGCCACAACGCAAGCAGCCGTCCTCAGGTGAAGAACAGGTCTGTCAGAAAGACAGCGTCTGAATGAACACCACCAGGCTTGGCAGCGTATATTGAAGCTGGGTTGGAGGGGGAACAGCGCCTTGACAAAGGAATTTGCATATCAAGACAGAATTCGTTTAGCATTAGAAGAAGTTACAGCAGCAGATGTTAGTGTAAATGCGTTTGGTATTACCTTAGAGTCGCGGCATCTCTTCAGAAAGGTGAGAGACTCAAGACATCTTAGATTAAGGCCATCAGTCTAACTCTGTACTACAACAAACAAATATGGCTATATCACAGACTGTGCCTGTGAGGCTCCGGGCCCTATTACAATGCCACGTGTTTGCAAACGTACTGAATCGTGTATTCCGATACTGAACTCCGCGCTGAGCTATTGCGAATTGTATCGAGGGGTGCTGACGTGACAGATAGAGTCTCGGTCAAATATGTGTGTTTGTAGATCCGTTCACTGAATGTCGAAACCGAACCGAATTTCAAGGGCAGAGTTTGCTCGCATTGAATCAATGCTGCTGAAATGATGCAATTCCAGACAAGGGTTTTTTTTGTTGACGGTATGTGTAAAGAAATATGTTTTATTTTTATTTTCTGTGGAATGACACAAGGAGGTGTATAATCTGATTATTCGTGTTATTGCGTCACGGTCCGCGGTTTGCAAGTTAAGAGGGGATGAGTCAGGCCACAGATCCCAACATCCGGCTCCATAAAATACCTTATATGGTCCTCTCTTCCGCCCCCACCCCCACCATCCCCCCCCACACTCCGCCCTCCATTAACTTGCATTATTATCAATGACACACTAAGTGGAAATGTGCCTGCAGGTGTTTTATGAAAGTGAGTGAGAGGTGATAGGGGCAAAAGGTGGGGCAAAAAGTGGGGTGGTGGTGGTGGTGGGGTGGTGGTGGTGGTGGTGGGGTGGTGGTGGTGGTGGTGGTGGGGTGGTGGTGGTGGTGGTGGTGGGGTGGTGGTGGTGGTGGTGGTGGTGGGGGTGGTGGTGGTGGTGGTGGTGGGGTGGTGGTGGTGGTGGTGGTGGTGGGGTGGTGGTGGTGGTGGTGGTGGGGTGGTGGTGGTGGTGGTGGTGGGGTGGTGGTGGTGGTGGTGGGGTGGTGGTGGTGGTGGTGGTGGGGTGGTGGTGGTGGTGGTGGTGGTGGTGGGGGTGGTGGTGGTGGTGGTGGTGGGGTGGTGGTGGTGGTGGGGTGGTGGTGGTGGTGGTGGTGGTGGGGTGGTGGTGGTGGTGGTGGTGGGGTGGTGGTGGTGGTGGTGGGGTGGTGGTGGTGGTGGTGGTGGGGTGGTGGTGGTGGTGGTGGTGGTGGGGTGGTGGTGGTGGTGGGGTGGTGGTGGTGGTGGCGTCGGGGATGTTATTCCCGTCTCACAGAGCTGGGTTTTCTCCGGGTTTTCCAGTTTCCTCCTCCCACGCGAAAACCGAACTCTCATGAATAATGGGATCCCACGGCCAAACGTCGCAATCTTTTGTAGCAGGGCCCCCTTGGTGAACGAAATACACGGTCTTGAAACTGAGTGAGGCTTTCCGGAATAGCTAAATTATATTACCGAAAGAACCAAGAATATATTGCTGTTGTTATCAATCAGACACATTGCCTGCACTGTTAGGAGAAGCGAGTGGGGCATGGATAGAACTCTGTGGGTAGGGGGAGATATGATGGTCGAGTCTAACGACGGATTAGCAGCTAAAGGAGAGAGCACGCACAAGAGGACGTTGTCAGGCGGGGATGATGATGATGATGTTGTAGTTGAAATCTTCTCATCGTGCAGGGAGCTCTACGGACTGATAACATCGCAAGATCGTGAGAGACGGCCACGGCTTATGGGGAGATCCTTCATCCAGCAGCGGGCAGCATTCATTGCTTCGCGCGTCACGTGGGGCGTGTTGAACAATCATCGGGCGCGTGCAGAGTGTAACAAGGCAATTTGTATTTGAATTTGGCCTAAATTGGTAAACGCCGGGAAGACGGAGTGTGGTGGTGGTGGTGGGCCGCGACAGTCTGTAGTTTGGTAACTCCGAGTAAAACTAAAGTGTCGTTTATTTGATCAGGTACGGCCTACTGAGCCGTATAGCTAGCCCTTTTTCAGAAGCGACCTGGCCTCAACGAAGTGGCTCATGTGGGAATGTATTGCAGCGAAACACTCTAAATGCATGTTGATACTGGTAGGAAACTCCTGGTTACACCAGCCCACAGAGGATTATTGTGTCCGTCCGTCGTGCATCCAAAAATGGGAGGGGTGGGGCTGGGTGGGGCTGGGTGGGGGGTGGGAGGAGTTGGGCTGGGTGGGGAGGGGCTGGTCACCCCGTGGTGCCCTTATAAAACTCAACGTTTAACTTACTCACGCCGGCTTGTGCCCGCCCTCACAGTCGGGCATGTTTGCGGAATACACCACGCCGCAGTTGACCCTGGCCATTGACCGAGCAACCCAACGTTCCTACCAGCTTCCTCCGCAGGAATGTGTTTATACATGTGGAGGGGAAAAACATTACAAAACTCCAAATATACAACAGGTGTCAGGGTCGGGATCGAACCCACGACCCTCCTGTATACCAGGCGAGGGAGTTAACATCTCGCGTTCGAGGCATCGCAATGACTGTGAAGGGCGTGAGGGCTGCGGTAAGGGGATGCGTCGGGGTGAGGAGGAAGGGAGAGAGAGAAGATGCGACCGTGAGTTCACTCTGGGCGGTGTAAATACCCCGAGTGACAGGCGAGACCATAATATCAAAAGTGGGATGGGCCAAGAGATTGAGGTTTGTGGTTTTGCGCGTGTGTGTGTGCGTGTGTGTATGTGTACACGTGTGTGTGTGTACACATGCAATGGCGGAGCCAGGATTTTCAGGTAGAGGTGGGGTCAACCCCACCAGCAATGAAAAATGATAGAGGAGTTGTTAGTGAGTAAGGACTTGCTTTTTATTCGACGCGTGTGCGGCGATGGCGCAGCCATCGATCGAGGGTCAAATTCGAACCGCGTTGTGTGATCGGCATCGCGCTCGCTGAAGGTGTTGATGTCTTCAGGCAAGTCGTGGACTATAGACGCAACTGCGCACAATTCTGTGAGTCACTTATAACTGCTTTGCCGTTACTTATTGCCAATTATGACTATTGTCCGATCATCTCGTAGAGTTCCTGGCACGTAATAATATGCTACACAGTGGCAGTGGGGGTCGCAAAATGCCGATTTATTACTAATAAACCCCAATGAGCCGATCGAAATTCGGGATTTCGATCGGATCATTGGGGGGGGGGGGGGCAAGTGCCACCCTTCCCCCTCCCACTGGCCCCGCCAGTGTGTGTGTGTTCACGTGTGTGCGTGTGTTCACGTGTCTGTGTACACGTGTGTGCGTGTGTGATCACGTGTGGGTGTTCACGTGTGTGTGTGTTCACGTGTGTTCACGTGTATTCACGTGGGTGTGTGTGCGTGTGCGTGTTCACGTGTGTATGTTCACGCGTGTGTGTGTGTGTTCACGTGTGTGTGTTCACGTGTGTGTGTGCGTGTGTGTGTGTACACGTGTGTTCACGTGTGTGTTCGCGTGTGTGTGTGTTCACGTGTGTGTGTTCACGTGTGTGTGTGCGTGTGTGTGTGTACACGTGTGTGCGTGTGTGTTCACGTGTGTGCGTGTGTTGTTCACGTGTGTGCGTGTGTGTACACGTGTGTGCGTGTGTGATCACGTGTGTGTGTTCACGTGTGTGTGTGTTCACGTGTGTGTTCACGTGTGTGTGTGTGTTCACGTGTGTGTGTTCACGTGTGTGTGTGTTCACGTGTGTGTGTGTGTTCACGTGTGTGTGTTCACGTGTGTGTTCACGTGTGTGTTCACGTGTGTGTTCACGTGTGTGTTCACGTGTGTGTTCACGTGTGTGTTCACGTGTGTGTTCGCGTGTGTGTGTGATCACGTGTGTGTGTGTTCACGTGTGTTCACGTGTGTGTACACGTGTGTGCGTGTGTGATCATGTATGTGTGTTCACGTGTGTGTGTGCGTGTGTGTTCACGTGTGTGTGTGCGTGTGTTCACGTGTGTGTGTGTGCGTGTGTGTGTTCACGTGTGTGTGTGCGTGTGTTCACGTGTGTGTGTTCACGTGTGTGTGTGCGTGTGTTCACGTGTGTGTGTTCACGTGTGTGTGTGCGTGTGTGTGTACACGCGGGTGGGGGGGGGGTTATCCCGCTGTGCTACGAACCGGAAGACCCGAGTTCGATTCTCGCTCACGACCACTAACACCAGTGGTGACGATTAACCGAACCGGTCCTGGGTCTCCCCTAGGTCAACTCAGCCTGAAATGAGTAGCTGGTACGATGTGTAAAATATCGACAGTGGGGAGACAAAGGCGACCGCGCGTAGTGCTGGCCACCCACCCCCTCGTGTGCTGTACCGGCCTTTATAGGTGCTCACTGATAACACTTGCCCCAACAGTATGTTAAAGGCTATATGGGGCATCTTTGTCTTTGTGTGTGGGGCGAGGGGGTGGGTATGGGGACGGGTACTGCAGCGGTCCTGGGCCTCCACTGGGTCGATTCAGCCTCAAATGAGTAGCTGGTGCGGTGTGTAAACATCAGCAATGGGGATACAAAGACGGCCGGGTGTGATGGTGGCCAAATGTTCCTCGTTATCCGCTAACAGGCCTTGTTCCCAACAGTGTATAATGATTAACGGGGTCTTTGTCTTTGTGTGAGGAGAGTATTTTGTAAAGAGATAGATACTGAGAGACACGGAGATGAACAGAGACTAATATAGAGAGAGACAAAGACAGAGAAACAGAAACAGATTTACACAGAGACAATTATATATATAGAGAGAAGACAAATACAAGGAGAAAGACAAACGGAGACTCTCATTTACATACAGACAGATAGATAACGAGAGAGTGAGAGAGAGAGACAGACACAAAGACACACACGGAGACACATTCATAGACATACATTCTGAGCCAGAGAGATAGACGCACAAACACACAGAGAAAGAGACGCACACAGACAAAGAAGAATAGACACTCAGACAGATACAAAGAGATACAGAGAGAGAGAGAGAGACACACACACCACAGAAGCATTCCGCACACGTGATGAATACCCATGGAAACATTCGCTCAATAAAGTTCCAAAACAGCAGCCGCCTTCATCCCAAGCGAACTCGCCGCGAGCCACCGCTGCCTCGATCCCCCCCCCCTCTCGCCCCACCACGTGGCCGAGACAAAGAGAGGCGATAGAGAGAGAGGATCTTCCTTCATTTCATCTCTTGGTCATCTCCTCCTCCTCCTCATCCGCCGCGTCCCTCCATCTCCTCTCGACCAGCCCTCCCCCACGAAGTGTCGTCAAAATCACGATCCACCCCCCCCCCTCCACCACCACCTCCTCATTTCCCCCTAAAGCCACAAAACTCTCTCTCTCTCTCACACACACACAGTTGTCTTGTTCATTAGAGCATCTCGCTCCCACGCTAAGGCTCAACAAGGGCTGCGTCTGTGAGAGTGTGAGTCTGTGCGTCTCTGTGGTGGGGAGCGGCAGTGTAGCGGTTAGCGCACTGCGCTATGAACCTGGCCACCCTGGTTCGATTCCCGCTCACGGCCAACACCCATTGACGATTATCTGAACCGGTCCTGGGTCTCCCCTAGGTCGACTCAGCCTCAAATGAGTACATGGTGATATGTGTAAACATCGGCACTAGTATAGACAAAGGCGGCCGGGCGTGGTGTTGGCCACCCTCCCCCCCGTGTGCCGTGCCGGCTTTTCTAGGTGCTCGCCAACAGCACTTGTCCCCTATAGTCTGTTGAAGCTACACGGGGGATCTTTGTCTTTGTTGTTTGTGTAGGTTTGGGGAGCGGTGGCGCAGTGGTTAGCGCTACGAACCGGGCGAATCGAGTTCACGATTCCTGGCTCACGGCCACTAATACTGGTGACGATTATCTGAACCGGTTATGGGCCTCGTCTAGGTCGACTCAGCCTCAAATGAGTACCTGGTGCGTTGTGCAAACATCGCCATTCGGGAAACGAAGGCGGCCGGGCGTGCTGCTGACCCCCCACCCCCTCGTGTGCTCGCTAACAGCACTTGCCCCAACAGGCTACGGAGGCTACACGCGGGGAGAACTTTGCCTTCAATACAATCTACGCAGGTACGATTTCAATGTTTGGGACCGTCACCTTGATCCTCTTCTGGTAGCGGTGGTGGGGTTGGTATAGGTTAGCAGTGGAGTAACATCGAGGCGTGCGCGACATCACCACCGCGCAGCTGTAAACAAATGATGATGCCACTAAAACGAAATGCCCAGCCCCTGCTGGATGAAGTCTTCAACAAACACCGTCGTGCGGGTCACGTGGGCGGCATTGTCGCCATACTTCACCGCCGTGGTCATAGCGGAGAAAACCGCAGGTCACGCGAGTCCAGTCGAATAATTACAACAACAACAACAACCACAACAACAACAACCACAACCACAACAACGCCCAAAACATCTCACTCGGCTTACTCCGTGCCCTGAGCGGCCTCTCTCATTACAACTCCGGGAGAGAGAATGCGTTTAATGAAATAAGAACCAATTGGAAAATTGGCTCTGGGTTTATTAGGAGTGGCGGGGGAAGTCGGTGAGGGGGGTATGGGGGCTGAGGGGGGGGGGGCTAGGGACGTGGGGGGGGCTAGGGACGTGGGGGGGAGGGTGTAGTGGGGGGGGGGCGTAACGCGCAGTAGTAAGTTTTGGGCCGGTTTCACGACGCGACGTGAATGTCAGCTCCACACAAAGCGAGCCGTATACATCCCACGGGCTCCACGCATCGGTCGAACCGAGGTTCTCCCACCACCACCAGCATCAACAGGAGCGCCAAGGACGCCTTCATCCAGCAGCGGATAGACCACGGATAGCGATTGTGACGGTGATGATTATACGATACAGGAGGATGGGTGGGCGCACTGCGCAATGAACCTGCGGGCACCAGAGTTCGATTCCCCGGCCATGGCCTAACGTCAACCGTGGCGAGTTGACACGCGACGTCCTTCGCCAACCCCCGCACTGACCAGCGTGGTGAAGTATGGTCATACAAACCCCCCCCCCCTCGAAAGCGACCGACACGGCTTGGGGATGACGCATGCGTCGATGCGGTGGATTTGACAAAAGGCGCACACGCGCGCGCACACACACACATGCACACGCACGCGCACACACACACGCGCACACACACACACGCGCACATACACACACACGCGCACATACACACACACGCGCACACACACGCACACACGCGCGAATGATGTTTTCACGACATCGTAAGTTAATGCGCGCGCGTGGACCCTGCAGCCGCTAGAGGCCGCTGTATTCAAACTGTCTACAAAAACATCGATTACAATCGATGTTTTATCGCGTGCACGAATCGTTCCGCGTGCTTTACCACATGCCCCCCCCCCCGCCCTCCAGTTGTTGAGACCCCCCCCCCCTCAACACCCCCCCCCCCCCCGTTTCTCGTCGTGTTTGTCTCTGCCGCCGTGACCTCGTGTCTGTATCCGTGGCTCGTCGCGTCTGCGTGTCTTTCTGAAATGTGTTGGTGTCTCTCGGGGTGCCTCTGTGTGTCTCTCTCTTTTTTTTTTACGATCAGTGGAAACAAGAAGATGTTCGGTGTAGTCGGAACTTTGCTTCGTTCACCTTTTTGTAATTTTTAAAAAAAATAATTTTGGTTTATGTAAACCCCCACCTCTCGCTCACTCTCTCGGTCACTCTCTCGCTCACTCTCTCGCTCGCTCACTCTCTCGCTCACTCACTCTCTCTCTGTTCGTGTCTGCGTGGGTGTCTTTTTGTCTGTCTCTACGTCTGCCGTCTCTGTCCCGCTTTAATTCACGCCTGCATCGTCAGCTCTTCGTCTCCGTGTCTCCCTCTCGATCTCCGCGTCTGCCTTCGCGAATCTCCCTCCGAGTCTACGCTCCCGTCTCTCCCCATCCCTACATCTGTCACTTCGCATCTACAGCTCTCTCTCTCTCTTTCTCTCTCCCCACCCCCCACCTCTCTCTCTCTCCGTGTCTCACTAACGCAAGCTTAATAGGCCTCGCGCGTGACAGCCCGCGACACACAACGCAGCGAGCGTGAAGCTGCGAGAGGAGGAGGCGCGTGCGCATTTGGGGTTTGCCTTCCTTCACGTTCCATTCAATCCTTGCGCACGATGGCAGCGGGCGATGTGTCCAGGTGGTGCTCAACGCCAATGTGGAGGCCTGCTGTTACTGCTGCTTCTGTCCACGACGAGGGAGTCTGTGTAGCTGTTCCGGTCTTCCTCCTCCTGCACTAAGGGCTACAGTGGGGTTCCTGTGTCGGTCGCAGTTTGGGTTGCGTGGCCACAATCGCACTCGTGTGGCTTGTCTCCAATGCATCTCTACGGGTCTATACAGGGCTCCATGTTCTTTAGTCGTTATGATCCATGAGCTAAATGCCAATGTTGTCCACCAACAAGGGACAGTGTCCATCAACAAGTGACAGTGTCCACCAACCAGGGGCAGTGTCCACCAACCAGGGGCTGTGTCCACCAATCAGGGACAGTGTCCATCAACAAGGGACAGTGTCCACCAATCAGGGACAGTGTCCACCAGTCAGGGGCAGTGTACACCAATCAGGGACAGTGTCTACCAATCAGGGGACAGTGTCCACCAATCAGGGACAGTGTCCACCAATCAGGGACAGTGTCCACCAATCAGGGACAGTGTCCATCAACAAGGGACAGTGTCCACCAATCAGGGGACAGTGTCCACCAATCAGGGACAGTGTCCACCAATCAGGGACAGTGTCCACCAATCAGGGACAGTGTCCACCAATCAGGGACAGTGTCCACCAATCAGGGACAGTGTCCATCAACAAGGGACAGTTTCCACCAATCAGGGGACAGTGTCCACCAATCAGGGACAGTGTCCACCAATCAGGGGACAGTGTCCACCAATCAGGGACAGTGTCCACCAATCAGGGACAGTGTCCACCAATCAGGGACAGTGTCCACCAATCAGGGACAGTGTCCACCAATCAGGGACAGTGTCCACCAATCAGGGACAGTGTCCACCAATCAGGGACAGTGTCCATCAACAAGGGACAGTGTCCACCAATCAGGGGACAGTGTCCACCAATCAGGGACAGTGTCCACCAATCAGGGACAGTGTCCATCAACAAGGGACAGTGTCCACCAATCAGGGGACAGTGTCCACCAATCAGGGACAGTGTCCACCAATCAGGGACAGTGTCCACCAATCAGGGACAGTGTCTACCAACAAGGGACAGTGTCTACCAATCAGGGGCAGTGTCCACCAACAAGGGACAGTGTCCACCAATCAGGGGCAGTGTCCACCAACAAGGGACAGTGTCCACCAATCAGGGACAGTGTCCACCAACAAGGGACAGTGTCCACCAATCAGGGGCAGTGTCCACCAACCAGGGGCAGTGTCCACCAACAAGGGACAGTGTCCACCAATCAGGGGCAGTGTCCACCAACCAGGGGCAGTGTCCACCAACCAGGGGCAGTGTCCACCAACCAGGGGCAGTGTCCACCAACCAGGGACAGTGTCCACCAACCAGGGGCAGTGTCCACCAACCAGGGACAGTGTCCACCAATCAGGGGCAGTGTCCACCAACCAGGGGCAGTGTCCACCAACCAGGGGCAGTGTCCACCAACCAGGGGCAGTGTCCACCAATCAGGGGCAGTGTCCACCAACCAGGGGCAGTGTCCACCAACCAGGGGCAGTGTCCACCAACCAGGGGCAGTGTCCACCAATCAGGGACAGTGTCCACCAACCAGGGACAGTGTCCACCAACCAGGGGCAGTGTCCACCAACCAGGGGCAGTGTCCACCAATCATGGGCAGTGTCCACCAACCAGGGGCAGTGTCCACCAACCAGGGGCAGTGTCCACCAATCAGGGGCAGTGTCCACCAACCAGGGGCAGTGTCCACCAATCAGGGGCAGTGCCCACCAACCAGGGGCAGTGTCCACCAACCAGGGGCAGTGTCCACCAACAAGGGGCAGTGTCCACCAATCAGGGGCAGTGTCCACCAACCAGGGGCAGTGTCCACCAACCAGGGGCAGTGTCCACCAACCAGGGGCAGTGTCCACCAACCATGGGCAGTGTCCACCAATCAGGGACAGTGTCCACCAATCAGGGGCAGTGTCCACCAACCAGGGGCAGTGTCCACCAACTAGGGACAGTGTCCACCAACCAGGGGCAGTGTCCACCAACCAGGGGCAGTGTCCACCAACAAGGGACAGTGTCCACCAATCAGGGGCAGTGTCCACCAATCAGGGGCAGTGTCCACCAACCAGGGGCAGTGTCCACCAACCAGGGGCAGTGTCCACCAACCAGGGACAGTGTCCACCAATCAGGGGCAGTGTCCACCAACCAGGGGCAGTGTCCACCAACCAGGGGCAGTGTCCACCAACCAGGAGCAGTGTCCACCAACCAGGGGCAGTGTCCACCAATCAGGGGCAGTGTCCACCAATCATGGGCAGTGTCCACCAACCAGGGGCAGTGTCCACCAACCAGGGGCAGTGTCCACCAACCAGGGGCAGTGTCCACCAATCAGGGGCAGTGTCCACCAACCAGGGGCAGTGTCCACCAACCAGGGGCAGTGTCCACCAACAAGGGACAGTGTCCACCAATCAGGGGCAGTGTCCACCAACCAGGGGCAGTGTCCACCAATCAGGGGCAGTGTCCACCAACCAGGGGCAGTGTCCACCAACCAGGGGCAGTGTCCACCAACCATGGGCAGTGTCCACCAATTAGGGACAGTGTCCACCAATCAGGGGCAGTGTCCACCAACCAGGGGCAGTGTCCACCAACTAGGGACAGTGTCCACCAACCAGGGGCAGTGTCCACCAACCAGGGGCAGTGTCCACCAACCAGGGGCAGTGTCCACCAATCATGGGCAGTGTCCACCAACCAGGGGCAGTGCCCACCAACCAGGGGCAGTGTCCACCAACCAGGGGCAGTGTCCACCAACCAGGGACAGTGTCCACCAACCAGGGACAGTGTCCACCAACCAGGGGCAGTGTCCACCATTCAGGGTCTGTGTTCACCCGGCGCAGTGCCCACTCGGGGCATCTATATATGTTGAACTTCTTTCGCGCCGTACTTAGCCAACCGTGATAATCGGAGGTGCGGGGGAAGGACAGCAAAAGAAAAACAGATTGATAATTAAAAAGTGCGTAGCTCCAGTGACTTAATAATGTCGGAAGGGAAGGGCGTTAACGGACGGCCGCAGAAGCACACATGGAAAGTGCGCAACGGAGTGACCGTCTTTGTTCGATGGCCAGCCAAGAGCCCCCGGCGAAGCTGACCGGAGGTTGCGTGATGCTTTACGATCCGCGACGATATCAGCAAGGGATTGTGGGGCTCAGTTGTGTCGAGCACTTTGTGTGTCATGAGTGCGGCCCTGCACTACTAACGTGTTCGTTCAGCAGCGGGAAGCCAATGCAGCACCGGGCGGAGACAGTCTGATCTTGCGGCAGCCGTCACAACACGTGTCAGAGAATCGTTGTAAACGCTGCAGCTTTGCTCATGTTTTCTTTTGCCAGACGTCCTGTATAGTGGTGATTTGCAATAATCGAGCCTCGTCGAATGGGATGCTGCACTCCACCGTGTTGGCTACGTCGCGACTCAAAAATTGTAGAATGTTAAATTTCGATTTAAAGGTTTCGTTACTGCAGGGATTCATCTTCTTGGTTCTTTCGGTAAAGTCACGTAGAAGGGAAATAATGAAATAATAAAAATAAAACATCATAAAATACAATAAAATTGTATTAATGTTTTATTTTTATTATTTTATTATTTCCCTTCTACGTGACTTTACCGAAAGAACCAAGAAGTTGTAGAATGTTAACAACACGACTGTGGAGCTTGTCTTGAATGTGTCTCTCAGGGCCTGTGTGCATGTATATCTACGTGTCTCTACTTATCTCTATGGGAGTACTAAGCGGTCCATAGTTTGGGTTGCATGTCCACAATCGCACTAATGCTGCTTGCGTCTCTAATTTCCCATGTAAAACTAAAAACTAAACTATGCACTTTTTTACCCAGGTAAGGCCCTCTGAGCTATTTCGCACTGTTCAGAAGGGACTTAGCCGCAAATAATATCTCAACGAGGTGGCTATTCGCGTGGGAATGTCTCGCGGCCAAATACTCGTAACGATGTACGATGGAGATGTCGGCATCGGCCTGTTGGTGATGTTCTGATGTTGGTGATGTTTTGATGTTGGTGATGTTCTCATGCGGTTCATGGTTCCACTGTTGTCTGCAAGGAGGAGTGTCAAAGCCAGGGCGAGTGCGATGTTTGGGTTTCGGATGAGGTGTTTATTCTCACCCGCCCCGACCCCTGGACATCTGTGGAAAAAGAGATTTACAGCTCATCGGATTCCTCCGGTATGAATACGGATTCCGTTGCACTCTGTTGGCCAGCGTTCTTCCGGATCTGGGAGAGATTCTGGGATGGCGAGAGCCGCAGTGCGATCCCAGAAGGGGGGAGTCGTTGGTGGCGATGGACATTGTCGAGGTCTTGGTCGGTGATGGCTAGGTACAGGGCTGGAAATTGGAAGATGTGACTGGGGGAACTCATAAATTACCCCCCCCCCCCAACCCACTAGATCTGAGGAAGGGGAGAAGGAGCTTTGCTCCATGTGTGGGTCTCTGTGCTTACCCGTGGGTCTCGTCTATCTGTATGATTAAAAGAAAAAAAAATGGATCCTTTGATTTCTTCCGGAACGCAGTCAGGTTCAAATGTTCACTCCCACCACGGCGTTCCGACCCATTTCCACGACTGGGTATAGGTATCCCTTAAATAGAAAAGACACTGGTGAGTTGTTGAGTTATTAATTGGCAATGCTTTTTTTAAGAATCCGTCTCCGTGTGTGTCCGTGTCTCCGTGCCGGCCTCTCTGTGTCTCATAGACGAGCTCACGGTCTACGGGGCTTGTGAGCATGGGGGAGTCGTGGGAGAGTGGTTGGGGGAGTAGTTTATTTTGGTGGGGTGGGGGGGGGGTTCGGGTATCATTGGGGAGTTGCGGGAGAGTAGTGGCAGAACAGGGTTGGTGGGCGGGTGGGAGGGTAGTGGGTGTAAGGGTAACTCCGTCCCTAGTGATCACCCCGCTGTCGTCATGGTTACAGGGCGTCACGTTGCCGGGACGACCGGCATTTCGTTACCCGGGCGACCATTTGTGTTTGTCCACCGAGGCACCAGAATTCCCAACACCCTCTCCCCCACCACCACCACCACACCCCCCGCAACCCCCCCCCCCCCCCAGGGCCCACCCCTCCGCCTCCAGCTGGGGTCTAACGCGGCGCCAGCAGCTGCCGTCATTAACATCAATTTACTTCCATGTCCTTTATATAACCGCGTGAGAGGCCATTGAGATTCATTATATCTCTCCTGCAAGGGTGTTCGGCCAATTGACAGTGTCGTGGGAGATCGCTATTGGACATCTATGAAAATTACAACGGCGAGAGGCGCGGAGGAGGAGGAGCGTCGGTGCAGCGGTGAGCGCACTCGGCTCGAAATCGGGAGCGGCTACGGCCGACATCGTTGGCGAGTGATGTGCCACGGGGCCCCTCCGTGCCACGGGCCCCTTCGTGCCACGGGGCTCCTCCGTGCCACGGGGCCCTCCGTGCCACGGGGCCCATCCGTGCCACGGGACCAAGCCGCGCTGATCAGCGTGCGGTGAAGTTTGGTCAAACAACCGCCACGGATCGACGGGGCGTTGCGAGAGACACTGGCGACATCCAACGGTGGATTGACAAATTATTCGCGTGGTAATGTGCAGGGTAATACATGAAATCAGCTATGTTTTTATTGTTGTACAAGAGAGAGAGATGGGAGAAAGAGGGGAGTGAGAATGAGAAGTTTGTCTCCCAGGCGTGGGATTCATTAACTTGTATAACTAACTTATTCAATTACAACTACACTCCCCTCCCCCGCTCCCCAAGGTTCCCAGCGTTTGCACCCCAACCCCGCCCCCTAACCCCCGCCCCCTCACCCCCGCCCCCTAACCCCCGCCCTCCCCATCCCCTCATCCCCCCCCCCGTTCCGACCCCCCTTTTACCCCCCCCCCCGCTCTTCCCCCCTCCACTCTGCAATCTTCACTCATCCCATTTGGAGATTAATCGAATCGCGAATAACGACCCAGCCCACCAACAGCGATTCGATTACATCTGCGTCGACGTTGTACCATCTCGTGTGAAATGGAATCTCATTTTCGGTTTTCGTCCCCCCCCCCCCTCCTTCGTTCGTGGAGTTTTGTTTCTCTGGAATTAATGTGCGTGGACGGCAAATAACGATTCTTAATTGTATCGCGATCGTAATCTTTTTTTTTATTTCAATTGGTAAATCAATTAATAGTAACGCGTCCAGGAAATGGGATAATCTACCGAGGGCGCGGAGGCGTTCATCCGGATGCAATCATAGTTAGAATTTAGACAATATGTTAATTGGTTCTCGATGGCAGCGTCTCGTAATCAAATGAATATTCACCCCCCACCCACCTACCCACATACCCACCACCCCTCTCACCCACCCCTCTAACCAACCCACCACCCCTCTCACCCACCCCTCTCACCAACCCTCTCACCAACCCACCACCCCTCTCACCACCCCTCTCACCAACCCACCACCCCTCTCACCCACCCCTCTAACCAACCCACCACCCCTCTCACCCACCCCTCTCACCAACCCTCTCACCAACCCACCACCCCTCTCACCACCCCTCTCACCAACCCACCACCCCTCTCACCCACCCCTCTCACCAACCCACCATCCCTCTCACCCACCCCTCTCACCAACCCACCACCCCTCTCACCCACCCCACCCACCTACAAAACCCCTCTCACCCACCCCTCTCACCCACCCCTCTCAACAACTCACCACCCCTCTCACCCACCCCCTCTCACCAACCCTCTCACCAACCCACCACCCCTCTCACCACCCCTCTCACCAACCCACCACCCCACTCACCCACCCCTCTCACCAACCCACCATCCCTCTCACCCACCCCTCTCACCAACCCACCACCCCTCTCACCCACCCCTCTCACCAACCCACCACCCCTCTCACCCACCCCTCTCAACCACCCACCCCTCTCACCAACCCACCACACCTCTCACCAACCCCGGAGTAGGGATGTCTGCTGCCCGCGCGCGTGAAAATAAACACGGCCCGCGACTTCATTTCAGACGAGGCACGCGGTCACTTATAATAATCACTGCTTAAGGGCCTCTCTCTCGCAGTGCCTCAAGTGACTGAGCTGTGTGTGATGGGGGGAGGTGGTGTAGCGGTTCGCGCGCTGGGCCACGAACCTGGCGATCCGGGTTCGATACCTCACTCACGGCCATCACCAGTGGCGATTAACGGAATCGGTCCCGAGCCTCCCTTAGGTCGACTCAGCCTCAAATTGAGTACCCAGTGCGGTGTGTAAACATCGCCACTGGGGATACAAAGGCGGCCGGGCGTGGTGCTAGCCGCCCAACCCCCTCGTGTGCCGTGCCGGCCTTCGTAGGAGCTCGCTAACAGCACTTGTCCCAACAGTCTGTTAAGGCTATACTGGGGGGTGGGGGATCTTTGTTTTGCCTTGTTTGTTAACGCGTGCGCTCGCCCGCCAGTGCTGTGGACGAGTGAAAGCACGCGGGGAACCGACGGCATCCACCAGACGATTGGGAAGAGGGGGGCAGGTGTGTGGCCTGGGGCATAGGCGGAGTTCGACTTCTATATTTGGGGGGGGGGGGGGGCAGGAGGGGGGGGCAGGAGGGGGGGGCAGGAGGGGGGGGCAGGAGGGGGGGGCAGGAGGGGGGGGTTCGCTTTGTCCCACACACTCGGAATCGCGGGTGTGTATAATGAATTTGTCTTAAATCTTAATTGCAAACTACTGAAACTAAATGGTGTCCAGTTTGGGCGAGGCATTGCCCCCTCCCCTCCCGTGCCCCCCCCCGTGCCCCCCCCCCCGTGCCCCCCCCCCGTGCCCCCCCCCCGTGCCCCCTCCCGTGCCCCCCCCCGTGTCCCCCCCCCCGTGCCCCCCTCCGCAAACTCCGCCCATGGAATGAGTTAAGGGACATCTCGCCAGGATGGAATGATGGAGGATGGTGAAGAATGATTCGGGAGGAGTGGCGGTCAAAGGAATGGAACGCGTCAGAGAGGGCGTAAAAAACCGGGGAGATGGAGTGATGAAATCTCTTTGCTTTAAAAAAAATGGGCTCTACATTAATATGCAATAATTAACAAATACGCGTTCAACGTTATTTGTGTGGTAAATATGAATGAAATATCAGCTTTTTGGGTCTCGAAATCACGTAAACATTCTCTCTCTTTTTAAAAAATAAAATAATAATTCACTGCCGTCGCTCATTCTCTTTGGATCTGCCACTGTTTATAGGGAAGGAGTCCTTCATCCAGCAGTGGATTGACCATGGCTGATGATGATGATGATCATGGGCCCTCAATATAGAATACGTTCACTCCCCCGTAGCTCCGAACACCACAACCCGAGCATGCCACGGAATCTCTTCCAACACTGAGACGGACGATTCAAATCAGCCAAATAAAAAATATCGAGTTTTGATTTAAAGCTTTCGTGACTGCAGGGATTCATATTCTTGGTTATTTCGGTAAAGTCACGTAGAAGGGAAATAATGAAATAATAAAAACAAAACGTGACTTTACCTAAAGAACCAAAAAAACATCGAACACAACATCACCGCCTAATACCTCTCTCTCTTTAAAAAAATAGTTATTTTTAAAATATGAATAAATCACCGCCCCCTCCCCATTTCTCCCCCCCGCCTCCCCCTCCGTAACAAAATAAATTATGACCGTCATATATAACGTGCATAGAGATTAAGATGACGGCTTTAAGATGCATTTCACACGCAGCGATGGGAACCACTGCCCTGGCGTGGATGGTACGCGGAGAAGTAAAAGAATCAAACAAAACAAAAACCCGGACAAAATGATTCGGAACTTTCTCAACTCGCAGCGAAGGACGAGTGGGGAGGGGGAGGCGGTCACCCGACCCAGCTTCTCCCATTGTGTTTGCGAGGCGTGGTGGGGGGGGGTCACGTGGGTTGAGGGGTTTCATGTGGCCAGGGTTGGGAGAACAGAGGTGGGGAGTGGGGGTTTGAAGTGGTGGTTCGTCAGTAGGGAGCGGAGTGGGGGGGGTGACACAAGTGGGATGGAGGAAGGGTGTGGATTGAGGGGTCAGGGGGGAAGACGTGTTTGGGCGAGCGGTGGCACAGTGGTGAGCGCATTGCGCTATTAACCCGCCTACACGAGCTCGATTCCAGATTAAGCGATCCTGCGCCTCCCCTGGGTCGACTCAGCCTTAAATTAGTAAATTGGTGCGGTGTGTAAACATTAGCACTATGCGAGGCGGTGTGCGACAAAGGGCAAAGACGGCCGGGCGTGGTGCTGGCCACATCATCCTCCTTCGTGTGACATGCCGGCCTTCATCGGTGCTGCTCGTTAACGGCACTTGGCCCCAACCGGCTGTTAAAGGTAAAACGGGAGGGATCTTTGCCTTTGTGTCCTTGTTGCTGGGGGTTGTCGCGCCGTGCCCCTTGGAGCGGTGAGTGCGTGCGTGAGTGATCAGGAGAGCGCGGTGAGTGTGTGCAGCGAGCAGGGGAAAGGGTGGTGGGGGTGGAGAGTGGAGAGGTGAGTGAGTCGCTGAGTGCCTGTGCATGGATGGGGGTGGGTGGGGGGGAGAGTCGCAGGATAAGGAGGGGGGTGAGTGACAGAGGGATGGATACGGGAGCAACACGAGGGATGGATATCGGAGGGACGAGATGGGGGACGGATGATAGAGGGAGGGAAGATGGAATTATTGACGAGGCGTGAATGAGGGTGAAATGAATTAGAGAGGTAGGGACGAATGAGAGGGCAAAAGGATGGAGGGAGAGATTAGGAGTGGAGTGAGGGAGGAGGAAGAACGAAGGGATGAATGAATAAGTGAAACGAGGGAGGGATGAACTATTAGGGAGGGAGGGGGAGGGAGAGGGGGGAGAGGCCATGGAGGTCGAGGACGAATTATGCCAGCGTGAACTTTGAACCGCGCTCATTTATAGTTCTGCTGCTGCGAGGGTTTAGATGTGTGATGAAGGGTGGGGTGGTGGGGGGGGTATGGTGGGGGGGTGGGGTATGGTGTGGGGGTGGGGTATGATGGGGGTGGGGGGGGGTGGGCGGCGGGGGGCGGTGGTAGGGTTGGGGGGATGAGTGGAGGAGGCTGTCGCTGGAGGACAGGTCGAGGTCACGTCTTCAAAATAAAACAGATCGTCTTAAGACACCCGCTTCTCGCGGGGTCACGCCCGGGTGGCTTGGGCCAGACACGCATTAACAATTAAAGACAATGACCTCGGCGACCTGGAGCACCGGGGTCTGCCCAGCTTCTCGCTGCAATGGGACGAACGCGTTGCTGGGAATTACACTGAGAGACGGAACACAGAGAGCGTGGGCAATGTGCGTTAACGCAGCACCCACCCGCCCTCCTCCTCCTCCCACAACCCTATTAACAGGCGCACAGACACTGGCAGAGAAAATGGAATAAACACTGAAAAGTGAGCCAAGAAGCGGTGAAGCAACTTGTCGTTTGCAGGAAGAAACGTCGACAAACCGAAAGAGGCACCTACGCATTCTCTTAAGTATGCTGCGTGTATGTTGAACTTCTTTCGAATCGTACGTAGCCAACCGTGCTAATCGGAGGTGCTCGGGGGAAGAACAAACTAAACACAAAAAGCAGTCCGCACGGATATAGAACAGGGGCATTGACAAGGAATTTTGAAAAAAAAAAAACCTGAGATGTTTGTAACGAAGGCTCCTTTTAACACACCGGATTTGTCAGATCTACAAAAAAAATGTTTCCAATTATTTTTTACTTGCGCACTCCGAACTCGACGTTGCTGGCAATTATCACGGCAGCTCCGTCTGCTTAATTTCTTGACAACTGGCTGAGCCAGACGCGTCTCCAGCGTCTCCAACGCCACGACACCGCCACGACACGGGACGAAAAAATGCTATTCCAAAAATCCCAATCGAGTCCGGAGGATTAGAGATGTTTTTTTGTTATTTTTTTCTTTCAGTAAAATCATTGTTTTCGTCTACTCGTTACCTCATTCCTCATCTCAAATGACAAAAAAAACCCACCAGCGCTCTCTAAGATACCTTAGCGTGGAACTCCGCGCCTTTGTGCCATTCAAAGAATCCAAATATATCTGCATGTTAATGAAAGCTCACGATGAAATTACCCATTCATCCGTGGGTACATTGTCCGTCCGGTGGACGGTATTGTGTCACTCAGGCTCGCTGATTTGGGTTCACATTTCACCGGCAGGGTCTCAAATTGGTAATTATGAAATGTTCAAACGGAGAATACATGTTTGCAGGTCGGTTGAAAAAGATGTCGGAATAAAACGTGGCAGGAAAGCGTTGTATGTGTCATCAGAAGGAGGAGGTTGTGATGGGTGCGACACGTGGTGTGCAGGATGAAGGAGGATAGGGTAAGCAACTTGCAGTTTGGGATTATAGGGGGGAGGTTGTGATGGGTGGGACACGTGGTGTGCAGGGTGGAGGGGGATAGGGTAAGCAACTTGCAGGTTGGGGTTAGGAGGAGGTTGTGATGGGTGGGACACGTGGTGTGCAGGGTGGAGGGGGCCAGGTGACCAAGACGTGCACTGGAGGAGTGACACCCAGGGGTTGGCGACGAAGGGGAAGACCTCAAGCCAAGATGGTCCGAGTGACGAGGCTGTGAAAGTGGTCCTCTAAGGTCGCGATGACCGCGTAACGAAGAGACGGCGTGAAGGAAGGCGTTGGCGCAATGACTCTAAACAGTGGTCCTTGTAAGAGCAACAGCAGCGAGATCTGGCAGAGGAAGGAAACAATGGCGAGGTGGCCGAGCTGGACCAATGGCGTGAGAACAGAGAAGACAACATCGTGGGAAGAAATGTGACGAATATTGAAGCACATTAGGGGGGGGGGCGCGAGAGAGTGAGGCCGGCCTAGAGAAAGAGGAACGTCTCCCAGATGGTGAACCAGGGGTGTGAAGGACGGTGGAGTAGAGATGATGGCCCAGGATAGGAATGAGTGGAGAAACAGGAGCAATACAAAGATCAGGAGGGCCCAGACAAGCTGGAAATATACAACTTTATAATATAAACGATGGAATATACATTTTTTATTTAGATTGAAAACTCGTTTTTTTATTCATGCTTTTTTGTGTTTAGTTTGTTGTTCTTCCCACGCACATCTCATTAGCACAGCTGGCGACGTACGGTGCGAAAGAAACTCAATATGCAGCGCACATATTCGGATGTAAAGCAGTGACTGGCACGAAGACCAATTCGACTTACAGAAGAGACCCGACGCGCCGCATGGACACCCATCGAAAAAACATCGAGTTTGCGTCGAGAGCGCATGGACTTACACAGAAACTCCATGAGCCCATCCCCAGAACCATAACGGCGATGGGCAATGAAGCACGTGGCATGACGCCAGGAGACGGAAGATGCGAGCTAAGCCAGAAGGAGAGCGAGGAGAAGAGGCGAGTCGGGCGATAATGTTGGGGGTAGGGGCGGCGTAGGAGGGTGGAACTGCACTCACCTCCCCTCCCCATCCTGCATTTCATCATCCTCCTACACCCCCCCCACCCCTAATAAATAAACAAATAAATAATACCCCGCATCCCCTAGCCCCCACCCCTCGCAAGCGATTAGAGAAGGTTTCGCAACAAAACAAGTAGCAGCTGTCAGCGGATACGCGCCCGGGGCGGCCACGAGTTTCGTCCCGCGTGAGATGTTGCGCCGACTCATCAGCGAGCTACGCCAGGCCGTGGCTCGCTGATGACTCCCAGTGACCGCGGGGACCCTTTCCACAGCGCTGCGACTGAGCACGGCCCACTGATGAGTCCCAGTAACCACGAGAACAGATATACAACTCTGGGCCTTTCCTTCGCAGTAATTGACGAGGCATTGCTCACTTATGAGTTACAACGATTATGGAGACCCATGCAACGTCCATGACTGCACTGATAAACCAGAATTATGATTGTGTTGCGTGATAGCGCTCTAGACTCCCCTTACATTAATGTGTATCCCCTTTGTCAATACACTGCTGGATGACAAGTATTATCACTCTGTGTGGGTGCTGAGGATTCTTTCAGCATACTTCACGATGCTTGTCAGTACCGGTTGGTAAAAGCGGAGAAGCCCAGGACGGGTTCAGATATCCCTCGCCACTGATGCTCGCCGAGGCCGGATTCATTGCGCTAACAACTGCGCCACCGCTCCAACATGACCCGACTTGGCAGTCACTGATGAACGCCAATGCTAATTGGAGCCCACATGACACACTCGGCTATACCGTTTTGACTGGAATTTGCTGTCTGAAGGTCCGTAATGAAGTCGAAACACTCTAAACGTCAGTCAAAAAACAGTGCGGTCTTAAAAGGAAAAAAAAAACATGCAATGAGCAACGTTTCAGGCAATGGTCCTACTTCATAACATAGCGACGCCAAAAAGATAGAGTCGACAAGAGTTGGAGACTGCACTTTACACCTTGGGGCCTGATGAGAATTACATTTGTAAATGTTTTCTGATGACCAGTTTATAAATTGGCAAATGGATAGTTGCCTATTAGTAGGTAATCGAGGAACAGACAACCCCTTCGATCATCAAAACGTATTGCTACTAAATTATTAAATTTGAATTAGAAGTAAAATGTTGCTGGCAAATTGCATTGTCCTATTAGCACGGTTGCTTATGTACGGTGCGAAAGAAGTTCAACATACATTGTGGGTGGACCAGTTGAAGTGAAATTTTAGTGCAAATATATCAGCATAATCAATTTATTAGATATATCCCTGGGCCCAATTCGAATTATATCCCTGCATATGATTGCATAAATCTGTTCGGGAGCTAAATGCTAAAGTAGAGGTCTGCTCCTCTTACTTGATACAGCAATCGGGCTGTGACGGTTCCACCTGAAGACGGAAGCTTGTGTTGCCTCCGAAATGTCGTGATTTTTATTTTATTTTTTATTAATTTTAAATTTTTACCTACGTGACTTTACCGAAAAAACCTAAGAATATGAATCCTTGCAGTCACGAAAGCTTCAAATCTAGAATTAGAGGTCTGCTCCTGCTGCTGGCCACAGCCACCAGGGCTTCGGCAGAGAAAGTTCGTTCGTGTCGTTTAGCTGTTCTTCCTCCTCCGTTGAAGGAGCGCAGACCACATTTGGGCTTATCGCGTGGTCCATAGTTGTGCTTGCATGGTCATAATCGCACAACTCTGGCGTTGTGTCTTTCATTTTCCATTCATGAAGGAGATCTGTGCCTCGGCCTCTTGGTGATGTTCTTACACGGGTAGGATGTTTCCACCGGTGTCATCGAGGAGGAGTGTTTGGAGCCACGAACTGTACGATGTATGGATCTCAAATTGGGTGTTCATTCTGGACGTCCTCACCCGACTGCAATGCTAATGATGGGCGTAATAATACAACAAGAATAGCGACACGCGTGTGTGTGTGTCTTCCACTGTGAGACGGGTGGCTTTCAGAGGGACCTGTCAGTGGAATGATTGAGCCAGCGGGGTTTATTTGTCAGGGAGTAGAGGTCCCCGTGTTTTAATTTGAATTCGCGGAGTGGGACGTAAAGCATATGTTTATGAATCTCGCTGAAGCAGCGTAAACATAATTTATGGCCCACACTTGCGTTTAGTATCAATAAATTAAATCGTTGCCGAGTCAGCGAACTGGCAAACAAAGAACCCGGAGTTTAAGCAAAAAAAAATGCGTGAAGAAAACATTAAAGAGCATTCTCTTGTTTCTAACAACATATGATGACGATGATGTTGTGTGTTATTGTTGATTATGATGAAGAAGTGGGTTGTCCTTCCCACGCACCTCCGATGAGTACGGTTGGCTACGTACGGTGCGAAAGAAGTTCACCATACATACATGTTTGTTGTTGTTGATGATGATCATGATGAGACAATGATTGATGATGATGATGATTCACATTTATTTTGTTTAACCAGATGAGAACTCAATAAACCAGGCTGAGTCTCATTGCAAAAAGTCACCTGGGGCATCAACAACGACCAAATGCAATGTTCGCTCGTGACAGTGATGATGTTTGTTCATGAAGGTAACGATGGTACCCGTTCAGACATCGACACAAACACAGACAGGCAAACAGCCGCACAGATCGATATAAAGATCGATACAAAGATCCCCCGTATAGCCTGAATAGACTATTGGGACAAGTGCTGTTAACGAGCACCTATGAAGGCCGGCACGGTACACGAGGGGGTAGATGGCCGACACCACGCTGTGACGATGTTTACACATCGCACCAGGGACTCATTTGAGGCCGAGTCGACCTAGGCGATGCCCAGATAATCCGTACTGGTGTTGGCCGTGAGCGGGAATCGAACCTCGGGTCGCGCTATCCGCCACACCACCCCTCCCCACTCAGACAGATGCACATCACGAGCATCAGTCATTAACCAAACCACGCCGTGTCGATCACGGGGTGGTGGCTGGACCCTACCTCACTCGCCACCGATGCCGAAACATTAAAAAAAGACCTCGCAAAATGTCTCCGACCGCGCAAACCTGGCACGGCCCTCTCGAATCCTCAAGAATCGCGAGACTCGGCGAAGCTTTAATTTCCCTGGACACACAAGCGACATTATCCGTTGCCAAGACTCGAACTCCGGCTGCAGGGGTCGCGGTTTTGTTGCGCAGTGCGCTAACCAATGCGCCACCGCTCGCCCCGTTGTCAATCCACTACGAGACGAAGGCCTCGCCAACTTCGAACCGGTCATGGGAAATGTTTCAGCATACTTCACCGCGCCGGTCAGTTGGCGTAAGGTTACAGAGTCCAGCTACTCGCCACTGGTGTTATCTGTGGCTGGGAATCGAACTCAAGCATCATAGTGCAGCGCGCTAACCACTGCGCCACCGCTCCACCAATTTGTAAAATGCCGCACAAACTCGTTGTGCACGTGTTCTACGTGACGCCGACAGCGTTGATTGCTGAGCGCGCGACGTGGGACGTTTAACAATCAACGGGCGCGTGCAGCGTGGGACGAGTGAATGTGAACGGGGAGCAAATTGGTACACGCGGAAATACGGAACGTGGTGGTGGGGGCCGCGAAAACTGGGGGTTTAGGAAACACTGTTAAATTTCGATTTAAAGCTTTCGTGACTGCAGGGATTCATCTTCTTGGTTCTTTCAGTAAAGTCACGTAGAAGGGAAATAATAAAATAATAAAAATAAAACATAATAATATTATTTTATTATTTCCCTTCTACGTGACTTTACCGAAAGCACCAATAAGATGAAACCCTGTTAGTTAGAGACTGAAACGGGGCCACGTGGTGGACAGCAGAGGTCAGTGCAGCAACATCCGTTGTTGTACAATACTTCTATGCTCCGACTACGATGTTCCCCGTCTTAACCAAGCCACACCCACGGGCATGGCGAAGTATGGTGAGATTTCACCATCGCACCCCCCGCCCTACACGACCCGCAATGCACGGGGAAAGCCTCATCCAGCAGTGGATCAACAAAAGGACCTGACTCATGCATTGTGCAAGTCGACCTTTGCTTTAGAACGACTCATGGCTGCATTACATACATTAAATACATTATAAAAACATTTTACACTATAATTTTTTTTTACATTATAAACATTATATACATTCAACACTACGCCAGTTTGACGAGACCAGTAGTTTGGGACAGAGTCCAAGTCACCCCATTCCACTCTTAGCCCCCCCCCCCCCGAGTACACCCCCTCCCCTCAATCCCCCCGATTACACCCCCCCCCTACCCCAGTATCCCCCCCCTCCCCCCAGTCCCCCCCCCCCCCACCTCAGTTCCCCCCTCCCCCCCCGGCAATTCTTTCCTGCAATTAATTGGGAGTAGCCGTGATTGGTGGCTCTGGCCCGGGGCCCGAGTTAATTGCGAGCACCTGTTGAACTGCAGGTAAAACACACGCGGGGCGGTGCGGACTGGAGCAATAGGAGGATTGGTGGTGGTGGTGCAGCGGTTTCGAACCGCGCGATGATCCCCGCCACCTGAGTTCGACTCCCCGGCAACGGCGAGACGCAATCTGATCAAGCGTTGCCATTCAGCCCCATGATCGACTCGGCGTGGGGAGGCCTTCATCCAGCAGTGGATGCATCATAGCTGATGACGATGTGTGCCTGTGCCTCCCAGGGACTTTGTGTTTATCTGTGTGTGTTCCGGTGTGTATGTGTATTTGTGTCCCCTATGTGTGTGACCTCTACGTACGTGTGTCTGCGTCTCTTCCTTTGTGTGTTATTGGGTCGGGCGTGGTGCTGGCCAGCCATCCCTGAGCGTGCCTGGGGTGGACGTTATAGGTGTTCGTTAACAGCACTTGCCCAAACTATGTTAAGCCTATGCGCAGAGTCATTGTCTTTGTCTGCTCCGTACGGGCATACAAGGTTGATACAGCCGTACATGAGATCATTGTAAATGGTGTCTGTCAGCTATGATACGGCTTAATAGTCACAATTAACCCGCGGCCATCTGATGTCAGGTGTTTCCATATGGGAGCCACACGTACCGAATTCCACTCTCTCTTCTTTCCTCTCCCATTCCTCTCTCTCTCTCCCCTCTTTCTCCCCATGTGCCTGGGTGCGCGTGCTCTCTCCCTCTTTCTCTCTCACACACACAAAGAAATAAGATAAAGATCCCCCATATATCCTTAACAGACCGGTGGGGCAAGCGCTGTTAGCGAGCACCTTTGAAGGCCGGCACGGCAAACGAGGGGTGGGTGGCCAACACCACGCCAGGCCGCGTTTGTCTCCCTAGTGGCGAAGTTTTTACGCACCACAGCAGGTACTCATTTCAGGCTGAGTCGACCTAGGAGAGGCCCAGGACCGGTTCAAATAATCGTCACTGGTGAGTCGATCTACGTTCAGATAATTGTGAGCGGGAATCGAACTCGTAGCGCTGTGCGCTAACCACTACGCTACCGCTCCCCACACACATCACACACGCAGTCTCATACAGACACAGTCACACACGGACATACGCACACAAGACATGCACACTCGCATTTACGCATACACAGCCTCGCAACACACCCACACGTGTTCACGCACACACACACGTGCACACGTGTTAACGCACACACAACAACAACAATCGCCATTCGCCACTAAGTGGCGGTGACGTCACCACGACGCTTGTGCCAGGCTATGTGCACCTTGAGGCCACGTGAAGTGTCGAACGCCCGCTGGCTGGAGATCACGGGGCAGACCCAGGTGCCACGGGTCGATTGACTGAGACGACTAGCTGATGCACCACCTGTGCCCTCTTCTGTGCCAACTTTCTGTGCTTTAGCCACCCGGCGCTCCGCTCGTTGTTGTGAGCGTCGCTCCTCACGCATACACACTCACGCACACACACTCACGTACATACACACACGTGCACACGTGGTCACGCACACTCACGCGCATACACACACATGCACACCTGTTCACGCACACACAATCACGCACACACACACGTTCACACGTGTTCACGCACACACACTCACGCACAAACACACGTGTTCACGCACACACACTCACGCACACACACGTGCACACGTACACACACTCGCGTACATACACACACGTGCACACGTGGTCACGCACAGTCACGCACACACGCACTCGCACACTCACACACGTGCACACATGTTCAAGCATGCACACTCACGCACATACACACACATTCACACGTGTTCACACACACTCACGCACACGCACACGTGCACACATGTTCACGCATGAACACTCGCGCACACACACACACATACGTGCACACGTGTTCACGCACACATACTCACGCGCGCACACACACGTGCACACGTGTTCACGCACACACTCACGCACATACACACACATTCACACGTGTTCACACACTCACGCACACACACACGTCCACACGTGTTTACACACTCACACGTCCACATACTCACGCACACACACACATGCACACGTGTTCACGCACACACACTCACGCACGCACACACACATGCACACGTGTTCACGCACACACACTCACTCACGCACACACGCTCACACGTGTTCACGCACACACACTCTCGCTGACACACACACGTGTTCACGCACACACACTTACGCACATACGCACACACATGCACACGTGTTCTCGCCGGGCCATCTGCTTTGTGTAATGAGCGCTGCACTGCTGCACCCGTGGGCTCCTCGGAAACTTGCGCCGCCGCCCCCTTCACTCCGCAACTCGCAACCCCTCGCCGGGTTCAACCTTCACTCAGCCTGTGTGCGTGGGGCAGTGTGTGTGTGTGTGCGCGCGTGGGGCAGTGTGTGTGTGCTTGCGTGGGGCAGTGTGTGTGTGTGTGCGTGGGGCAGTGTGTGTGTGTGTGCGTGGGGCAGTGTGTGTGTGTGTGCGTGGGGCAGTGTGTGTGTGTGCGTGGGGCAGTGTGTATGTGTGTGTGTGCGTGGGGCAGTGTGTGTGTGTGTGCGTGGGGCAGTGTGTGTGTGTGGGGCTCCCTTCGTGGGTAGCGGTAGTGTAGCGGTTAGCGCGCTGCACTACGAACTTGGCGACCCGGGTTCGATTCCCGCTCACGGCAAACACCAGTGACGATTATCTGAACCGGTCCTGGGCCTCCCCTAAGTCGACTCAGCCTCAAATGAGTACCTGGTGCGGTGTGTAAACATCGCTGGTGCGGTGTGTAAACATCGCCGCTAGGGAGACAAAGGCGGTCGGGCGTGGTGCTGGCCACCCACCCCCTCGTGTACCGTTCCGGCCTTCATAGGTGCTCGCTAACAGCACTTGCCCCTGCAGTCTGTTAAGGCTACACGGGGGATCTTTGCGTGTGGGGCTCCCTCCGTGGGTAGCGGTAGTGTAGCGGTTAGCGCGCTGCGATACGAACCTGGCGACCCGGGTTCGATTCGCGCTCACGACCAACCCCAGTGACGATTATCTGAACCGGCCCTGGACCTTCCCGAGGTCGACTCAGCCTCAAATGAGTACCTGCTAGGGGTGTGTAAATATCACCGCTTGGGAAACAAGCGTGGTGCTGGCCACCCACCCCCTCGCTAACAGCATTTGAACCAACATTTTGTAAAGGCTATACGGGGGATATTTGTCTTCGTATGTGGATGCGTGTGTGAAAGGGCGACTTGGTGGACGTTGATCGTAACGCACACTTGCGCGAGAGACACATTGGGAAACACGGAGACACATATACACTATCACCACGCCTGGCCGCCTTTGTCTCCCCAGTGGCACCGGGTACTCAGGTAAGGCTGAGTCGACCGAGGGACAGACACACGCAGACAGGCACACGAATACATCTAGGGACAAACACACAGACACAGAGAGACGCACTGATACATCGAGGGACGTAGATAGACACAGTGGGACACACGCGGAGAGACGAAGAGGCATTCACGGGATGTACGGGTGGAGAAATGTCCACAGGGGGTAAGCGGTCACGTGGTTACGTTTGCTTATTAAAAGTGTCAATCAATCAAGCGATGACCTTTATTTAAAGGTGGACAAATCTACCAACCTCGGCAAAAAAAACACATCATCATTCATCACCAATCCACTGCTGGATGAATGCAATCCCCCGCCGCCACCATCCCACGATCCTGCGATTTAATAATTATAATCCACGAGAGGATGTACTCATTCATTGTCTGCCACTCCGTAGTTCGTATTACTGTCGTTGTTATTATTCTTACTACGACTATTATTATTTATCATTTTCCATCGTGGCGTCGTCTTTTTTTTCAGCCACGCGGAGTGGCATAAGCATTTATGTACAAATATATCATTAAAAAAAATCCGCCTCGTTGTGGATAATGTAAATAATTAAAGCGAATATATCTCCATCCATATAATTTTTGCGCAACAACTAAGACACATTTCTAACATCTCGCTGTGTTGGCGCGCTGTTAACTCCCTCGCCTGGTATTGCAGGCGGTCGCCCGTTCGATCCCGACTTGACGCTTTTATTTAACTCACTTCTTCTGTTGTATCCTCAAAAAATAAATATTGTAACTAAATTTTTACACATTTCCCAATGTGATATCGACTGCAAACTTGGTATAGGTATGTCATACTGGTGACAACACGATATTCTATCATAAAAAATCCAAAACATATATTTTTTACTTTTTACACGCTTTTATTTAACTTACCCTGTGTGTTGTCGTATCCAAAAATATTGTAACTCAATTTCAACCGTATTCCCAATATCGTATCGACTGCAAACTTGGTATAGGTGTGTCATAATGATGACAATACTATATTATATAATTAGAAATAATATATATATATTTAACAATATTTTATACGGCTCTAATTGTCGACGCTCAACTCACGTTGGCTGTAAATCACCACGTGGTCCCTTGCGTCACGGCAAGCCTCGGGGAGCCTCGCCGAGGGGCGGGGGATGTGGAAGGAGGGGAGGGGCGATGGGGGAAGAGGGCAGGGGGAGGGGCAGCTCGGACAGTACATTTCATTAAAGCGTGTTTTAAAAAAAAGTATGTTTTAATATTTTTCTCTCCACATTTTTAATCAACGTGCGCTTCGAGTATTTGGCTGCTGTGAATTTCCACACGATAAACCACCTCGTTGAGCTAACATTTGCGGCCAGATCGCTTTTGCAAAAGAGTTAGACAGTTCAGTGGGCCTTACCTGCTAGCTCAAGTGGGTCTTACCTGGTAAAAAATATATAGTTTAGTTAAAAAAAAGAGGACCCTTGCCTATAAACAGCTGGCAATTGACCAGCATTGATTGAAACAAGTCTGACTGCTGATGAGACAATGAATTTCGAAACCGGTCCGGAGTTAGTCTCGTACTGATTCAATGCTGCTGAAATTACGCAATCTCAGAAGGAAAACCGTTGGGTCGATGGGGGTTTTTCTAGGCAATACTTTAACTACACTATGAGACCTCCTTTACCAGTGGCAAAATATAGTAATAGGTTTTTACCCTTTCAACTGGTACAAAAACTGACACCTTTATACAAGGCATCATGTTTGCAATAACCACAACACAAGCAGTCAAAATGCAAACAAAAATAAACAACTCTTACTATATTACAATACTTTAACTTTTTTCACGTGTACAAACATATCCGAAGATGACGTTACAGCATCCGCGTATCTGTTGTGTTACGTGTGCGTTTATTACGTAAACGGTGTACGAGCCTGGCCATCATAGCCGGACGGACGTTTGGTAGCTCCGAGCTGATCGAGCGTTCGCGGCGAGTGGCGTCGCTCCGAGTTAGTGGGGCGTGCCCGCTCTTCTATCCACGGTGGCATCTGCGAGATGCTCACGAGGTCGATGCCAATGTCGGGGTCTGCTGCTGCTGCTGCTGACTACGACGAGAGGTGCTTCAGGAGTCACAGTTCGTATAGTTTTGCCCTTGCCTCTGTTGAAAGAGCGCAGACTGCAACGGTGGTTTTTGCTCTATGGGTTACGGATTGGGTTGCGTGGCCATAATCGCACTGCTGTGGTTTGTGGCTTTTTATGTTCTCGTCACGAAGGAGATGTCGCGCATCGGCCTGATGGTTACAAAGTGCCGGTGGTGGTGGTGGCTACGCACGCCCGCAATTTCAACACTGTGGAGACAGCATCGAGGGCTGGTGGATCACGCAAATGTTGGGAATCTTCCTTTGCCCGTGCGCATCGAGGAGATGGTGATGATCCTGGCTCGCCAGGAGAAGGCAGTAAAGTAAAACAAAGCAAAACAAATCGTGGACTCCACCTGTTCCATCTCTATGGGATAGAGTGCTACCCCCTCGCACGCATGGGTTTTCTCCAGGCGGTCAGTTCCGGCGGGGGGGGGGGGGGGTCCTCCTCACGCCCCTGAATCATCCCGCTGCCCCTCTCTCTACGAAAGCGAGTGAATCGTGCGCGTTTCCAAGTTACAATTATTACAGTTTTATAAATGCCCATGCTCCATCCAGGAGGTGTGCGATGTTCGGGGTGGGGGATGGGTGGTGGTGGTGGTGGGGGAAAATCTCGCAATGATTCGTGCCCCTCCCCCCACCCCCTCCCCCGACCGCTCCCCCACCCCCTCCCGCATTCCCAGTACAGAGCACGAGGTCCCTTTAAACGTTAAATAAAACATCAGTGCAGCTCCGGGGCGCGGAGTCCGCGCGGCCCTAATTGGAAACATCTGCGCGCGTCTCGCCGTCAAATGAGCCCGAACCGCACAGAACCACGGCGACTACCGACGACTCTTGGGGCTGTGGGTGGTAGGGGTGGTAGGGGAGGTGGGGGTGTAGGGTGGTGGGGGTTGGGGTGTAGGGGTGGTGGTGGGGAGCGGTAGTGTAGCGGTTAGCGCGCTGCGCTGCGCTACGAACCCGAAATCGATTCCTGCTCACGGCCGCCGCCACCACCTGTGACGAAAATCTCGACCGGTGCTGGGTCTCCTCTAGGTCGGCTCGGGATCAATGAGTACCTGGTGCGTGGTGCGTAAACATCGCCACTGGAGAGACAAAGGCGGCCGGGTGTAGTGCTGGTCACCCACCTCCTCGTGTGTCGTTCCGGCCTTGATAGGTGCTCGATTTTTGCACTTGCCCCAACAGTCAGTTAAGGCTATACGGGGGATCTGCGTGTTTTGGAGGTGGTGGAGTAGGTGGGGGATTGTTGACCAACTTTTCGTCGCTGCATGAGAACTGAAAAGCTTCAGCGGGGCTCATCAACTGAGATAAATTCCGAGTCTCAGTCTGGTGGCAGAGGTGGTGTTATTGGTTTTTGGATGATGGTATTTGTGCAAAATTATGATGGTTTTATTACCGTAACACGTGGGTTTTGGCAGCCGATAATATCACAGTTATTATTTACAATCGGTGTTTTTAGTTCGGGCACGTAATGATTTGGACAATGTGTCGTTAGGACCCTCCACCACCCGACACAGCGATACACATTAATTGCCACGTGGCGTTTACAGCAGGAACTTGACTATGATTCGCGGATTTTTACGCGGAAATCACTCGCCTGTTGATGCTATCCGTGGCCTGGAATCGAACTCAGGCGAGCGAGGCTCAACGTCTCCTGGCGGTAGAGCAGAATCGGTCAGTTGATTTGATGGTGATTATGGAGGAATTTGGTGTGTGTGGTGGGGTTGGTGGTTAAATTGGCGGTCTAGCCTGGGGCTGGTCACCCACCCCCTCGTCTACCGTGCCGGCTCGCTAACAGCACTTGCCCCAACAGCCTGTTAAAACTGTGTGGGTGATCCTTGGTTAGATTGTGCTGCTGGTCTTTGTGGTGGTCGTGGTGGTGGTTGAGAGTGATGGTGGGAGGAGCGAGTGGGTGTGTGGTTGAGTGGTGGAGGGGTGGTTGTGTAGGCGGTTGAGAGTGATGGTGGGAGGAGCGAGTGGGTGTGTGATTGAGTGGTGGAGGGTTGGTTGTGTAGGCGGTTGAGGGTGATGGTGGCACGAGCGAGTGGTTGAGTGGTGGTTGTGTTGGCGGTTTACGTTTATGTTGTTGTTGATGATGGTAGGTGGGAGCGGTGTCGTTGTGCGGAGGAGGGTAAGTGGTGGTGGTGGTTGTGGTGATGACTGTGTTAAATATAGTAATAATAAAACGCCCGCTCGTGCCAATTAGCCGTGCGTTAGGGAAGTCGCGGAGCGTGTAATTGGTGCCGAGCGCCGTGTAATGAGGATGATTTGATTCAGTAGCGAATTGGCTTCTACACAGAGTGACGCGCGGAGTGCGCGCTGGGATCTTACAACAGCAGTAATAGCCCCCCCCCAACGCCACCCTAATCCCCCATGCCCCCCGCCACCTCGTCACCCTTCCCCCCACCAACTTCATCATCCCAGCCCTCATCCCCCTTCACTGCCTCTTCTCATTCGCCCACAAAACCCCTCTCCTCATTCAACCACACTCCCCCCCTCAGGCCCCTCCCCTCATCTCCACCTCCCCTCATCTTCACCTCCCCTCATCTCCACCTCCCCTCAGCCTCATCTCTTATCCCTCTCGTCGTCCTCCCATCACCTCCCCTATATCCCTCCCCCCTCCCCTTTCATAATTCCCCATCATTCCCTCATCTCAACTCCCCTCCCAATCCTCCCCTCATCCCGCTCTCCCCCCCACCCTCCGTAACTCCCTCGCTAATCTTGGCGATATCTCAAACTCGGTATCACGCGCAATTCTTTGTTGTTGTTGTTGCGACGTTAATTAACCCCAAAGAGCGAATTTCGTACGGAGCGAGGCGACCACATCTCTGGTAGGCTCCACCTGAGGCACGTGGTGGTGAGCTGTGAGCACCTTACGTCATCAGCCCCGCCTACTCTTTTACATAATTCCGCCCACATTATATTCCGATTGGACCGCTACTGGGGTAGCTCCGCCCACTGGCTCAGGTAGCCCCGCCCACTGGCTCAGGTGACCCGCCCACTGGCTCAGGTGACCCCGCCCACTGTTCATGTAGCCCCGCCCACTGGCTCAGGTAGCCCCGCCCACTGTTCGGGTAGCCCCGCCCACGGCTCAGGTAGCCCCGCCCACTGCTCAGGTAACTCCGCCCACTACTCGGGTCGCTCCGACCTTTGCATCATGAGTCACAGGGCGTGAGGCCAGAACATCTTGTTCAGGATCAGAGAATCTGAATCTTTGTTTATCCTGGAGCAATCCTATGAGCTGTGAAGTTATTTTTTCACAAATGTCCAGAAAGTTACAAACCGGGGACAAAATCCAAACTTCACCAAAGCTTCGGGGGGGGGGGGGTGATAATGTGTGGTGGTGGAGGAGGGAAGCAGGCCAGACTTTGTGAAACCACAGCAACTGTCCCGGTCAAAACGAGCAGGACGTTTGGTAACTGTGTTGTAAACATTCACGATTGCAAACATTGAGGAGGTTCTTCACGACAAGCTGTCGAATCGTTCAGGTCTCCAGGAGGTGAAACAACTGCAGGTGGAGAATGACTCGTCTTTGGCGAGATCTCTCCTTTACCTATATCATTGTTTCATATATGCAACTTCATTGTAGAACCTTAGTCGACCAGCACGCGGGGCGAAACGTCGGACATTATTCCGAACCAACACGTGATATAATCCAAAAGCACAAAGACTATGCTAAACTATGTTTTATTTTACCAGGTAAGGCCCACTAAGCTACATAGCTCTTTTTCAGAAGCGACCTGGTCACAAATGACAGGTCAACGAAGTGGATTATCACGTGCAAATGTATATCAGCCACATACTCTCAACGCATGTTTCTACATGTGGAGGGAAAAACTGGAGGACCCGGAGAAAAATCCACGCGACCACGGGGAGAGAGACACACAAACTCTAAATCTCCAACAGGCGTCAGGGTCGGGATCGAACCCACGACCTCCTGTATACCAGGCGAGGTAGTTAACATCTCGCCACTTTGGCAGGGCCCTCTTGACGCAGAGAGCCTTGAGACTCAGTGAAGCTTTCCTGAGTAACGCCACCTGCACGTAGACACCGCGCTGAGAATCAGAACAGCAGCATTTCATCTCCACTCCGGCAAGGAGCGCACCACGGTCAAAAACAAGACCCGGAGTGGGACTTCGGGAATGGATCGGTATCCGAGACCAAGGAGTGTCCGACGGTCAAGAGCAAATCCCGGAATGAGATTTCAGGAACGGATTGACATCCGCGAGCAAGGAGTGTACCTCTAAATATTACAGCAGGCGTCAGGGTTGGGATCGAACCCACGGGACGACCTCCTGCATACCAGGCGAGGCGGTTGACATCTCGCCACCGCGGGGCCCCATGGCAGGGAGCTGCAGTCGGTGGGCGAGCCGCTGTTCCCATGCGCGGCGCGACTCTCTCTCTCTCTCTGACCCCCGGGGACAGGGCCATTAGTGGGTCACGTGCTGTGCTTTTGTGTCCCACAAATCTCTCGAATCCTTGCAAAATGAGAGGTCAGAGTTCACCGAGGCACCGCTTACAGTTGTGTTATACGGGAAGATTCGCGGACTCTCGCTTTGCGGATCGTGCAAGCGAATTTAAGCAGCAGCCCCGTTCTGCGCCTCCGAGATTTAATGACCGTTACAAATACTCTGTGCCTCGTGTTTCCGAGCTGGCTGCTGGCTGGGCTCCTTGCCACCCCAACAGTAACTCTGTTGTCAGCGGCTGCGGGCCGTGCCCATCGGAACTAGCTGGGTAACTGGCTACACGGGATTGTCCGCGTAACAAATGAACATTGAGTTGAATTGAAGAAGACTAAGTTCGGAAGATGTTTTTTCTTCTTTCGTATGACGCAGAGCGACAACTACAATTTCACATGCAGGTGGTCAAGCCAGACATCCGCGTCAAGAGAGAGCAGAGGAGTTTATGGCCGCGATGTCGCCTTCGTATTTGTGGATCGGGCGTTGCGGAAGACCTACAACATATAGCGACATCGCAGAGGTGAGAGTAACGAATACAGAAGACTGCCGCGATTCATTCACAATGGCTCATAACTTTTCAATTTGTGACATCCGATTAACGTAATTATTTCGCCAGAATATTCTCTAAATCCCTAGAGCCCAGCTCGTGTTGCAATTAAAACCACGATGGTAATGAAGAGGCATTGAACAGCAAATAAACCCGAACCGAGTCCGACCCTTCGGCATGAGTCGCGCTAATTATTCCGTACGCATCATCCAGCAGTGATTTGGTCGAAGAGGTCTTGACCCCTTGGCAAGCGGGGTTACTCAATGATTGCGATCGCGGTGATGATGATGATGCTGATCCGTTACGCCCCAATACCGTGCTAAATGGGGATACATAGCTAGGCCTTCACACAGCAGTGGATTGATCATGGCTTGTTGATGAGCTGGAAAATAGCAACACGTATCTCCAATTAGGAGTTCGAATACACTTTTTGGGCGAGGAGGTGCTGATGATGACGATGACGGAAATATGGACGCTCGTGACGAGCGTTTGTTGCCGTGCGTGGGCCTTCATCCAGCAGTGGATCGACCACGGAGTACGATGACGAGGTGCGTCGCTGCAGCAAACAGACCCTAAACACACCGTGGTGAACGTGAAGGCCGCTGCCAGTGACGAATATCCGAACCGGTACTGGGCCTCCCCTAGGTCGGCTCGGCCTGAAACGACTACCTGGTGCGGTGTGCAATAACAAAAAGAAAACATCGCCGCGAGGGATACAAAGGCGTTCGGGCGTGGCGCTGGCCACCCACCCTCTCGTGTGCCATGCCGCGACGTCATTCGTAGGTGCTGCTCTCGAACAGCACTTGCCCCAAAGGTCTGCTGAGGGCTATACGGGGGACCTTTGTCTTTGCCGCTGGTGGCGGTGCTGCTGATTATGATAAGGATCTGGTGGCGACTGGGAGAGGCTTTGAGTGGGAGTGGCGCTAATCCCCATTGTGATGCTACTGGGACGTGGGAGGGGGGGGAGAAAGGGGGGTGGGGAGGGATAACCCTCCACCACCCCCTCCCTTCCCTACCCCCTCTCTCCCCCTCCCTCCCTCCCTCCCCTACCCATCCCTCCCCCCTAATCCGCCATCTTATCCACGATGCTGGAGGCCGCCGCCCCCCGTCCGTTCTCTTTGTTTCGTTAAACAATGCGATACAAATCCTGAAACAAAGGCGGACGGGAGGTGGGGGGGGGGAGGTTGGGGTGGTTGGGAGGAGTTGGTGCTCTGGTTGGGGGAAGGGATGGGGGGGGAGGGGCGATTGCACGGTCAATGATGGGGCAAAAAAATCGATAGATGTTTGACTTCTTTCGCGCCGTACGTTGCCATTCGTGATCATCGGAGGTGCTGGGGTAGGACGACAGACTGAGTGCAAAGAAATTAATTTTCAATGTGGAATATTCGTCAACAACAGCGTGCTTTAAAAAATTTAATAATATATAGCAGACGACGTTTCGGGTCATGGCTCTTCTTTACCGCCCTCAATCGAAATATTGAAACCAATTGCTTGAGTTAACGTAATCAACCTTAATATTAATCTGTATAACAGGAAGGGTAAGCCGAGCACTGCCGATGAGACGTTGAATGTCGAAACCGATACAGACTTGTCGCTCGTTTTGAACCAATGCTGCTGAAATGACTGATTGGTCCACACCAGAGACAGCTTTCCTTAGAGCCGAGTCTTAAACAGTGTTATAAAGCTGTATCTGGTGTGTGCCAATCAGTTTCAAAGACAATGCATCTATTACCAGAGCATGTTTTTGTTTGCATGTTCACCACAAGTGCGTGTGGCTAATGCGGACATGACTCCTTGCAAAAGGTTTCTGTTTGGTGCTCTAACATCTCAACACAACTGTTTTATTGCCAGAAAGGGTAAAACCTATTATGATATTTTGAATACTGGCAAGGGAGGTCCCATCGTGCATTCCCTGTCTGTGTCTCTGTGTTTCGTGTGTTTGGAGGGGAGGTGTGGTGGTGGTTCGCGCACGGTGAACCGAGTTCGATCCCCGCTCACAACCAGGAGCCAGTGGCAGATTATCTGAATCGGTCCTGGGATTCCCCTAGGTCGACTCTGCCTCAAATGCAGTACCCGGTGCGATGGTGTAAACATCGCCAGTCGGGCGACAAATGCGGCCAAAGATCAAATCGTTGAACAACAATACCGTCAAATTACTCCTTTGGGATTACACACAAAAGCAGCGACACCGTCCTCTACTGCGAATACTTACAAAAATGTGTGTTTTATTTTACCAGGTAAGGCCCATCGAGATTTTTAGCACTTTTTCAGAAGCGGCCAGCCTATCACAAATGATAGATCAACGAAGTGGCTCATAATGTGGAAATGTATCGCAGCCAAGAACTCTAAACACGTTTTGATTCTAAATGTGGAGTGTAAAACCGGAGAACCGGGAGAAAATCCACGCGACCACGAGTAGAGAGACACGCAAACTCCAAATATACAGCAGGCGTCAGGGTCGGGATCGAATCCACGACCTCCTGTATACCAGGCGAGGTAGTCAACATCTCGTCACTTGGCAGGACCCTCTTGACGCAGATAGCCTTGAGACTCAGTGAAGCTTTCTTGAGTAACGCCACCTGCACGTAGACATGGCGCTGAGAATCAGAACAGCAGCATTTCATCTCCACTCCGGCAAGGAGCGCACCACGGTGAAGAACAAGACCCGGAGTGGGAACCAAGGAATGGATTGACATCCGAGAGCACGGAGTGCACCACGGTTAATAACAAGTCCCGGAGTGGAAGTAAAGGAATGCAACGACACCCGAGCGGGTGTCCAACGGGGAGATGGAGCGATGAACTTAGTTCCTGTCCAGGTTTTTGGTTTGAATTGTCACACCGCGTATTCGTGAGAGGTGGTGGACGCATCGTGGGCAGGCATTCGTCCAGCAGTGGATTGACCATGGGTGTTTTATGATTTGGCATTTTGTTAAACCAGGCCACTGTTAAAGTAATACGTGTGCTTTGACGACCAAGATAAGTCCTACTTCGTTTTTAATGGCTTCGATCGTGTATAGGTATAGTGTCAATTAAAACAAGTTTTGCTTGTTTTTCAACACTTCTCCGGTTTTGATGAAAACAAAACTCAGGAGGCACATTGGCCCCTGACGTGACAACTTGAATTGATTGGATCTGTCGGGTGGTGGAGGTTTATACACTCCACGATCTAACCGAAGAAAGAAGCTACGAATCGGGTCACTCTCGCAATCAAGACTCTATCCTGGCCTGTTGAGTTCTCACCTGGTTAAAGAAAATAGACTGCCAACTTAAACAACTACGATGATTATGATGATGACGGCAAGGCGATCTAAGGCACCGGCGTAACCTTAGGGTGAACCAATCACTAACCAATCGATGGCAGGAGTGTGTAAGTGAGTGACAATAAATATCGGAGCAACGCGACTGCTCACACGCGGAGAAGCCCGTACCGGTGTTCGGTTAATGAACCGGGGCTCTGGATGTGAACCCTGGTCCACACACACACGCACACACACAAAGGGACGCTCAGTGCTGTTGCGTGAAACCGGCTTGCTGCTGTGCGCTTGGCCGGTGGGCGCAGTAAATTCTCGATATTTTGGCGTGGAAACAAATTTGGCGAGTGTAGTTGAATGACCGGAGGGCAAAGACGTCCCGTTGGCAGCCCTTGGCCACTGCTGTCTCTGTGCGTAAAACGGGGGCACGAGGCACGGGGATGTTGCCCATGGGTGGAAAAAACCCGATTTTTCCAGCGACAGGCATCGGGTTTTTTCTTTAATACAATTAAACCCGATTTCGGGGAAATTAAAACCTGGTTTAATGAATACGAAACTCTGATCCAAGGCTTAGGCTGCTTCCTCGTCGGTGCTGCGATCGTACTCGGGGCCGTCGGGCACGGGGTAGTCGTAGAATGCGGCGGGCAGGTTGGTCTTGATGAACACGAGCTTCTCCACAATCGTGGGCGCCAGTGAGTTCCTTCGCTTGGAATGGATGAAGCCCATCGTTGAGAAGTTGGCGAAGTGCGGTTCTGCATTTAGAACCAATTAAACCGGATTTCTCCCAATCTCAAATGATCGGGTTTCATATAAAAAGACAATTAAACCCGATTGTAAAAAAACCCGACTGTGCCACCCTTAATGTTGCCCCCCCCCCTGCCCCATTCCCCCAAATACAAAGATGCCCCGTAAAGCCTGAACAGACGTTTGGGGCGAGGGCTGTGGGCGAGCGAACACCTGTGAAGGCCGGCACGGCACACGAAGGTGCGAGTGGGCCAGCATCACACGCACGACCGCCTTTGTTTCCCCAGTGGCCGTGTTTAGACACTGCACCAGGTTAAATTTCGATTTAAAGCTTTCGTGACTGCAGGGATTCATCTTCTTGGTTCTTTCGGTAAAGTCACGTAGACGGGAAGTAATAAAATAATAAAAATAAAACATAATGAAATAATATAATAAAATAATAAAATAATATAAAATACTATTATAATAATATAATAAAATAATATAAAACTAATTATTTTATTATGTTTTATTTTTATTATTTTATTACTTCCCTTCTACGTGACTTTACCGAAAGAACCAAGAAGACTGCACCAGGTGCTCATTTGAGGCTGAGTCGACCTGTTTGGATGAGTAGGTCGGTTCAGATAATCGTCACTGGCGTTGGTCGTGAGCGGGAAACGTAGTGTAGTGTTTAGCGCGCTATACTACACCGAAGATCCCCGTATAGCCTGAACACAATGTTTGAGTAAGTGCTGTTAGCGAGCACCTATGAAGGACGGCACGGCACACGAGGGGGTGGATGTCCAGCACCAAGCCCGTCCACCTTTGTCTCCCTCATGGCTATGTTTACACACCGCACCAGGTACTCCATTTGAGGCTGAGTCGACCTGTCGGAGGCATAGGACCGGTTCAGATAATCGTCACTGGCGTTGGCCGTGAGCGGGAAACGCAGTGTAGTGGTTAGCGCGATCACCATTACACCCCAGCCCCTATAATCATCATCACAGCCCCTTCTCTGCGCTTGGACCAATACAGCTCAGCCCAATACAACCCCTGAAGCGCCTCGTCCCGAGACACACACAGCTCCGCCCGTGTACGCCATTATGGTGTGAGTCGCTACCACTACCATCACACGTATCATCATCAATCATCATCATCGCCGTCATAACCACCACTTTCATCATCGCTACCACCATCACCAGTATTGTCATCATCACCACCGTCATCGTCAAAACTACCACTATCATCATCACCACCATCACTAGTATTGTCATCATCATCATCACCGTCATCGTCAAAACCACCACAATCATCATCACCACCATCACCAGTATTGTCATCATCACCACTGTCATCGTCAAAACTACCACTATCATCATCACCACCACCATCACTAGTATTGTCATCATCATCATCATCATCACCGTCATCGTCATCGTCAAAACCACCACTATCATCATCACCATCACTAGTATTGTCATCATCATCATCATCATCACAATCATCGTCAAAACCACCACTATCATCACCACCATCACTATTATTGTCATCATCATTATCATCACCGTCATCGTCAAAACCACCACAATCATCATCATCACCATCACTAGTTTTGTCATCATCGTCAAAACCAGAACTAGAATCATCACCTACCACCATTATAATACCCATCAATCGCCACTACTACCAATATTATAACAAACGGTCTTACTATCATCATCAACGTGACCTCCTTTTACGATACTCATCGTCAGCACCACAATCATGACCATCATCACTAACACCACACCCACTAACTACTACAACAATAATCAATGCTACCGCCACCACCGTCGCCGTCGCCACAACAATCATCATCTTCATCATCACGGCGAAACCACCACCAAACTACCACCACCACCACACCACTACCACCATCACCACCACCCCTCAACAACCACCACCACCCAACTACCACCACCACCACTCTCCTCCACCAACGCACGCGCTCATACGGCGAGTGGTGCCTCCTGCCCAATCCCCGTGTAGCGACAGGTAGAGGGAGAGGCGAGTGTGCTCACCGTTGCGCCACCGCTCCGTCTGATGACCAAACCGGGCCTCCAGGTACTTGGATGAGTGCCTGGTACGCTGTTTATTTACATCACTGGGAGAGACGAAGGCGGTCAATGTTTTACGATGCGTACCACAACCCAACCGCCTCAATCACGTGCCCGGTCCAGTCTCTAAACATTAGTGTCTTTATATGGTCGGCTAATCTCGATGACTCGGCACTTTCACGCTTAACACGAAGGCTGCAGGTAAGTTTTGGGAAGAAGAACAAAGCAACACTGCTGATTGGGCGATTGTGTACGGGATGAGAGACGGGGTTATTCGGGTCCCTGGTTGTGTGCGTGTATTTGGGGGAGCGGTAGTGTAGCGGTTAGCGCTACGCTGCGCTACGAACCCGGCGACCCGAGTTCGATTACCGCTCCCGGCCAACACCAGTGACGATTATCAGAACCGGTCCTGGGCTGCCCCTAGGTCGACTCAGTCTAAAATGAGTACCTGGTGCGGTGTGTAACCATTGCTACTAGGGAGACAAAGGCGGCTGGGCGTGGTGTTGCCCCCACCCCTCGCGTGCCGTGCCGGCCTTCATAGGTGCTGCTCGCTAACAGCACTTGCCCCAACAGTCTGTTAAATCCACACTGGGGGACCTTTGTGTGTATTTATGAAGGCGTTCCATCGACTGGGAGCTTCGTTCGAGAGCAATGGTTGTGGTAGGAAGGAGCGGTGGAGCAATGGTTAGCACACTGTGCCATGAACCCGGCGAACTGAGTTAGCTTCCCGGCCCAACGGCTAACGTCGATGAACGGCGGGATATGAACCGGTCCTAAACGAACCCCATTCAACAACGCGCATTGACCAGCGTGGTGCAACAGTGTGTGTGTGTGTGCGAGAGAGTTCGTGCGCGTGTGTGTGTGTGTACCTATGTGCGCTAGAGCGGCCGGGCGTGGTGTTCTGTTCACCGAAACCCCTCGTGTACCGTGCCGGCCTTTCATAAGTGCTCGCGAACAGCCCATTGCCCCAACACTCTGTTCAAGGCTATACGTGTGAGGGGTGGAGGAGCAAGATTTGTGCCTTTGTATGCGGTTCGTGCAGTGCTTTTGGATCAGGGGTTGCAGCAGGGCGCGAGGGAGCGTTGAAGAATGGGGCAGGGGTGGGTTGGAAGGGGGGGGGGTTCGGGGACTAGGAAGCCAAGGGGGACTCAGGGGCCGGGGGTTCTTCAGCGGGGTTAAAGGTGACGATTACAACGAAATCTCCCACAGCAGAGAGAGGTGTGGGGGAGTTGGGGCGGGAGGGGGGCATGGGAGATCCGCTCATTCTAGCTCCCTCTTGGTCTCCCGCCCCCCCCATCTACCACCTCGCCCCCCCCCCAGTCACAGCCCCAGATGTTTGACATCAGCGTCACGTATAGTGGACGGCCTTGTGGTCGGAGCGCGCGCCGTCGAGCCGCTGTTGTTCGAAGACCACTGTTCGATACCCACTTTATTGGCATCCGGGCGCGCAAACACACAGAGACAAAGACCCCCCCCCTCCTCCCTACAGCCTTCAACAGACCGGTGGGGCAAGTGCTGTTCGCGAGCACCTGGGAAGGCCGCAACGGCACGCGGAGGGGGTGAGTGGCCAGCATCCACACCCGGCCGCCTTTGTCTCCCCAATGATGATGTTTGCACACCGCATCAGGTATTGTCGGCTGAGTCGACCAGTGCGACACCGCTCCCCACAGACTGCAACATCCACAAACAAGCACACAAAACGTGTCCAGTATATATTTCTACTTTTCACGACCCGTTTGTTGCTCGAATGTATTTGCAGCGGTGCTAGCGATGGCCAGATAGGATCACGGCTGATTATTTGATGTTCAACTTTCCATCTCCACATTGCGTACGGCGTGTGCAATGTGTGCGTGGCAAATGGAATGCGATGCGTTCCAGATGACTCGTTCCACTCAGCCAGCAGTAGACACGCAACGTGGTTCAACCACAGCGAGTCGATTGGCAAGTCGCGTGTGGTGGGGGGTAAAGTGCGGGGTGCTCCCCAACCCTCAAACGATTGCCTGTGTGGACGAGGAGGCAAAATACACCTCGTCGAGACGGGAGCTCTCGAGCCTGGAGCTCTCTCAACAGCGAGACAGGCGGCGATGGCTTCATCTAGCAGTGGATAGATGATGGTTGAAGATTTTATATTTACGTTTCATAGCCTGCATGCGCAATGCATTTCATAGCCTGCATGGGCAATACATTTCATAGGTTGCAATACATTTCATAGCCTGCACGCGCAATACATGTCATAGCCTGCATGATCAATACATTTCATAGCCTGCATGCGCAATACATTTCATAGGTTGCAATACATTTCATAGCCTGCATGCGCAATACATTTCATAGGTTGCAAAACATTTCATAGCCGGCATGCGCAATACATTTAATAGGTTGCAATACATTTCCTAGTCTGCATGCGCAATGCATTTCATAGCCTGCACGCGCAACGCATTTCATAGCTTGCATGCGCAATGCATTTCATAGCCTGCATTGTCAATACATTTCATTGCCTGCATGGGCAATACATTTCATAGCCTGCACGCGCAATACATTTCATAGCCTGCACGGGCAATGCATTTCATAGCCTGCACGCGCAATACATTTCATAGCCTGCATGCGCAATGCATTTCATAGCCTGCATGCCCAATACATTTCATAGCCTGCACGGGCAATGCATTTCATAGCCTGCACCCGCAATGCATTTCATAGCCTGCATGCGCAATGCATTTCATAGCCTGCACCCGCAATACATTTCATAGCCTGCATGCGCAATACATTTAATAGGTTGCAATACATTTCATAGTCTGCATGCGCAATACATTTTATAGCCTGCACGCGCAATGCATTTCATAGCCTGCACGCGCAATGCATTTCATAGCCTGCATGCGCAATGCATTTCATAGCCTACATGCGCATTACATTTCATAGCCTGCATGCGCGATACATTGCATAGGTTGCAAACATTTCATAGCCTGCATGCGCGATACATTTCATAGGTTGCAATACATTTCATAGCCTGCATGCGCAATGCATTTCATAGGTTGCAATACATTTCATAGCCTGCATGCGCAATACATTTAATAGGTTGCAATACATTTCATAGCCTGCATGCGCAATACATTTCATAGGTTGAAATACATTTCATAACCTGCATGCGCAATGCATTTCATAGCCTGCACGCGCAGTACATTTCATAGTCTTTATGCGCGATAAATGTCATAGGTTGCAATACATTTCATAGCCTGCATGCGCAATACATTTCATAGGTTGCAATACATTTCATAGCCTGCATGTGCAATACATTTCATAGGCTGCAAGTACATTTCATAGCCTGCATGCGCAATGCATTTCATAGGCTGCAAGTACATTTCCCAAGCTTTTTTCCGTGAGGTTTTAACATGATTTTAATTGGAAATGTGCCAACAAAACGCAGTCATCTCGGCATTGTTGCTGTTAAGTGGGGTGTGAAGTTTCGAGGTGATAAGGTCGTGGGGGCTTCGGGGATTTTGTGTCCTACAAAGATAAATGAGCCCCGTGTGGCCTACACAGGCTGCTGGGGCAAGTGCAGTTCGCGAGGACAAATGAAGGCCGGGCGGGTGGGTGGTCAGCTCCACGCCCGGCCGCCTTTGTCTCCCCAGTGTTGATGTTTAACAGGATTCTCAATACACAGGAGAAGGCATGTAAAATTATTGTACCGTATATAGTTTAGTTTTTTTCCCCCCATATAGAGCGGCGGTGCAACGGTTAGCACGCTCGCCTCTCCGGCATCTCTGTCGCAGCACGAGAGTATAGTAAAGTATCGCTCACACGACCCATCAGAAAGACGGCCCCCTCTAGGAGGGGAACCCGTTAGCAGCATTGGTTCAATGCGAACAAAAATATCCGGACGGGTGTAGAAATTAGGTGTCCCATCGGCAGGGTCGCGCCCGCTTAAATTGAACGACGCTTTGTCAAAAAAAATGTAATTGTGATGTCACCTTGCCATGCTGAAGCATGCAGGGATTCCCCAACGCTGCATATTTACTGGGTAAAGTATTTGTTTCCACCCTGTAGGATTTTACTTGTTTTGTTGCCATAAGTCGTCTCATTAGTAACAGAAAGTATCGTATTGGAATTCGTTGGAAACCTGCTGTAATATCTTGGATGGAGCGCCCAGTGCACACCCCACGCGCACTGAATCCAACATGAGGGAGTCACGTTGGTCGACGATCCAGCACTCAGATCTTCGCTCGAATCACTTGTTCACCCACCCGGGATCAGTCGCTTGCCTGTCACTCTTCTATCGCTGCTACCTTTGACGACTCTTCCCACTGCAACTTCACGAGTCAATTCCTCTCCGCCCACGTTGACGACTCGTTCCACCACACCGACCGTCTCGTCTCATCCACACACTGTTCAACCTCGGCCACACTGCACGTTACTTCTATGCTGGATATGTGTGAGAGGAAAAAAACAGCCTCATAGCTCATCGGATTGCTCCAGTATCAATACAGAGTGCTTCAAAAAGAATGTTCACACTGACATGGGAGTTTCATTTTTAATGGAAAAAGAACGGATAATAAGACACTGCAACGTGATAACAAATGTGATGTTAACAGCTTCAAAAAGTCAAAGAGTCTCCACTTGCTCGCCATCGTTGTCAACGCGTGCCTGGAATCTTCTCCAGGTGGTCTCCAGAGCCCGAAGGCACATTTCTTGTGGTGTTGTTGCAAATTCTCAGAAGTGGTAAAAAAAAACTGTTTAAGCACCCTGTAGGTATTCTGATCTGATTCTGATCTGACTTATCTTCCTGCTTATCCCCGCTCCTTCCTTCGCATTACTCAGGTCTGGACTTCTCTCTCCCATCGTCTCGTCTCCTAAGTTCGCACACCCTTGCTCGACTCGAGACAACGCGTTAACACGCATCCGTTGCTGTACAACTTTAATAGTACTGCTTGTTGCTGACCGCTTGGCCAGAAAATTGTTTATGTTCTCTCAAAGAGCATAAACATTATATAGTGACCTCGATTCTTGACATTCCATCGAATCGTGATGTGTACGTGTGGGGTAGTTGATAATGCGTGTGTCTGTGTGTGCATCAACTGCGTGTGGGTATGTATGCATGTTGACCTTTTTCGCACCGTACGTAGTTTGAGAGATAAATCGATCTCGGGGAATCTTCGTATAGCAGTGGAGAGACCATGGCTGCTATTGGATTGCATGTCAAGTGAGTGAATCCAATCTGCTTGCTCTCAATAATCACAACAATAGTCGATGTGTAAACATCGCCACGAGGGAGACAAAGGCGGCCGGGCGTGGTGCTGTTCATCCATCGCCTCCGTGTGCCATTCCGGCCTTCACCGGTGCTACTCGCCAACAGTACTATCTTGCATACTCGTTGGTTTTTTTCGGTAAAGTCACGAAGGTAAAAAATAAATAAATGATAAAACAACTAAATTAAATCACGACGTTTCGGAGGCAACACAAGCTTCCGTCTTCAGGTGGAACCTGTTGTTGTTATTTTCATTTATTTATTTTTACCTACGTGACTTTACCGAAAATAACAAAGAGTATGAATCCTTGCAGTCACGAAAACTTCAAATCTAGAAGTACTATCTCGCCCCAACAGTCCGTCAAGGCGATACGAGGGTTCTTTGTCTTCTGCATCTCGCATAGCTACCCACGCACCGCGCATTTTACGGCTCCGAGGTGGTGGGCTGGGAGGGGGGGGGGGATGGTGGGTGGGGGGCAAATGGGAATCTCAGCGCAATTTAGGGCCTCGCTAAATATTTCATGAAGGTTACAGCGTTAAAAGCTCTGCTCACTCACACGGAGGGGCCCGGCCTGGACACGCAGCGTGACGCGTCGGCGTGTCTGCGCGTGAGTGCGAATATCGCAGCCTCAGCAGCAGCAGCAGCAACAAGCAGCAGCAGCGGTGACTAAAGGAAACAATATCCTCTCCATCAGTGGAGGAGGTTGAATATACATTTCGGATGGCATTAGGCGAAGGCGAGTTTTATATGAACACACGCAGAGACAAAGACCCCCCCCCCCCCCCGTATAGCCTTAACAGACTGTTGGGGCAAGTGCAGTTAGCGAGCACCTATGAAGGCCGGCACGGCCCTGGAGGGGGTGGTTGGGCAACAATACAAACGAGATAGACAATACAAACGAGACAGACAATACAAACGAGACAGACAATACAAACGAGACAAAATACAAACGAGACGGACAATACAAACAAGACGAACAATACAAACGAGACGAACAATACAAACGAGACGAACAATACAAACGAGACAGACAATACAAACGAGATAGACAATACAAACGAGACGGACAATACAAACGAGACGGACAATACAAACAAGACGAACAATACAAACGAGACAGACAATACAAACAAGACGAACAATACAAACGAGACAGACAATACAAACGAGATAGACAATACAAACGAGACGGACAATACAAACGAGACAATACAAACGAGACAGAACAATACAAACGGGGCAGACAATACAAACGAGACGGACAATACAAACCAGACAGAAACGAATCAATTCTTGAGTCGAATCGTGACTCACGGAAACGTGACGATTAATGTGAGGAGGGGGCGGGGGGGGAGGGGACAAGGGCGGGTGATAGGGGGCGGGGACTGGGGGAGGGGGGCGGAGACTGGGGGAGGGGGGCGGGGCCAGGGCGAGGCGGTTTGTTTACAACATTCCAAGGACGGCAATGCCTGGCGTCGAGACGAGGGGGAGGATGTCGCGATGCGGCTGCCCGCAGCCTCCACGTGCAGACGATCCCGCGAGAGGGGAGCCGTCGTAAGGAGCTCTTTGCCACGCAACGTCGACCGGGAGACTTCTTGCCACAGCTCCCCCGTCCCTTTGTTCGCGTGCTCTTTGTTGATTGGTGGTAGCGGGGGGGGGTCATGACGACGCTCGTAAACACGATCCAATATTGAGCGACGCTTTAGTGGGAACTTGTGTTGCTATTGGATACTCACGTCAGAGGATAGAAAACAAAATCGGACAAAGGCGATTGAAATGGTTGCCCCCCCCCCCCCAAAAAAAAAATGTCCCGATAATAAAACAAACAGCGCTAAAAGGATGACCCCTTTGGCGTTTTGCGATGGGGTTATTTTTACGTGACGTCACCCTCTTAGCTTGGTGACGTGGCCGAACGTTTGCGCCTTCGCCGCTGCTTCCAGAGGTTCGCGTTTCGAATTCCAACGGCCGCCCCGATGAATGTCACTTAAGTGCGAGTGTGCTAACGAGCGCTCACCGTGGGCGTTACAGAGACATCGACCCTGACGTCATTTGCAAGAGTGTGATATTGCGTGCTGGGGTCAAAATAATTGCAAAGTCGGAAAATCGCACACAAACCCACGCACGCAAGTAATGTGTGGGTACGTATGTTGAACTTATTTTTTGCACAGTACGTAGCCAACCGTGCGAGGTGTGAGCTATAAAGAAGGGGAAGCTTCGCATAGCAGTGGATAGACCATGGCTGTTAATGAATTGCACGTCATCACGTCCGTTCTGTGTTCAACCGTCACACTGGAGGTCATAGCTACAGACCCATCCACTCACCCCCCACTCACCTACACTGCAGGTCACCTCCCTTATCTTTCCAATTCTTCCCCTCACACTGCTCCTCCCATCATCATCGTCTTCTTCTTGGTTCTTTCGGTAAAGTCACGTAGAAGGGAAACAATAAAATAATAAAAATATAAAACAATACAATTCTCACGACGTTTCGACTGCAACACAAGCAATCATCGGGTGTGAAAAACACAGCAATATTTATTTTTTACATTTTTTAAAAATGTCTTGCTGTGTATTTTACACCTGATGATGATTGCTTGTGTTGCAGTCGAAACGTCATGATAATTTTATTTTTATATTTGTATCATTTTATTGTTTCCCTTCTACGTGACTTTACCGAAAGAACCAAGAATATGAATCCCTGCTGTCACGAAATCTTAAAAAAAAAAATCATCATCGTCATATATTTTCTCCAAAACCTTGATAATAAAAACCTCCCTCAATTCAAATCCACGGGGTAACGCGTATCTATCGCAACTCTTTTAATAGTGCCGTTTTGAAGGAACCTATGCTCAGAATCTGGTTTAAAAAAAGAAAGTGACGCCATCTCGCCGTGCCTCGGAGACAACGAATGTCATTATTGCCAATTAAGTAGCGATCAATGCGTCATTATTAATCGAATCCATTCACCACGCGCGCGTGCACGTCAAACATGTGCGCGCGCGCACTCGTGTTTGATGCAACTTGTAAAATCAGACCGACATGCGGTTTGTTTGTGAGATGCCTCTGGTTTTATTGGTCTCAAGTTTCACACGCACAGTTACACTTACAATACCGTGCATGGTGGTCGCCCTTTCTGGCAATATCCAGGCTGAGAGATCCGATGAGATGAGGGGCGCATTTCTGGTTCATTTATGTCATCAGCTTCGTCTGAATTATTTAACTAAACGCGTTATAATTCGTTTTTTTTTATTAACTTGAATGTAGGGCACGATGCAACAAACCGCACCTCCTATTAGCACGATTGGTTACGCACGGTGCAATTGAAGTTCAACAAACGTACCAACATACATACGAACGTGATATTAGAAATGCATGCCGGGTGTATGCGACTCACCCGTACACACACACATATACTCCGAGCCTGTGTGTGTGCGTAACTGACTCCTGATCGGTATGGATTTCGGAAGCGACGCACCGATTTGGTCATTGTGATGTGGCGCAACGGTTGGCGCGTGGACATCTGAAGTCATTTGTTTGCGGTGACTATTTGAGACAATTAGCAACGGATTGTCGTCCAACAAAAACACGGAAAAAATGTGGGTGGAAATGTCATAAATTCGCCGGCAACACTAGAATGGGAACCACCACCACCATCATCATCACCACCATCATCATCACCATCACCATCATCGCCATCACCATGACCATCCCTTCCCATCGGGCCGCGTTCGGCAATGAGCAGGGCTGGGGCTGCACGCCGTGGAGCGCGCGTTGGCGATGTTGACAAATTAGTGGCGCGGTGCTAATTGTTCATAGTTAATTGCTCATAGCGTGGGTGGGTGTGTGTGTGTCAGTGTTCATTTGCCCTATTAGTATGTTAAAGGCTATACAGGGGATATTTGTGTACGTGTCGGTTCCTCGTACTTGTGTGTGTATGTATGTGTGGGAGGCTGGCTGTATATATGTGGATGTCTGTGCGTTTATGCGGTAGCGCAGCCGGTGAGCGCACAGCGCTACGAACCCGGCGACCCCGAGTTCGAATCCCGAGTTCGAATCCCACTCAGGGCCAATATCTGAACCGGTCCTGAGCCTCAAATGAGTACCTGGTATGTTGTGCAGTAAATATCGCCACGAGGGAGCCGAACGTGATGCTGGCCACCCACCCCTCGTGTGCCGTACCGGCCTTCATCGGTGCTAGCTAACAGCACTTGCCCCAAACAGTGTGTCAAGGATATACGGGATGATATTTGTCTTGTGGGCAGCGGTGGTGTAGCGGTTAGTGTGCTGCGACCCGAGTTCGATTCCCGCTCAAACAAATGACAATTATCTGAACCGACCCTGGGCCTCCACTAGGTCGACTCGGCCTCAAATGAATACCTCGAGAGACAAAGATCACGAGCCATACGAACATAGACACAGTTTGTTGTCCTTACCCCCCCCCCTCGCACCTGCGACTAGCACGGTTGGCTACGTACGGTGCGAACGAAGTTCAGCATGCGGTGCATGCAATGCAGTTGACTGGTGAGAAAGCGTCACTTGAAGGAGGGAACGCACCCGCGAACACGTCCACGGTGGAAATGGAGCGTGGATATCAGCTCGTGTACAGGCACTAGACCATGACACGTGGCGAAGGCGTGGGGATGCCTTCATCGAGCAGTGGATTGACCATCATCATCATCACTGTATGAAGATCAATGTACCAGCGCAATTAGTATAGATATCCATCACTCAGCGGGAGTCTCTCATTCTCTTTTGCTGCAGGCGGTGACGTCACCTCTGCGCTTGTACCAAGCTAGGTGCACGTTGAGGCAATCAGGTTGACGAAGACCACTGTTCCAACTTGCTGCGTTTTATCCGCCCGGCGCTCCGCCAGCTGGTTGTTGTGAGCGTCGCTGCTCGATTCTCTCTGACACCGACGACATGGGCTGAGGCCGCCCTAGACGTACCCACGTGTACCGTGACATGCCAGGGACTCCCCGTTAGTGGCAAAGGCCAAACATTCCCCCCACCCCCAATAAGAAGGTCTAGAAACCCAGCGAGGATTTGTCTGGGAAAATAATTGTCATGAAAAGATTGAGGACGATTGTTATATTATAATTGTATGAGTGGTGGTGCAGCGGTTAGCCCAAGGGTTCGGCAGCCAAAATAACAACGAGAGCCATTTTCGAATTCGGTAACAAAACACAATATTCTAAGAGCCGCGATGGATGCGAATCCATACACGCATCACGTCACGAAGCAGTCCGCAAAGAGCCGCAGGTTGCCCAGGCCTGGGTTAGTCCATCCCGGGCGACCTGAATAAAAGATTCGTCGACTGCATGCGTCCAGAATGTGTTCAGCGCCCGCCTGACTCGGTGGACTTGGCATTGTGTTTGTACCTGCGGCACGGCTATCATCAGTGGCGAGTGACATCTGAGAATCGGTCCTGCCCCCCTCCCACCCCAAGCTTCTTCACCAACTTGCACTGACCAGCGTGGTGAAGTATGGTCACACAACCGCCCTGTGACCGACACGTCCCCGGTGAGATCTTCGCGTCCAGCAGTGCACTGACATAGGCTGAGAGTCAAACAATTACTTGCGTTCCCGTAATTATTTGTCATCGCTATTAAAACTCGGAATATTAATTGTTGTCGTTACACATTTACGCACCCGCATTGTTGCAAGGGATCGGCGTCTGGGCGACCTGGACCACATTTGTCGGATACGGCTGATGGTTTTAAACGATTATTGATTTCTACATTAATTGCTCACTTCCAGGACACGCGCACCGATTGTTGGCTACGCAACCTTTCGATCAGCACCGTTGGCGACGTACGGCGCCAAAGAAGTTCAAGGTACATGTTTGCCTGTGACGCAATGAGTCTCATCTCGAAAGCGAAGCAGGAAATTCGAAAGCTAAGCAGGCCTTCTGGCCAGCATAGCGAGTGATTTCATGGGCGACTGAGTGTAGTGCGATGCATAATCGGTCGCTACAGGTTGCGGGGGACACATGGGGTGGCGCCAGAAAGCCAGTTTAGAAATATCATCCGTTGTTGCACAGTTACTGTCGTTCATCTCGTCTCCCACACTGACTACCAGCGTGGTGAAGTATAGCCCCTCCGGCCACCTCCACGTTGGCGTGGGGGAAGTCCTCATCCAGCAGTGGAGCGACACAATAGGGATGGCGTTTGTCGATTGTTTTGTTTGCTTTAAAATACGGAAGCCGCGTGGTTGAAGCGTGGCGGTCCGATCCCGGCCGCGATGACATCGCAAGATGCCGCGTCAAATGATTTTTTGTTCTCGGACACCACAAAGGCCAAGATGGCGTCACTAACAGAGTTTGTGTGAGAGAGAGAGAGGGGGGGGAGAGTGGGCGAGATGAGAGAGAAGAGAGTGAGCGAAATGAGAGAGGAGAGAGTGAGCGTGAAGGGAGAGTGAGCGAGATGAGAGAGGGGAGAGTGCGGAGGGGAGCGCCAAGGGAGAGAGAGAGATGGGATGAAATAATCAATGAGAGCAACTCGCGCATAGCACGCCTTGCTGTTGGAACAGCGATGTCAATAGTGATTATACATTTTCGGCTGTAATAGCCTTGTGCACACTGTTGACACGCGCTGTTGGCGAGCACCTATTGAGGCCGAGAAGAAGGTGGTGGTGGTGATTTGGCCACCACCCATGGCCGCCTCTGTCCCTCCCCCAGTGCTGATGTTTAAACACCGCACCGTTCACCCGTGCAAGGCTGAGTGAGTCAAGGAGTGCCTGGCATATTCGCCACTGCTACTGGTCGTTAGCGGGAATCCAACTCGGGAAATCGGTGTAGGCTATTCACAGGTGCACACGTACATACGAACTACCGGACAGACTGACTGACGACCAGTCACTTAACACACAGACAGCCACACATATATATATAGACACATACGTACGGCTAGGCTGAGGCTGAAACAGACAGACCGGCACACGAATAGACTGACATTCACACGTAAATACAAGACAAAGATCCCCCGTATAGCCTTAACAGACTGTGGGGGCAAGTGCTGTTAGCGAGTAGCACCTATGAAGGCAGGAATGGCACACGAAGGGGGTAGATGGCCAGCATCACGCCCGATCGCCTTTGTCTCCCCAGTGGCGATGTTTACACATCGCCACAGGTACCCTATTTGAGGCCGATTAGACCTAGGGGAGGCCCACGACCGATTCAGAAAATCGTCACTGGTGTTCGGCGTGAGCGATAATCGAACTCGGGTCGCCGGGTTCGCAGCGCAGCGCGCTAACCGTTGCACCACCGCTCCTCACACACACACATACAGAAACAGGCTGACAGACACACACGTAGACACACAAACGAGTGGGAGAGGCGAACACAAACAGGGATAGACACACACAGACTGATACACACAAACATGCACAGACACGTGATACAGGCTGACACAAATGCAGACACACAAAGACAGAGGCAGGTTGACACACACATACAAGCGGACAGACGCACAGACACGCACAGACAGGCACGCACAAAGACAAATATACCCCGTATAGGCTTCACAGATGATGGCCGGAACGAGGGGGTGGGTGGCCAGCACGACGCCGGGTCGCCTTTGTCTCCCCAGTGGCGATGTTTACCCATCGCACCAGGTAATCATCTGAAACCGAGTCGACCTATGGGGGGGGCAGGACTGGTTCCGATAATCGCCACGGGTGTCGCTTGGCCGTGACCGGGAATCGAACCTCGGGCTGCCCGGGTTCGTAGCGCGGCGCGCTATTCGCTAAGCACCACACTGCAGGCAGGGGACACACACGGGCGCACACACACACACACACAGGCGCACACCCACACACACACACACAGGCGCACACACACACACACAGGCGCACACCCACACACACACACGGGCGCACACACACACACACAGGCGCACACCCACACACACACACAGGCGCACACCCACACACACACACAGGCGCACACCCACACACACACGCAGGCGCACACCCACACACACACACAGGCGCACACCCACACACACACACAGGCGCACACCCACACACACACACAGGCGCACACCCACACACACACACACAGGCGCACACCCACACACACACACACAGGCGCACACACACACACACAGGCGCACACACACACACACAGGCGCACACACACACACAGGTTGACGCACAGACACGGAGACGAGCATAGCGACTGCGCACTTACCCAAGCGATAATGCAGATTTTGTTTAAACAAAAAGGTGAGAGGCAGCAGCTGACGACATCGCCACAAAACGCAAGGAGTCATCAACATGCAACGCGTGCGTGGTCAAGCAATACGATTCAAGGAGGGTGAGATGAGAGAAACAGACATACAGACGGGCTTCCAAGTACGGGAGAGAGAGGGGATAGAGCAAACGAGAGGAGAAAGCAGAGAGAGACACACAGAAGCGAGATACCGGCTTCCAAGAGCACAACGAATGAGAGATAGGCGAAGAGAGAGAGGGCGACAGGGAGAGGGGCTTCCAGGGAAAAAAACATCGAGAAAACGAGAAGGGAGAGAGAGCAACACACATATACAGACCTGCTTCCAAGAACATGAGATATATAGATAACATCAGAGGAGAGAAGAGAGAGGGTATGGGAGAGAGACAGACAGAGAGGGAAAGAGAGAATAAAGCAACCGAGAGGAGAGAGAGAGACACACACAGAAGCGAGATTCCGGCTTCCAAGAACACAAATAATGAGAGATCGGCAAAGAGAGCAGAGGGCGACAGGGAGAGAGAGGGCTTCCAGGAAAAAAAACATCGAGACAACGAGAGAGGGGAGAGAGAGAGAGAGCGCGCAGCACACACACTTACAGACCTGCTTCCAAGAACATGACAGATATAGAGATATAATCAAAGGAGAGAGAGAGAGGAGTGGGGATGGGAGAGAGACAGAGAGAGAGCGAGAGAGAGCGGTTTGCAGGAACAAGAGATGTAGAAAATAGAGAGCATCAGGGAGAGACAGCGAGAGAGAGAGAGGCTAGCACACCGTCAGGCAGGCTCCTTAATGCTCAAGCCGTCTCGGGTGTAGAGCCATTAGCTAACAACGATTGATAAGACTTCCGCGGAAAATTACGAACAGAACGCGCCGCCAATTTATAATAGTAATAGAATCCCCATCGCAAACATGCCAGGCACAATTACCACACCTACTCACCCCCCCCAGCCCACGCCGCTAGCATTCTAAGAGAGAGAGAGCGAGCGGGGAGGAGAAGGAGGAGGGGGAGCGAGCCGGAGCAGATGGGAATGGAGCCGAGAGCTGTGCGCAACGAGGATGGAGGGGATGGGATCGCGGTGCGGAAGGGAGGGAGGGATTGGAGGGGGGGTGACGGAGGAAAGAAAGGGGCTTGAGGGGGGGATTGGGGTGATGTGAGGCCCAAAGGGAGGTGGTGGTGCTGGTGATGGTGCCGGTGGTGGGGGTCTCCAGCACCGCTTTGGTGCATGGTAAATGGCGCGGACGGCACGGCTAATCAATGGAGCTTGAAACGGCAGCGCCAGAAACGAAAACCCCCTCCTTTAGTTGCACCTTTGCACCTAATCGGTTAAAGCATGTGATTAAGGGGCAGTCTTTGATGTGGTGGAGGGAGGTTGCTGGCGGGGGGGGCGGAGACGCGCGGTGCTCTATGGAGGATGGGGAGTGGAGGTAGGAGGGGTGAGGGTGGCTGGCTGGGAGAAATCGTGGTGGTGGTGGTGGAGAGGAGGATGGGGGAGGGGAGGAGAGAGACTGTGGGTGGAGACGAGACGAGAGAGAGAGAATGGAAACTCCACCACCACCACCACCCCCCATGCCTTTCGCCGAGTCCGTCGCGAGCACCCACCCTCGCTGCGGTGACGTCACACAGAGAGATTGGGGGTGGCTTTGTGAGCAGCAGCAGCAGGAGGAGGAGGCCGAGGGAGGAGAGAGAAGGAGGAGGAGGGGAGCTGAGCAGTAACAGCAGCAGCAGCGGGAGGAGGATGAAGAAAGAAGAGGCGGGTGGGTGGCGGTGACGGTGGGGGGAAGGAGGAGGAGGAGAGGGGGGGGGAGTGAAGACATGTTTGTGTGTGTGTCCAGAACAACGAGACTCCGGGGCCGTGAGAGCCCGCGGGCACTCTCATCGAGACGCTCGCCCGCCTTGCAGCAGCAGCAGCAGCGACGTCGCTGGCTTGCGGTCGGAGTTGGACGGACGGACGCGGGATGGGGTGCCGCACCAAGCCGCCTCGCTCGTGCTCGCAAGCCCGTGTCGCGCTGGATTAGAGAAGCCCGCGGGTTTGTGTTGCTCGGGGTGGGGGGGAGCAGGAGGAGGCGGTCGCGCGTCGTCTCGATCCGCTTTCGTTTTCAACTCGGCTCGCTTCTTCGCCATTTGCCGGGAGCAGCAGCAGCAGCAACAACAACAACCACCACCGCCGTGACCACCACCACCACCGCGGCCCAAACGAGCCCCAGTCAACCATTAATGTGGAAATGTGGACTCGTCGTCTGAAATTAATCCCTCTCGGCTGTTTTGTTACGGCGCGAAGAGGGGACGCGAAGAAGGGCGGACGCGAGGTGAGAAGCAAGCGGGCGAGATACGCAAGCAAGGAAGGACGGGGAAAACATGGGGAAGGAATGACGGAGAGAAGAGAAAACGGAAGCCGACGCGAGGAGCGGTCACTGTGCGGTGTTTGTTGTTATTGTGGGAATGCCTCCTCTGTTGCCTCCTTCAGGCCCGCTAAATGTGTGCGTAAATCCTCCTCATCCGTCATCTCTTTGTGTGTGCGTGTCGGGGGTTGTTGGTGTCCTTGTTAGCGCGGCGCATGCATGAGTGGAGTGAGAGGTGGTGGTGATGATGATGGTGGTGGTGCAGTGGTTTAAGTGACACTCTCCCAAGATGTACAATGTCGGAGTGAGGGAGGGGGGGGTGAGCAAATTATTGCGGTGAACTAATCTATGCGGTCGTTATTTATTTACCGGTTTTTTTTGCATTCGTGACAAATCTCAGACATTCTATATGGGCAGCCAAACGTTAAAAAGCGGGGAGGGTGGAGTGGGCGTAGCGGGGACCCCCCCCTGCTCCTCTCTCCCCGAATGCGCCTCTAGCGGTGGTTGTGGTGGTGAGGAAGACGGCAGTGAAGCAGTAGGGAGGTGAGCGATTGGGTGAGGAGGGGGAGGGGTGGGGGGAGGTGAGGAGGGGGGAGGGGCGGGGGGCGAGGGGAGGTGAGGAGGAGGGAGGGGCGGGGGAGGTGAGGAGGGGGGAGGGGCGGGGGGAGGTGAGGAGGGGGGAGGGGCGGGGGGAGGTGAGGAGGGGGGAGGTGAGGAGGGGGGAGGGGCGGGGGGAGGTGAGGAGGGGGGAGGTGAGGAGGTGAGGAGGGGGGAGGTGAGGAGGGGGGAGGTGAGGAGGGGGGAGGTGAGGAGGGGGAGGTGAGGAGGTGAGGAGGAGGGAGGGGCGAGGGGAGGTGAGGAGGGGGGAGGGGCGTCGCGACGCTGTTGTTGGTTGTGGTGGCGGCGGCGAGTGACGGTGGTGGGGTGAGTTTTGAGTGCGCGAGTGTTGTGGGGGGGGAGGAGGTGAGAAGGGAGGGATGGGACGGGGGGGTAAAGTGGATTTGGGATGTGGAGGGGAAGGAGCGGTGGGACTGTGCTTGCCGGATCTAAAAGCCCCGCAAATCTTTCCCCTCCCTACCCCCACCGTTGATGCGGCCAATTGCGAATCCGCGCGCGTCGATGCTGCTGCAGTAGCAGCGCACGGACGCGCGCAGTCGTTTCGTGATTCGCCGGACCTCACCCGCCCCCCCCCCCCTGAATCGTCCCCCATCACGCCGCCCCCCATCCCAGCGTGTGCCCCAACACAGACAAGGGGCGGCTGCTGCTGCTGCTGCTACCCGGGGTAGCTCACGGCCGTCCGCGCACAGAGGAATGAATGCAGCGATGTGACCGCCTGGCAAGGGGAAGGAAGAGCGAGAGACCGCTTGGGGGGGGGGAAGAAAGGGGCTGTTGTGTATATATCTCTCTTTACGCAGATGGAGTTGTCGTCTTGTGGACAGTTGAGTGGTGTTTTGACAAGACAATGGCGGGAGGGGAGCGATGTCGCAGTGGCTTTGGGCGCGTTAGCAAAATGTGTGGAGTCTCAGGAGCTCGGTTCCAGGACACAGCGAGCATCGCGTGGCGAGTGGCCGAGCTGGTTCTGGGCAGTCTCCTCGTGTTAGACATCCGGAGCGGGAAGACAAAAGGCAGGTCCAGGGTTCGTGGGTTGGTTGTTTTGACTGTCACCACCACCACCACCGCCGCCGCTTTTCGTGCGTAGAGTACAGGCCTCAATGGGTGCTCGCAAAGGAGCCGTGCTCCCCGCGTCCTGTTCGAGCCTATCGCGTGTGCTGGAAGGGAAGGAGGCGTGGAGAGAGAGAGGGGGGGGAGACGATTGTCTTCGTGCTGAGTGAGCGTGACTGGGTTTTAGATGGGACCCGGGGTGGGTGGGTGGATGAGTGTTGGTGGGGGCGGTGGTTGCGCGCGCAGTTTCTCGTTTCGCTCGCTCGCCGATCTTTGGGAGACCGCGGGGGGAGGAGGAGGAGGAGCGGGAGAGGAGACGCCGGGAGAGGGAGAAGCGAGGTGGGTGGGTGGGGGGTGGAAGAGACGCTGGGAGCGATGCCCACGACCCTCGCCGCCATCACTGCTGAATGCGCTCTTGGTTGATGCAGTCGTGCGTGCTGTTTCGCACTTTGCGAGCGAATCCGAAAAGAAGAAGAAAACCCACCCGGCCCATCTCTTCTCATTCTCACAGTCCTCGCTGTCGTCTCTCTCGAGCTCGATCCGTTTCAACTCTGCCGGCCACACGAGACTCGCTGCGAGCGCTGCGCCGTGGCGAGTCGCGGCACGGATGATGGCGCGCTCCGAGGCTGTTGTTTGGAAGCGATGGAGGCGCGCGGGGCCCTTTGTTCTCGCCTGCCGCGTTTGTCCTGGGGAGAAGGTGAAGTATGGGGAATCTGTAGGGCTGCGTAGACACTGCAGGGACGCGCGTGTGTGTGTGTTTCTGTCCATTCGTCTGTCTTTGTGTCTATAGGAATAGTTATTGTTGTAAACAACTAAACATTTGTTAGAAAAAAAAGCAATCGTATAATCGCCGGCGTTTTGGGGCGGTGCCCCTTCGTCATAGCACATGAAGAAGGCCCATTGGCCGAAACGTCGCCTCGTACATATTTTTCCTTCTAAAACAACGGTGTTAATGGTGCATGCGACGCTGTTATTGTTCGTACAGCACTGAAAACGCAGCGACATCACGCAACGTATCCGTGTGGGTGTGCTCCCCTGTCGGCCAGAGCGTCCATTTGTCTCGCTGCCTGTCCGTCAATGTCTGTTCTGTCTGTCTATCCAGTCCCCTGTCTGTCCAGTCGTCTGTCTGTAGTTCTGTGTGAAATCACGAGCACCATCGCGCATCAACCCGTCTCTCAACGTCACACTGGAATCGTGGATGAGATCCCAGAATCAGAATCTTGTTTACTTTTTTTACCGGAGGGTACATCCGATGAGCTGTCGGGCTTCTTTCGCTGATGTCCGGTAGATCCGAAACCACACACGGAGTTCCCTCGATACTCGTTCCGTTCACAGGACGTAATAACTTCGTGCAACACGCACCTTTTGACGAGGTAAGATTGTATTTATAATTACTGTTATCGAACATTCTTCAGCTGTTTTCATTAACAATAATATCGCCATTACCATAATCGCAATAGCGCTGTTATGATCGCATCATTGACTCATCACGACGACCCGTACCGGTAACGTTTTTATAATTAATCATATCAGTAACAGCATCATCATCGCCACTACAAAGACAAAGATCACCCGTATTGCCTTGGCAGACTTTTGGGGCAATACAACAGCAATACGTAATTAAAATCGCAATCTGCTCGGAGTTCATCACTACATTAGTACCGCCACCGCCGTGAACATCACAATCCTCGCTCATGGTTATGGATACAAAACGCTGATGGTTTATAATCCGTGCTAATTTTATGTGCATGTACTTCCATCCATCGTTAGCAGTGTAGCGATTTCACTAAATATACATACAGCATGCTTACAAACGCTGGTTATGCTCTACATTGTAAATGTAATTTGCAGTTACATATATAACTAGATGCACTTATCGTAATGCACATGTCTACGTGTATATATACAACTATATGCTCGTATAAGTATATATATATAGTTATATAGCATACATCTGCATATATTCTGACCAGCAATTAAGCTGTCATTGATTCCATTTGGCTAATTACAGGGTCCGGTTGAGTGCGGGTTACGCATCGAATGCAGACCCCCCCCCCCCCCCCCATTGAATTAGCGCCGTTCGCTCGTTTTCTAAATACATTGAACCGACAGCATTTTGAAACGCTTAGACGACGACGACAAACAAAACAACGCCAACGAGACGAGGAAGCTGACGATGTGTCCGCACGAAGAAGCATCGATCCACTCGTGCTGCAGCGACGTTGTTGAGAAGCTTTGAATGGAAAGCGATGGTTGGGTGCATCAGCAAGATCGCGACAGCGAAGTTTGCTGCTGTCAACAACAACAACCACGACGTCCCTTGCACTGGACAACACAAATGCATCGTTGATAATTAGCGACGTTTCGGGAAACGGTCCTCCCATAGCGCCGCCTTCGTAAATGCAACTTCGGTCTGTGGGGGGGGGTGGGGGGGTGAAGAGCGGTGTGGATGTCGCGTACAGGTAAGTGCGTGGCTATGATGGTGAGCCAAACCGTGAATTGTTAGGGTCGCGGCTACGATTCTTTTATATTTATAGAAAACCGGTGTGCAGTGGTAATTATGATGACGTTGTAATGATACATTTGATTAATGTTTTTTTTTTGTAAATGATACTGAGGTGAAGCTAATGGAAGGTCACTGATGCGTGCTATTGATATTTTGCTGGTGTGGTTCTGGTGAATTGTGATAGTTTTTTTTGTATTATTGGTGTGTAGCGATGGTGTTAATGCTACCGTGTTACTCTGACAGTGATAATAATGATGCTTGTGAATGATGATGATGAGGGATTTGTATGACTGGTGTGTGTAGTCTTGGTGGTGTTGAGATATTTCTGGTGTGGTGGTGACGCTCGTAAATTTTGGTAAAGATGAAAATTACTTGTGTGTGTGTATGATCACAATATATTGCTGCTGTGATGAAGATGCTCGTGTATTGATGCTTATAACTACGCACTACTGGGCGGGCAGTGATGTTAAGATTATTACAATGGCACAGTGACGAGTGATAATGTTCGCGTAGCTGGTGGTGCTGATGATGACAATGGTTAAAGTACGATGATAGTGTTACAATGATGTTACTCGTGTCCTTGCCACACCACGAATATCAGTATGATGACAACGCGAATGGTGACTTGCTATAATTTTTCTGATTATACATCTTCTGTTACGAATCTGTTGCATTGCCGGTGATGGTGGTGGTGGTATTAATACGATGCTGTTGATTATTCTTATTATTGAAGATTACGATGTAAATATATTCAACATCATTTGACGATTATAAATATAGCGAGTGTATGTATTGGTGAGGATTTCGCTAGTAATGAAGGAATATTATTGTTAATCTGATTAACGTTATATGGAGTCGTGGCATCGTGACGATTCTGGTTTGGGGTGATTTAGGGTCCTTATAATCGTTACCGGTAACCGGATGAAAAAACCGGTTACCGTAAACGTAAATTCGAACTCTGTTCAACTGAGAAAGGAAAGTTCAGGAGCTGCCGCAGGGGTCAAAACGGTTTGCGGCAGCCCGCCACGACGTCGTAACCCAGAGGTTGCGGGCTCGATTCGATCTCCGGGCGCGGCAGTTAAAACAAACTGGACAGTTCCACCAAGCAGCAGGGGTCGCGGTGCGGTGGGGTAAAGTGTGGGTACGCCCAGCGCCTCTTCCAATTCGTTTGTTCGGTGCGGAAGAGTAGGCCAAGTAATATACACTCTTGAGCCTCCCTGACAATTGGAGGCACCGTTCGTCCAGCAGCGAAAATTGTAAAACCCCGCGCGGTGCGTGCAAATGAGCCCGTTTCTACAAATTGTCGCTGCGGTACGGTTACCCATTCTCCCTCTAACCTTTTCGTCGAAACCGGTTATCGGTTCCGGAGCCGCCCAGTGTGTTCGGTGGTCCATCGACGGGTACCTCCCGATTGCAAAATTTCGGCATTCACGAGTGGTAGCTTGTGCGCGTACTCTCCTGCAAAATTCGATTGCGCCGCAATTCGATAGCTCTTATTGCCAACGAACAGTTGTTCTTATTGCCAATTTGCCAGCAAAGACGCCCCGTGCCCCCGTGGGTTCTGTGTGCGTAGAAGCGATGTGTTTTGGGTTTTTGTTTCTTCTCGAAATCCTTGTTTCTGCAATTGTCAGTTTTTGCACATTGCCACCGCCCAGCCCACCCCTTGCAATGTTCTGTAACCGTCGATTGTTGTCAATGTGTGGTGGTTTGGTGCCTTGTTACCAGCCGAAAAATAAAGTCTCGAGTCTCTGCCGCGTAACCCCTGGGTCTCTGTGTGACTGCCACGTCCCGTGACTGCCGCCACTGCCGATTGTATTGGGGGGGGGGGGGGGTCGTGCTTTAAACGCCGCAGCAGCTAAACTCAGTGGGGCCCTCGCCTGCTGGGATAATAAATGCCCGACTGAGTCTGAATTGTCGTGTGCTACTATCTAATGCATATATACACACACACGCGTGTGTATATGTGTATAGGAAGCGGTAGTGTATCCGTTAGCGCGCTGCGTTACAAACCCGCCGAGCCGAGTTTAATTCCCGCTCCTAGGCCACCAACACCCGTAAGGATGATCTGAACAGGTTCTGGGCCTCCCTTGGGTCGACTCGGCCTCAAATGAGTACCTAGTGCAATATGTAAATGCCGCCACCTAGGGAGACAAAGGTGGTCGGGCGTGGTGCTGGCCACCCACCTCGTGTGCCGTGCCGGCCTTCATAGGTGCTCGCTAACAGCACTTGCCCCAACAGTCTGTTAAGGATTTACGGAGGATTTTTGCCTTTTGTCTTTATATACATAACGTTTATACCGTAATATATATACAGTACACATGTGTGATGTACGTTCAAAGTAGCGGTGTTGTACATTAAATCACATTAAAACAAATCCGTGTAATGTTTAGAACGTTAAGCTAAGAACCCTGGCGGTCCTGAGTTTGATTCCTCCCCCCTCCCTCGCGGCCAACATAGGAGACGATTATCTGAACCGGTCCTGGGTTCTCGGCTCGGTCGAATCCGACTTAAAACGAGAACCCGGCGCGGTGTGCTGCCATCATCGGCACTGCAGAGACGAAGACGGTCGGGGGTGGTGCTGGCCTCCCTCCCTCCTCGTGTGCCGCTGTTGGCGGCCTTCATAGGTGCCCGCTAGCAGCACGTGCCCCAACAGTCCGTTGAGGCTATACGGGGGATCTTTGTTTCAGTATGTACACACGCGCCTATGCGTTTGCGTGTAATCGGTCAAGTGTAGGTGTATAAACAAGGACAATATTTTATTTTATTTTTTCTACTACCTACGTGACTTTACCGAAAGAACCAAAGAGTAATTTAGTAATGATAAGGAAGCCAGCGTTTTGAAGTTGGACTTGTACTTTTGGTGTATACGCGTGTGATGTTATCACAGGACATGTTGACGATGTGTCATTAAATATATCTGTAAATAATAAATGTGTATTGTTTTTACAAATCGAATGCTTCTAGTTCAGTTTGTAAGCACATGTGTGTGTGTGTTTGATTTCACGTCTCCAATTGTCACAAGTGGTGAGTCTAAGTTGCCTGAGATTGACCGGTTCAAAGAAAATCATCACAAAGTTAGCAGCGGTTCGGTTTTAGCGTGTGATGATGGAGCGGTGGCGCATCGGTTAGCGCATTGCACTGCGAACCCCATGCAGCGCTGCAGGGACTGCACGTGCTCATTCGTAGTCCCACGTGTGACGTCAGCACGGCGATTGTGCCAGGCTAGGTGCACCTTGAGGCCACGTGAAGTGTGGGAAGGCTCACTGCTGGCAGGTGTCATGGCTTGACTGAATCCACATACACACGCACACGCATGCGTGTGTAAGTCCTACTGTATGCCATCACACGCGCATGTAAATACAAAGGCGAAGATTCCCTGTGTAGGCTGCAAAGGACTGTTGGGGCAAGTGCTGATAGCGACCACCTATTTTTAAGCCGACACGGTACACGAGGGGTTGGTTGGCCAGCACCATACCCGGCCACCTTTGTCTCCCTAGTGGCGATGTTTACACACGGCACCAGGTGCTCATTTAAGGCTGAGTCGACCTAATGGGGGGGGGGGGGGGGTGGCAGGACTTGTTCAGATATTTGTCACCGAAGTTGGTATCTGAATCGGTCGTGGTGTCCGCCCACCCACTTCACCAATCCGCGCTGACCGGTGTGGTGAAGTATGGCCGGACAACCACCCATAAGCATCGTGGGGTGGAGGCCTTCATCCAGCAGTGGATTGCGAAAGTGCTGTAATTTAGAATTGCGGGACTACCACGTCTTGTAATCACACGGGTGACGATTCCACTTGTATGGCTTTGACCGCAATAGCAGACTCTGTATTTATACTGGAGGAATCCGATGAGCTATGAAGCCCTTTCTCACACACGTCCAATATAGAAAGCAGATCTCACCACCTGCCGCATCATTTCAAAAGTCAACTTCCGTCAAAAGAAAAAAAAATGTGTTCACAATTTTTTCCGAATTATTAGACGCACTTTCTCCCGTCCTGTATCTTAACGAGAAAAACAAACGCGTGGGTGCGTCTTATAATCCGGCAGCTAGGTGTGCCGTGCGTGACCAGACTTGTGGAACTTAATTGACATCGGGCACAAGTTTTGTGGTGGCGTCTCATTTTCTTAAGCGGCATCTCCAAAATAAGCATACGGCGTGTGTGCGTATATGTGTACGCAGTATATATATGGGTAGCGGTAGTGTCGCGGTTAGCGCGCTACGCTACGAACCTGGCGACCCGGGTTCGATTCCCGCTCACGGCCAACGCCAGTAACGATTATTTGAACCGGTCCTGGGCCTCCCCTAGGTCTACTCAGCCTCAAATGAGTACCCGGTGCGGTGTGTAAACATCGCCACTGGGGAGACAAAGGCGGTCGGGCGTGGTGCTGGCCACCCACCCCCTCGTGTGCCGTTCTGGCCTTCATAGGTGCTCGGTCAAAGCACTTGCCCCTACATTCTGTTAAGGCTATAAGGGTGATCTTTGTGTGTTTATACACGTGGCGGTGTATAATTTGAATATATACATACAAATTATATGATTACGATCGTTCTGTTAAAACATATATCTGGAAATAAATGATTGAATGATGAACCCACGCGAATGTAAACACGTGTGGGGGGCTAGCAGAGGGGGCAAGTCACCACCAACGTCCATTGCGTTGGACTGTACTTCTGTGCACCCATCACCACCTGTAATACATCCGAACTGACCAGCGGAGTTGTCAAGCGAAATGATCAAAAGGGACTCTGCGCGCACACATGCAGGTAATAGTAGCAATGATTAGCGTCTAAATGACGTACCATCGCGAGTGTGCCGTGTAGGTATACCGAGCGCGTGAATGATTCACACGATATTGACACGGTATTGGCGAATGCCTTACTTTTTATGCGTCCGGCTTTTTCCCCCCAAAAGACACTGAGGTCTCTCTCCGATCACCCAAAAAAAATGAGGGTCCGATTGTTTCATAATCTTTTTGAAACTCAGTCGGTGGCGTGGCATTCAAGTGACGGTAGTGCAGGCGGTGCAACTGCGGGGACGGGCCAGGCACCAAGGCTACGATGGTTAGGGGTGCGTGTGGGGGAGGGGCTTTGTTCAATGGGGAGTGGTGGTTACGAACCCGGCGAACCTCGGGTTCGATTCCCGCTCACGTTGATTATCTAAGCCGATCTCGGGCCTCCCCTAGGTCGGCTCAGCCTCCAATGAGTACCGGGTTGTGTTGTGTAAACCGTTAACACTCGGGAGACAAAGGCGGCCGGGTATGGTGCTGGTCAGCCCCCCTCCCCCTCCTCATATGCTGTGCCGCTTTTCATAGGTGCTCGCTAGCAGCACTTGCCCCAAAAGTCCGTCAAGGCTATACGGGGTGCACTGCGTTCGTCTTTGTATATAAACCCCGAGCTAGCTCCATGCTGATGCCAGAATAAGGAAACGGTGGAGGAGGAGGGAGTGCGCGTGCGTTGATGTGGTCGGGGAGGAGGTGGGTGGGGGTGGAGGCGGGAGGGATGGCACGACGATGTTGTTGTGGTGGGGGGAGGGTAGAGTGGGGGAGATGGGGGGGGGCGCAGCCTGGCTCTGTGCCCATTGGCCCACCCTTTGATGTAGCTTCCACACTGCACCCCTAATGAAGCGCTCTCCGTTTTGAACATTTTCTCTCTCTCGCAAACCGCGCTCTCTCTCTCTCTCGCGCGCGCGCGTGCGTTCGCACGTCCGCAGAAAACAATAACAATAACCGCTAAGTGGCGGTGACGTCACCACGGCGCTGCGCGTGCCAGGCTAGGTGCACCTCGTTAGCCGCGTCGAGCGTCGAATGATACCTCGGGCGCAATGCACCGGTTAGCGCATTGCACTGCGAACCCCATCGCTGCAATGACTACACGTGCTCATTCATAGTCCACGAGACCCGGTCCAGGTATTTGCGGGTTAACCGAGTGACCAGGGTAACGTGCAGGCGCACCACCTTGTGCTCCTCATTTTAGTTGTATCCGCCCGGCGCTCCGCTCGTTGTTGTGAGCGTCTCTCCTGCGCCGCTCGTTGTTGCTGTCGGCTGACTGCCCCCAGCTGCCCAGTAGCGTCGTTCACGAGTCTCCTCCGCAGAGGCCGATCTTCACACCGCTGGTATAACAGTCATCGGCAAGGCCACTCGGCTACAAATCCTCCTGCACCGCATTAGCCCCAACCTCTTCTCGAGGCCGTGCCGAGACCCGTTTAGACCGCCTCTATGCGGGCAAATAAGAGCTGATTGGGCATGCGGTGTGGCTAAAGCATGCGGTGGCTAGGCATGCGGGCACCATGACCCAGCCAACGCACACGTACATGCATACATAACAAGCACACTTGCACACACGTACACACGTACATTATATATGAACGCATACATACAAAGACACCCCTAACCCCTGTAGACTTCTGACTGCTGGAGCAAGTGCTGTTAGTGAGCAGCTATTTCGGCCGGCACGGCGTACGACCGAAATTAAGTTGCCAAAACCAGGTCAGTAACGTCATACAAAGACAAAGATTACCCCCCCCCCCACATATATCATTTAACAGACTGTTGGGACAAGTGCTATTAGCGAGCACCTATTAACAGACCATGCACACGCTCAAACACATACGCACATGTGTAAACCAGTTACATGCCAACACACGCGTACACACAGCATTCAAAATAGGGAATACGGCGCGTGCACGCTACATATCCAGAACCTCGTGGTAAAACGTACACACATACATACAAATTTACCATCACGCGTTTTTCTTTTTTAATCCAGCAAGCCACGCGGAGTCGTAGGTCTCTTTTGCAGAAGGTTCCTGCTGCTGCATTGGGTTCTATTTGTGCGATGTTTTCAGTCAATTGTATGTATGTTGAACTTCTTTCGCGCCGTACGTAGCCATCCGGGCTAACCGGAGGTGCGCGCGAAGGGCAACAAACTAAACTACAAAAAGAAGTTCTAAACAGACTATTGTTTCAAATCTAGATGATTTAAAAGCGCACGGCTCCGGTGTCTTCCTAGTATGGGAACGAAGAGCGTTTCACGTGGCCGCAAAAGCGCACCTGAAAGCGCGCCGTGCAGTGACCGTCTTTGTTCGATGGCCAGCCAATGAATGATGAGTTGTGTTTATTATTCACGTGCGGAGGAAACCGGAGCACCCGGGACACAAAAAAACAACATAAACCGGCTCGCGCGAGGTGGCAATATTCTATCCCCGTACAGATGGAAACTGACGGCGATAAGTCCACGTGCTGCACTGCTTTCTCCTGGCAAGGCCGGGTACGGGCACCTCCTCGAGGTCCACGGCGGGGCATGGAGAGTTTTCACAACAACATCTGCGCGCGATGATCCATCGACAGACACCTCGCTGCGACCTCCACAGCGCCGTCGGTTCGCAAGGCAACCACTTTGCAAGCGTCGTGGCCACCCGCGTACCCGCGCGGCTAAACACACGGGATCACCGTGCCCCCCCCTTCCCTCCCCTCTCACTGTTCCACATTGCCAATTCCCGAGTTGGCGTTATAATCGCCGTGAGCGAGGATACGACGCGACCCTCTCTCTCGTCCTCGTCCCACGAGGAGACGTCCCTCTCACGCAGCCGAACGCGCGCGGGCGCACGCTGCAGGTCACGCTGTCAACCCATTGATTATTTAATCAGATTTATTTGCGTTTTTTTTGTGTTGTATCTCGGTATCGAATTATCGGGCCGCCGATCATTTGCACGAGTCGGCGCCGTTTAACGCGACAGGCAACCCCCCCTACACACTCCTAGCCCCCCCACCCCGAGCTCCCCCCACCCCTACGCCACCCACCCCTACGCCCCCCTCCCACCCCTACGACCCCCCACCCCTAGCCCCCCCCACCCCTACCCCCCCCACCGCCACGCCACCCACCCCTACGCCTCCCCACCCCTACGCACCCCCACACCCCTACGCCCCCCTACCCCTACGCCCCCCCACCCCTACGCCCCCCTCACCCCTAGCCCCCCCCCACCCCTACGCCCCCCCTACCCCTACGCCCCCCCCACCCATAGCCCCCCCCCAAGTCAGCAGCGCGCGGCTGTCCGCGTGTAAACGACGCATCGAGTAGGAATCGACGCCAGACGTGGACGTGGAGGCGTGGTGGATTCCACGGTAGGGCAACACTAAAAGAGCAAATGAAAGAAACTCAACGCATTGGCCAATAACTCTGTGGCCTGAGAAGGAAAGAACACAAATATATGATAGGCGACGTTTCGGGCAATGGCCCTTTCTTCATAGCGCATTTCACGTGCTATGAAGAAGGCACATTGCCCGAAACGTTTCCTATTGTCTGCTTGTTGAGGCCACACATTGTTGACGAACATGTTAAGTTTGTTGTTGTAAATTGTGCCTGTGCACACACCACTTCCAACGCAGCATCACCAAATAATGTAATCATTAATACGTGTAAACGGCTTTAATTTATTTACAAATCTGATTACGATATAATGTTGAATTAACGTGGTAATTATTAGAGTGTTCATGATGACCATCTATGACGGAGGCACAGTGTGGGGAGCGGTAGTGCAGGGGTTAGCGCGCTGCGTTATCAACATCGCCACTGGGGAGACAAAGGCGGTCGGGCGTGGTGCTGGTCACCCACCCCCTCATGTCTCGTTCCGGCCTTCATAGGTGCTCGCTAACAGCACTTGCCCCTTCAGTCTGTTAAGGCTATACGGGGGATCTTTGTCTTTTGTATGCGTTTTGAACTTCCTTCGCACCGTACGTAGCCGACCGTGCTAATTGGACAGCCATCAGCGCACGGCACTATCAATACGTCGACCTGCGCGTGTTCGATACCAGACCACGGCTAACAACAGTCGTAGCTGGCGCGTGATTTTTGAGTCCTGACCCCTGCCCTCCCCGCTCCACCAAGTAAGGTGAAGTATGGTCAAAACTACCCACCGCGACTAGTGCGACGGGTACCGAGAGAGAGGAGAGTGGATTGAGAAAGGTCTGTAGATGATTAAGACGCATTACGTATGATTTATAGAAGCGATGCGAACGACGCAGACGTCGATTTTAACGTGGAGTTGAGAATCAATGACGCGCGCTTTGGTAACCGTGTGTGTTGGTGAATGCCCGCATTGTTTAACCGCTCAAAGAGTCGCATCGATGTTCAACAAGATACGGCGACAACGAAACGAAATTCGCCTCCTGTCAATCACAATGCGAGGTGCATTTGCATCGCGTTAAATTATGACCGCGATCGACAAACGCCGCGCAGACAGAGCCGGCATATGTATTTCACAGATGCAGTCATCATAGATCTCGATGAGAGTCTGTGGGTCTCATTGCTCCGTCTGTGAAACTCTACGAGAATCCATGCGTCTCTGTGTGAGTCTACAGGTCTCGATGCGAGTGTACGGATTGTCGTGTGAGTCTGTGCATGTTTCTAGGGTCTTGATACGAGCCTATTGTGCGCTGCGTGAGTCTACGGGTCTCTTCGTGAGTACGGCTTCGCCGTGTGAGTCTATGGGGGTCTCTATGTGAGTCTATGGATCGCGCGGTGTGCGATACTCAAGAAAAAATAAACCACCCCATACAATGCAGTTTGAATACAGCGCCTGTCATAGCAATACTACAGAATGGCAAAACGCCGTGCAGATGAAACTGCGTGGCTGTGTCGAGCAAAAGCATTTGCCTCGACTGCAACATCGATGGTGGAAACAGCAACAACAACAACAAAAGGCGGTGATTATTGAAGAATTAAAATCACGCGGTCATTGTTCTTTTGTTATAGTGTGTGTGTGTTGGCACGTTTACATTGTTGCATTGTACTCCGTTGGCTTTCTATGAATTATGAGTAATTAATTATCATTATTTATTCAACTATAACAAGGTGATGACCCGGTGAGATGTATGTGCTGTGTACAAGCCAATACCAATACCCCGGGCCATTCGCCACTAAGTGACTGTGACGTCACCACGACGCCTGTGCCAGGCCAGGTGCACATTGAGGCCACGTGAAGTGTCGAAGGCTCGCTGAGAGGAGGTCTCGGGACAGACCCAGGTGGTGCCATGGTTTGGCTGACCGGGAGATGCACACCAGCTGTACCCCACCACTGTGCCAACTTGCGGCACTTTAGCCGCCCGGCGCTCCCCTCGTTGTTGTGTTTACAAGCCGCACACACACACGCACACATATAGAGTACGTACATTCATTTGATTTATACAGACAGACGGGCTGAAACACACACAGGGGCATAGACAAACAAGCATAGACATACACGAATACAAAGACATAGCCTGTAACAGACTGTTGGGGCAAGTTCTGTTAGCGAGCCGGGACGGCACACGAAGGGGTGGGTGGCCAGCACCACGCCCGGCCGCCTTTGTCTCCCCAGTTGCGATGTTTACACATCGCACCAGGTACTCATTTGAGGCTGAGTCGACCTAGGGGAGGCCCAGGACCGGTTCAGATAATCGTCACCGGTGTTGGCCGTGAGCGGGAAACGAACTGGGGTTGCCAGGTTCGTAGCAGAGTGTGCCAACCGCTACACTACCGCTCCCCACAGACATACATATACAGAGACACACGCATACACAGACAAATACACTTAGGCTCACACAAAGATATACACACCGACACTTACACAAACAAGCACACACACATTCGCACAGACACGACCCACACTAATAAGCAAACAGACAAAAAATACAAAGACAAATACCCCTCTCCTATAGCCTTAACAGACTGTAGGGGCAAGTGCTGTTAGCGAGCACCGATAAAGGCCGGCAGGGCACACGTGGGGGTGGGTGGGCCAGCACCACGCCCGGCTGCCTTTGTCTCCCCAGTGGCGATGTTTGCACATCGCACCGGGTACTCATTTCGGGTACTCATTTGAGGCTGAGTCTACCTAGGGGAGGCTCAGGACTGGTTCAGATTATCGTCACTGGCGTTTGCCGATGAGCGGGAATCGAAGCCGGGCGGCCGGGTTCACAGCTCAGCGTGCTAACCGCTGCACTGCTGCTTAGACACAGACATACAGACACACCGACACTCACATTTACATACAAACACACGTGCACAGACAGGCACTTAGACTCACACACACACAGACAAACACACACATACACGCACAGACACCCTCACGCACGACAGCTGCACGCAGAGATGCCGGCTCTCTGCACAGGGTCTCTGTGGAGTGGGTGTGGTGAGCCGAGGGGAGACAAAGGGGGAAGTGTGCTGGTGAGTTTGGAGGATGTGGTGATGGGTGGGAGTTAGAGGGGGCTGGGGGGGGGGAAGGAAGTACACCCCCCCTCTACCACCACCACCAACCACCTTTTGCTGACGAATACAAAACCTCGAGACATTTCACAACAGTTCGCTTGTTCCGCCATGGTTCTTTGCAGCCTGTGTGGTTATGGCAGCGGTTACCAGCCCCCAGCGGGGGGGCGGGTGGGGTGGACTGGGGGGGGGGAGGCGTCGAGGCTGCGGCATGGATACCGTGCAGGAAACACGCAAACATATCATGTTGGGGGGGGGGGTGGAAGTGGGGGGCAGTGGTGTTGAGTGGGGGGCTGCCACACCAAAGAGGTTAACGCTTTCACGATGTTCGGGAATTTTGCTTTATTTGGGGCCGTTCTTGGTTAGTTGACTGTGTGGTTTTCACCTGTCTCGTTTGTGTTGTTTTTCGTTCCGTTGTCCCGCCTCCAATTTTATTGATGTTGGTCGCTCCATTTGAACCCAAATGCCACGTCAGCATTTCATGTTCATGCACAGCGTCGTGTTCCATCCACTGCTAGAGTGGATTTACAAAAGTGCATCCCCGCCCGGTTACGGGGTTCGTAGCGGAGGTGAGCCTTTGACCACACATCGCTACGCCGGTAAGTGCAGGATAATGAAAGCGGAAACGCATAGAAATTCAGTACAACAATGACTTTTGCTGCACTGACCGCTGCTGTTCGGCCACGTAGCCTCGCAACAGTCTGTGGCGCCTGTTATGCATCTCAGTCGACCACTCAAGAACGGCCCAGTCAATGTTAAACAACAAACCTTAAATGTCAGCCGCTGCAGGGAATGAGTAACGATCCGGTGTGCTGTTATCTATCGTGCGCCCTGCACTCGCTCTCACCCCACGTGTGCACGAGGAAAGGCTGCGACTCACATTGCTTAATTGTCCTCAGCTTTCTCCAGTCACCAACGGCACTCGGGACTTGATAAGAACTGACGCCCGTCCAGGGTAGGAAGAGCAGGCCTAAACATCGTGACGTCTGTCCTCTCGCAGTGAGGCCTCGCCGTTGCAGGGTTTGCGCCTTTGACGTCCACGCTGCAGATGCTGAACTGCTGCTGTAGTCCTAGACTCGGCTTGCTCTTGACGAGAGAACGCCGACCTGTGAGCGTGGGTGACGGGGTGCCGGCATCGCATTCCAAACGCATCGTGAAGGTTGCGGGAGCCACTGAAAGACAAGGTCATCGTCTTAATTAATATTTTACGGGAAAAAAAATATAATAACGCGAACAGAGGAGATCGCTTTACTTTGCAATTTAGTCTCTCTCTCTCTCGCGCGCTTTGCAAATATATTCTTTGTCGCAAGTCTTCACGGGACGTAAGTGTAATGTATACGCGCGTGTGTGTATGTGTGTATACGCGTATCTGCTGCTCACTGTGTGGGGTAAAGTGTTGTTAGCGAGCACCTATGGAGGTCGGCACGGCACACGACGGTACGACTGACCCAAGCACCACGCCCCCGGCTGTATTTGTCTCCCTCGTGGCGATATTTTACACGCCGCGCACCAGGTACTCCATTTGAGGCTGAGTCAACCTGTCGGAGGCGTAGGACCGATTCGGATAATGGTCACTGGCGTTGTCCGTGAGCGGGAAACGCAGTGCAGTGGTTAGCGCGCTCTACCACACCACACCAAAGTGCTGTTAGCGAGCACCTATGAAGGCCGCAACGGCACACGAGGGGGTGGGTGGCCAGCACCACGCCCGGCCGCCTTTGTCTCCCCAGTGGCGACGTTTGTACACGCCGCGCAATCGGTTCTTATTTGAGGCTGAGTGGAACTAGAGGAGGCGCCGGAACTGATTCGGATAATCGCCAACGATGTTGGCTCCCACAGTCTGTTGAGACCGCGCGTGTAGAGGAGGTCTCTCTGCGCGTTGCGCATTGAGCACGGCGACCCATGTTCCATTCCCGATCACGGGCGACATTTGTTGACGATCATATGGGCAGGTCCCGGGCGCCTTCCCTAGGTCGACTCAGCCTCAAATGAGCATATGGTGCGGTGTGTTAAACATGGCTACTCGGGAGACAAAGGCGGTCGGGCGTGGTGCTGGCCAACCACACCCTCGTGTGCTGTTCCAGCCTTTCGTAGGTGCTCGCTAACGGAACATTACCAAACAGCAGGTTCAGCCGATATATGGGGGTCTTTGTCTGTGTATGCGTGCGTGCGTGTGCGCTCCTGGCAATGTATTTGCGATATGAATACGCATGCGTGTGTACGTCTATCAATGTACACACGCGTGTGCACACGTGTGTGTTTGCGTTTATGTTTCTACAAGGGTGTTTATCAAGTGCTTGTTTTGGCGCGTGCGTGCATGATTATGTATGTACGTTTGTGTGTGTGTGTACTGCATTCGAGTGAGCGGCAGTGTAGCGGATAGCGTACTCGAATTCGCTCACGGCCAACACCAGTGACGATCATCTGAACCGGCCCTGGGCCTCCCCTCGATCGACTCGGCCTGAAACGAGTACCTGGTGCGGTGTGTAAACATCGCCACTGGGGAGACAAAGGCGACCGGGCGTGGTGCTGGCCACCCACCCCCTCGTGCGCCGTGCTGGCCTTCATAAGTGCTCGCTGACGACACTTGCCCCTACAGTCCCTTGAGGCTATACGGGGGACATTTGTCTTTGTCTGTGTGCTGCATGAGGTTGAGCGGTGGCGTAGTGTCGAGCGCACAGCACCGCAGCACTGCAGAACCGGGGAATTCGATTCCCGGCCCCGGATAAGATCACGAGCATCCTGGGCTTCCCCTCGTTCGACTCGGCCTGAAATGATGGCCACGTGATGCGATGGGGGTAACCGTCAGCACTTGGGCAACAAAGGCAGCCGAGTGTGGCGCCTGGCGGCACCTCTGCATTCGTGTGTCATGCCCCACCTTAATAGGTGCTCGCTAACAGCCCTTGCCCCCCTAACAGTAAGTCGTACAGGTTTTATATATATATGTGTCGCGTGATATCTTACCAGCGGTAATTTTCCCTCCGGTTGTGTTTTATAAGCACCCGTGCGCCCTGTATCACAGATACATGCAGCGGTTACCATCACCTGTGCATAGGCAAGGAACACGATCCCCCGTATAGCCTTCGACAAACCGTTGGACCAGGTGCGGTTAGCGAACACCTATGAAGGCCGGCACGGCGCACGAGGCGGTCATCACCACACCCGGCCGCCTTTGTCTCCCCAGTGGCGAAGTTTGCACATCGCACAAGGTACTCATTTGAGGCTGAGTCGATCAGATAATCGTCCCCCTTGATGTTTGCCTCGAGCGGGAATCGAACTCGGGTCGCCCGATTTGTCGGGCGCTGCGCGCTAACCACCGCACCACCGCTCCCCGCGCACACTTACACACGCCGTGCACCCACGGACGCGCCGAGGCTGTTCGTGTGCGAGTGAACGCGAGGCCAGCGTGGCATGCGGGCCACTAATTGTACAGCCAATTGAGCATTGTCAGCGGCCAGCAAGCGCACAACAGGCGCGGGTCACAAAGACCGCCTTTGTCTCTCCGCACAATGAGGCGACTCCACCCATTGCACTCGAGAGGCAAGCGCAGTAGGAACCCACCAGCCTCTCTTGCAATGCTGTGTGTGTGTGTCTGTGTGTGTGTCTGTGTGTCTGTGTGTGTGTGTCTGTGTGTGTGTCTGTGTGTGTGTGTGTGTCTGTGTGTGTGTCTGTGTCTGTGTGTGTCTGTGTGTGTGTGTGTCTCTGTGTGTGTGTCTGTGTGTGTGTGTCTGTGTGTGTGTGTCTGTGTCTGTGTGTGTGTGTCTGTGTGTCTGTGTCTGTGTGTGTGTGTCTGTGAGCGGTAATGTACGTGTGTGTGTCTGTGTGTCTGTGTGTGTGAGCGGTAATGTATGTGTGTGTGTGTGAGCGGTAATGTATGTGTGTGTGTCTGTGTGTGTGTCTGTAAGAGGTAATGTGTGTGTGTGTCTGTGAGCGGGTGTGTGTGTGTCTGTGTGTGTGTGTCTGTGAGCGGTAATGTATGTGTGTGTGTCTGTAGGCGGTAATGTGTGTGTGTGTCTGTGAGCGGTAATGTATGTGTGTGTGTCTGTGTGTGTGTGTCTGTGTGTGTGTGTGTCTGTGAGCGGTAATGTGTGTGTGTGTCTGTGTGTGTGTCTGTGTGTGTGTGTCTGTGTGTGTGTGTCTGTGAGCGGTAATGTACGTGTGTGTGTCTGTGTGTGTGTCTGTGTGTGTGTCTGTGAGTGGTAATGTGTGTGTGTGTCTGTAAGCGGTAATGTGTGTGTGTGTCTGTGTGTGTGTCTGTGAGTGGTAATGTGTGTGTGTGTGTCTGTGTGTGTGTCTGTGAGTGGTAATGTGTGTGTGTGTCTGTGAGTGGTAATGTGTGTGTCTGTAAGCGGTAATGTGGGTGTGTGTGTCTGTCTGTGTGTGTCGGTAGTGTAGCGGTCAGCGCGCTGCGCTACGAACGTGGCCACCAGGGTTCGATTCCCGCTCACGGCCAACGTCAGTGACGATTGTCTGAACCGGTCCTGGGCCTCCCCTAGGTCGACTCAGCCTTAAATGAGTATCTGGTGCGATGTGTAAAACATCGCCACTAGGGAGACAAAGGCCGCCGGGCGTGGTGTGTTGGCCACTCACTCCCACGTGGGCCGTCACGGCCTTCATATGTGCTTGCAGCTCTTGCCCCAACGGTCTGTTAAGGCCATACGGGGGATCTTTGTTTTGATTGTGTTTGTTTAGATTGTGTTTGTGCGTAAATTTACGTGTATATCTGTCTCTGTGCGTGTGTTGGTGTGAACGTGTGGGAAGCGATCGTGCCGTGGTTACGCGCTGCGCTACGAAGCCGGCTGCTTGAGTTCGACTCCCACTCACAGGCAACAACACCAGCGAGAATTATCTGAACTAGTTACGGGCCTCTCCTAGACCGACTCAGCCTCAAATGTGCTCGCTCACAACACTTGCCCCAACAGTCTGTTGAAGGTCATCGGGGAGATGTTTGTCTTTGCGTCTGCTTACACAGCGCATCTTCTACGAACATTACGCCTTCACTGCTCGGCGAAGGCAGGAAGCGAAGACGTGTGTGGGGGGGGGCATATAAGTACGGCACAACGGTGGATGTTGCGTGCACTGCCCTCTGCCGCCCACCTGTCATGCGCGATGGTGACCACCAACCCAAGCAATATCCAGGCTCAAAGCCTGCTTAGCTTGACGAGATCGATCTGAGCGCGCTGCGGGCGATACGGTCATGTGAGCAGTGTTCGTACCTACGTTGGTACGAACGCTGCGCATAAAGCAGTGGCGTTGCCCATTTGGAACCGACCAGTAACGGACCACAACACGAAGGGGAAAGGCTGCAGAGTCGGGGACACAGGAAAACTTCAGTCAGCGCGATCGGGAAGAGAGGAGAGAAGTGATGGGAATGAATAAGAAGAGGCGAGGAAGAGGCTACGCCGGGGACCTCGACGCTGCTGCTACTGCACAGAGCAGCGGCTGTTCTCACAGGGGGCGGGGGAGGGAGATGGGCGGGGTTGAGAGTGGGCGTGGTCACACAGACGTCACGTGATTTAAGGGAGGCGATTTGCAATAGCGACCGTAGCACCTCACCGCTACACATTGCAGCGCAGCGTTCCACGTGCACAGTAAGTATATGTCAGTGAACGCAGCGCGCTGTGGACAATCGTGAAGAGTGCCATGTGTTTCGATTTAAAGCTTTCGTGACTGCAGGGATTCATCTTCTTGGTTCTTTCGGTAAAGTCACGTAGAAGGGAAGTAATAAAATAATAAAAATAAAACACAATAAAATAATTCTCACGACGTTTCGGCCACAACGCAAGCAGCCGTTCAGACGCTGTCTCCCCGACAGACCTGGTCTTCACCTGTCTCCCCGACAGACCTGTTCTTCACCTGAGGACGGCTGCTTGCGTTGTGGCCGAAACGTCGTTAGAATTATTTTATTATGTTTTATTTTTTATTATTTTATTACGTCCCTTCTACGTGACTTTACCGAAAGAACCAAGAAGATGAGTGCCATGTGCATGAATTATAATGCGCCGGGATTCGATGGGCGATTAACATAGAGCTGCGAACACAACCAGGGGATGTGGCCGATCGCGATGAGCGGCTTCTACGCCGCTGGGTGAGAACACATTGGAACCTAACGGCTGATGAATACGTTGCCGTGAAACGCAGCGAGACGGTGGCCGATCGTGAGGAGTCCGCGAATGCGATGGGCCGGTTGACACGAGCGATGAGCGGGGACCACGGAATGATGAACGCGCAGTCGGCGTTACTCACAGTGGACGTTAAAGACCCCCCCCCCTGACGTCATTCGCGAGAGAAGGCCGTGGCGTTGCCGGCGTCAGGGTCCAGAATTGCTAAATTGGAAAATTACACCGCTTGGGTTCATACACGTAGCAGCAATCATCGCCTCACCCCCCTCCCTCCCCGCCCGTCAGACGAATGCTCCCAGATCACCTCTCTTGAGTTCTCACCTTAAAAATAAACTCGACACAATGGCAGCGTCGAGGATAGAGCTTCATGCCACGGAGCGATTGAAGAGAAGACGCGAGGCCACGTCCGTCGCGTCACGTGAGTCGTCTCCAGAAAAAAATAAAAACCCTGTCCCCTCATTGGACAATCGGGACCTTTGTTGTGCATTTCAGACGCGAGGCGAGGAACACGTGGCGAACACCCAGAGGGGAACACGTGCAGCATGCATCATCGCACGACTGGCGAAAGGGTTTGCAATAGCGGGGCCCTTCTATCAGTTGCTTACACGTCCACATTGGCCAGACTTCGGGGAAGAGTTTGGAGTAACCCACATTTTACCCCTCCACACGCTAAGTGTTTAACGTTTTTTTTTTATATTGGCATTTACGTAAATGTGAATGTATACTTTATCAATACACTGCTGGTTTACAGCCTCCCCAAGCCACGTCGGACATGAAGATATATGACCATACTTTACCACGCTGGTCAGTGCGGATTGGTGAAGGTAGGGATAGGCAGAGGGCTACTTCAGATATCGCTCATCAGTGAGCTTATCCATTGCCAGGAATCGAACTCAGGCCTCATTAATTAAAATGTTCAGGCGTTTTTACGTGACACAATGCCATTTAAGGCTGAGTCGACCTAGGAGTGGGAGCGGTGGAGACACCCAGAAACGGTCAACTAGACACCAATTCAACATTGGAACCTCCTTTGCCAGTCGCAAAATATGATAATTGTTTTTTTATCCTTTTATCTGGCAACAAAACTGACACCTGTTTTACAAGGAGTCATGTTTGCATTGACCACAATACCTGCGGTCGGAATGAAAACAAAAAACACAACTCTGATCATGTATGCACTGTCCTTGAAAATGATTGGTCCACACCCGAGACAGCTTTTCTTAGAGCCTAGTCTCACATGGTGTTGGACCAGATGACGCCAAAAGGCGCACAACTCAAAGACAATGCACCATCAGAGTATGAGATCTCGGGGTAAATGCAAACATGACTCCTTGTAAAAAAAGGTGTCAGTTTTGTTGCCAGATAAAATGGTAAAAAAACAATTATCAATTATCATAGACACCAATTGTTGGGACTTGCGTTATACGCTGTGGGTCGAGATTGTAACTCAGGCCGCCGAGTTTATTTACGCCACCGTGTTCAGACGAGAACGTCCACACACAACAACACAAACGACACAGCCAACGACACCGACAAACATCACTTCTGAAAGTCCACTGTTGGATGAGCCCTTACAGTCACGAAAGCTTTAAATCAAGATTTAACACCGGTGACATTTATCTGAACCAGGTCTGAGCCTCCTCTAGGTAGAATCAGCCTCAAATGAGTACCCGGTGTTACGTGTAAACATCGATGTTTGGGAGACAAACGTGGCCGGGCGTGGTGCTGGCCACCCACACCCTCGTGTGCCGTGATGGTTTTTAATGTGGCTTTAGTTTAGTTGTCAAAATGTGCTCGGCAACAGCACTTGACCCAACAGTCTGTTAAAGGCTATACTGGGACGGGGGGGGGTCTTTGTCTTTGTGTCATTGCCTCTGTGTGTTTAGGGTTGTTGCTGTTATCACTATTATCATGACGTAGTCATTCCCGCACCCACCACGCCAGCGAGCTGCGACACGTTAGCCGGTCACCGTGCCCTATAAAGAATTGGACGCTCTTCATTGGCGGAGTGCTCATATACACACGCGTACGTCCAAAGACAAAGATCCCCCCGTATAGCCTAAACAGACTGTAGGGGCAAGTGTTATTAGCGAGCACCTATTAAAGCTGGCACGGCACACGAGGGGGTGGGTGGCCAACACCACGCCCGGACGCCTTTGTCACCACAGTGGCGATGTTAATACACCGCTCCGGGTACTCATTTGAGGCTGAGTCGACCTAGGGGAGGCCCATAACCGGTTTAGATAATCGTCACTGGTGTTGGCCGTGAACGGGAATCGAACTCGGGTCGCCAGGTTCGCAGAGCAGCGCGCTAACCGCGACATTACCGCTCCCAACACGCGTACGTCCACACACACATACATGCTTACAGACGTGCTCACGTTGAAAACCACCAAATATGTGTTGCTGGGTATGCATTTATCTTGTGCGGTGGCGCCCAGCCTCAAATTAAAACAACACAGACCTCAATAACAATCGTCAATAATAACACTGTGGTCACGACAGAAAAAAATATATAAATAGGTGACGTTTCGGGCAATGTCCCTTTATTCTTAATAGCACATTGCTTGTTATTGTTATTATTATTTATATAACCTCTTAAGGCTCCGTGTTATTGACTCAAGACCAATAAGTTCAATTAGTTTGTATGCAAGCTAAATAAGGTAATCTTAAAACAAGTTGTAATCTTAAAACAAGTTGTGAACTCATTTAAAAAGATAATGAATGCATGACTCGTGCAGTAATGTTCATGGAAGTTAGTTTGTACATTTGCTAAAATAAATTGAATAATGCTATGTTATGTGTTAAAACATAAATATAACAATCCCAATGTATCCTGAATTTTGGGCCACCCTTTATAACACATTCCTGCGGAGGGAGCTGGTAGGAACGTTGGGTTGCTCGGTCAATGGCCAGGGTCAACGGCGGCGTGGTGTATTCCGCAAATATGCCCGACTGTGAGGGCGGGCACATGCCGCCGTGAGTAGGTTAAACGTTGAGTTTTAAAAGGGCACCACGGGGTGACCAGCCCCTCCCCACCCAGCCCCACCCCCCACCCAGCCCCACCCTCCCCACCCAGCCGCTCCCCACCCTCCCCACCCAGCCCCTCCCCAACCTCCACTCCCCACCCAGCCCCACCCTCCCCACCCAGCCCCTCCCCACCCTCCCCTCTCCACCCTCCCATCCCCACCCAGCCCCTCCCTCCACACCCAGCCCCTCCTTGCACGACGGACACAATTATCCGCTGTGGGCTGGTGTAACCAGGAGGTTCCTACCAGTAATAACCCTATGCGTCTTGAATTTTGGGCCACCCTGTATAATGGGTGTCACACTAAGCACGATTGCCGTTGAGCGAAACGGGTATTTTTCCGGTGCATAATGTTTACTTCTTACACATTGTAGCGTCTGCTCGTTTGTTTTAAAGCCCCATATTTTACACGTGTATGCTGACTGCCATTCTCAATACACTGCTGGATGAAGGCTTCCCCTAGGCCGTGTCGGTTATGGGTGGCAAGTTTCTTGCCACTGATGTTATCCGTGCCGCGGAAAAAAATATCTCTCGATGCACTATGAAGACGGAGAAGAAGGACCATTGCCCGAAACGTCGCCTATTATATATTGTTTGTCTTTTAAGGCTGCAGTGTTATTGCCGAAAAATAACAGCAGCAACATCACCAGATAATTAGCATGAACATAAATATGCTGCGTCTCAATGTCCAGAGTTACGAAAGCCTGCGGTACTCGCAGCCCTGGCGGTACGCGTGATAGCTTTAGGTGGGGGGGGGAGGGAGAAGTACGTTAAACACGCATGTGCACTTGAAATTGTAAAGCGACATACTCATCTGTTGTGTGGAATCCGGCGAGCCTGTACGGTTTGTACGCCTCGGGTCTTCCACGTGCTCAGCTAGCGCTCTAAATCTCGCTTCTCACGCTCACCTTGACGTGTAATGTATAAACTAAAGTAGTATTCGCATCGATGATTTAATGTAGCTGTAGAATATGCCGGTAAGGGTTATGCGGACAGCCGATAGGACGGTCCGGTCATTCGGCAAGCAAAATCATTGGAATCACTGCTCGGTCATCTTGTGGTCATGGATTCAGAGTCGTCGAACCAAACGGGACGTCTCTCTACTCGGATGATCATTAGTAAGATGATTTAATTATCAATTTGTAACGCGCTGTCACACCGCAGCATCCACTCACTGTCGAAGGCAGAGAGAAAGAGAACGAGGAGTGGGGAGGAACCACAGACGAGCTTGGAAGGTAGCTGCAGCCGCGCTCTCCGCAGCCGGCGATATAAACAATTGCCCACGCTCTGCAGACCTTTATATATGAAGGTGTTATCGGCATAGCAATGAGTGGTTTCCATTCGGGAGGAAACTAACACATTGCGATAATGAGTATGATTATCACGGTTGGCCACGTACGGTGCGAAAGAAGTTCAATATACATACAAAAATACATTTTAATGTTATGCGCGTTCATCCATGAAAGCCTCCACTGACACCATTTTTTTTTATTTTCAGCTGGGTCCTGCCAAGTTTTTCGCAAGTGAATTTTTGTTTCCGCAACGGAGTATTTGGCGGGGAATTGTTGTTGTTGTCGTGTTGTTGTTGTTGTTGTTGTTATTTTAATTGGCCAATTTTTGACCATGACGCCGGCGCGCGTGCGCCACGGTTGTCTTCACTGAACTTCGCGGGGAATCTTTAGCGGGCGCCGGTCGAAGCGCGCGTTCGCGATTTCGCGCGACCACGCTCTACGAACCGGGTTCGGCAGCGCGCTCGATCCGCGGAACTCGTGCAACGGGCGGGCAAAACCCGCCTTCGTCTGGCCTCGATTAACACGAGATCATCAGCGGTTCGCCGGACAATGATTTAAGCAAGCCCCTCTCTTTAAAGCTTTCGTGACTGCAGGGATTCATCTTCTTGGTTCTTTCGGTAAAGTCACGTAGAAGGGAAATAATAAAATAATAAAAATAAAACATAATCAAATACAATTCGTCTGAATGAGACGCTGTCTTTCCGACAGACCTGTTCTTCACCTGAGGACGGCTGCTTGCGTTGTGGCCGAAACGTCGTGAGAATTCTATTTTATGATGTTTTATTTTTATTATTTTATTATTTCCCTTCTACGTGACTTTACCGAAAGAACCAAGAAGATGAATCCCTGCAGTCACGAAAGCTTTAAATCGAAATTTTATTGTTTTATTTATATTATTTTATCATTTCCCTTCTACGTGACTTTACCGAAAGAACCAAGAAGATGAAGCCCCTCTTTGCTGATGAGTCGATGAATGTGGAAACCGATCCAGAGTTCGTGGCTTGAATCAATGCTGCTGCAATGACGGGGCGTGCGTCTGGATAGGTTGTGTTTAGAAATGCTCTCATATGTGAAATGCGGACAGCAGACGGATATTGCGAAGGAGACATTCTCCTGCTCATCGATTGCGTTTGCAATTGATGATCGTCACGTGACGCTAATTATAATAAACGCTCGGAGCTTATCGGATGAGTTATGCACTTCGTGTTTGAATTGCTGCGAAGAAAGGGCATTGCCCGAAATGTCGCCTATAATATATATATTTTAAAGCTTGCATAGAGTACTTGACGAAAGTGTTGGGATGTTTTTTTTGTAATTTGCAAGAGTGAGCTTGCACATTCGTCTGCCAGTATGGGGGGACGCTTGCTCGGTATAATCTTCATTGAGTGTTGTTGTTGATGAACGTGTTGATTTGTTGTTGTTGTTGTTAATCTTTGCTTGTGCACAATTCGCCCACAAGCAGCGGCAGCAGGAGCAGCAGCAATCACCAAATAATTAGTTTGATTGTGAGTGGGGAAGGCGCGGAGAGAGACAGCAGAAGCAGCAGCAGCAGCAGGAGGATGATGAGGGCGTACAACGAGACGCAGGATTGCGTTGTTGTGCAAGGTGAATGGAATAAATCACGGAGGCCGCTGCAATTAAACAAACACGCGATTTTAATTCGGGACCAATCGCGTCTTTTGTGCCGCCGCTTGCACGGACACAGCCGTCAAAGTGACCGCACCCGTCCGCGTGTGGCTCGAGGCGGGGAACGGGCGACGCTGAGCCGCTGTGCGCCCGTGTGTGTGTGTCTGTGTGTGTGCCTGTGTGTGTTTGTGTGTGTGCCTGTGTGTGTGCCTATGTGTGTTTGTGTGTGTGTCTGTGTGTGTGTCTGTGTGTGTGTGTCTGTGTGTGTGTGTGTGTGTGCCTGTGTGTGTGTTTGTGTCTGTGTGTGTGTGTCTCTGTTTGTGTGCCTGTGTGTGTGTTTGTGTGTGTGTTTGTGTGTGTCTGTGTGTGTGTGTCTGTGTGTGTGTATGTGTGTGTCTGTGTGTGTGTCTGTGTGTGTGTGTGTCTGTGTGTGTGTCTGTGTGTCTGCCTGTGTGTGTGTCTGTGTGCGTGTTTGTGTGTTTGCCTGTGTGTGTGTCTGTGTATGTGTGTGTCTGTGTGTCTGTCTATGTGTGTGTGTCTGCCTGTGTGTATGTTTGCCTGTGTGTGTGTCTGTGTGTCTGCCTGTGTGTGTGTCTGCCTGTGTGTGTCTATGTGTGTGTATCTGTGCGTCTTCCTGTGTGTTTGTTTGTGTGTGTCTGTGTGTCTGCCTGTGTGTGTGTCTGTGTCTGCCTGAGTGTGTGCCTGTGTGTATCTGTGTGTCTGCCTGTGTGTGTGTCTGCCTGTGTGTCTGTGTCTGCCTGAGAGTGTCTGCCTGTGTGTGTGTCTGTGTGTTTGCCTGTGTGTGTATGTGTGTGTATCTGTGTGTCTGCCTGTGTGTGTGCCTGTCTGCCTGTGTGTGTCTGTGTGTGTGTATCTGTGTGTCTGGCTGTGTGTGTGTGACGGTGACACAGTGTGGGGAGCGGTAGTGCAGCGGTTAGCGCGCTGCGTTATAAACCCGGCGACCTGGGTTCGATTCTCGTTCACGGCCACCACCCGTGACGATTATATGAACCGGTTCTGGGCCTCCCCTAGGTCGACTAAACAAAAAATAAGTACCTGGAGTGATGTGAAAACATCCCAACTGGGGAGACAAAGGCGTCCGAGCGTAGTGCTGGCCTTCAAAGGGGCCGTCCATAAATGACGGCTCGTAATTTTGGACGATTTTTGACCCCCCCACTCCCTCGTCACACGGCGTCACAGACCCACCCTCAAATATGACGTCACAAAGCTCTTTCCCCCCCTGCCCCCAAATATATATATAAAGCATGCTTCAAATCGCTTTAAACTATCGTCATTGAAGTGCGTATTTAATGTTCCGCTGCACTCCGATGTTGTAGGAGAAAACATGTATTAGAAATCTTCTTGGTTCTTTCGGTAAAGTCACGTAGAAGGGAAGTAATAAAATAATAAAAATAAAACATAATAAAACAATTCTCAATTGTTTTATTATGTTTTATTTTTATTATTATTTTATTACTTCCCTTCTACGTGACTTTACCGAAAGAACCAAGAAGATGAATCCCTGCAGTCACGAAAGCTTTAAATCGAAATGTATTAGAAAGTCTATTTAATTAAGTAGAACGTGTTGTTTATATTTGTTTAAAGTTGCGCATTTTGATGTGACGTCACATTTCTCAACCCCCCCCCCCCTCGTCACACATCGTCTCAAATGTCTGACCCCCCCCCCTAGGTGCGTGACGTCATTTATGGACGGCCCCAAATGTGTGCTAATAGCACTTGCTCCACTAGTCTGTCGTCTTGAAACCGAGGACCTCACGTGGTATGGTCAACAGCTGACGTCATCACTAGAGAGACAAAGGCGGTCGTGTGTTCACTATAACCGGGCAGCGACTGCCAGCATGAAGCCGGTGACCTGAGTTCGATTACCGGTCACGGCTCAAATCAGTCGCAGAGTGAAATCCCAACCGGTCCCTGGCCCCACACACTTCACCCATTTGCGTGCGGAGGCCTTCATCCAGCAGTGGATTGTTGATTTACAAAATATATATTTTTGATTTATCATGAATTATGACTATCACGTGTGTAAATTATATATATATATACAAGAGATTACCCATATAGCCTTAACTGACTGTAGGGGCAAGTGCTGCTAGCGAGCACCTATGAAGAGCCGGAACGGTACACGAGGCCGGCATCACGCGAGCGGGAATCGAACCCGGGTCGCCGCATTCGTAGCGCAGCGCCCTAACCGCTGCACCACCGCTCCCCACGTGCACATTATCCACGCACGCACGCGCGCACGTGCTCTGAGTAATTAAGCTGTGTTCAGAATGCGCGGAAAAATGCGTGATGTCATCGCGACAAGCACAGCATGCTGAGTGTTCCGTAACCTGCATCTCGGATCCACATGACCCTCTTGTTTAACCGTGCTGCGTTGAGTGAGCGCCTATGCCGATTATTTAACATATCAATAAATCTACCGATTATCGGTTCGATTGCTCGACCAATCGGAGAGACACGAAAACAGTGGGACAAAGAGGAGCTTCTTCATTCCTCCTCTCCACACATCGCGTGCCGCTGGACGGGGAGGTTATGGGCGGCGCTTGGTGACGTCATTGTAATCAACATCAGCGTCACGTTTGGCGTGCCGTTATATGGGGGTTTCCCGCCTTCGGGAGGGAGATTGCCATGTTTTTGTTTGTTTAAGTCCACCGAGTAATCTGTTATACGCAGTACATTTAAAAAAAAGTAAATGATTTCTGACAATTGTAATCGATGGATATAATCGATCGACCAATCGTCTGAGCTCTAAGCCTGATTAACTTATTGTTTTGTTCGATGGGCTACCACGCAAGCACGAACATTTGTCATTGGTGCTGCGCCTGTATATGGGCTCACTCTAAACCGTCTATGGTTCACGGGGGAGGGGGGGGCACGAACTCAACGACTATAAAACCCCACGTCGTGGAATCCCACGGGAGCCGAAGAGTGCACAAAGATGCACGGGGAGGGGAGCTTGCGCGCTTGGGATGACACTGCGAGGCAGGGAGAGGAGCGCGTGGATGAGAGAACGTCTCTGCAACGTTGAGACATCCGCGTTGACTGCTCAGAAGACGCCACGTGCGTCTCTAGAGCGGAGGCCACGCGGTCACTAGAAAGGTGGTCGAGACTAACGGCGGAATCGCAGCCAAAGAAGGAAAATAACGTTGCCCCCCGCGGGGCAATGCGCACAACCGTGGAGACGGAGCGACGGAAGCAGCCGGTGCGCGAGGTCGCGAGCCGATTGGTCGACGTCGTCTTGGGGAAGCCTTCGTCCAGCGGTCGATAGATCGTGGCGACTGCTGATCGCTGAATGCGGCTGTCGATCTGCATGCGAAAATCAGCTCAGGTCTCTCGTACATCACGCGAATTGTGTGTGACCCCCCTCCCCCCCTTCTCTGAATCTACCCTCGTCCCCGCCCCCCTCCGTGCGAACAGACGCTGCTCAGTGCAGTAGCGGCAGCGTTGAAGCCCGCGTGTCGCCCCTTCCTCCCTCATCTTCACCTCCCCTGACCCCTTCGCTCCCGTTTCTCCCTTCCTTTCCAATCCCCTGCCTCTCGTTTGCCATTCTTTTTCTCTCTTCCCTTTCCAGTTCCGTATTCCCCCCCCCCCCTCCATTCATGATCTCGATGACTCTACCAGTTTGCTCGTACGACACAAATGTTAGTTTCATGTAGCCGTCCTCTCTCGCCTCGTTGTCTCCCTCTTATCCAGAATCTCTTTGTTTAACTCCGCACGCATTTGTCGATGGTGGTGGTGGGGTAAAGTGTGGGTACTGCCACTTTTTCCCAGACAACGTCTGGTCAGCTTGCGTGGAAGAATACAGTAGGCCACGATACCAAGAGATGACTCATTCGAGTTGGAATCTATTCCAACAGCAGTGATGTTGAGCAAACATTTGCAGGGGTGCGCCTTTAACCCGTTTCACCTTTTTATTTTTTTTTACAAAAAAAATGTTTTTAACATAAAACCACTCTCGGAAAAAAAGCCGACCCCGTCGATCTAAACTCTCAGTATCGGCCGTACTCACGTTTGCTCGCGTGGAATTGAACAATGCCACTCAAATGACAGCGGTGTCGGGGGAGGGTGGAGGAGGGGGGTATTAAACTCGTAAATGTTTCTGATTGGTGGGGCCCCTTACTGCTCTTGAACACGCGGTCCGTTTGAGCGGCCTCGTGTAGCCTTGCCGGGGGTTCTGCGCTTTGAACCCTGCGACCCGAGTTCGGTTTTTGCCCGAGCGTGGCTCACACAGTAAGTGGCGAAAGTCTTCACCCGCTTTGCTGGGCATCAACTCGTTCCAAGTACATCAACTCGGTCATAAAATGATCATCTGATGCGGTGCAATGTAAAACTTAAAAAAGTAGCAAGAGAGACAAAGGCGGTGTCGGGCGTGGTTTTGATCACACGATGCTATTGTGTGCCTTGGCGTGCCGGCCTTCATACAGGTAGGTGTCTCGCGAACAGCACTTGCCCCAATGGCCTTAGAAGACTATTCGGGGAATCTTTGTCTGTGGAGTGGTATGATTGAGAACCCTTTGTCACTCCACTGCTAGATGAAGGCTTCCGCACGCCGCGTCGGCCGCCGTAGTTGGACAATCCAAACATCACCACCCGAGTCAGTGCGAGTCCCAGGACCGGTGCGAATGTCATTCTCCAACGATGTAAGCCGTGGCTGCAACTCAAAACGTTGCAGCGTCTCGCACAAAGATCCCCCCTAAGAGCCTGAGCAGACTGTTGGGGCAAGTGCCTGTTAGCGAGCACCTATGAAGGCCGGTACAGCCAGCGACACGAGAGGGTGGGTGGCCAGCACCACACCCGGCCGCCTTTGTCTCTCTCACACACACACACGCACATTTCATTGCCAACACTCCTCGGCACGCGGTCACACGTGAGCTACAACCTGCTGAGTTTTCCTCTGGAATCAAGGTAACATCTGCAGCACTATAATTATGTCATTGTTAGCACGCTATTATACAGACGACAAGACCTTATTAGAGCTGTGAAACTCATTATTTATATATTTAGCTCACAAACAGGACTTTGACCGCTCCAGGCGCATACCATGCGTGGCATTATATAGGTGTACACACGCACACACACGCATAAGCAGGAATACACCATGTACAGTATATCCATATATTATTTTAAACATATTATTTTTTTTATATTAAAATAATAATATATAATCCATCAGCTTATTGGATTTGCGGACGAAACCATTACCCAGCAGCATCGTCAGCATTCTCTCGGAGTGGTTTCGATATTTTGGGTCCACATCAGCAGAGTCATCGGGTTTGTTTTAACACGGATCGCGTCAACGACCAGATGTTATTGGCAAGGGCGTTCCATCGAAGCTACGGGATTCTGTTCCACGCAAATCAAAGCGTTAAAGCATTGCACGGAAAGACGCGCTTGTCGCACATACAACACTGGATCTTAACAGAAGCATCTACGACAATTGACAGAGCCATGCAAACATACGTGAACGTATACATCTTGAGCAATGCGGTATAGCCAAATAAAGGACCAAAATGTCTGATATTCAGGCCCTTCAGCCTCGTGGGTATTGTAGTTTGTGTGTGTGTGAGTGTGTGTGTGTGTTTTCCAGCCTTCCACCAACAACGGAGGGTGGAGGAACGACGCTCACAACAACGAGCGGAGCGCCGGGTGGCTAAAGCACAGCAAGTTGGCACAGTAGGGGGCACAGGTGGTGCATCAGCCAGTCATCTCGGTCATCTCAGTCAGTCGACCCGTGGCACCTGCTAGGTCTGCCCCGTGACCTCCTGCCAGCGGGCGTTCGACACTTCACGTGGCCTCAAGATGCACATGGCCTGGCACAAACGTCGTGGTGACGTCACCGCCACTTAGTGGCGAATGGCGGTTGTTGTTGTTGTTGTTTTCCAGCACCATTCGTTTAACCGGGCCAAAAACGGGAGCCTGCTTCGCGTTCTCTGATCCTCATCGGCAGGGCGGCGGCGGTCCTCACGAACAATCGCCGCTGCGCTGCCCGGCATCAGGCAGGGCAGAGTTTCACGGAAGCCTCAGCTGCGATCACACGGCCCTTGCGTGCGCGCACGTACAGCCCCGCTCGTCAATCCACTGCTGGATGATGGCCCGCACGCGCCATGCGGGTTATGGGTGGCAGGCGGCCGGGGGGGGGGGGGCGGGGGGGTACTCGCCCATACTTCACCACGGCGCACAGTGCGGGTTTGTGAAGGCGTGCAGCGTGGCTGAGTCCCGTCACTTCACAAAACGCGGGGCCTGTGGCTGCTGTGGAGCCCAAACTTTTGGAATTGGGGAAGACTCGGGGTGGGGAATCGTGTTGTGTACAAATGCTCCTGGTGGTTATGCATTGATGTTATTTGACCACACTGAACATGGCATGCCGGTCGGTGTGGGTGACTCAAGGCGTGTAGCATAATAGAGATTGGGGAGGGGTAGTATGAGTACAGTACAACAATGTATCGTGCTGTCCTTCCCCCTTGACACGATAGTCCCGTCACCAATAACCATCCGCTACGGACGGTGATGGTCGCTCATCCGAGCACTATCCAGGCTCATCCCCTGCTTAGCTTCCGATCTGTCGAGATCGGGCATAGGTGGATGTGTCCGGTCAGTTGGCTTCACGGCGAGAGAGCGAGCGGCCCGCGATCGGAAGGTCACGAGTTCAAATCCTGGTCGCGGGAGTGTTGCGACGTGAGCCCATTAACTTTGCGGAGTCGATCAAATCCGTACCGCTCTGCGGGGGAAGACACCACGTGGGGTTGTCGTATGAAACGAATCTCCCCCCTCGCCATATCAACGTGGAATTGCCACCAATTGGCTTACTTGTGGCTGTAGGCACGAGATTCCTCGCCGTGTGTTACGTGTGACCCATGATACAATGCGCACGCGATGTGACCGGGGGGAGTGAAAAAAAGTGTTGTTATTTGACATTAGCAACACAAGCAGCGGTAGATGCAGCAGCAGCAGCGGCGGCGGCGGCGGCTTTGAAGACGTCGCACGGAGCGCACTTGCGGTTGTTGCACGTCACGCAAGGGAAGGGTGAATGTCGGCTACAATGCTGAATTGTTCAGCGCAGTTGTAGTAACCCATGCGGCCACAACACTTATTCCATTATATGATTAGTGAGTACACGTGCGCCCCAAAATAGACCTGGCAGTGGCTTTACAATGGAGTAAGAAACTAGTTGCTTGTTACGTGTATTATGTAATGTATATAATATAATGCTGCTGCTGTTGTTGTGTTTTTAATACACGATGTTTACAATTTGCATGTCGAAAACTGCAATTGGAGATGTCAGTTGAACAGAATACAGGGTGGGTCGTGATGATGAAGCTGATGTCTGTAGCGATGGTAATTATGATTCTATTGCGTGATTATGAAGCTGATGTCTGTAGCGATGGTAATTATGATTCTACTGCGTGATGATGAAGCTGATGTCTGTAGCGATGGTAATTATGATTCTACTGCGTGATTATGAAGCTGATGTCTGTAGCGATGGTAATTATGATTCTATTGCGTGATTATGAAGCTGATGTCTGTAGCGATGGTAATTATGATTCTACTGCATGATTATGAAGCTGATGTCTGTAGCGATGGTAATTATGATTCTACTGCGTGATGATGAAGCTGATGTCTGTAGCGATGGTAATTATGATTCTATTGCGTGATTATGAAGCTGATGTCTGTAGCGATGGTAATTATGATTCTACTGCGTGATGATGAAGCTGATGTCTGTAGCCATGGTAATTATGATTCTACTGCGTGATGATGAAGCTGATGTCTGTAGCGATGGTAATTATGATTCTACTGCGTGATGATGATGGTCATAAATGTGCGTTGCGATGATCTAACTTATCTAACAATATCCGTTTTGTCAATCCACTCCTGGATGACGTACTCCCCGCGCTTTCTCAACCGTGGAAGTTGTTTGAGCATACTTCACCGCGCTGGTCAGCGCTTCTTGTTGAATCGGTGTGTGTGGGCGGGGGGGGGTGCAGGATCGATTCCGTTACCGGATCAGATATCGCTCGACACTAAAAATAGAATCCAGGTCAATGAGGAAAATAGCTCAGTGCGCTAACCACTGCGCCACCGCTCCAGCCTCCATACGATTACTAATATCCCTCGCATAGCCTTGACATACTTTTTCAAAATAGAACAATGACAAAGGTGCTCCAATAAGCTGTTGGGGGAAATGCTGTTAGCGAACGCCAATGACGGCCGAAACAGTACACGAGGAGGCAAGTGTTCAGCAGCAGCACGCCTTTGTCTCCCTAGTGGTGATGTTTACATAACATTTGAGGCTGAGTCGACCTCGGAGAGGTCGGTTCAGATAATCGTCACTGGTGTTGGGCCGTGAGCGGTAATCGAATTCGTGTCGCTGGGTTAGTAGCGCAGCGCACTAACCACGACACTACCGCTCCCCACATACAAATACACATCTGTGGGTCAGCACACGATGGAAAACGGAATGTTCTCACAAAGACAAAGATACCCCGTATAGCCCGAACAGACTGTTTGGGCAAGTGCTGTTAGCGAGCACCTATGAAGGCCGGCGCGGCACACGAGGGGGTGGGTGGCCAACACCACGCCCGACCGCTTTTGTCTCCCTAGTGACGATGTTTACACATCGCACCAAATACTCATTCGAGTCTGAGTCGACCTAGGGGAGGCCCAGGACCGGTTCAAATAATCGTCACCGGTGTTGGCCGTGAGCGGGAATCGAACCCGGGTGGCCAGGTTCGTAGTGCAGCACGCTAACCGCTACACTACTGCTCCCCATACATACATACACACACACACACTGACACACGCATTCACGCCCGGTCTATTAATACGATGCAATTATACAGGACAATTTGTATTTATAAAGCGTCTAAATGCGACCGCATCTCTAAACGCTGCGCGTAATCGTGGTAGGCATGAATACTTAATCGTCGTCCGCAACTCGGGCCAGTTTTGTTATATCAGTTACCGACACGTTTAAGAACGGGGTGTGTCTTCACAATGCAGTCCAGGGCACTGCTTCATTGGTTTGGTTCATTCAAACCATACTTCACCACGCTGGTCATTGCGAGTTGCTTTCAGAGGTGGAATGCCCAAGAACCGGTTCGCTGACGCTTAGCCCCGGCCAGGATTTGAACTCATCTCGTGGTTCGTAGCCTAAGCAGTGCGCTGTCATCCACTGTGTGCACTCAGCCCTGCACGCGATAATAATGTATGGTTCCTTATGCAGTGTCGTGTTCCCTTCGTGTCAATGTCACTGTGTGTATGCGGCATATAGACACACACACACGCGCACACACGCTATGAAAGGTGTGTTGCATTACGATTATCGCATTGTGCGTGTGTGTACTCGGACAGCTAATATATACAATGCATTCGAATCGCTCATTGTGTATCCTGCGTGTGTGGCATAAACACAATGCGAATGTTGGTTGGTATACTATGACACGTACCCATGACTGTGTGCGTGTGTGTGTGCGTTAGTACCGAGCGTGGGGAGCGGTGGTGTAGCGGTTAGCGCGCTGCACTGCGAACTAGGCTTCCCGAGTTCGATTCCCGCTCACGGTCAGCACCAGTGACGATTGTCTGAAACGGTCCTGGGCCTCCCCTAGGTCGACTCAGCCTCAAACTAGTACCTGATGCGGTGTGTATAAACATCGCCACTGGGGTGACAAAGGCGGCCGGGCGTGATGCTGACCACCCACCCCCTTCGTGTGCCGTGCCGGCCTTTATAGGTGGTACTCGCTAGCAGCACTTTCCCCAACAGTCTGTTCAGGCTATAGGGGGGATCTTTGTCTTAGTACCGCACGCGACATCACATCCACGATTACATAGCTTTGCCTTTCAACACAATTGCCCGATGTGAATGTCCCGCGTGCGTCTTTACGCAGCGCGTGCGGTGAATGTCCTCGTCCTCTTCACGGTCCACGTGTAAGACGCGGCGCGTGCACGCACGCGATTTGACGCACGTTGGGATGTCAGCGTAACTTACGGTTACACACGCGAGGGTGGAGCCTGTTATGGTAATTAACGAGTCAATCAATGCATCGATTTTACTCAGCAAATTAATTAATTATTAAACACAGACACCACCGCCCCTCCCCCCCATTCGCATGCGCACGATATGTGCACATATATTGGGTTCGGTAATCGGTAACGGAATTACACCACGGCCCACGCATAACCTAAAACCGTAATTATGAAATGTAACGCAAGTATGATTAAGTCGATTACAGTTTGCACACATGTACATCACGCACAGCAGGGTCGGTGTCATAAACAAACTATCCCGTGTGTAATTGCCATGTCCGTTACAAATGATTGCAACATGCCCGCATTGTTCCTGTAATTCTGTTACCGTCGTCGGATCGCCCCCATATAGTCAGCGACATTAATCCTGCATAGTGGCAGTCGGGCACACACGTTGGCATATGCAGAACAGATTGTGCACTATACATGCATGTACATTATATATACACAACATAATGCGTATTCCGTACATAGCATACACGTGCAATGTTTGATTCTGACACTCACAGTGTGTCCATGCAGGGCATGAAGACGGACGCATACCCACCCCACCTACCTTGGGCGATGCGAGATGGCTCAAGTAGGGTTGAGCGTACTGCTGTAAGAATGTTCTCGTGGCCGGGAATTGGCTTTGGGGCCGCTTTCGAACGGCGTTGGCGTCACAATTCCACGGCTGGCGAATTACTCGGTCCACTGACGATGTTTGCTTTGCGTCATCGGGAATCGAGCTCGGGTCTTTCGCTGGCTTGGTAGCAGCACTAGGCTCAACCCAACTTGCACGAAACGCGGAACTTTAGGCTGTGATCTTGCGCGATGTCTTTATTCAACCTCTGCTGTTGTAATGTTTGTGGATCCAGAATGATAAAATGTTAGTTTTACAAAAGTTAAGGTTATTATCGGAGACGTGAATACGTTAGTGCACGATTTCATCTCTCCCTCTCTCTCCGTCTTGTCCTTCCAGAACACCTTTAGAATGTCGTACACCAGTCGCTCAATCACGGAAGTTTATTTGGCTTATTGAATGTGCATGGTGCTGCAGTATGTACGTGTGTGCGGGTGTGTGTACACATACGGTAGTGTAGCTGTAAGCCGCGCTGCGCTACGAACCCAGCGTCCCGTGTTCGATTCTCGCTCACGGCCAACACCAGTGACGATTATCTGAACCCGTCCTGGGCTTCCACTAGGTCGACTCAGCCTAAAATTAGTACCTCGTGCGATGTGTAAACATCGCCACTGGGGAGACACAGGCGGCCGGGCGCGATGTTGGCCAACCCACCTCCTCGTGTGCCTTCATAGGTGCTCACTAGCAGCACTTGCTCCAGCTGTCTGTTCAGGCTATACGGGAGATCTTTGTTTTGTTTCAACACGGACCCGTAACCACGTCGTATGGAATTGCGGTCGACCTCAACCCCAGAAAGCTAAGCAAATTTGAGCCTGGATATCCCTTGGACAAGCGACTGGTTGTAGGAGATGCACTGTGTCAGCCGGCGTAGAGACATGGTTTATCCCGTATAGCCTTGAACAGACTTTTGGGGCAAGTGCTGTTAGCGAGCACCTATTAAAGCGGGCACAGCACAACATCAAGCCGAGCCGCCTTTGTATCTTCACGTATACCTGGGAAGACACCGCACCAGGTACACATTCGATCCTGCGAGGCCCAGGAACGGCTCTGATATTCGTCAGCGATGTTGGCCGTGAGCGGGAATCGAACTCGGGACGCCGGGTTCGTAGTGCAGTGCGCTGTTAGGCATCCGTTGTGAAAAGCAGAGAGGCAGAGCAGAAACATCCGTGAGTCGAGCGTACTTCTATGCCCCCCTCCCCCCCAGGAACTTCAATCCGCAATGACCAGCGTGGTGAAGTATAGTCATGCTAATTCCCACGACGCGTTGCGTAAATAATGTATGTAGAGAAACACACCGTGGGTCTTATAGGGGATTATAGCCCGCGGTCACAAAACTGGCGATACGAGAGCCTTAGCGGGCCATGTAATGTATTGCATAGCCTATACAGGATTCCAGATTGTATATGCACTACTTATACACATAACGTAATTTATCATACAGAGTGGCTTTCGGCGAGTTGAGACACACACACCTGAATTCACTCACCCACGCACACATACGCACATGTTTGTACACACGTACGTATGTTCACACATTCACAATGCGGTCATGTGCACACAGATCTTCCACGTGTAGCCCAATTCAGCAGAGTGGAGTGCGCCCATCAGGACCGGTATTGCAAACGGAGGAGGGTCGGTGCGGTCAGGACCAGCCACCTTTGTCTCTCCGTTGATTATTGTCACGCAACGATAAATACGCCGACCAATGTCGCACAAACTAAATATTCTCGGGATCGTAGCTGAGTGCGCGAATCACTGCCCCACCGCTCTCCACAAAGACACCCCCGTGTAGCGTTTGACGGACTGTTGGGGAAAGGTTCTGTAGAGGGAGTGGGTGGCCAACACCACACCCGGCCGCTTTTATCTCCGCAGCGCTGGTATATACACATCGCACCAGACACAATACTCATCTAAGGCTGAGTTGGCCCGAGAGCTGAGTTGACCCAGGACCGGTTAGTATGTTCGCCACCGTTATAGGTCGTGAGCCTGGAATCGAACGCGGGTCGCCGGATTTATAGCGCAGCGCGCTAACCGCTACACTACCACTCCCCACAACGACACACACACGGACACGCGCACACACACACACACAAACAAATAGAAAGACCCCCTGTATATTATGAACAGACTGTTGGTGCAAGTGCTGTTAGCAAGCACCTATGAAGGCCGGCACGGCACGGCACACGAGGGTGTGGGTGGCTAGCACCACGCCCGACCACCTTTGTCTCCCCAGTGGCGATGTTTACACACCGCACCAGGTACTCATTTGAGGTTGGGTCGACCTAGGAGAGGCCCAGGACTGGTGCTGGCCGCGAGCGGGAATCGAATTCGTGTCGCCGGGTTAGTAACGCAGCGTGCTCACCGCTACACTACCACTCCCCAGTCTATACACACACACACAAGCATACATACACACACACAAACAAACACATATATACAGAACACCTATAAAATCACACCCAACAACACGGAATGTACCCGGGTCCCTTTGACACGAGGCGAATAGAGTCGCGCATGCCCGTTGTGTGATGTGCGTGTGTGATGTGTGCGTGTGTGTGTGAGTGCGTGCGTGCGTGTGAGTGCGTGCTTGCGTGTGTGTGGTGTGTGTGATGTGGTGTGAGTGATGTGGTGTGTGTGAGTGTGTGCGTGTGGTGTGTGCGTGTGCGGTTTGAGTGAGTGAGTGCGTGCGTGTGGTGTGTGCGATGTGGTGTGTGAGGTGTGTGCGTGTGTGGTGTGAATGAATGCGTGTGTGTGTGTGGTGTGTGTGCGGGTGATGTGTGTGTGAGCGTGTGCGTGTGAGTGCGTGTGTGAGTGCGTGCGAGTGCGTGTGTGTGCGTGTGAGTGCGTGTGTGGTGTGTGTGAGTGCGTGTGTGTGTGCGTGTGTGTGGTGTGTGATGTGCGTGTGCGTGTGAGTGCGTGCGTGTGAGTGTGTGTGTGGTGTGTGATGTGCGTGTGCGTGTGCGTGTGTGTGAGTGCGTGTGTGTGTGCGTGTGTGTGGTGTGTGATGTGCGTGTGCGTGTGAGTGCGTGCGTGCGTGTGAGTGTGTGTGTGGTGTGTGATGTGCGTGTGTGGTGTGTGTGAGTGAGTGCGTGTGTGTGTGTGTGTGTGGTGTGTGATGTGCGTGTGCGTGTGAGTGCGTGCGTGCGTGCGAGTGCGTGTGTGTGCGAGTGCGTGTGTGGTGTGTGTGAATGAGTGCGTGTGTGTGTGCGTGTGTGTGGTGTGTGATGTGCGTGTGCGTGTGAGTGCGTGCGTGCGTGTGAGTGCGTGTGTGTGCGTGTGAGTGCGTGTGTGGTGTGTGTGAGTGAGTGCGTGTGTGTGTGCGTGTGTGTGGTGTGTGATGTGCGTGTGCGTGTGAGTGCGTGCGTGCGTGTGAGTGTGCGTGTGTGTGTGAGTGCGTGCGTGCGTGTGAGTGCGTGTGTGGTGTGTGAGTGCGTGCGTGTGTGCGCTGCTGTTATTTTAACGCGCGCTATATTTGCGCGACGCTCTTTCGGGAAGTATTTCAACGTCGCCTCGTCGGCCTCCCCCCGTCCGTCGTGGACGCGGCCGCAGCATCGGCACCGCATCCCCGCGAATATCGCGAAGACGCAGGAGGAGCAGGAGGAGGAGGAGGTGGAACGCCGTCGCTTTGGCGGCACGTTTGGACTGATCTACCGGAATAATTGTGAACCCTTAATAATTCATGCTCAATCCACTCCGGGGTGAAAGCCTTAGATGCCCCGCTAGTCGCATCGACTGCCACCGCGATGAAGGGGGCGGTGGTGGAGTTGTTTGACCATACTTCACCACGCTGGTTGTGGTGAAGTATGGTTTGGTGAATGAGATGGGGTAGGAGGAGGAGGGGGGGGGGGGCTCAACCGGCTATGATATCAGTCGCCACTGACGGTAGCCGTGGCCAGGAATCGCACCGAGAGATTAGCCAGGGTTGGAAGTTCCGTGCGCTAACCAATGCGCCACCGTTCCTTACTGTTTGTAATAATTGTTTTGTTTTAATTGCACGTACGCATAGAGTTTCTATCGCAGTACGTACACCACACTGTGGCAAGATCCCACCATGTCGGTCCGATGCTCGCCGAGCTGCATTCGCTTCCGGTCGAGGAACTTACACCTTGTTCTAAAGTCGCACACATCATCATGACACACACAAAGTGCTTGCCACACATGGACCACCAATAACCTTCGCTGATCTCGTCGAGGAACATCAACCATCACGCAAACGCCGGTCATACTCGCGGCAGCGGCTTTCGGCTAATCGTCTAACAAAAGACGGTCCCGTCGCTGCATCGCGTGGCGCTTTCAGATGCGCGCTTCTGCGGATATCTGGAACGTTCTTCCTTGCGATATTAGGAAGCCACTGGAGGCTACGAACTTTCCTTGCCCCGCACCTCCGATTATCACGCTTGTCAACGTACGATGCGAAGAAATATTATTGGTTCTTTTGGTAAAGTCACGTAGAAGGGCTGCTTGCGTTGTGGCCGAAACGTCGTGAGAATTATTTATTATGTTTAATTTTTATTATTTTATTACTTCCCTTCTACGTGACTTTACCGAAAGAACCAAGAAGACGCGTCCCTGCAGTCACGAAAGCTTTACATCGGTGCGAAGAAAGTTCAATATACATACATATACCATAGGCGTGGTCCGCACTATATGCGTGCGATGTCAAATGACACAGTTATTATATCTTCCAAGACGTATTCCCACCTTGAGTGATAACCAACTTCTGCTTTGGCCTAGAGACTCAAGAGCATCGTGTTGTTTAACACGTGGTAGGCTTTCGCGACCAATATTGTTCATAATCAACGATTTTTGGGTTTAGATCGCGTTATTTATAAATGTGTCGTAACCCTCCACCACCCGACACGGCCAATCAGTAAAAAAAAAAGTGTCACGTTGACAAAAGACAAATAGTTCACTGCTTTAGCCCACCGGTGTGTTGAAGCGTGAAACCACAACATTTACAATTTGAGTACGACGTTTCGCTGGTAATTACATCCAGCATCATCGGGCAATTCGCCAGAATGGTGAGGAGACACAGCAGAGACACAGCAGAGCCTCACCATTCTGGCGAATTGCCCGATGATGCTGGATGTAATTACCAGCGAAACGTCGTACTCAAATTGTAAATGTTGTGGTTTCACGCTTCAACACACCGGTGGGCTAAAGCAGTGAACTATTTGTCTTTTGTCAACGTGACACTTTTTTTTTTACTGATTGGCCGTGTCGGGTGGTGGAGGGTTACGACACATTTATAAATAACGCGATCTAAACCCAAAAATCGTTGATTATGAGCATCGTGTTGGCTGCTTGCCCCGATTGTCGGCGACAGGGGATCGTCGGGCGTGTGTTCGCAAGGAGGAAAACAAAATCAATTGGACCAAAAGGAGCAACACATTCGCCAGTCACTCGCCAGAATAACTCCTGGACACTATACATAGAGGTCCGCAGAGCTTTGGCGATAATTTGGCTCACCGACTCGCTGCCTTCCCATTGGCTGTGCTTTTATCGCGCCCCCATTGTGTCGTGCTCCGTCTTTGAGAGTGTAATTATTAATCTAAAGTATTGTGATACACCACACGAATAATAACAACAACAGCATCGGCAGCAGCAACAACAACAACAATGGAGTGGCAGCTGAGGAATGTAACGCGTCCGAGAGGCAACGGTGCCCCGAGGAGATGGAGCGATGAAGTCAGCCGGTGTGCAGGTGCTCAGGCGCAGTGTCACATCGCATGATGGTGACAGGTGGGTGGGCGGGGGGAACAAGAGGGCTTGGTGAAAGCCCTTCATCCAGCAGTGGATTGATCATAGCTGATTATGATGATAATGCGAAACTATTCACGTTGTGCGGGTCTTATTTACTCCCCCCATCCCCCCCCCCCATCAATCTAAAATTACGTTTCTTTAATAGAAACACATTGTGCCAAAGAGCCCTAGCATCGTATGCAGGTTGTGGTATTAAATGGGGAACACGTGCATTGCGTCTTACACGTGGGGGACTCGGTAGAGCCTTGGAACGCACCACGTGGCGGCCGCTACGGCATTGGGACTAGTCAGCACGGCTCTGCATTAGGAATTCCACTACAGAATCAAGACGGCAAATGCGCTCACCGCTAGGCACACCGATACACGACATTCACTGTGAAGCCGCCAGGATTGGCTCGACGGAATCGTCAGAACGCACGCACGCACGATCGATCGCGAGTTTTTCCATCTAGGAAATATTTTTAGTTTTTTTTTTTAAGATCACACGTAAACACGCGCTTTTCTTACGCGCGCACAGAGTTCATGAATTTCGCTACCAGCGTAAACGCAAGATACATTTACGCGTTAACACGCGTCCGCTATGTGGTGTGCTGTCGCGTTGGTTAGCACACTCGAACGATCAACCCAGCAATGAGTTAGAATTTCCTGACACGGCTCCCCCTCCTCTCAGCGGCGTGGCGAGTGATTACCGAACCGATTCTAAGCCCGCCCCTTTCGTGCCAACCCACACGGACCGGCTTGGTGAAGTATGGTCAAACAGCCATGGCCGAGACGATGTCGCGAGGCCATCAATCTAGCAGTAGATTTAATTCTTAGATAAATAACACCTCAAGTACAATTACAGGCAATGTTAACAAAGGAAGCCTCAAAATAGTTGTTTTCATTGTTATTTTATTTACGTCCTTGTAAAGCTGACATCTCGCACTGTTAACGTGTTTATAAATAAATATAGCAATATATACACATATATAAGCACATGATCATACAATGGGTAGTCGCGCGCATGTGTATATATATATACACATGCGTGTATGTGTCCTATGAATAAACGCAGCTCCCGCCATAGTAACGTGGAATGCCCACTGATTCAGGGGCTGTAGTAGATACATAAGCATCGCTTCAATGGCTCACCGAGCACGCAATCACGTTGACGTTTCACTACACAGTAGTGCGTGTGAGTGTGTGTATCTATATGTGTGTATGCGCGCACACAGTCACACAAACTATTCCTTACCATTCGCCAATCGGGTAGCGTCTCTCCCCCCCCCTGCCACCGCTCCGACCTCCCTTCCTCGTCTCCGGCCGACGGATCACCGCGCGCAGGGAAACTCAGATCCCTCCTGACAAACAAAACGAGCACACAACGGCGGTGGTAGGAAGAGAGGAAGAGGCCGAGGAGGAGAGGCGGTGTATTTGTCAGACCGTGCCCACTTGCCTGCAGTCGTGATGCGCTATAGACGAACCAACGGCGCGCTCTCTCTGCAAAGCAAAGCACCCACACACGTGAAGTAAACGCGAACATGATTTTTTTAAAATGCTTTTTTTTATATCATGATGATGCCGCGCTTCTGTTCTCTGCTTTTCTCTTTCTCTCTCTCTCTCGCCCGCCTCCCTCCCCCTCTTCTCTTCTCTCGTCGCGTCTCCTTTTCTTCTGCACGCTTATCTCAAAAGGGGTCGGCGTTTGGCGAAAGCCTTGTGGCAGACTTCCCTTCCCCCACACACACACGCCCCAGTTACCCAAAGACAAAGATACCCCGTATAGCCTTCAACAGACTGGTGGGGCGAGTGCTGTTAGCGAGCACCTATGAAGGCCGAGACGGCACACGAGGGGGTGGGTGGCCAGCACCACGCCCGGTCGCCTTTGTCTTCCCAGTGGCGATGTTTACACACCGCACCAGGTACTCATTTAAGGCCGAGTCAACGTAAGGGAGGCCCAGGACCGGTTCAGAAAATCATCACTGGTGTTGGCTGTGAGCGGGAATCCAACTCGAGTTGGCCGGGTTTCGCGGCGCCGCGCGCTAACCGCTGCACCACCGCTCCGCACGCACATCCAAACACGCGCGCCCGAAGTCACCCAAAACAGACCAACTCACCACCACCGACACTCTCCTACCCAGCCCCCCCCAACATCCACCCAGCAGTCATCAAAATAATGAAATAAATAGACAAACGTATAAACAATAAAGAGGAAAATAAATCGATACATGCGCGGATAAGACAATGAATAAACAAATAACGTGGGGGTCAAAATAAACAGCGGCGCGCGGGCGGCGTGGTGCCGGAACATCGCGCCGGACGAGAGCAGAGCCGCGGTCGCTGTTCTCAAACCTTCCCCTCCCCCTTCTCCGCCACCCCCTAGAAGAAGAATAAAAAATAACAGAAGACGCGGTGGGGTCCCTTCGGAGTCTCCAAAAGTCCTGGACACCTCAATGGGGCAGAGCACCTTGCGTCCTCACACTTGGCTCTCGGATTCTCGAAAAGAACGCCGCTCTCATCCCGTTGCTCCGTCCGAGAAACGATGTTGGGACTGGCCAGGGAGACGATGTTGGGGTTGGCCACAGAGGCGAGGTTGGGGTTGGCCACATAGACGAGGTTGGGGCTGGCCACAGAGATGAGGTTGGGGCTGGCCACAGAGACGAGGTTGGGGCTGGCCACAGAGACGAGGTTGGGGCTGGCCACAGAGACGAGGTTGAGGCTGGCCAGGGAGACGAGGTTGGGGCTGGCCACAGAGACGATGTTGGGGTTGGCCACAGAGGCGAGGTTGGGGCTGGCCACAGAGACGAGGTTGGGGCTGGCCACAGAGACGAGGTTGGGGCTGGCCACAGAGACGAGGTTGGGGTTGGCCACAGAGACGAGGTTGGGGCTGGCCACAGAGACGATGTTGGGGCTGGCCACAGAGACGAGGTTGGGGCTGGCCAGGGAGACGAGGTTGGGGCTGGCCACAGAGACGAGGTTGGGGTTGGCCACAGAGACGATGTTGGGGTTGGCCACAGAGACGAGGTTGGGGTTGGCCACAGAGACGATGTTGGGGCTGGCCACAGAGACGAGGTTGGGGCTGGCCAGGGAGACGAGGTTGGGGCTGGCCACAGAGACGAGGTTGGGGCTGGCCACAGAGACGAGGTTGGGGCTGGCCACAGAGACGATGTTGGGGCTGGCCACAGAGACGATGTTGGGGCTGGCCACAGAGACGAGGTTGGGGCTGGCCACAGAGACGAGGTTGGGGCTGGCCACAGAGACGAGGTTGGGGCTGGCCACAGAGACGAGGTTGGGGCTGTCCACAGAGGCGAGGTTGGGGTTGGCCACAGAGACGATGTTGGGGCTGGCCACAGAGACGATGTTGGGGCTGGCCACAGAGACGATGTTGGGGTTGGCCGGAGAGATGAGGTTGTTGACGCAGCACAGAGGGAGACGAGGCCGAGCAGCAGACGAGGTGGTTGGGGAGGGGGGCAGGCGATGGAGAGAGGCAGGCTCGGGCCGGCACAGGAACTCGTCACTCAGCGACGCTTCATCGCTCATCCGTAATCCCCCTGCAGGGCCCCGCATTCATGCGGTCCATCCGTCATTCCACATTCATTATGCCGCGAGCGGCGACCACTCGGCTCAGAGCCGCCGCCGCCGCCGACGCCGCCGACTCTTCCAGAAGAAAGGACGCGAGCAAGAAGGACGAAGACGACGACGATGATGATGATGGTGGTGGTGGCAACGATGATGATGGCAACGATGATGAGAGATAATGGCTACGGCCGACGGCAATGATCGTGATGATGACGACAGCGATGGGCAATAATGTGCTGCTGCTCCGGCTGATGGCGATCATGATGATCGCGATGATGATGACGGTGACGATAAGCGACGACGGAGACGCTGGCGGCGACGGTGATGATGACGCGCGATGATGTTGATAACGACGGACGGTGACAATGATGAGCGATAATGGCGAAGCTGGTGTTGGTGGTGATGATGATGGCGCCGCGCTGGCTGCGATGGCGACGAGGAAACACAACGAGGCAGCAAAGATGGCAGGACGAGGAGACAGTGAGGGCTGGGTTGTCCCTATTGTTGCGAGATCCGCCCCGTGTCTTCCTCCCCGAGACCCACACAGCTCCGTCGCCACGTGATGACCACTAATGGCCGCGGACGGCGAGCGAGCGGGCGAGCGGGAGAGACCGCGGATCCGTTGTTGTTTTTCTTCCTCTTCCCCGGGTTCCTCTTGTTCCCTTCTCTCCTCTCGTGGCCGCGTGGCGGCGGGTCCAGCGCCGAGCGCGCGTTCCCCGCCGCCGCCTCCTCCTCCTCCAAGCTGCTCACCCATCACCCACAGTGCTCCCTTCCACGCCGTGCATACACACGCACACACACACACGCGCGCACGCGGACACACACGCGGACGCACGCCCGGGTCTCAACAATTCCCAGTGGATTTTGAAACCAACCCGCTCGCTCGCGCACGCGGCAAAGAGAAAGATCTCCCGTGTTAGCCTTGAAACACCGGACCGGTTTGGTGGCAAGTGCTCTCAGAGAGCAACCTACCCATGGACGGAGCGGTACGTGCACACACGAGAAGGTGTGTGGTCAACGCCACGCCCGGCCGCCTTTGTCTTCCCAACGCCGACGTTTACACCACGCACCAGATATACTCACTCAAGAGTGAGTCGAACTCGGGGAGACCCGGCGCCGTTCCATGTTGGGTCGTCGTGTCGGTAGCCGTAGTGCGTTAACACTACGCTACCGCTCCTGCACACACACATACATGCAATCGTCACGTATATACTTGTATATACGTATATGGTATAGGATTCTACACGCACATACATACACATAGGCACGCCTACAAAGGCATGCAGACACAAAGGCAAAGATACCCCCCACCCCCGTATAGCCTTGAACAGACTGTTGGGGCAAGTGCTGTTAGCGAGCACCTATGAAGGCCGGAACCGTACACGAGGGGGTGATTGGCCAGCACCACGCCCGACCGCCTTTGTCTCCCCAGTGGCGATGTTTCCACACCGCACCAGGTACTCATTTCAGGCTGAGTCGACCTAGGGGAGGCCCAGGACCGGTTCAGATAATCGTCACTGGTGTTGGCCGTGAGCGGGAATCGAACCCGGGTGGCCAGGTTCGTAGCGCAGCGCGATAACCGCCACACACACACACGTCCGCGAATGACAACGCTCCACGTAAAGACAAAGATCCCCGTATAGCCTGTATAGACTGTTGAGGCAAGTGCTCTTCTAGACTACATGTTAGGACAGACAGGTCGCGAGGAAGTCTTGTTGCCAGACCCACAACCGTCCGCCTTTGTCTCCCCAGTGCGCGTCTTTTAAACACCGTCATTTTAAGGACCAGCGTATCAATGGAAGGCCCATGACCGGTTCAAATACACGCCACTGATGATAGCCGTGTACGCGACGAGGTTGGCCGGAGATGAATCACGCAAATACAACGCCTCCCCCCGCCTCGGCATAGCCCACACAGGCTTTTGGGGCAAGTGCTGATACGTACATATCACATATATATGGTCAAGGCTACATACCCACGCAAAGACACAGATCTCCCGTATAGCCTTACCAGATTGTTGGGGCAAGTGCTGTTAGCGAGCACACACACACTCGTGTAGTGAGAGATACACACACCTACCACAACCCCATTTCCGCCTCTCTTCCATTCCCAGCACTTTCACTCAATCATTCACACACGCACGCGCATACATACAGAGACAAAGATCCCCCGCAGATAATTCACGGACTGTTGGGTCAGGTGCTGTAGGCGCGCACCTATGAAGGGGGTGGTGGCTGGGCCGGAACCACGCACGGTCGCCTTTGTCTCCCCAGTGGGCGACGTTTAAACATCGCCACCAGGTACTCATTTAAGGTTGAGTCGACCTAGGGGAGGCACCAGGATCGATTTAGATAATCGTCACTGGGTGTTGGCCGTGAGCGGGAATCGAACCCGAGTCGTCGGGTGCGCTGTGCAGCGCGCTAATCGCTGCACCACCGCTCCCCACGTGGGCATGCGTATATATACATGCCCACAGGCAAAGACAAATATTCTCCTATAACCTTACAGTCCGTTGGCGAAAGTGCTATTCGCAATCACCTAGCATCACTGACACCGCTCAGCAAATCACCCGCAATGCGTCCCATCACGGCCAGATGTCGGAAGCCAAGCAGGATTTTTTTGAAGCCTGGATAATATTGATTGGAAGGGTTTCGCCGTCGTGCATGCAACATGTTTTATAGGCGTTACGGGCAGTAAGAAGGCAGTGCAGCAAATATCCATTGTTGTACTATACTTCCATGCTCCCACGTAAATGACCCCCCCCCCCCCACACACACGTCGCCTTCAACGAGCAGCGTTGGCGAGTTGTGGTCAAACAACCCCCACATACCTCTGGCGCGAGCGGGTCCATTCAGAGAACAACCGCTTGATTTCCCCGAACGGCGGTTCCCTACTCTATTTTATCGACCCCGCGAGGGATGATGAGCCGAGCCGAGTCATTCCCCAACCAGGATGTAAACTCGCGACCACGGCGAGCGGCGGCCAACCGGCCAGATGGACACGCAAGGACGCGCCTGCGTGCCGAATGAAGCCGGAATGCACAGATCGTGAGCTAAGCCGGCTTGAGCCTGGCTAGGGCTTGGGTGAGCGACCACCACCATCCCCAGACGATGGTTATTGGCGACGGTCCTGTCGTGTTGGGCAACAGAGAGGAAGGGCAGCACGGAACATTGTTGTACTCTACTCATACTGCCCCACACGTCTCTGTTGTATTCATGAACCCGCACTGCATGTTAAGTATGGTCAAACAATATAAATAAATAACCGCCGTGCATTTGTACACAACACGATTCGACCGCGGGTCTCCCCACCAATTCCAACAGTTTCCACTCCGCCACAGACAAAGATCCCCCGTATAGTCTTCAGAACTGTTGGGGCCGATTGCTGTTAGCCAAAGCACTTACGAAGGAAGCGGTCGGACGGCGCACGAGGAGAGGGGGCGGTGAGGCCGCCTTTGTCTCTCCAGTGGAGATGTTTGCCGAGTACAAAGACAAAGTTCCAACCCCCCCCCCCACTCCGCCACGAAGGATAGCCTCAACAGACTGTTGGGGCAAGTGCTGTTCGCGAGCACATTTGAAGGTCGCCTGCTTGAGTCGACCGAGGCGAGATACCCACACCAAAGACAAAGATCCCCACCCACCCCGATAGCCTTAACAAACCGTCGGGGCAAGTGCTGTTCGCGAGCACTTATGAAGGCCGCCAACGGAACACGAGAGGGGTGGGGTGGTCAGCACCACGCCTTTGTCTCCCCAGTGGCGATGTTTACACACCGCACCGGCTACTCATTTGAGGCTGAGTCGACCTAGGGGAGGCCCACGACCGGTTCAGATAATCGTCACTGGTGTTGGCCGTGAGCGGGAATCGAACTCGGGTCGCCGGGTTAGGATAACAGCGTGTTAACCGCTGCACCACCGCTCCCCATACCACACTCAACACAGACGAACGTTCACACTTACACGCAATCTACACGCATTCACGTGAGCGTATAGATTCAAACACTCCCATGAAAAAAAAAACACCGCCCCGCCGTCTTTATCTCCCCAGTGGCTGATGTTTGCATGTCGTAGCAGGTACTAATTTAAGGCTGAGTCGACCTATGGAAAGCCGATCACAAGCGCCGATATTACTTGGCACTGAATCGAACTCGCTTGGCTCGGGGTTCGTGGTGCAGTGCGCTAACGCGGCACCACCGCCTCTACACACAAGACAAAGATCCCCCGTATAGCATGAACGGACTGTTGGGCCAAGCTCTGTAAGCGCGCACCTACACGAAGGCCGGAACCGCACGGCACACACTCGGGGGTTGCTAGGTCAGCACCACCACCACGCTCGGCCATGCACCTGGTCATAATTTCCGGCTGAGATAACCTAGAGGAGGCACAGGAACTGGTCCAGACAATCGTCACTGGTGTTGGCCGTGAGCGCGAATCCAACTCGCATTTCTCCAGCATAAATACGGATTCTGATTCTGTTGCGCAGTGCGATAACCGCTCTCCGCACGCACGCACACACGCACGCACACACGCACGCAATACCACCCCTGCACCGACGCGTCTCTCATATGCAGCAGTTTCCACGGTCGCACAGACACGCGGATTCACGCACCACACATACAAAACAGACAAAGCTCCCCCGTAAGGTACGGTGGCTGCACAACGCTGTTAGGAAAACTGAAGGTCGGAAGGGCACACGAGGGGGTGGTAGGCCAGCATTACCCTCGGCAGCATTTGTCTCCTTATTGGCAATGTTTAAACATAGCACCGGTTTACTCATTTGAGGCTGAGTCTACCTAGGGGAGGCTCAGCAGCAGTTCAGATCATCGTCACTGGCGGTGGACGTGAGCGGGAATCGAACTCGGGTGGCCGGGTTCGTAGCGCAGCGCGCTAACCACTACACTACCGCTCCCCACACAACCACACAAAGACAAAGATCCCCCGTATAGCCTTAATAGACTATTGGAGCAAGTGCTGTTAGCGAGCATCAACGAAGGCCGGCACGGCACACGAAAGGGCGAGTGGCCAACACCACGCCCGGCCGCCTTTGTCTCCCTAGTGGCGATGTTTACACATCGCATCAGGTTACTCATTTGTGGCTGAGTCGACCTAGGGAAGGCCCAGGACCGGTTCAATTAATCGTCACTTACGGTGTTGGCCGTGAGCGGGAATCGAACTCGGTTTGCCAGGTTCGTAGCGCAGCGCGCTAACTGCTACATTGCCGCTCCCCACACACACCGACACACACCAACACATACACCGACACACACACACCGACACACGCACACCGACACACGCACACCGACACACGCACATCGACACACGCACACCGACACACACCAACACACACCGACACACTCACACCGACACACACACACACCGACACACTCACACCAACACACACACACACCGACACACACACACACCGACACACGCACACAGACACACGCACACAGACACACACACACACCGACACACACACACGCGATCATCTAACCGACGGCTCTTCCCCATTCCCAGCAGTTTCCACAACCACCACCCGCTCGCCTCGCACTCGCACGCGCTACAAAGACAAAGATCTCCCGCGTAGTCTTAACCGACTCTCAGGGCAAGTCATCTTTAGCGAGTAGCACCTATGAAGGGCCACGCGGCACACGAGGGGGTGTTGTGGCCGACACCACGCCCGGCCGCCTTTGTCTCGCAAGTGGCGACGTTTACGCGCCGCACCAGGCAATAAATTGTGGCTAAATCGACCTAGGGGAGGCCCAGGACCGGTTCAGACAAATCGTCACCGGTGTTGGCCGTGAGCGGCAATCGAACCCGGCTCTGCCCAGGTTTCGAACCAACGCAACGCGCTAACCGCCACGCCACCGTTCCCCCCACACGCGCGCACCTACACGCACGCACGCGCATATATGCATACACACACGCGCATATATATACACACACACGCGCAGCCCTCCATCACACATCCCACTCTCTCTCTCTTCCACCCCCGTCCCACTCTGCACCACCATCTCCGCCGCCCGCGCTCATTCACGCACTCCGCTCCCCCTCCTCCCCTCGCCCCCCGCGTCGCTCACAGCTCCAGAGAAGAGCGAGCGAGCGAGGGAGCTTCCCGCCATCTCATTCTTTGACCGCTTGGCCTCGTTTTCCTATCCGTACGACTGTGCGTGTGTCCGTGCGTCCGTGCGTCTGCGCTGGTGGAGGAGGGAGAGGGGGGGGACGAGGCTTTGAGAGCGGACCTTGTGTAGCAGGGGAAGGGCTGACGGGGATGGATGGGCCGCCTTGACACGGTCAGCGCCGGTAGGAGGGGGGTGGGGCGCGCCTGGAAACGGCGCCCGCAAAGAAGAGGGGGGATGTCGAGGATGGGGTTGGGGGGTAGGGCTCTTGCTTGCAAGGCGGCCCTGGAAACGGCCTTTAATAGTTTGGGGCGCCTTGAAACGGCGGCCGCGACGGCGCAGGCTGACTGCTCTGGCCAGCAGCCAATCAGAGGCGTGTTTACATAGTCTGATGGACAGCGTTAAGCATGCAAGCCCCCACCCCCTCCCCCCCCTCTATCCCCACCCCTCCCCCTCGGCCCATCACCCCCCCCCACCCCCTTTCCGCACTGCACCCCCACCCCACCCACGCTCGCAGCCACCCTTCCCCCCCTCGAACAACCACCCTCCTACCCCCACCTCCTCCTTCCCCCCACTCACATGCGCACCCCTCCCCCTCCCTATCCTCAACATCCGCGCCCCTCCCCCCACCTCCATTGTTCCAACAAGCAGGCGCGACAACACAACAAAAAAAAACTATTCCAGCATTCAAGGCAAGGGGCTCGGGCTCGAGCGACTGACGGGGGAAAGTACAATCTGTAGAGAGCGCAACAGCCGACGCCGTCGGTCGTTGGGCGCTCGCCTATTCCACGTAGCCCCAGCCAGAGCAGAGACGGGGGGAGGGAGAGAGGAGAGAGAAGAGGAGGAGGAGAGAGCGGGCAGGACGCATGAGGAGCAGCAGCAGCAGCAGCAGGAGAGAGAGATATGTTGCCAGATGTAGAAGCGAGACTTGCGATTTGACTAACCTCTTCGACTGGCGTCTTGCGTGTCAGATGTGACTGGCCTGCCCGCACGACCGCTCGCCTTGCCTACCACTCCATAATATATATATAGTTCTATATATACCTACGTATAGATATATGTACATACATCGAGCGGAGTTTTTTGTCCCCGTTCTTCTTCTTCTTCTTTCGGAATCTTCCACGACTCCGGTGCGATCGGAGGAGAGGAGCCGGCGGACTGTGCGGAGTTTTTGTTATTAAACAAAAAAAATCAAGTTCGACCTCGTTATTCAACCCACCCCCTCCCCTTCCTACCGGACATCGGTAGCTGTACCACCACCACGACCACCACGACCACCATCATCATCATCACCACTTCTGCCACCGCGCCTGCCACCTCGTCGACTTCGATTCGCGTCGTTGCGTCGCTGAAGAAAAGCAAAACAAAAAACCAGAGACACTAATTTATCGGGGAAAAAAATGAAAAGGCGAAGCAGGAGGATTTGATATCGGCCGAAGAATAAATATTTACGTCTAAAATGGTTGTGGTGATGCTCGGAGAAGGAGGCATTTGGATGTATATCGATCTCCAGACGCCGACTCGAAGACTCGAACCTATTGCGGATAAATAAGAGCAAACCTTAACCGACCGGTAAGAACGTTTTTCATTTTATTCCATTTGCACACACGCACACACCGCTGAGTTGGTGTTAGACGGGAGTAGTCAGGAGGCACGGGGAGACGCACGTAGGGAAGAAGAAGACGAGAGGGTTCGTGGGAGCCATGGCGAGACACGGAGAGACGTGCGCGTGTGTGCGTGGTGCTGGCCACCCAGCCCCTCGTGTGCCACAGTGCCGGCCTTCATAGGCGCTCGCTAACAGCACTTTCCCCAACAGTCTAAGGCTATACGGGTTGGGGTCTTTGTCTTTGTGTGTTAACACGAGGTAGTGGATATTTAACGTTTTAAGGCAAACACCACACAGACGATAGTTCCACCGTTTTAATCATCATCCTCAACGTTAAACTCACTTCTGCATGCGGACCTCCCATCCCAGACCGCGCGTGGTGTGGAGGGTTCATTCGACCGATTCTTCACGCTCGTAGACCGGCTCAAATCGTAGTTAGCACACGGCACACACGACAACAACGACAACAATTGAAATAAAACAGCCCAACACTCGGGACCGATTCTACCAAACCGAACGCCGTTGCGCAGTTGATGTGGGCGCACGCGAGAGAGAGAGGAGAGGGGGGGGGGAGAGTTTGGCCGCGCGCTTTGATGTGGCGCGGGGGTTGCGGTCGAGCCGAGGTTGCCACCGACTCCTGGCTACCTCCGTTCGCCGTAACGAGTCGCTGCTATCGCCGGGCTCCTGAACCCGGCGAGTAGGAGCCGACTCTGTCCGTCCTCTGTCCCGTACCCCCTCGACCTGCACGCCGCCGCCGTCTCTCGCTCTCCGCTCTCCGCCGCACACTGACTCGACCCCCGCGGATCTCGTTCAGTCGCCGGTCGGTTGGAGGAGACTCACGGGGCCAACAGAGCGCAGTGATGAAGGGGGGTAGATTCATCATGGGTTGGGGTGGGTGGCGGTGTTACACGGACACAAAGATAACGGCTAGAACTGTGCGTAGAGATTTACTTTATACGTGACAGATATGCACAAGATACACACACACACAACGCATAGGGAATATGCATCGCTTTGCTTAAAACTAGGATACACAACAAAAACGACGAGGACGCATGGATGATAACAACACAGATGTCGCGAATGCATACAACGCGCCGTATAGGCACGATGCGAGCTGGACGAGTGCAGACACAACGTACACAAAGGAGAGAGACGGACAACAAACGCGACACAACATACTCACACTGTGTATACCGAAGGTACACTACAAAGACACGGCACACTGATGACGAATAGGCACACGGGCGATGCGCACGTACCGATATACACGCAGGACACGGGTACGCCGAACAGAGTAGGCACACAACCGAGACACTACACGTGGACAATGTACGGACATAACGTCCAGAGATACAAGATACACAACACCCAAGGGCCGACGTGTAGGCGATACATGGCATAGACGAAAGTTGCACACACAACACACAGGGATCGAGCTCTAGGCACGATATACAGACGGATACGCAAGCCAACACATGGGCCATGCACAGACACTAACACGAACACGCAGGTGATGTTTGGATGCAGCACGACATAGGCACACTGAACGCCACATACGATCAGAACGCCTTAACGATGTGTGCAGTGCGTATTTAATAATGAAACTAAAGGGTCAACACAAGCAGACATTGTGTATGCACACAGCGGACACAACCAATATCACATAGAGACGTATGTTGAACTTCTTTCACAGCCAACGTGGCCAATCGTGCTCATCGGAGGCGAGTTGTCAGGGCATGAGAGACACAAGACACCACGAGGTCGAGGTTTACATGCTCGCACACACAGCATAGGGCCGATGTTTATAAAGTCCGTGACTGATGTACGCAAGATGCGCTCTGCACGCGTGGAAGATTCGTCGAGTTGGCAAAGATTCGCGAGACGCGCAGGCGGCGAGTCGCTGTCGAGACCCTGGTCACACGCCTCTCGTTGTGCAGTATGCACGTTGCATACATTAAAGTAACACAACCCCACGCACACGAGACGATGCACATAGACACAACGCGGACGCGGCGTGAGCCCGTTACGAATGCGTAAAAACACACAGAAAGACGGCGGATAGAGGAGCCGCATAAAACAAAAAGATAGAACGGGCAACGCAGATCAGATCGCATTGGGCACAACGCACAAAGCTTCGTTGTTGGACCCAGTGCAAAGAAGACTGACCAGGGGCATGATGATACACAACACGGGCATGGCTATACACACAACACGGTTACACAACGCATGGGCACAACGTGCACCCGTGGCACGGAGAGGCACATCGCATAGGCAGCACAACTGCAGAGCTGCACGATGCCTGATCGTTGTGACGATGTAGACACACACACACGTGTAGGTATACAAAGGCAACATACACACACGCGCGGCGCATAGACATGAAGTACACAACACGGATAGCGACGTTCTGAGGACAATAAACAGATAGAGACGACACATTGCGACAATATAGCCCCATGCATAATATATACGCGACACGGGTACAGCTCGTACACACAACATGGGCCGCACATGTGTTGGGTACATAACGTGTAGGGTGTATAAGACACACATACGAGTGGGCATACGATAGGCCATGCGTAAGGGCGATAGAACGACGCGAGCCATAGCCACGGGGGAATGGTAGGCAGGCCGTATAGGCGCAATGCATATGATAACGACACGGCGCATATGCATAGCATGCAGACAGAGCACATGGGACACAGCACTGGAGGAACATACCGAGACACAACACAGTGAGAGTGTCGGCACGAGACACAAACGGATTTCACGCGATCGACACGGCGACCAGCGTATGGGTTATAACACACGGTACAGGAATTAACAGCATGGCAACGATGTCGACAAACCACACAGACACAACAGACACAGTGCATAGGCACAAGTATAGACACAACACCGCCACGCAAGACGGACAGCACAGGCACGACACGCACAGGATGGATCCGCATCTGAGCACAATGTAGACCCATAGCGACGGCAGGAAGGCACAACGCGCAGGGAACACAACTCGCAGGCAGGGCACACGTGCGTAGCATATGGGGGGTACTCTTATACGGAAAAGAAACACACAAGGACCACAGTGCTTAAGGATAACATCGACGGAACGCATAGATCGTCAATACACGAGACAGTGACGTTATATAGACAGACAGAGCACAGGGACATTTTACACGCCTGTAACAGAGAGGCGCTGGATACTCGGCAGGGGCCGTATAAAGACGACGGCCACGCATCGACACAACACATCGCGATGGCACGACACAGACGCAACACAGGGGCACCCGTACGTCGATTGAAACGCGTGAGTACGAAACAAAAGAGAAACGCATCGAGGCTACGAATGGGCAGACAGACAGACGCGTACAACAACGCAGGGACACAAAGACAGCACAGGAAGAGAGAGATCGGGCCGAACACACATTTTGCCACAACACAACGGCAGCATAACCACGGCACGCAGGCACGACGCACAAAGAGAACGCACGTATACACTCTACGGGATGCACACGGGCACTTATGTATATATATAAAGTGGACGTATATTGCCGCATGCTCACAACACACGGGCATGAGCGAGATGGAGTGCACAGGCGCAACGCGCGTACGCAGTATGCCGACGACACGCAAGCGCGCAAGTGTACCACAGACATGCACAGAGACTCACGCGACGCGAATGCATAGCACGCAAATGTAACCTGTGCGAAAACATGCGGGCAGCATACGCAGCGCACATGCACAATACGCAGGAGGCACGCCGAGACGCAAACGCGCAGGGAACAAAACGGGGGATGCTCAAAGTAGACACACGGAGAATATAGCATACGTGGAAGCAGAAAGTACACACACACACGCACACGCAGAAATGATTCGACACACAGACACACAGAAAACATCGACGCGACAGAGACACGCAACACACACACGCCGAGACGATTCGACTTTTCACATCATTCACCGCGTGCCACGGACTCGAACTCGTCCCATAACCGGGCGCGCGCGTCGCGTGTCGCTGCTACCGAGACGCGATGCAAACACGAGATTTGCCGATGCATTCCAACAACCGCCACCACCGGCACCACCACCACGAGTACCGCAACCACCGCCATTAATGACAATCATCGTAACAACGGAACGCGACGGAGACGCGACCGAACAGAACGTTTCGCGGAATGCGAGACCCAAACACCGCTATCGAGAAAACGCCAAAAACACAACAACAACAACACAACAACAACAACAAAAAAACACAGAAGAGGATCGCTTCGTCCGCCACACACAGCGGCGACCGCGATGCCCGCGACTTTGCCGTCGTCTCTCTCGCCCGCTCACCTGGGCACCGACGTGTTTCACGTGCGGAACACGCCGGTGCCCAGGTACGCGGCGGCACGAGACAGCCCAGGTAGCAAGTAGCAAGGGCGGCAAACCTGCCACGCAGGTGGGCGCCAAGAAGCGCGTGCCGCGGGAGGTATGGGCTAGGAGGGTTGATGATGGAAGCGAGAAGGCATGTGCTGGGAGGTACGGGCTATGGTATGGACTCGGATGTCCTGGAGGGAATTGGCGGCATAAAGTTTGAGATGGTGGTAGGTAGACGCTCGAAGGGATAGGCGAGTAGGTAGTCGCTACGATGTATGGGCTAGGAGGTATGGGCTGGGAGGTAAATGATAGGGGGTCTGGGCTAGGACGTGTGGGCTATGAGGTATGGGCTCGGAGGTGAGGGCTGGGAGATGCGTGCTCGGGGTCTGGCTAAGAAGGTGGATGTTGCGACGTGTGGCCTGTGAGGTAGGGCTCGCAGGTAGATGTTAGAAGTTGTGGGCTAGGAGTTATTGGCCAGGAGACGTGGGCTCGGAGATGGATGCTAAGAGGTATTTGCTAGGAGATGTGGTCTCGGAGGTAGAAACCAGGAGGTATGGACTATGAGTAGTTGCTGGGAGGTTTTGTCCAGGAGGTATGGACTTGGAGGTAGATGTCAGGAGGTATTAGCCAGGAGGTATGGACTTGGAGGGAGATACCAGGAGGTATTAGCCAGGAGGTATGGACTTGGAGGTAGATGCCAGGAGGTATTAGCCAGGAGGTATGGACTTTGAGGTAGATGTCAGGAGGTATGCACTCGGAGGTTGATACCAGGAGGTATTAGCTAGGAGGTATGGACTTGGAGGTATTAGCCAGGAGGTATGGACTTGGAGGGAGATACCAGGAGGTATTAGCCAGGAGGTATGGACTTGGAGGTAGATGTCTGGAGGTATGCACTCGGAGGTTGATACCAGGAGGTATTAGCTAGGAGGTATGGACTTGGAGGTATTAGCCAGGAGGTATGGACTTGGAGGGAGATACCAGGAGGTATGTGTGGACCAGGAGCCCGTGTCGGGAGCGAGAGGGTGAGTCCGGGCGCTGTTGTCCGGGCAGGCGGCATCTGTGGCCGTTCACTGCTCGTTCTGGGCAGACGCCACTTTCTAGACTCCCTCTCTAAGCACGAATGTAAGCTTTATTTTTTTAAATATAGTTTTCACGATAAAGTACTATGCAAGGCAGGGGGTGTGTGTGTGTAACTTAGTACACGTTGAGCCCGGCCGCGAGTGCACGGTCTGTGCTTTAAACGAATCCGTCGCGACGGCATCTGCCCTCTGCCCGTCGCGAGCATCACGGTACCCCCCCCATCCCTTCCCCCACTCTCCTCTCTTTTTAAATAACGCATTTCTAAGTTGTTAAACGTTTGGCCATCATAATACCGTCGCATCCGCCGCTGGTTTCTCTTTAGAGTTACGGGCGCTGTGCATGGAGCCATGAGAATCCGTCAGCTGTAGCCGTCTGAAGCTGATGATGTCTTCTGCCGTTCTTAGATTCGGCCCCCCTCCATCCTAAATACCCCCCCCCGCCACACTGACTTCGTCCAGTCCGGCTCGATCGCTGCGGTCAAAGGCTCCGTGGCTACGAAGCCGACGAACCGAGTTCGATCCGCGCTCATGGCCAACGACGATTATCCGAAACCCGTCGACTGGGCCTCAAACGAGTAAGGCAGTGCGATTAGTAAACATCGCCACTCGGGAAACAAAGGTCGTGGTTCTCTGGCCATCAACCCTCCCCCCAACCCCCTCGTGTGCCGTGCCGGCCTTCATAGGTGCTCGCTAACAGCACTTGCCCCAACAGTCTGTAGAGGCTACCAGGGGGGAAAACTTGGTCTTTGTGAGCTGAGCTGAAGGTTTACGCCACCCACACACAGACGCTCACTCCGCGTGCGAGTCGGAGTCGCGCAACATCGTTCGCCTCCCCACTACAACAACAGCAACAGCATGACTGGTGGCGTTATTAAAGGGAGGTTTTAGACAACGCACAGAGGCAATGATCAGTGGGAGCAAGTGCTGTTCGCGAGCACCTACGCACACTGACACACGAAGACAAAGACACCAACACAACATTATAGAGACGCGGACACCACGCATACGCACTGCACGTGCTTATATGGATACACGTGCATAACAACACACGTATACACTCATACAGACACACACCTACACTCATGTAGACACGTACACATACAGACACGCCCCAATAGGCACATAGTTGCACACACATACCATGCATATACAAACATCACTCGAATAGCATTGAGAGACTGTTGGGGCAAGTGCTGTTGGCGATCACCATACACCCATACACACACACACATGGCCCAATACACACACATCACATACACGCCATAAAGAAGGGCAAAGATCCCCTATATAGCCGTAACAGACTGTTGGGGCAAGTGCTGTTAGCGAGCACCTATAAAGGCCGGCACGGCACACGAGGGGGTGGGTGGCCAGCACCACACCCAGTAGCTTTTGTCTCCCCCAGTACTGATGTTTACATATTGTACCAGGTGCTTGTTTGAGGCTAAGCCGACCTAGGGGAGGTCCAGGACCGGTTCAAATGTTCGTCACCGGCATTGGCCCGCGAGCGGGAATCGATCTTGGGTCGCCGGATTCGTAGCGTAGCGCGCTAACCACTACACTGCCCTTCCCCACAGACAAAGCTCCCACCGCCCCGGCCCCCCGTATTACCTGAGCGTACTTTTGGGACACGTGCTGTTAGCGAGCACCTTCGAAGGGCGGCACGGCACACGAGGGGGTGAGTGGTCAGCACCACGCCCGGACCGCCTTTGTTTCCCCAGTAGCGATGTTTACACACCGCATCAGGTACTCATTTGAGGCTGAGCCGACCTAGAAGAGGCCCATGCCCGGTGCAGATAATCGTCACCGGTGTTGGCCGTGAGCGGCTATCGATCTTGGGTCGCCGGGTTCGTAACGCAGCGCTTACCACACTACATGACCGCTCCCCACACACACACACGACACAACTCACCTATAGCTACACAAAACACCACACACGCATCCCTGTAGACATACACACACACACAAACACACGCCACACAAACACATCCCATATAGCCGCGCACACCTATAGACACACAAAGCCGCACAGGCTAAAGCATAGGGGACGGGGGGGGGCAGAGAGAGAGGGGGTAAAATCGTTGTTAACGTGATTGCCTTGTTTTATATTCGGCTCGTGCGTGCATATGCCTAATGCAATCAAGGCCCACGGGGTGCTCTCCCCCTTCAGTGAGAGCTAAAACACGGGGGCAACTCATGAGCTTTGCAGACCGCCAACACTGCCCCTGCCTACGTATCATGTATGTGTACAGACACGCGTGTACATAGACGGACTCACACGTGGACAGTCTCGGACAACCCTGTAGGCGCAAACACGCGCTCTTCGAGAGAGAGAGAGACACACACACAGAGAGGGGCGGCTTTAAGATGAGAACCACGTTGCCCGTGTGCGTGTGTATGTGGGGCTGGAGCGGTGGCGTAGCGGTTAGCGCGCCGCGCTATGAGCCCGGCGACCCGAGTTTGATTCCCGCTCACGGCCAACACCGGTGACGATTATCTGAACCGGTCCTAGACCTCGCCTAGGTCGACACAGCCTCCAATGAGTACCTAGTGCAGTGTGAAAACATCGCCACTGGGGAGACAAAGGCGGCCGGGCGTGGTGCTGGCCACCCACCCCCCCTCCCCGTGTGCCGTGCCGGCCTTCATAGGTACTCGCTAACAGCACTTGCCCCAACAGTCTGTAAGGCTGCATGTCTGGACGCTTATACAGACACCTACAGACATCACACACGCGCATACACACACACGGCACCTCGAGATCCACGCACCACAGACGAAGGGGAGATCCACTGTGTAGTCGACGCGGGTGGCGAGGGCAAGTGCTGTTAGCGAGCACCTATTAATGCTGTCACGACGCACGAGGCCATTTGGTATGTCCAGTAAACACAGCACACAGACCTTTGTGGACACACCACACACATGAAGACAGCTCCCCGTGTCGGCTACATCGGCTGTTGTTGGGGCGAGTGCTGTTCGCGAGAGAGAAGACACACGCCGATGTATAAGTATACACATATAAAAAAAAGACAAATACAAAGACCCCCCCGTATAGCCTGAACATACTGTAAGAGCAAGTGCCATTAGCGAGCAACCTATGAAGGTCAGAACGGCACACGAGATGTTGGGTGGCCAGTATCACGCCCGGCCGCCTTTGTCTTCCCAGTGGCGATGTTTTTACGCACCGCACCAGGAACTCATTTGAGGTTGAGTCGACCTAGGGGAGGCCCAGCACCGGTTCAGATAATCCTCACCGGTGTTGGCCGTGAGCAGGGAATCGAACTCGGGTGGCCAGGTTCGTAGCAAGGCGCGCTACCGCTCCCCACATATACAACGCACCAACACAGACACGGAGGGAATGCGGCGGGGAGGCTTTAAGCGGTAGGCTCCAGTGAGTGCGAGTGCATACGTGTGTGTGTGTTGTGTGTGTGTGTTGTGTGAGTGTGTTGTGTACGTGTGAGTTGTGTGTTGTGTACGTGTGAGTGTGTGACTTGTGCCCATTCGTATCACTTTGCAGCTCAACACGATCGTGTCGCCGCCAAAAAAAAAAAAGCCCGCACAATGACTTCTCGGGGAGTATTCGAGGAAAGTGCCCCGTAGAGGCGACGCCGATCTCCATTGCCGCCGTCCGCTTCGCTACCAGCGCGGTCGGACGGAGCTGACCGCACTACTGCTGCTGCTGCTGCTACCGCTGGAGGGTTGTGGTGGTGGTGGCGGTAGTGGTGGCGGTGGTCGTGGCAACCGAGGAAGACACCGAAACGGACAACGGCCATGGACGCCCGCGAGTTTAACCACTCCATCCAGGCAGCGGCAGGGGCATCGTCTCAAGCACCGCCACCTCCGCCGCCTCCTCCTCCGCCTCCTCCTCCGCCGCCTCCGTTACTGCAGCGCGAGACGAGCGGCGGCTCTCTGAGCGGCTCGCAGCATCAAGCGGCGGCTCTGAGCCAGCAGCAGCAGCAGCACCACCACTCGCATCACCACGCGCACCATCACTCGCTGGGGCTTGCGCCTCCTCCTCCACCGCAGCCTCCTCCGCCACCGCCGCTGCACGCCTACCGCGCGGCACGCATCTCAGCGCACGGAGCGCTCGCCCCGACCTACTCGCCCGACAAATACTACGCGTCCACTCTACCCATGGCCGGAGCCGCAGGTACGAGCGAGCGAGCGTCGCGTGGCGTCGTGCACTTCGAGGAGACTCGGCAAACGCACTTGGGGTAACCCACGCCGCGAGTGAGTGTAAGCGCGGCTGCGTGGAAATCCGGCATTTCGTGCGCGCCCTCGCAAGGAATGTGTGCATGTATGTGCGCACACGCGCGTGCGTGTGTTTGTACATGTAATTAATAAGGACGGGGAGCGGTGGTTATAGCGCGTTGACGCTACGAACTCGCGGGCCAGAGTTCGATTCCGTGCTCACGAGCCCATCGTCGCTGGCGGAGAGTTTGAACGGGTCTTGGGACAGACCCTCTTCGGTCGATTCAGCCTTAAATGAGTTTTTGGTGCGTCGTGTTGACATCAACATTGGGGGGACAAAGGAGGCCGGGGCTGATGGTGCTGGCCACACCACCACCCCCTCCCCCCCGTGTGCGGTGTCGGCCTTCATAGGTGTCCGCTCATCGTACTTTCCCCACCAGCCGATGTGTAGGGGGGGAGGGGGTCTTTGTCTATCGACAATTCTTGGGTGCTCGCTCACAGCAGCTGCCCCAACAGTCTGTTTTCATCACTTCTATAGGGGTCGTGTTTGTGCCGATGTGCTCACGCGTATACACGTGACCTCGAAGTGCACCTAGCATGGCACAAGCGGCTATTGCGACGTCACCGACATTTAGTGGCGTATTCCGGCTGTTGTATGTGAGTGTGTGCGTGCGTGCGTTTGTAGATAGACACGGACATTATACTTATAATCAGATTCCGCATCATCATCATCAGCAAGTAATTAATACGATCTGCTAAGCACATGCGGGTTTTTCGCGAGTCATCATGAACATTACAGGCATCATCATAATCGCCATCGCCACGCTCGCCATCATTTCCAGTTAACTGGACTGGTTTCGTGTGAGCGGAATCATCATCAGTAGCAGCATCATCATCATCTGGTTAGCTTATGTGGCTGGTTATGTGTATGCTAGTAGATTGCCATCACGATCAAAAGATCGAGATATCTTTGAGAGGATCGCCGCGACTGGAATCCTCACCACCAGAATCATCATCACCACCACCATCACCAGAATCATCATCTCCACAAAGGCAACATCACCTCCTGTTTACAGAGCGCCATTTCACGAGAACATCGCCACGCAGCGCGAAGTCTGGACCAAAGCGAACAACGACATGGCCAGCCATACAATAATTTGTGCTCACACACACACACAGTGTAACACACGCACACACACACTGTGTAACACACACACACACTGTGTAACACAGACACACACAAACAAAGACCCCCGTATAGCCTGAACAGACTGTAAGAGCAAGTGCCATTAGCGAGCAACCTATGAAGGCCGGAACGGCACACGAGAAGGTGGGTAGGCAGCGCCACGCCCGGCCGCCTTTGTCTCCCCAGTGGCAATGTTTCCACACCGCACCAGGTGCTCATTTGAGGCTGAGTCACCCTAGGGGAGGAGGCGCGGGACGGGGTCAGATATTCGTCACTCGTGTTGTGCTATGAGCCAGGAATCGAACTCGGGTCGCCGATTTCCTCTGCACTTCTGCATCCCACAGGCATACACGTGCAGCACACGCACGCACACACAACTCGTACATGCGTGCGCATCGCAATGTGCATATGACGCGTACACGTACACACGCGCGTGCGTTACGTACACGTGCGCGGATGGACGCACGCCACGTATGTACGCGAAATAAGCGGTCGCGGTGCAAGCAAGGGACGATATGAGCGATGCACAAGCCAAATGTCTAATTCTTAATTTAGATTTTGTAAAAAAAAAACGATGACAAACGGGTCTATGAAGATCGCGGTGTGTAAGTGAAGGTGCCGTCGAGAAAGGATCTCACGCACAGACTCACACACGCGCACGCGCGCTCACACACACACACGCATACGTGCGCGCGCGTGCGTGTGTGTGTGTCGGCTGGAGTGTTGTCTGTCGTGGGGGATGGGTGGCCAGTGAAGCAGAGAGCTGAATTCACAATAGCGCCACGCAGGCGAGGGCTGAGTTTAATGTATGTATATACATAACGTATGAAGACAAAGATTTCTTCCCCCCCCCCATCCTATTATCGATTTATAGACCGTTGGGGAGAGGGGGGGGCGAGTGCTTTTTGCGAGCACCTATTAAGACCCCCCGGGGTACGGCGCTTCGGCGGGTGGTGCGGAGAGGAATTCAGCCTCACGCCCGGCCGTCTTTGTCTCCCCCAGTACTTATATTGAACAGATCGCATGACGAGGGGGGGGGGGGAGACCCAGCGCCTGTTCAGATAATCGCCTCTGATTGTTGGACGTGACTCCTCGGGTCGCCGGGTTCGTAGCGCGGCGCGCTAACCACCGCGTCACCGCTCCGCCTAAGCACACACGTGCACACCTATACATATGTGTGCTTGTTTTGTATTCATGCACGTGTGATAGCACGCGTTTATACTCCCGTACGTGCTATATAGGCTATATGCATTCGGGTAGTAATGGGTGTGTGTGTGTGGGGCTGTAGTGTAATGTGCGTAAGAGTAGCGTACAGCATCTTAGTGAATCCACTGCTGTTTGAAGGCCTTCTCACGCTGCATCGGTCATGGTGGGGGTGAGGGGGTGGGGGTTGTTAGACCATACTTCACCACGTTGGTCACAGCGGGGTGGTGAATAGGCGAGACTCATGATCGGTTCAGGTAGCACTCGCTACCGATGTTAGCCGTGGCCGGGAATCGATCGTCGATCGCCCCGTTCATTCTGTAGTGCGCTAACCAATGCGCCACCGCTCCCCTTTGCGATACTTTTTCATTTGGGTACATATGAAGTATGTGTGCGCTGTTTACACTACATGGTGTATATATATATTCGTGTGATTTGTCAACTATGTGTATTCGGGTAGCGAGCTGTACGTAATATATGAGGGTTTGTACATCATGTCGTACAATAGTTACATGTCAAACATAGCCAATTATAACAACACGGCCCGGTAATGATGCTTATGCTTGGGATGCTTGGCCGATTACACTTTTAATAATATTCATCATTTTACGTGATATGAATAAGGGATATTGCCCGAAACGTCGCCTATTAAGGCCGCGGTGTTATTGACGAATGTGAGTTGCCCTTCCTCCTTCTCCTCTCCTTCTTATTCCATCACTTACGCATGCATTTATCTGCCTCGTGTTAGATATCCGTCACAGCGTGTCCCGTACATCCGAACAGCGCTGGGGAGAACAATTCCGTTCCCCCCTTTTTGTTCAGCGTCCCCTCTCATCATTATGATTTTGTTATAGTTACTTACATATTTAAAAATAACTCGCATCCCAAATATTATTTGGGAGTCCTGTGGCAACAACAAGAAGACGGAGTGCGGCAAAAGACGTGTCGCTTCTCCTCCGCACAAATCGTCAGCCGCGAGAAACCCACCACCACGACCCCCCCTGCCTCTGGCGTGCATGCGTGCGGAGAGACAAGGGGCACGTCCAGGGAGGAGATGGAGTGGGAATACTCCAGCCATGTACCGCCGCGTCGAGAGACCTTCACACAGCAGTGGGTAGACGAAGGCCGATGCACACAACAGACTCGCTTCGTCCACACGTTCGGCAATTACAAAGACCCACGCAACCTCCATCCTTCCGCGTAAGTAGAGCTACGCAGGCTGGGCAAGTTGCTGTTAGCGAGCGCCTATTAAAAGCGGAACGACGGACGAGTCGAGATTAGTGGTGTGGCTGAGTAACGCCGCTCAACGCTTGCGTGGCCGCCTTTGTCTCCCGAGTGCTTACACTTTCGACGGACACAGCGCGCCAGGCACTCATTTAGGGCCGAGAGGTCACCCAGGAGAAGCCCAGGACAAACAAGGTGCAGGTATCAACTCGCCATCACGCTGATGTTCGCCGTGAGCGGGAATCAAACTCGAGTCGAGCCCGGGTTCGTCGCGCAATGCGCTAACCGCTGCGCCACCTCTCCCAACACACACAGGCAAAGATCCCCCGTGTAGCCTCCGAAGACTATTGGGGCAAGTGCCGTTATGAAGAGCGGCACACACGTATACACACGCACACACACAAGGCTCTTATACCAGTTTTTATTTTTGTTATTTTATTTCGAACATCAAGGACCCAGTGAATGCGATGTGCTTTCCCGTGGATGTTGTTGGCACACTTCACTCCCCGAGCCCTTGCAGTGCCATGGCAGGGTGGGTTGGCATGGGCCTCGGTGCTCGGGATAAAATGGGGGCACCCCTTGTCCAATTATTCCCCCCCCCCTCTCTCTCGTTCGTCGCCTGGCACTTCGGCCCCTGGTGCAGCTGCAATGCCTGCGCACTCGATATCCACCGCCACTGACTTGCACCTCACGCTCCCACCTCCCCGCCCCCCGCGTCTCACCCGACAAACTACGGCGGGCACCCCGACGCGTTCCGGGGTTAAGATGCGCGGCCGAAGTCGTCGGTGGCTGCTGGTGGAGCCCCGTGGATTGTAAACGAGACGCGGGTGCGAGAGGAGTGAATGCGGGTTGTTGGAGCCCAAAATGGCGTTAGTGTCGATCTGTGCGTGTGTGTGTGTGTACGTACTTAAATGAGTACCTGGTGCGGTGTGTAAACATCGCCACTAGGGAGACAAAGGCGGTCGGGCGTGGTGCTGGCCATCCACCCCCTCGTGTACCGTTCCGGCCTTCATAGGTGCTCGCTAACAGCACTTGCCCTTACAGTCTGTTAAGGCTATAGGGGGATCTTTGTCTTTGTATTTGTGTGTGTGTACGTACTTGTGTGCGTGTACTTGCGTATTTACGTACTTGTGTGTGTGTGTGTGGAGAGCAGTAGTGTAGCGGTTAGCGCGCAGCGCTACGAACCTGGCGACCCGAGTTCGAATCTGGCTCATAACACAACACAAGTGACGAATATCTGAACCGGTCCTGGTCCTCCCCTTGGTCGACTCAGCCTCAAATGAGTACCTGGTGCGATGTGTAAACATCGCCTCTAGGGAGACAACGGCGGCCGGGCGTGGTGTTGGACACCCACCTTCTCGTGTGCCGTGCCGGCCTTCATAGGGGCTCGCTAACAGCACTTGCCCCAACAGTCTGTTACAGGCTACACGGGGGATCTTTGTCTATCTTTTGTCTGCGCGTAAATAGCGGGAAGCCGCACCGCGTTGACAACCTGCCCCCCCCCCACAGTTCGATTCCCGCTCCCGGCTAACACCAGTGACCAGTACCTGAATCAATCGTGGGTCCTCCCCTAGGTCGACTCAGCCTCTAGATGAGTATCGGGTGCGGTGTGTAAAACCATCGCCACTTCGGGAGACAAAGACGCCCGGGCGTGGCGCTGGCCACCCACCACCCCTTCCGTGTGCCATCCCTTCCGTGTGCCATCCCTTCCGTGTGCCATCCCTGGCCTAACAGCACTTGCCCCAACAGTCTTTTAAGGCTATGGGGAGGGGGGGATCTTTGTCTTTGTGCGCGCGTGCATAGCGGGTAGCGTAGCGGTCAGCGCTTTTGCGATACGGGTTCGATTCCTGGTCACGGCCAACACGAAAATATCTCGCAACAGTTTTCTAGGCCTCTTCTGGGGTCGACTGAACCTTGACTTTACACGACTATCCCGGCATGACGGACGGTGTGTACATATCACCACCGGGGAGACTAAGGCGGCACGGCGTGGTGCTCGCCAAAGCACCAAAGATCCGTGGCTCGAGCGTTGTCGTTGGCCATCAGCACTTGCCCCAACAGTCTAGTTAGTGACACGGGGTAAATTTGCCTTTGCACATATACGTGTGTGTGTGTGTATATGTTAATGCGCGTGTGAGTTCGCGTGCCCTTCATACACACGTGTGCAAGTTCGAGTGTGCGCGCGTGTGTGCATGTGCACATTTGTGTGCAAGTGTGCTCCGATGCGTGTGTTGGGGAGCGGTGGCGCAGTGGTTAGCGCACGGCGTGACGAGTTCCGATTCCCGCTCACCACCGAGCGCACAGTACCTCGCGCGATGTGTGACCATCAGCAGTGGGGAGACAAAAGTGGCCGGGCGTGATCCTGGCCACCGCGCCGGCCTTCGGAGGCGCTTGCTAACAGCACTTGCCCCAACAGTCTGTTAAAGGCTATAACGGGGATCTTTGTTCGTGTGTGTGGCTATGTCGTGTGTAAAAGTGTGTGCGGGAATGAGGTTGTGCATGTGTAAAGGTTTATACCACACCCTATCTATTTGTGAACGTGTGCGCGTGTGTCTGTGTGTTCGTTTGGGTGTGTTTTCCCTAACGCGTTCAGTGCACAGATCGCATTGCCCATGTCCGTGTGTATGCATACTTACGTCGGCTTTAATGGGTGCTCGCTAACAACACTTTCAGTCTGTGTGCGTGTACGGTCCGTCTTGCTCTTCATGTGAGTGTGCGCATTGTTGTGTTTTTTAGGTTGTTCGGGTGGGAAATGTTGATATACCGTATGTTTGTGCGTCCATATAGTGTTTGCGGGTGTGTCTGTGTGTGTGTGCATGCGTGTATGTATACTGTCTTCATGTCTTTGTGTGTGTGGGGCTGTGTATGTGTGTATATTGTACGTTTCGAAGTGCTGCATATATTGTTTGTGTGTCTGTCCGTGTATTCCTACGTATGTGTGTGGGGGGAGGGAATGCGTGCCTATACGTATGTGTTTGTGTATATTTGTGTTTTCCTTCTTATGTATACGCAGGCACGCGTTTGGTAAGTGTGTGTGTCTGTCTGTCTGTCAGTATATATGTATGTATGACTGTCCTTGTGCATGTGACTCCCACACTTGCCCCAACAGTCTGGTAAAGGCTGCACGGGGTGTCTGTGTGTGTGTGTGCCCAGTCATGTGCACCCATAAACGTCGTGTGATGTTTTCAAAAGCATCAGCCGTGGCAGAGCAATTATTCCCATCGCTGGGAGATTGTCCGAAAGAAATACTGTCCGTGATATCTTCCATTTCAATATACGGCCGTCATTGGTATTCTAATAGCATGGGCACGTACGCATAGACACACACGCACGTACATAGCATGCACGCACGCTCTCATACCATACATAGGCCTACACGCACAGATGCACGCATTCATGCGTAGAAAGACGAAGATTCCCCGTAGAGCCCTGAACAGACTGTTGGGGCAAGTGGCAGTGAATGTCGGAATTGTGTGTGGCCAACTCCACTCTTATGCCCTGTCGCCTGTTTCACCCCAGTGCTGATGACCACACAGGGCACGAGATACTCATTTGAGGCTGAGTCGACCTACGTGAGGGAGGTTGAGGGTATCCGCCGCTCTTGTTGGCCGTGAGCGGGAACAGAAATCGGCGTACATGAAGTCAAGACGCACACACTCGCACACACTGATCCGCGTACAGACACACGCGCACACAGACACGCACATATACACTTCAACGCACGCACATACGCAAACACACTTAACACGTACAAAGACATAGATCCCCCGTATAGCCTCAACATACGTTTGGGTCAACGGCGGGGTACTGTTCGCGAGAACCTATGAAGGAGAGCACGGCACTCGAGGGGGTGGGTGGCCAACACCACGCCCGGCCGTCTTTGTTTTCCTTTGGCTGGTGGAGATGTTTTTATACCGCACCAGGTACTCATTTGATGCCGAGTCGACTTAAGTGAGGCCCAGACCATCGTCACTGGTGTAGGTGGCCGTGAGCGGGAATCGAACTCGGGTCGCTGGCTTCGTAGCGCCACCCATCCCCACACATATACACACGAACGAACACTAACGCACAGCAAAGACAAATATCCTGCGTAAAGCCTGAACAGACTGTTGGGGCAAGTGCCGTTAGCGAGCACCTACGAAGGCCGGCACGACACAGGAGACGGTGGGTGGCCAACATAACACGCCCGGCCGCCTTTGTCTCCCCAGTGGCGATGTTCACACACCACACCAGGCACTCATTCGAGGCTGAGTCGACCTGGGAGAGGCCAAGGACCGGTTCACCGGTGTTGGCCGTGAGCGGGAATCGAACTCGGGAGGGCCGGGTTTGTCGCGCAGCGCGCTAACCGCTACACTACCGCTCCCACCACTATCTCACACACACACATACATCGGCACACACACGCCGACGCCCGCCCCATGCCTTTATGCACACCACCACCCATTGAGCTTTTGTGTTCACGCTCCGTTCGACCCAACGCACACTTTCCCGCGGTGTGCGCGCGCGCGCGCGGCGGGAGTGGGTGTGAGTGTGCGCGGCGATTCAATAATGCATTACGACTTCCACAGCGTTTCACCGGCAAACCCTTTAATGTGCATGCGGAGGGGAGAGAGTGTCGTGGGGGTTGGGGGAGATGGGGTAGATGGGGAGAGAGAAGGAAAAGTCGAGAGGACGGAGCGACACACAGCACAGCTGATCTTATAGAAGCAGAGTTCCAACCAATGTCCATCTCAGGGGTTGGAATGAACCCTGGTGCACGAAATGGTAATGGGGGTGGTGGTGGTCACCCCTGACCAATTCCTCCAACCTCTTCTCAGCATGGGTGCCTGCCGAAGCCCCCCCCCTCCGTTCCGTGTCTGACCCCCCCTTACCCCGCCTTCCCGTAGCAGTTGCACCGCCTACACACTCATCAGCTACGCCAACAGTCCACGATATGATTAGCCATCACGACCACCACATTCCCGCAAAATCAAGATGCGCACGACGCAAGACAGACGGATGAACGACGGTCAGTCCCGCATTAATACATCCCGGGGACGCACACTGCCCTCTTTAGCACACGTGAAGAATTCGAAATCGTTTCTCGAGTTGCACGGAACAGTTGAACGCGTTCGTTTATCGCGACAGTCGTACGCGCGCGCGCCACGGGCACGACAATGGTTGCACGCAACTCGGTGGCGGAGAGAGGAGAGGGGTCGAGTGACCACGCCGCGGATCCGTATTCCTATCGTGCCACGCTCGGGAATCGAACCCTTTGCTGACCCACGTGTGGAGTCGGCACAGTCAGTGGCATAACGCGGTTGGTGGCCCTGCTGCAAGAAATTAAGTTGCGGGTGGTGGCGGAGGGTGGGGGGGGGGTTGCCCAATTTCACCCCCCCCCGCTGCTTCCTAAACTGGTGGCTGCTTAGTTCGCGCCGGCCCATGGACCCTGGTGCAATTGCATCGTCCGCACACCCTACAACTGCGTCGCTGTGGCGAGCTGCTATGAACAGGTTGTGTTGCTGCTGCTGCTGGTTCTACTGCTGCTGCTGCAGCTGCTGCATGCGTGCTGTGTGTGGAGGCTGATTGAATCCGCCGTGCTATCGCTCGTGCGAGATTGGATGTTAGTTGTGGTGCATTGGACAGACAGACGTACGGACAGACGGACGGGGTCACGAGTGCTGAGTTGTGTAGTCTTGCCGACACTGGCTCAGTGCACCCCCACTTCGCCCCCTCCCTCGCCCCCCAAGCCGCATCCTTCTTTCAATATTCACCCCGGCGACCCCCCCCCGATTCCCCCCCCCACCTTCCAGATCCCAACAGAGCTAAAAAAATCTCCTAACACGCATGCAAACCTACACACACGTGTGCACGCAAATTCAGGTACACACATGCAAACGAACACTTATACACGGATAAACAGGATAAACGTAAACACATGCAAACACATAAACACGCGAGAAAATACGTTAACACATATGCATACACATGCAAAAACGCACACACGAATGCAAACATCAACACGCATGCAGGCACGCACACCCGTATAGCCTTTAACAGCCTGTTGGGGCAAGTGCTGTTTGCGAGAACCTATGCAGGCCGGATCGTCACGCGCGAGGATGGGTGGCCATCACCACGCCCGGCCGCCTTTGTCTCCCTAGTGGCGATGTTTACACCGCACCAAGTACTCATTTGAGGCTGAGTCGACCTAGGGGAGGCCCAGGACCAGTTCAGATAATCGTCACTGATTTTGACCCATGAGCGGGAATCGAACTCGGGTCGCCAAGATCGTAGCGCAGCGCGCTAACCGCTAGACTACCGCTCCCCGCATACATATTTATACACACACAGGTATATGTGCGTATTTAGTAACATAAAACGACTTGGATATATGCACAGAACAATTGAAACGATCACGTAAACAAGCGCGTTAGCACAACGCGGTCGAGTACATCACACAGGGTGCAGTGTGGAGTTGCACGCTGTTGTGTCGACGATCACGAGGATGATGATGATGATGCGTCAGCGATTCTGTCCAGACGGAGCGCGCGTGTGAGATTCAACACAAATCTCGCTGCGCAGTAATATGTGTCATACGAATGCAGCCAAACATGCGTTCATGTATGTTAGTTTGCGAGAAGCTATGAAGGCTGGAATGGCGCACGAAGGTTACTGGGTGTTGGGAACCACCACGACCCGGCCGCCTTTGTCTCCCCAACTGCGGATGTTGACACAACCGCTCCAGGTATCGAGTCGACCTCGGGTATCACTCGCCATTGATGTTAGCCGTGGCCCGGACATCGCACCCGGGTCGGCGGGAATCGAACTGAGGTGACTCCCACAATGCATGCAAATATATACACGCACGCAATCACACACTTTAGCACAAAGACAAAGATCCCCCGTATAGCGTTAACAGACTGTAGGGGCAAGTGCTGTTAGCGAGCACCTATAAAGGCCGGCACGGCACACGAGGGGGTGAGTGGCCAACACCACGCCCGGCCGCCTTTGTCTCCCTAGTGGCGATGTTTACACACCGCACCGGGTACTCATATTGAGACCGAGTCGACCTAGGGGAGGCCCAGGACCGGTTCAGATAATCGTCACCGGTGTTGGCCGTGAGCGGGGATCGAACCCGGGTGGCCGGGTTCGTAGCGCAGCGCGCTCCCCGCTTTAGCACACGCACTCGCACACACACGGGCACACACACACACTCGCCCATCGCATAGATGCACGTGTGTCCGTCTTTGTGTGCGCGCGATCCCCCGCACAACGCACGACGCCGTGTATAAATAACGCGTCCGCCTTAACCCGTGCAAATAAATAAATAAACTTCCGAGTCCTCCGCAGAGTTGAGCACAATTAATAGTGACAAGTCTTAGGCGAGCCTTGTTTGAAGCGTCGGGAAAGCCCTGCTCCTTGTAAGTTTAACGCGCGTGCTCGCTACAGACACCACCCCTCGTGCACCCTGCCTTGCATACCTCGCCCCCCCCCCCCCCCATCGTCTCCCCCCCCCACCGTGAGTTCCAAGACCCCCTTCAACCCCAAGCCCCCCCCCCTGCTCCCCTCCACACTTTCCGTCACCCCCCCCCAACCAAATCACCCCTTGCTCTCCAATATTACCCCACATCACCCCTCCCCCTCTCAACCACCACCTACCAGCACCACCACACCCCAACAACAACAACAACAGCACCTCTCGTTAGCGCTCAGTAAACACATGTGTATATAACGATCATGGGGGGGGGGACGGGGGTCTTTGCATGACCATACTTTTTCAATGCTGGTCAGTGCGTGTTGGTGAAGGAGCAACCCCATCATCCCCCCACCCCTCCTCCAGGACCTGTTCAGATCATCACTCGCGCTACTGACGTTTGCCGTGAGGCTGGACATTGGAACTCGGCCGGCAGCTCGATTATTGGCGCAGTGCACGAACCTCCGCAAGCCACCGCTCCACCCGCAATGGTCAATGGATAATGTCAGGAGATGAGTTTAATATGATACATTGGCTTTAGTCACGGCGACACACTTACGTCAGCAGCTTCCAATTTCCACCTGCTTATACATTTCTGGATAATTTATTTATTTTCCAAACGTATGTTTTATTAATATAATTTTGAAAAAATGTTTAATCAATTTTTGAATCACCTCCTCGCCCCCCACCCTCCCCCCACTTTTAATACGTATCGATCGCGCAGTGCAAAAATATACGCATTTATATGCATGCATACATATACATATATAAACACGTGTGTGTGTGTGTTAGTATGTATGTGTGGGGAGTGGTAGTGGCGTTGTTAGCGCGCCGAACTCTGGACCAGGCACACCAGTTCAATTCCCGCTCACGGCCAACACCGGTGACGATTCTCTGAAACCGGTCCTGGGCCTCCCCTAGGTCGACTCGGTCTCAATATGAGTACTCGGTGCGGTGAGTAAACATCGCCACTGGGGAGACAAAGGCGGCCGGACGTAGTGTTGACCCTCTCCTCTGCCGTTCGAACCTCTGTTAGTGCTCTTTGCGTTAGTATGCATTTACTAACGCACATGTATCGTGCGTGTGTGTGTGACTTGCCCCAATAGTCTATTTAGGCTACGTGGGGGTTCTTTGTCTGTATGTGTATGAGTGTGTGTGTTGTCGGGAGGTTGGCCACCCACCCTCTCGTGTTCCGCGCTGGCCTTCATAGGTGCTCGCTAACAGCACTTGCCCCAACAGGCCGTTAAGGCTATGCGGGGAATATTTGTCTTTTGTTGTCGGGAGGTGATGTACGTGGTGGGTTCGCGCACTGCGCTACGAACCCGGCGACCCGAGTTCGATTCACGGCCACGACCAACAACATCGAGTGGCGAGTGACATCTGAACCTCGACTTTTCCTAGGTCTACTCAGCCTTGAATTAGTGCGGTCTGTATTTAACATAAGCAATGGGTGGGGGGGGGGAGACGGCCACATCACTCCGTCGTACCCTGTTCCGCTCTCAGGAGATAGTCACTAACATCCTGAACCCCCAAAGTCCGTTCAGGCAACACGAGGGCTACGCTGTGTGTGTTTACATCAAGCGGCCACGGTACGCGTGGCTAATACACGGCGCGTTGAAGTAGTTGATTCGAGTTAATGCAGGAGGGATCGTAAGTTATTCCTAATCGATGCTCTAATGTTCACGTCTTTGGCTCACTGAGGCAGAGTTCCCAAATTCAGGTTATGCGTAAGGAGTGTTTGTGTGTGTGCACGCTGGATAGATGTGGAACTTGCGTGCATTTGCTACACGTGTGTGCTCGTGTGTGGTTGTGCGTGTATGTGTATATGAACGCCTGTGAGAGAGAGAGTGCGTTTATTTCTGTATTGACTTATGGGTGTGTACGTGCGTGTGTGTGTGTCGTGTGAATGGGGAGCGGTGGTGCAGCGGTTAGCGTGCTTCCCTGCGACCCAAGTTCGATTCCCGCTCACGCCCAACCCCAGTTATGATTATCTGAACCGGCCTTGGGCCTCCCCTAGGTCGGCTCAGCCCACAATGGATACCTGATGCGGTGTGTAAATATTGCCGCTAGGGAGACAAAGGCGGTCGGTAATGGTTCTTGCCACCCCACCCTGTCGCGTAACGTGCCGGCCTTCATAGGTCCTCACGAACAGCACTTGCCCTACAGCCTGTTTAGGCTATACGTGTGTCTGTCTTGTCTTAATGCGTGCGTGACAGAGCGTATGTTTTTACCTACGTGAGAATCTATAAGTGTGGATGTATTTGCGTGTACGAATGTGTCTGTCTGAAGTGTGTCTTTGTATATAACGTGTTTGAATGGAACAGTGGGTTACCGCACTGCGATACGAACCCTAAGTTCAATTTCCCAGCCAGGGCTGACATCAGTGGCGAATTGTATCTGAACCCGTGCACGTATCGAGCCCTCTTGCCCCACGTCGACTCAACTCATGTCAGAACCAGGGAGAAAAAGACGGCTAAGGACGCGAGTGGTTCTGACCACACCATCATCTCGTGTGCCGAGTCAACCTTAATAGGCGCTCGCTTGCAGCACGTGTCCCTATCTCGCCTGCAAGGCGACACGGGGGCTGATATTCGTAACCGCTACCGCTGTAGTGGCTGTTGTGGCTCTACGTGGTTAATGTTTGCATAGCGCTGTGTTCAAGCACGCGACACGTATGTACGCCGCCGTTCTAAACATTTACATCCATTCAAATTGGCCAACACACTCATTAAAAACAAGAACAACAACAACGACGACGACGTGAAATGTAACCTCACTGCTGTATGAAGTCCTCCCAGCACGCGATATCATTTGACCATACTTCACCACGCTGGGTCGGTGAACGGCGGAGGCAGGAGCGGCTTGGGATATCACTCGCCGTGGCCGGCGATCAAACTCAGCACGGGTTCATAGATAAGTGCAGTGCGCTAACCACTGCGCCACCGCTTCCCCCCCCCGCCCACCCACCCTCATAGCACACATGCATGTATTTATACAATGGTCAAAATAACTACGTGCGATCAAATTGCTGTGGCGACTTGTAAAAACCCCGAATAACCTCCACCCCCCACCAATATATATATTTTTTGTGTTAATTATCATTGTCATCATTATCGGCATGGTCATTATTCCGAGGTGTTCATGAAACGTGCACGCGCAACTAGGGGAGACGCACGCGCGCGCGCGCCACCTACATAAGCGGGAACATATTGGTCAATAACGGGGTGGTCCTAAAAGGAGCATAGATAGAATAGGCGACGTTTCGAGCTATAGCTCTTCTTGGTGGCATGTGTGTGTGTCAGTGTGAGTCTCGGTATGTGGTATGTGTGAGTGTTTCTGTGCGGACGTGTGTGTGTGTTTATGTATGTCTTTGTCTTTTAAGATTGCGTGTGCGTCGGTGTGTGTATATGTGGGTTGATGTACGCATCTGTCTTCGCTTGCGTGCATATATATACACATCACTTGACCCAACAGTCTGTTAAGGCTATAAGGGGGGTCTTTGTATTGGTTTATAATATCTATGTGCAAGTAAGTTCTGTGGAAAGTCCTAGCGCAGTGGTTAGCGCACTGCGCCACTCACCCGGCCACTCGAGTGGAAAATTTCTTAAACAGTCCTGGGAATCCCCTAGTTCGTCTCAGCCATAAAAAAACGAGTCCCTGGTGCGGTGCGTGTATACAACTTAAGCACTGGGGAGACAAAGGCGGCCGGGCGTGGTGGTGGACATACTACAGCCTCGTGCGCTGGGCTCCCCTTAATACGTCCTCGCAAAGGCACTTGCCCGAACAGCCTGTGCGGGAGGCTACACTGATGGCACCTTTGTCTCTGTGTATATGTGTAGCGCGAACGGGCACCGCGAGCCCGTCCCGATCGGCACCCCGGCGTGACCTCTCCCGAGCAGAGAGCGTCACGTGGAGTTATTGATCAAGGAGGGTGGGGGGGGGCAGAGAATGTGAACAGAATCCCCCCCTCCCCTCCCCCCTGCACCCAACACCTCCCTAGAGGACCCCTTAAGACCCCCTGAGACCCCCTGCGTCGCGTCGGGGCGAGGTCCGGGCGCGTTCGAATCCTGCTGGGAGTCTGGGCGGCTCAGCTGTAGAGCGCCGCGTGCGTGGGTCTCGGTGTATGTGTGTGTGTGCGCGTGGGGGTGTGTGTGAGTGTGTGAGAGTGCGTGAGAGAGTGTGCGAGTGTGTGTGGTTTCTGAATGAGAGTGTGTGTGTGCGTGTGTGTGTGGTTTCTGCGTGAGAGTGTGTAGGCGTGTGTGTGTGTGGTGTCTGCGTGAGTGTGTGGTGTCTGCGTGAGTGTGTGGTGTCTGCGTATGTGTGTGGTGTCTGCGTGCGTGTGTGTGGTGTGTGTGTGTGTGGTGTCTGCGTGTGTGGTGTCTGCGTGTGTGTATGGTGTCTGCGTGTGTGTGTGTGGTGTCTGCGTGTGTGTGTGTGCGCGTGTGTGTGTGTGGTGTCTGCGTGCGTGTGCGGTGTGTGTGTGGGTGGTGTCTGCGTGTGTGTGTGTGTGTCTGCGTGTGTGTGTGTGTGTGTGCGGGGGGAACCGGTAGCGCAGTGGTTAGTGGTTCGCACACTGCGCTGGGAATCTTTGCCGCATGAGTTCGATTCCCGCTCGTGACCGACATCAGTGATTAACAACATCTGAAGGGTGTACTTGGTGGGCCTACGCGAGGTCAACGTTGCCTTGTGCGCTGTATAAAAACATCGGCATTGGGGAGACAAAGGTGGCCGGGCGTGATGCTTGTCACTGCCTTGCTGGCCTCTCTATAGGCGCTCGCTAAAAGCACTTGCCCCAAAAGTCTCTTCAAAGCTGTATGGCGGGGGGCATCTGTGCCCTTGTGCGTGTTGTGGGTGTGGTGGTGGGTGTACATGGTTGTTTACGTGGTGTGTAACATTGTTCATGCGCGTATTTGGCGTTGTGTGCACTTTGTATCTGCGTGCGTACGCATGCAATTGTCGTGTGCACCTATTGATAACGAGCCGTGTGTATATTGTGTGCGGTGCAACATACGTGACATGCTATCGTGTGTGTAATTGTGTAGAATATGATGTATTGTGCATGCGTGCAACACACGTGTGTTGGCTATTGCGTGTGTCTCTGTGTAGCACGTGTGTAGGCTATTGCATGTGTGCATGTGACACATGTGTGTGTTGGCTATGATACGTGCGTATAGCATATGTGTGAAGGCTATTGTGTGTGTATATATATAGCATGTGCCTCTATGTTGCTATTGCATGTGTGTGTAACACGTGTCTATTTGTATAGCGTATGCGTATGCAAGCTATTGCATGCCCAAAATATCACGTGTGTCTGCTATTGTATTCGCGTGTAGGTTATTGTATGTGTGTAGCACGAATGTGATAGCTATTATAAGCATGTTTTAGCACACGTTTGTCTGCTATTGTATGAGTCTGCTGTGTGTCACGTGTGTGTGTGTGTGCAGAGTATTCTGTGTGTTCATCACGTGTGTCTGCTCTTGTATGTGTCTATGTTCAGCTCACGTGAAAGTTATCGTATATGGGTCTGTCTGCATGTTTAGTGCATGCGTACTGGCTATCGTATGTGGGCGAATATCGGCTAATGTCTATGTATATCACATCGGGAGCGGGGTAATGCAGTGGTTAGCGCGCTGCACTACCAACCCGAGTTCGATTCCTACTCACGGCCACCAGTAAGCCAACCCAGCCTCAAACTAATACCTGGTGCGGTGTGTAAACATCGCCACCGGGGAGACAAAGGCGGCCGTGGGTGGCCCTGACCGCCTCACGTGCCGTGCCGTGTGCCGTGCCGGCCTTTCGTAGGTGCTCGTTAACAGCACTTGCCCCAACAGTCTTTCAAGGCTATTCGGGGAAGGGTGGTGGGGGTGGAGGGGGGGGATGGACCTTTGTCTTTATGTATATCACATGCGCGTGTGTAAGCTCGAGTAATCGTGTCCGTGTGTACGAGTCTCCGCGTAGCGCACAAAGCACAATAGACAAGACAGCCGCCCCGCGTGTGCTTGCGCGTGCGCGCGCGCGCGCGTGAACGCGTGGTGCGTGAATAACATCGGAGTGAAAAGGGGGGGGCGTGGGGGAACGGGTTGAAAACACTTTAATTATGAAACCACGCACAGTCCTGATTCGAATTATTCCGTGTTCCAATGGTCACCCCTCACACCATTGCATGTAATCTATTACTGTGCGTGTGCGCGCTCAGTGCTCTCTGAAGACAGCACCGTGGCCTCCCAACGAGCCGTCTCTCGTTACCGGTCCGTCGTGAGTCTCATTGTGCGTGTGCGTCTGTCGTGGGGAGCGGCCCTTGTGTGATGGTGGTGGTGGTGGTTGGTTAGCGCACTGCCCACGAGCCGAGACGAGTGGAGAATATTCGGAACCGGTTTCTGGGACTCCCCGAGGTTGATCAGCACGAGGGAGACAAAGGCGACCGGTCGTGGTTTTGGTCACCCACCCGCACCCTCGGGTGCCGTGCCGGCCTTCGTAAGGTGTTCGCTTACGGCACTTGCCCCAAAAGTCCGTTGAGGCTATACGGGGGATCTTTGTCTTGTGTGTGTTTGTTTTGCGTGTGTGTGCGTTCGTGTCCTTTTACTTTATTTCACAAATACAAAGATCCCCTGAAGAGCCTACACGAACTGTAAGGGCAAGTGCTTTTAGTAAGCACTGGGATGGGGCATGACGAGGGGTGGCTGTGACCAGAACCACGCCCGGACGGATCATCCTCCCGAATCACATAAATAAATAAATAAACACATATCAACTAAGAATTATGGCTGAGTCGACCTAAAGGGGAGGGGGGGTGGTCTGGGACCGAGACCCGGGGATCGAAACCGATACCGTCTCAGTTCCGATAAATCGCTCGTGATTTTTTTTAAACCGTTGCCGTGAATCTAACTCGACCCGGCCCGGGTCCATAGCGCATCAATTACACCCCCCTCTCCTCCTCCTCCTCCACACGCACGCACCCACGTCTCGGGTCCCACAATTAACGCGCGCCACAACGCCAGCCACGCAAGGAACAAAGCGGGCAAGCGAGTTGCGTTCTAACGCCAGCAGCAGCAGCAGCAGCGGAGGTAGCGCCGGGCGATCGAGCGAGCGCACTGTACGGACGGAGAAGGGTTCTTTTGTTCCGCGGGGAGGGGGGGGGTCCCCAGAAGGTCTCACGACCAACCCCACACTCGTGCGGGCCTAAGTTCGACTCCTGGAATCGGCGCGGCGTTTGCCGTCTCGTGTCTGTCGCCACGCGTCGCCGTTGTATTGGCGCACGCGTGTTGGTTGGCCAGAGCAGTGGCGCAGTGGTTAGCGCACCGCGCTATGAACTACGATGTCTGAATTGGGGGTAAGGTCATTGGCGAGTGAGACGTGAACCAGTCCTGATCCGCCTTCTTCCCCCCCCCCCTCGCTAACCTGCACTGACCAGCATGGTAAAGTATGGTCAAAGCAACCATCACCGTTACCGAGAGGCCCTGATCCAGCAGTGGATTGATCATAATGGAGTGTACATATTTTGTACTCTACACACATATATACGAGTTGCTTTAAAGAAGGCCCGTTTGCCCGAAACGTCGCCTGTTGTATCGTCGTTCTTTTAAGGCCACGGTTTTATTGACCAAGGAGTTGAGTTTGCTGTTGTTAATTGTGCTTGTGCACCGCTGCCAACGCAGTAGAAGCATTACCAAATAATGTGTGTATATATGTTGTTGTTGGGGAGCGGTTGTGCAGCGGTTAACGCGCTGCGCTACGACCCTGACGACCCGAGTTCGATTCCCGCTCACGGCCAACACCGGTGACGATTATCTGAACCGGTCCTGGGCCTCCCCTAGGTCGACTGAGCCTGAAATGAGTACCTGCTGTGTTGTGTAAACATCGCCACTGGGGAGACAAAGGCGGCCGGGCATGGTGTTGTCCACCAACCCTCTCGTGTACTGTGCCGGCCTTCGTAGGTGCTCGCTAACAGCACTTGCCCCAACAGTCTGTTGAGTTGAGGCTATACGCGGGGGGGGGGGGAACTTGTCTTTGTTGTTGCTTGCGTATTCAATTGTTTCGCTGATTAAGTAACCGGATCTCTAAGGCAAGGCACGGCCGCCGTGTGTGATATTAATTGTTAAGCCATTGTTGTTGTGACGCGAGGTTATACACCCAGGGAAGAGTTATGGAGCGCGCGGTGGATCGGCGCCCCAGTCGCCTCTCTCGCCCAGGGGATGGGTGTCAACTCCACTCACGACGCGACACGCGACGGAGAGCTTCGAGCCATCCCTGCGTCTAGCCGAGTCTCTCACATGGCTGGTGGTGGACCATACTTCACCACGCGGGTCCGCGTTGCGCGTTCCTTAAGTGTACGGCAGCGGAAACATTTTAGGGAGGGGGGGGGGTCGTTTGGTGGTGGCCGACGTTGACCGGACATCGCAAGGGCTACTCAATTGAGGGTCTGAGTCGACCTGGGGGTGTGGGTTAGGCACAGGACCGGCTCAGATGTCATCACTCGCCGCTGATGCGAGGCGTGGCCGGGGAGCGAACTCGGCTCGGGGGGGGGGGTTCGAAGCGGCAGTGCGCCAACCACTGCGCCACCGCTCCTCCGTCAATAATGATGATGATGATGCAGTAATACACGGGTAGCAAACACTGCGTCAGATAACAGCGCTAGCTGCATTGGAGGGGCTTTCTATACGGGGTGGAGGATGGAGATGGGGGGGGGGTGTGCAGGTACCGTTGTCGAAAGCTCGAGCCGCCGCTGTAAGAGCATTCGCTGGCGAGGGCAGCTGCCAGGATTTTTTTTTCTAATCCGCGTCGCTGATTGTTTGTGTTTTTGAGCAGCGTGGCTCGGAGAAAAAGGAGGCTGCGTTTTTTCTCTCTCTCCCTTCCCGTCCCTACGTCGTACGAGTCGGAGGAGCTAAGCCGGCAGCCACACTCGCAGGGTCTCCACGCGTGTGTTGCCTTGTGTGTCTGTGTTTTGACGATTGTGTGTGTGTTGATGCCCGCGTGTGTGTGTGTGTGTGTTGATGCCTGTGTTGTGTGTGTGTGTGTCGGCGTGGTGCTGGCCTTCATAGGTGCTACTCGCTAACAGCACTTGCCCCAACAGTCTGTTGCATGCTATACGGGGGTGCATGGGGAGCGGTAGTGTCGTAGTTATCATGCGGCGCTACGAACCAGGCGACCCGAAATCGATTCCGGCTCACAACCCAATATTCGCCGCATCGGTGGCAAATATTTGAACCGGTCATGGGCCACCCTCCCCCATTCGGTCAATTCAGCCTCAAATGAGTACCTTGTGCGATGTATACACAATGCCACCACGGGATACAAAGGCGGTCGGGCGTGGTGATGGTCATCCATACACCCGTCATGTTGTGCTTGTTCACGGCACTTGTCCCAACTGCTCAAGGCTCTGCGGGGCGATCTGTGTGCGTGGCCGTATGTGCGTGGGTGCGTGTGTGTGTGTGTGTATTCTTGCGTTGGTGTATATGCGAATCCTCGTGTATGTTGTGTTGGTTGTGTATACGTCCACAGCAAATGCACACACAAGTATACTTATTCACACACACATCACTCGTATAGCCAATTAGTCTGATGGAAAACGTTATGTTAGCGAGCACCTGTTAAGTCAGCATCGGCGCACGAGAAGGTGTGGTGCTCATAACCACTCCCGGCCGCCTTTGTGTCTCCACTGCACACACGATCACTGATACGTGGAAATTTTTTGTTTAAGGCCGAGCATACCTTGAGTGACCCATGATAGGTACACATCTCACCGATGGTATCTATTGCCGAGAGTCGAACCCAGACGGCCCGCATTGAAGCCCGCAGCGCGCCAACAATTGCACCACCTTCTACCCTTGTAGATAGCTTAACTACACACAGTATACACACAACACACAGGTGCATAAAATAAAATGCGCACACACAAACACGCGTGTTCATATGATGTTTATATGATGTTAGCCGTGGCTGGAAATGTAACCGAGGTCGCCGGGTTCGTATGCACACAGAGACAAAGATCGCCCGGATAGCCTGCGGCATGCTCTTGGGGCAAGTGCTGTTAGCGAGTAAGCACCCTATGAAGGCCGACACCGCCTTTGTCTCCCCAATGATGTCGACGTCTTCGCACATCAGGACCGGTTTAAATATTCGCTACTCGTGCTTGGTCTCGAACTCGTGCAGCCCGATTCGTAGCTCTGTGTTCCAATCACCACGCTACCGTCTCCCCGTCATCTGTACACTAATATAAACCGACATACACCGACATACACCTACGCACACACGAAGAAAAAGTTCCCCACACCCCACTCCGCTTCCCCCTCGTACACCGTGTCGGCCTTCATAGGTGCTCGCTAAAAGCACTTGCCCCAAACAGCCCAACTTGCACGCACAGACACGACAAAGACAAAGATCCCCCCCGTTGGGACTTAACAGACTTTCGGGGCAAGTGCTGTTGTGGAGCAGCCTTATGAACGCCGGCACGGCATACGAGAGGGGTTGGGATGATCAGCACCATGTACGGCCGCCTTTGTCTCCCCAGTGGCGATGTTTACACACCGCACCAGCTACTCATTTGAGGCTAAGTAGACCTAGGGGAGTCCCATGGCCGGTTCGGGTGTTGGCCGCGAGCGGGAATCGAACTCGGGTCTCCGGGTTCCTAGCACAGCGGGTTAGCTCAGCGCTACAACTACCGCCCCCCGTCCCCCGACACACACAGACGCATACAAACGCACGCGTACTCACGTGCACTCCGCTATACCCTCCCTCCCACACACCTTTAATATTGCGAAGCTGCGCTCCCTATATAACCCCCCCCCGCTTGTCCCCCCCCCCCACCACCGCCACCCCCCAACAACATACACTTCCCATCAACGCCCCCTCCTTTCTTATACACAACGCCTGAAACATTAACTACACACGCGGAATAAGTTATTAGTGTTTATAACATGGTGGGAGGTTTATAGGCACGGGGGGGGGGGGGTGTCTGTGTGTGTGTAGGTGGGGAGTGGTAGTGCGCTACGAACCCGGCAACCCGGGTTCGACTCCCGCTCACGGCCAACACCGGTGACGATTATCTGCACCGGTCCTGGGCCTCCCCTAGGTCGACTCAGCCTCAAATGAGTACCCGGTGCGGTGTGTAAACATCGCCACTGGGGAGACAAAGGCGGTCGGGCGTGGTGCTGGCCACCCACCCACTCGTGTACCGTACCGGCCTTCATAGGTGCTCGCTAACAGCACTTGCCCCAACGGGTCTGTTAAGGCTACACGGGTGATCTTTGTCTTTGTGTATCCGTGTGGGAAGCGGTAGTGTAGGGGTTATCGCGCACGGCTCGACACCGGAGACCCAAGTTCGATTCCCGCTCACGGCCACCACCACCACCACCAGTGACGATTAACGGAGCCGACCCTGAGCCTCCCCTCAAAGGGGTACCTGGTGCGGTGCGTAAAAAAACACATCGCCACTGGGGAGACAAAGGCGGCCGGGCGTGGTGCTGGCCACGCACCCCCTCGTGTGCCCCGCCGGCCTTCATATAGGGGGCTAACTCGCGTCTGTTCGAAGTCGGCGCGGCGTTATTGTCTTTGCACATCCGTCGGAGGTAGCGTGCCGCGAGGCGTCTGGTCGGGGCGGATGAGATGTCCATAGGCACCCTACGAGCGCCGCTGTCTGTGACATGTGGGGCTAAGCGCCCAAACTCGGCCCCAGCGGCTCGGGCTGATGGCAATGGGGGGGTGGGGAGCTGGGTGGGAGAGAGCTGCCGCGGCGAGAAAGCAATTTGGTTGCGCCTTAATAAACGGGCTTGCGACGCGCGCGTGGTGTGTGTGGATTGCTGGTGGGGGTGTTGGTGGCGTCGGTGTGCGTGTGTCTGTGTGCGTGTGTCGGTGTGCGTGTGTATGTGTGCGTGTGTCTGTGTGCGTGTGTCGGTGTGCGTGTGCGGAGTGGTGGTGGGGGTGGTGGTGTCGTCAGTGTGCGTGTGTCTGTGTGCGTGTGTCTGTGTGCGTGTGTCTGTGTGTGTGTGTCGGTGTGCGTGTGTCTGTGTGCGTGTGTGGAGTGGTGGTGGGGGTGGTGGTGTCGTCAGTGTGCGTGTGTCTGTGTGCGTGTGTCTGTGTGCGTGTGTATGTGTGCGTGTGTGAAGTGGTGGTGGGGGTGGTGGTGTCGTCAGTGTGCGTGTGTCTGTGTGCGTGTGTCGGTGTGCGTGTGTCTGTGTGTCGGTGTGCGTGTGTGGAGTGGTGGTGGGGGTGGTGGTGTCGTCAGTGTGCGTGTGCCTGTGTGTGTGTGTCTGTGTCGGTTTGCGTGTGTCTGTGTGCGTGTGTGGAGTGGTGGTGGGGGTGGTGGTGTCGTCAGTGTGCGTGTGTCTGTGTGCGTGTGTCTGTGTGCGTGTGTCTGTGTGCGTGTGTCGGTGTGCGTGTGTCTGTGTGCGTGTGTCTGTGTGCGTGTGTCTGTGTGCGTGTGTCGGTGTGCGTGTGTCTGTGTGCGTGTGTCGGTGTGCGTGTGTCTGTGTGCGTGTGTCGGTGTGCGTGTGTCTGTGTGCGTGTGTGGAGTGCTGGTGGGGGTGGTGGTGTCGTCAGTGTGCGTGTGTCTGTGTGCGTGTGTCTGTGTGCGTGTGTCTGTGTGCGTGTGTCTGTGTGCGTGTGTCTGTGTGCGTGTGTCTGTGTGCGTGTGTCTGTGTGCGTGTGTCTGTGTGCGATCTGCGCCCGGCCGCCTCTGTCGACCCGGGGAAGACCGCGGGACCGGTTCGGATAATCGTCACTGGTGGTGGTGGTGGGGAGAGGTAGCGTCGACGATTAGCGCTACGCTAATCGTCACGCCGGCAACGATTGTAGGTCGACTTGGCCTTCAATGCGTACCTAGTGCGATGTGTAAAAAAAAACATCGCTACTAGGGAGACAAAGGCGGCCTGGCGTGGTGCTGGCCACCCACCCCATCGTGTACCGTGCCGGCCTTTATAGGTGCTCGCTAACAGCACTTGCCTCAACAGTCTGTTAAGGCTATACGGGGGATCTTTGTAATTGTGCGTGTACTGTACATGTGTCTGTGTACATGCGTCCGTGTGCCTGTGAATGTGTCTGTGAATGTGTCCGTGTGTCTTGTGTTAGCGTGTCTTTGTGTGCGTGTGTGGAGGCGTTTCGCTCTGCGTTGTATATGCACATGTATACATGTGAATGTGTCGCTGCGAATGTCCGTGTGTGTGTGTCTGTGTGGTTTGTTTGTATATGCGTGTGTGTGTATTAAGGGGAAGGGTCGATTTTGCAACGTATACTGCGGTGAATTTCTTTTTTGACGCCTTGTGTACACACGCACATACACACACGCGCATACACACACGCGCGCGTTTACGCACAGGATGTGATTACTAAAGGAGCGGTTTCTGCCTGTGTGTGTGTACGCGCGCGTGCTTGAGTGTGGGTGGGTGTGCTATACGGGGGATCTTTGTCTTTGTGCATCTCTCTGTATGTGTGTGTGTATTAGCCTCAACATCAGCCGGGCGTGGTGCTGCCCACCCACCCCACTCCCGTGTGCCGTGTCGGCCTTATTATTAATGCTCGCCAACAGCACTTGCCCCAACAGTCTGTAAAAAGGGCTATCCGGGTGATCTTTACATTTTGTACGCGTGTGTGTGTATATGCATGGTGGTGGGAAGCGGTTGTGTAGCGGATCGCGCGCTGCGTTATGAACCCAGCGACACGGGTTCGATTCCCGCTCACGGCCAACACCGGTTACGATTATCTGAACCGGACCTGGGCCTCCGCTAGGTCGACTCAGCCGCAAATGAGTACCCGGTGCGGTGTGTAAACATTGCCACTGGGGAGACAAAGGCGGTCGGGCGTGGTGCTGGCCACCCACCCCCTCGTGTACCGTTCCGACCTTCATAGGTGCTCGCTAACAGCACTTGTCCTTTCAGTACGTTAAGACTATACGGGGGATCTTTATCTTTGTCTTTGTGTGTGTATGCTTGTGTGCGTATGTTATGTGTCCGTATGATTGTCTATTCGAGCGGCGCTCATATCGGCCTATAAGCCGGAGTGTGTGTCGTCGTGCGAGTGTGAGGGTTGGACGTCTTGCGAGTGTGTCTGCGTGTGTTGTCATTCGTCGACTCGGCGTCAAAATGAGTACACAGCGCCGATGTCTAAACATCGGGGAGACAAAGGCGGGCGGTTGTGGTGTTCGCTGTTAGTAGCACTTGCCCCAACAGTCTGTTAAGGATGTAGGAGGTGGTGGGTTGGGGGGGGAGTCTGTTTTGTAATTCTGTGCGTGCGTGTCCGCATGGGACGTGTGAGCGCGTGCATTTGTGTGGGTGGTGTGTGTTGTGTGTGCGTGATGTGTGTTGTGTGTGGGTGTGGTGTATGTGTGTGCGTGGTGTGTGTTGTTTGGTGTGTGCGTGGTGTGTGTTGTGTGTGGGTGTGGTGTGTTGTGTGTGCGTGGTGTGTGCGTGGTGTGTGTTGTGTGTTGCGTGTGGGTGTGTGTGCGTGGTGTGTGTTGTGTGTGGGTTTGGTCTGTGTGCGTGGTGTGTGTTGTGTGTGTGGTGTGTGTTGTGTGTGCGTGGTGTGTGCGTGGTGTGTGTTGCGTGTGGTGTGTGTGCGTGGAGCGTGTTGTGTGTGGGTGTGTGTGTGTGTGCGTGGTGTGTGTTGTGTGTGGGTATGGTGTGTGTGCGTGATGTGTGTGGGTGTGGTGTATGGTGTGTGTGCGTGGTGTGTGTTGTGTGTGTGTGGCGTGTGCGTGGTGTGTGCGTGGTGTGTGTTGGGTGTGGTGTATGTGTGTGCATGGTGTGTGTGTGTGTGCGTGGTGTGCGTTGTGTGTGGTGTGTGTGCGTGGTGTGTGTTGGGTGTGGTGTATGTGTGTGCGTGGTGTGTTGTGCGTGGTGTATGTGTGTGTCTGCGTGGTGTGTGTTGTGTGTGGTCTGTGTGTATGTGCGTGGTGTGTGTGGTGTGTGTGTGTGTGTGCGTGTTGTGTGGTGTGTGTGTGTGTGTGCGCGTGGTGTGTGTTGTGCGTGGAGTGTGCGTGGTGTGTGTGCGTGGGGAGCCGGTGGCGCAGTGGTCATCGATGCTGGACATCCGAACCCGGGCGAGCCGAGTTCTCTTCCTGCTCACGGGACAAACACCAGTGACGACGATATGAACCTGCCCTAAGCGCTCCCTCGGTCGGACTCGGCATGAAATCAGCACCTGCATACGCGCTTCGTCTAAAACAGCAGCACCGGGAAAACGAATGCCGCCTGGCGTGCGTTGATGACCACCCCCCACCTTGTGTTGTACCGTGCTGGCCTTCTTCTTAGGTGCGTGCGTTCAGTACATGCCCCAGTAGCCTGTGTGGGCTACACGGGGGACATTTGCCTTTGTTCGAATGTGTGTGGTGCGTGTGCTGCTCCTCGCTGGTGTGTGCGTGGGTGTGTGTGTGTGCGTGGGGGTGTGTGTGTGTGCGTGGGTGTGTGTGTGTGCGTGGGGGTGTGTGTGTGCGTGGGTGTGTGTGTGCGTGGGTGTGTGTGTGTGTGTGTGCGTGGGTGTGTGTGTGTGTGCGTGGGGGTGTGTGTGTGTGTGTGTGCGTGTGTGTGTGTGCGCACGCGCGTGTGAGTGAGGGTTGCGTGGGCGTGTGTGCATGTGCCCGTGTGCGCGCGCGTGTCTTTGTAGTTTCATATGGAGCCGCACACTCAGAAAGGAAATGGGAGCTCTACTTCCTTTGATCTCGTAAATCAAATCTAGAAAAGTACATCACCCCATTCTCAGAATGCAGGCGCTCCGCGTGCACTGCGTATCGCCCACGTTACATATGTACTATACAGGGACATGCACAAACATTCAACATGTAACGTGTGTCTATGTATGCCAGTATAAAGCGTGAGTACGTGAAGGGATTTCGTCTTTGTATAGGAGGCGATATAATGTGCAATGCGTTGGGTATTTTATGAGGTCGTTGCAAACAGTCAACGGTGAACCGGTAATCGTTTGGAGAAGCGAAAGTCGGGAACAGTAAATTTTTCCCCAATTGAATTTCAGTTGGAAGAGGTGGCCGTAACCCACATTTTACCCCGCCGCACGCGACCTCCATCGATCGACCGCGGCGTCACCCACTGACACCGCTGTGTTGGGACAGAGGGCGGGTGAAAGGGGACATTTAAGAAACTCGCCCCCACCCCCCACCCCCATAGTTTCAGCTGCCCCACCGGGAGATAGATTCGAACCGTCGAACCCCTCCGCACTCGTAATCCAGGGCAGCTACCAAAACTTTCTGACCGTCCTTCGCGTGACTGACTCTCAATTCCCGTCCCCGTTCTGGAGCACACCAGGGCCATGAATAGTTAATTCGCAGCGTCGCGACTACTTCTCGAAAATAAAAACTCGTTGCGACACCGTCAGCTGATGTTTCCTTAACGGTGGCAGCGTTGGCAATGCTGTGCGGAATATATATGTGTGTGTGTCTGTGCCTGCTGTAGTAGTGATTCCTAACAGCACTTGTCCCAACAGTCCGTTAAGGCTATACGGGGGCTCTTTGCATGTTTGTGGTAGGGCAGTGGTTAGCGCAATGCGCTACCAACCCAGGTTCCCGAGTTCGATTTCCGCTCACGACGAATTACAGTGGCAAATATTTGAACCGGTTTCTGGGCCTCGCTTAGGGCGACTCAGCCTTAACTGAGAATCCGAGTACGCGGGGTGTAAACGTCAGCACTGGAGAGACAAAGGCGGCATGGGGGTGGTGTTGGCCACCCGCCCCATCCGTGTGCCGTGCCGGTATTCATAGGTGCTCGCGAACAGCACTTGCCCCAACAGTCTGTTAAACGGCTATACGGGAGATCTTTGCCTTTGTGCGTGCGTATTTGCGCACGCATTGACACACCACGCAGAGAGATGGTGTATGATTTATGTCGGGTGTGTATGTAGATGTGTTTCTGTGTGTGTGTGTGTTTTGTTGAATGTGTCCAGTACGCGTATGGGAAGTAGTAGCGAGCGCAGCGCGCGATGACTTCGCGTACCCGCGTTTCTGTCCATGTGTTGTACGCCGATTGTGTGTGCATGCAAGTATATTGCATGCATGTGCACACAAGCGTGGTGGAGTATAATAATGTAGTGATACATTAATCACAAAGAACAAGTCTCAGGCACACATCCACTGCCGATTGAAGACCTCTCCACACCGCGTCTGTCCGTCGGGTTTGTTTGACCATACTTCGCCACGGTGGGCACTACGGATCGGTGAAGGGAGTGGTCGTTGCATGGCAGAACCGGTTCAGATATCACTCGTTATCGATGTCCGTCGTGGCCAGGAATCGAACTCGTGTGTTCCGGGTTCATCGGGATGGTGCCTGAACCACTATGCATCAACCCTACCACCTCCATTTGTTGTGTGTATGTACATATGTATGTGTGTACGTGTGGATGTATGTATGTGTGTACATGTGGATGTATGTATGTGTGTACGTGTGGATGTATGTATGTGTGTACGTGTGGATCTATGTGTGTGTGTACGTGTGGATGTATGTATGTGTGTACGTTTGTGTGTACGTGTGGATGTATGTGTGTGTGTATGGGTGGATGTATGTATGTGTGTACGTGTGGATGTATGTGTTTACGTGTGGATGTATGTGTTTACGTGTGGATGTATGTGTTTACGTGTGGATGTATGTATGTACGTGTGGATGTCGGTATGTGTGTACATGTGAATGTATGTATGTATGTGTACGTGTGGATGTGTGTGTGGATGTATGTATGTGTGTACGTGTGGATGAATGTATGTGTGTACGTGTGGATGTATGTATGTGTGTACGTGTGGATGAATGTATGTGTGTACGTGTGGATGTATGTATGTGTGTACGTGTGGATCTATGTACGTGTGGATCTATGTGTGTGTGTACGTGTGGATGTATGTATGTGTGTACGTGTGGATGTATGTATGTGTGTACGCGTGGATGTATTATATGTGTACGTGTGGATGTATGTGTGTACGTGTGGATGTATATGTGTGTACGCGTGGATGTATGTATGTGTGTACGTGTGGATGTATGTATGTGTGTACGTGTGGATGAATGTGTGTGTGGTTGTGTGGATGTATGTGTGTACGTGTGGATGTATGTGTGTACGTGTGGATGTATGTATGTGTGTATATGTGAATGCATGTATGTGTGCACGTGTGGATGTATGTATGTGTGTACGTGTGGATGTATATGTGTGTACGTGCGTGGGGAGGGGTAGTGTAGCGGTTAGCGCGCTGCGCTACAAACCTGGCGACCCGAGTTTGATTCCCGCTCGCAGCCAACACCAGTGACGATTATTTGAACCGGTCCTCGGCTTCCCCTAGGTCGATTCAGCCTCAAATGAGTTACCTGGTGCGGTGTGTAAAAAAACATCGCCGCTGGGGAGACAAAGGCGGCCGGGCGTGGTGTTGGCCACCCACCTCCTTGCGTGCCGTGCCGGCCTTCATAGGTGCTCGCTAACAGCACTTACCCCTACAGTCTGTCAAGGCTATAGGGGGATCTTTGTCCTTGCCGTGTACATGACAAAGGCGGCTGTGGGTGGTGCAGGCCACGTGCGCTACTTTCACAGGTGCTCGCAATCAGCACTCGCCCCACGAGCCTCTCTACGGCCATACGAAGGATGTTTGTCGGTGACTTCCTGATGTTGCTGGTGTGTTGAATGCATGTACCATACACGCACGTGTACACGCGGACTGTGAATTCATTTCCTACAGCGCCGTGCAGGCTGTTAATTGTTTTCGCCAGAGTCTGTATTAACATTTCTTTAATATTAATCAGTGCATTCGTGTGTTTCGCCCCGGTCGTCTAATGAGTGATTAGAGAAGCAGACCGAACATCATTCGCCGATGATGGCAGCAAGGTAGCATTGCCCGCTATCGGGATCGCATCGCACGAAAGAGCCCGCACGAATCGCATTTGTAAAGCCATGATAATAATATCAATCACTCCTTTGGTTCTTTCGGTAAAGTCACGTAGAAAGAAAGGAAATGAAATAATAGAATGCGACGTTTCGATTGCAACACAAGCAGTCGTCATCAGGTCGAACTAAATTGGAGAGAGAGACAAAACACAGACACGGAGACACACGGACAGACAAGCAGAGAGAGAGAGACAACACAGAGACACACAGGGAGAGACACACAACACAGAGACACACAGATAATATCAATCATCAGCCATGATCATTCCACCGCTGGACGAACGCGTTGTAAATATAATTTCACCTTCCCCCACGATGCACACACGCACACAAGCAGAGAGAGACAACACAGAGACACACAGGGAGAGACACACAACTACAGAGACACACAGATAATATCTATCATCAGCCATGATCAATCCACCGCTAGACGAATGCGTTGTAAATATAATTTCACCTTCCCCCACGATGCTCACACGCACACAAGCACGAGCTTGTGTAATCGCTCCAATCTCGGCGGTTGGCCGCGGTCATTTTTTGTGAGCGCGTTTTCACTCCTTTCGGCTGCTACTCAGTGGTTTAGCTCGCCCATCAAACCACTATCAACCACCAACCACCATCATCATCATCAATGGATTTCTTCATCACTGCGTTTTCACTCCTTTCGGCTGCTACTCAGTGGTTTAGCTCGCCCATCAAACCACCATCAACCACCAACCACCATCATCATCATCAATGGATTTTCTTCATCACTGTGTTTTATTATTACTGTCAAATGCATGCGTGAATGCATACGCGTGTGTACAAATATATGCACACGTTCAAGTCGCTTTGGCAGTCCACTGCGGGATGATGTTCGAAGCGTGGGTCGTCTGTGGCCAGCGCGTGGTTGGTGAATCTGGGAAGCAACAGAAGTACAGTACAACAATAGGCTTTGTTGCACTGCCCTCTGCTGCCCAACACGTACCCCCCCCCACCCCCCCACACACACAGTGGCAGATGTCACAATGTCATAGTGATCGTCCATCCGAACACTGTCCAGGCGCCAACCTTGCTGAGCTTGCGGGATCGGACGCAATTTGAGTCAATTTTTTGTTTTGTAGGTCACTCCACGCGCATACAAAACAAAGACAAAGATCACCGATATAACCCAAACAGACTGTTGGGGCAAGGGCTGCAAGCGAGCAGCTATAAAGGCCGACACGGCATACGAGGGGGTGGGTAGCTATCACCATGCCCGGCCGCCTTTGTCTCTCCAGTGGTGATGCTTACACATCGCACCCGGTAACTCATTTGAGTAGGCTGAGTCGACCTAGGGTAGGCCCAGGACCGATTTGGATAATCGTCACCGGCGTTGACCGTGAGCGGGAATCGAACCCCGGTCGCCGGGTTCGTAGCTCAGCGCGCCACACGAACACTGCCACATGCACACAAAGACAACGATCGCCCATAAAGCCTGCATGTATTTTTGGGATAAGTGCTGTTAGCGAGCGCCTATTAAGGCTGGCGAGGTGCAGCACGCCACTCGGTCGCCTTTGTCTCCCCATCGATGATGTTTTACACACTGTACGAGCTTCTCGTTTAAGGCTGAGCCGACCTAGACGTGGGTGGGTGCTCAGGACCGTTTCGGTTATGAGTCATTAATATTGGCATTGAGTGGTAATCGAACTCGGGTCACCGAGTTCATAGCCCAGCGTCCTCACCACTACACCACCGCTCCCCACGCACGCACGCACCGAGCACACGCACGCACGCGGACAAACACACCCATGACAAATCGCCCGGGAAGTCGAGGAGGTGACATATGCGCGCCATATTAATGAGCTGAGATGTTGATGACGCCGTCGAGTGATTAATACGTCCGCGAACAATGAACACCACCCCCCCTCCATCCCCCTCCAGCGCCACGCTAAATAAAAGCTCAGCCGCGTCCCACCACGACCACCTTCGTCTCTCTCCCCCTCTCATGATGAATGCCTCCCTCGCCCGCAGCGCACAAACAACCCCGGGTTCACGGTTCGCGCCCCCTTCATCCCCCGACCCACCCAGCACCCCTCCCAACACAACAACGCGAGCCTTCGCGCAAGGAATTAAATTGGGCTGCGGAACCTCTGCTCATTTTATAACCCCCCCCTCCTCCTCCTCCTGCCTTCCACGCTCCTTCTTCGTAGCCCGGTGCCTGGACCGCCCCCCCCCCCCACTCAATCTGGCAGTGGGGGTCTCGGTGCAGTTTCACCGCCTGCACACACCCCGCTCGCCACTGCTCACAGACTCGCGTAAAGGCCGATAAACTCGCGTGGATACCCACCGACTCGCCAGAGTTCACGACGGCTGTTCGGCATTTGATCCCTGCTACCTTGCGATTTTGGCACGGTTGGCTACGTACGGTGCGAAAGAATTGCAACATACACGCACACACACATATCGTGCCAAGAATGAAGGGGAGTGACCTCCAAGGACCAGGTTCGGATATCGCCCGCCGCTGATTGTGAAGCCGTGGCCGGCGGTCGAAATCATCTGTGCAGTGTGCTAACCCGCTCGGCAACATCTTAAGTGTTGCGGTATTTAAATCGGCAGCACGGCTTGAAGTGTGGCGTAAGTTCACTTCGAGGTATTGTTCCAAGAATTTGCGAAAACGGCCCCTGTTTATGTACAAAGAACGCAATGCCTAATTTTAACCGTTGACTTTTAAGACGAATTCATACTCGCAGAACACCGTCGTTTAGAATACATAAGCGCGTTTAGAAGTCCATCGGAAACGTATGCAGGCCGTCAATAACGGATGATTGGATTAGTATGGCAGTACCCTATGAATCGTATACACACACAAACAAATATCCCCCGTGTATAGTCACGCTGGCTGTAGGGGGCACGTGCCACAAGCGAGCCACCTATGAGGGCAGGAATGGCACACGAGCGGGTGTGGTGTGGTCAGAACCACGCCCGACCGCCTTTGTCTCCCACGGTTGACGTATCGCACACGGGAACGAGTACTAAGTTAAGGCTGAGTCGACCTCGGGAGAATTCCGGTTTAGATATTCACCCCCCCCTTCTCAAGCCCACGGTACAGAACGATCTCCCGTACAGCCTGCAGCAGCAGCAACAGCAATCACCGTTCGCCACTAAGTGGCGGATTACGTCACCTCGCTGGCAGGATGTGACCACGGGACAGACCCCAGGTGCCATGGGTTCACTACGCTGACGGGCCGGGCAGGTGCACCCACCTGTGGTTCTCACTGTGTCGGCTTTGCTGCGTTTTACCCGCACCGGCGCTCTGCACGTTGTTGTGAGCGTCTGACGCTCATCCGCCCTCCGTTGTAGGGCGACTGACTGCGCGAAGACAAATACAAAGATCCCCCGTATAGCCTGCACATACTGTTGGGGCAAGTGCTTGTTAGCGAGCACCTATGCAGGTGCGCACACACACACTCTCTCTCACACACACACTCCCTCTCTCTCACACACACGCACACAGCATCAGTACAAAATGCGCAATGAAAATACGTTTAAAGAGAGGCGTTTTGCTGTAAGCTTGTGTGCAAATAATTCGTGCAGCCTGCTTGTGGCATGGGCCCTGGCACACAATTCAACCCCCTCTTTGTAATTCGCACATCCGATCTCTCCCCACCACCACCACCACCACCCCTCCATATCTCCCACCTTTGGAGGCCCACCGGTGCAATTGCACGGCCTGCGCACGCGATAGCCGAGACATTGGTACGCTCGGAAGGACATCGCTCATGGGGGTTTACAAGAAGGGCGGGCGGGCGGGGGGGGGGTGTCACGTAAGGGGTTAAACTGCGCGCTCGCTGCATGCGTGTTCCCCTTCCCTGGGAGATACAGACCTCCAGTAAATACATAACGGGGCGGGGGGTTCAGGTTTGTTTTGTTTAACCAGGGGTGAGAACTCTAGAGACGAGGATGAGCCTCATTTGCATTCGTCTGGCCAATCGCGGGGGGGTGGTGGTGGGGGGAGGGGCGATGATCGCCGTACAAAAGTCTCGATTGAGTAATTTGCGGAGTATAATTTTTTTCTTAAGTTGGTCAATTTGGACCCTACTCTGGCGAAATGACGTCAGGGTGGCTCTTTATCGTCCGCCGTGAGCGAAGCGGACGGCGCGTGTTGCTATTGTTGTTGTGACCATCGCACCCGGAGTATTAACCAGGGCGGCCACTGAATTCGAACCGGACGGCGCGTGTTGCTATTGTTGTTGTGACCATCGCACCCGGAGTATTAACCAGGGCGGCCACTGAATTCGAACCGGACGGCGCGTGTTGCTATTGTTGTTGTGACCATCGCACCCGGAGTATTAACCAGGGCGGCCACTGAATTCGAACCGGACGGCGCGTGTTGCTATTGTTGTTGTGACCATCGCACCCGGAGTATTAACCAGGGCGGCCACTGAATTCGAACCGGACGGCGCGTGTTGCTATTGTTGTTGTGACCATCGCACCCGGAGTATTAACCAGGGCGGCCACTGAATTCGAACCGGACGGCGCGTGTTGCTATTGTTGTTGTGACCATCGCACCCGGAGTATTAACCAGGGCGGCCACTGAATTCGAACCGGACGGCGCGTGTTGCTATTGTTGTTGTGACCATCGCACCCGGAGTATTAACCAGGGCGGCCACTGAATTCGAACCGGACGGCGCGTGTTGCTATTGTTGTTGTGACCATCGCACCCGGAGTATTAACCAGGGCGGCCACTGAATTCGAACCGGACGGCGCGTGTTGCTATTGTTGTTGTGACCATCGCACCCGGAGTATTAACCAGGGCGGCCACTGAATTCGAACCGGACGGCGCGTGTTGCTATTGTTGTTGTGACCATCGCACCCGGAGTATTAACCAGGGCGGCCACTGAATTCGAACCGGACGGCGCGTGTTGCTATTGTTGTTGTGACCATCGCACCCGGAGTATTAACCAGGGCGGCCACTGAATTCGAACCGGACGGCGCGTGTTGCTATTGTTGTTGTGACCATCGCACCCGGAGTATTAACCAGGGCGGCCACTGAATTCGAACCGGACGGCGCGTGTTGCTATTGTTGTTGTGACCATCGCACCCGGAGTATTAACCAGGGCGGCCACTGAATTCGAACCGGACGGCGCGTGTTGCTATTGTTGTTGTGACCATCGCACCCGGAGTATTAACCAGGGCGGCCACTGAATTCGAACCGGACGGCGCGTGTTGCTATTGTTGTTGTGACCATCGCACCCGGAGTATTAATCAGGGCGGCCACTGAATTCGAAGCGGACGGCGCGTGTTGCTATTGTTGTTGTGACCATCGCACCCGGAGTATTAATCAGGGCGGCCACTGAATTCGAACCGGACGGCGCGTGTTGCTATTGTTGTTGTGACCATCGCACCCGGAGTATTAATCAGGGCGGCCACTGAATTCGAACCGGACGGCGCGTGTTGCTATTGTTGTTGTGACCATCGCACCCGGAGTATTAACCAGGGCGGCCATTGAATTCGAACCGTGAGCCAGGCCCCACGTCACCACCAAAGTGGTAGCGCTGGGAGTGGCCAGCGAACTGATAGCCACTGAACACTGCCACCTGAGTTCAAGCAAAAGACAAAGACACTTCACCGGTTGAGGTATCAAGGTGTCGCTGATGTTGTCTGTGGCCGGGATTCGAACTCATATGGCCGGGTTTGCAGCACAGTGTGGTCAACGCGAGACACACATACACGTGCGCATACCTTTCACTGCATGTCACGAAGACAAATACAAAGATTCCCCGTATAAACGTAACAGGCTGCTGGGGAAAGTGCTGCTAGCGAGAAACTATGAAGGTCAGCATGGCGCATGGGCTGTTGGTGGAGCCAAATACCACGCCCGGCCGCTGTTGTCTCCCCAGTGGCGATGTTTACACATCGCACAAGGTACTCATTTGAGGCTGAATTGACCTAGGGGAGGCCCAAGACTATGTTGAAATAATCGTCACTGGTGTGAGCGGGAATCGAACTCGGATAACCGGGTTCGTAGCGTGGAAAGCGAACCGAACCACACATGTACACCTCGCACGCACACACACACGCAACATTGGCAGGCCAACGCATGAGCCACAATCCCAAACTAAGCCTGGAGAATGTTTGTTTTGAGCTGCCACAGTCTGATATGTAAGCGATGTTTATTATTGGTACCATCATCATCATCGTAATTTTAAACTCATACAAATAAATAAACATGAACCAATACGGGCGGACATCCACATGACCGCTGTATAAACTCGTACACTTACATCCAAAGACAAATATCCCCCCATAGCCTTTGGGGCAAGTGCTGTCAGCGAGCCCTGCACACGAGTGGGTGGTGTGGCCAGAACAAAACCCGACCGCCTTTGTCTTTACACTACGGATCTTGACACACGGCACCAGGTTCTCGTTTTAAATCGACCTAGGGACGGCCCAAGACGGATTTGGATATTCGCTACAGTTATTGGTTGTGAGCGGCAATCGAACTCGGATCGCTAGGTTCGTGGCGGTAGTTCTGTGCGCTAGCCACTACACTACCGCTCCCCACACGTGCATACTAACACGTACTGACACTCGCGCACACGTACGGACGTAGACATCCAATTCAGAGAAAGAAAGACGCGCACAGATGCAAATACAAACATGCGCAGACAGAGACGCATAGACACACACGCAGCAACACACGCGTATACGAAGACACACTTACGCAGTTATTCAAATGTATACACAGACCTGCCATGATGTACATAATCCGCACACACACACACGCGCGCGCGCGCGCGCGAAATCATATAGACACACTCACAAACATAGATCAATCAGAGAATGACCGTCTCAGGCTAACACACACACACAATCTCAAGATCCACCGTCGCAATCTCACGCTCGTACATCGCCCTGCGCCAACCCCTCGTTCTCACGCACAGCGATCGCACGCGAACCCTATCGACTCACGTCCACTCTCCCGCACCGCCACCCTCCCGCACGCCGCAGTGTCCCCAAGCCGCTTGAGATTGAGCGGATGCACTAACCTCGGTTCCACGAACTCCAGTGCCGGCGATCCATACACCACGCTCCAGGTTTTTTTGTGTGCTTCCACCCCCCTCCCCTCCCTCCCTCCACAAGTTCAGTTATAATTGAAAACACGAATCGTGTTGCTTGTCGCGACACACCGCACTTGCCCGATGATTGTTTTACGAGCGCCCCACGTCTCCGTCGCGACAGAGAAAGTGTGAGTTCGCGTTCCGCACAAGCGTACGCGCGTGTGTACGGCCCTGTTTATCAATCATCGGGCGCGCATGGCGTGTAACAACGACCTATTTTTTTTTTATTTGAGCAACAGAGAAATATAATGAGTCAACGTGAACATGTGTGGTCTGCTGAGTGGTCGCGAGCATTGGTGTTTAGCAATAATGATCATCACCATCAGCCACGATCAATTGATAAGCCCCATCGTTAATGATCGACACGCATGGCTACGCAATCTACGTTGCTGTGGAGCCGTTGTGCGTTTTAGACGAGTAGCCGATTGGCTCTCCAGCTCGAACTGGGGACCCCTATCGCACGGGAAGGGCCCCCCTGTCCGCCCGTGAGATGAGCAGCTCGCCAGCGGCGTCGATTCGATGCAAGCCTGACTCGGCTGCTGATGAGACACTGCGTGTCGAAACCGGCCCAGAGTTTCGATTTTCCTGAAACAACGCTGCTGAATGTATACACTCACGGAAGAAGGCCGTGCGGCCGGGCGGGTTGTGTAAATAATGCTTGAATACTGCATTCAATATGTGGAGAGACGGGAAATGTGAAGGAGACCTATTATTGCTCGGTTATATTTTTTTTTTCCCACGTCGTTTTCAAGCAAAGCAAAGCAATCAGGTTTCCAACTTTCTGACTCTGCTCGGCAGAGTCGGGGCTTTTTGTGAAAGACATGTTGCTGGATTACCAACAATGTTCCCGGCAAGGGCACTCCTTGTACAACGTACGGGAGAGAGAGAGAGAGATTCGCAGAGGCCGTGTGAAGGATGCCCTAGCCGCATTAGGGAATGCGTGTGCATTAAGGAGTGAATCAATGCCTGACCTCGCGTCGTGAGCACACACACACATATATACTGTTCGAGTAGAAGTGGGATGCAGCTTTCTACCGGCTTTGCCATCGCACTCGAATTACGAGGATTATATGCATGCATGCATACTCGGTACACATTGCATGAGCACACAAAGACAAAAGATCCCCTGGATATCCTTTAATAGACTTTTGGGGCGAGAGATGTTAGCCAGATCCTTTGAAGGCTGGGAGGGCACAGGAGGGAGTGGATGGCTAACACCGACCACGCCCGATCGCCTTTGTCTTCCCAGTGCAAATGTTTACACACCTCACCGGCTACTCGCTATGAAGGCCGAGTCGAGTGTTGGAACTCGGGACACCGACTTTCGTAGCGCAGCGCGCTAACCGCTGCACTACCGCTCCCCACCATATTTGCACAAAGACAAAGAGACATGCACTTCCATACGCACAGACACGCTTATACATGCATGTACAAACAAAGGCAAAGATACCCCGTATAGCCTTAACAGACTGTAGGGGCAAGTGCTGTTAGCGAGCACCTATGAAGGCCGGAACGGTACACGAGGGGGTGGGTGGGCCAGCACCACGCCCGACCGCCTTTGTCTCCATAGTGGCGATGTTTACACACCGCACCAGGTACTCACTTAGAGGCTGAGTCGACCTAGGGGAGGCTCGGGACCGGTTCAGATAATCGTCACTGGTGCTGGCCGTGAGCGGGAATCGAACCCGGTGACCGGCTTCGTAGCGCATCTCGCTAATCGCTACACTACCGCTCCCCACGCACACAAAGACACACACGCGCGTGTACAGTATAGACGCACGCGCATGCACACGTACATACACACACGTGCACGCGTACACACAGCCGCATGCACGCATCCATATAACGGCGGCGAATATTGGCCACGGTTGATTGCCAGTGTAAAATTACATACAGGACGCCGTTTGCGCACGCCGATATATCCCCAGGTATATATTACAACGCTAATGCATATTCGCAATATAACAGTTATGCATTGCTAACGTTAGCACGCGATTTAAGGATGTGTGTTGGTGGGGTGGGTGGGGGTGGGTCAGGGTTAGGAGGGAGGGAGGTGGTGGGTTTGGAGCTGGCGGGAGGGGGGGTGTGAATTTAACGCAACTTGCCCAACTGGCTTAAACCATTTCAATTAACAATTGGGATGTGTGTGTGTGTATGGTGTGTGTGTATGTGGGGAGCGGTAGTGTAGCGGTTAGCGCGCTGCGCTATGAACCTGGCGACCCGGGTTCGATTCCCGCTCACGGCTAACACCAGTGACGATTATCTGAACCGGTCCTGGGCCTCCCCAAGGTCGACTCAGCCTTAAATGAGTACCTGGTGCGGTGTGTAAACATCGCCACTGGGGAGACAAAGGCGGTCGGGCGTGGTGCTGGCCACCCACCCCCTCGTGTACCGTTCCGGCCTTCATAGGTGCTCGCTAACAGCACTTGCCCCTACAGTCTGTTAAGGCTATACGGGGGATCTTTGTCTTTGTTGTGTGTGTGTATGGTGTGTGGGTGTATGCATGTATGTATGTGTTCTCCCACACATGGGGAGCGGTAGTGTAGCAGTTAGGGCGCTGTGCTACGAACCTGGCCACCCGGGTTCGATTCCCGCCCACGGCCAACATCATCACTTGCCCCAACAGTCTGTTAAGGTTATACGGGGGATCTTTGTGTTCTCCCATCATGTGTATGCGTGGGTTGTTCGCGGCTGTGTGTGTGCGCGTGCACGTGTGTAAACATGAATGTGCGTTTGTCTCTCTGTATGTTGTTGCGACAACAACGAGTGGAGCGCCGTGCTTCTAAAGCGCAGTGAGTTGACACGGCGGGGAGGACAGTGAGTGCATCGGTCAGCTTTGTCCGTCAGTCAACCCACAGCACCTGCGTCTGTTCTGTAAATTCCTGCCGGCGAACCTTCGCCTTAAAGTGCACCTAGCATGGCACAAGCGCCGTGGTGGTGACGTCACCACGACTTAGTTGTTGTGCTGCAGTGTTTGCGTGTTTGCGTATTACGTATGGGGAGCGGTGGCCCAATTGGTTCGCGCACCGCGCCACTAACCCCGCAAAATAAATTTGACTCGCATCAAAAACGGCAATATTGTGGGCATTACCTAGGTCGGCTCGGCCTCAAACGTGTGTACATTTGGCGCTGTGTAAACATCAGCACTGGGGATATGTGTAAGCAGCAGCAGTCGGGCGTGGTGGTAAAGCCCACACCGCAAACCCCCTTCACCTGCGGCGTTGTCCTTCATGGGTACTCGCTCACAGCACTTGTCCCAACAGTCCGTTGAGGCTATATGGGGGACCTTTGTCTCTGTGCATGTACCTGTCTGTCTGTGTGATGATGTGCCGCTCCCGTATCGACGCGCTTGATTATGAGCAAGAGTTGCCACGCGTCGCACACTTTCACCAAACACGGAATCGATGTCCCTAATGTAAATGCTAATAGTACAAAGGGACCGTCTCTTCGCTATACCCCCCCTCCCTCCTCTCTCTGGCCATTATCTATCAATTAATCTATCTATTTTAAGTACCCAGAGATATCAATCCAGAATTCCTAAGATTAAGGTTTCGTCTATTTATACTTGAGCAGTCTGCCGCTTCCAAAACGTCTGGTCGAGATTGGAAGGAGGAGAAGAAACCCCTCTCTGTATACGAGGGGCCCTCTAGAGCTCCCGCTAGTGGAGGGCCTTCCGCTATCAGTGGCGTGACTGAGCAATTGCAGGGACGCACATTTACCTTGAATAGGGTGGGAACGGTGGCGCAGTGGTTTGCGCACTGCGCTGCGAACCCACGACTAACATCAACAGTAAACGGTGTGCGAACTCGAGTTCTCCTCGGTTCCTAAATGCTTCCCTGCTGGGTTGTGTAAACATTCTAATTTGGGGAGACAAAGATGACCGGGCCTGACTGCTGCTTGCTGTCAATTCACTGCGTCGTGAGTCGTATGCCGGCTTTTAAGAGGTGCTCGCTAACAGCACTACGCACAGCAGCCAATAAGGGCATTTTCGTCTCTTTTGCACGCCTGCGTAGTTAAACATTCTCGCCACGATGACAAGAATGTTAACTACTTCACCAGGTATGCAGGAGGGCGTGGGTTCGATCTCCACCATGACGCCTGCTGTATATGTGGATTTTTCTCCGGGTTCACTTTTTTTTTCCAACCACATTTAGAATGAACATGTGTTTAGAGTATTTGGCCGCGAAACATTTCTCCGTGATAAGTCACTGTGTTGAGCTATCATTTATGGCCAGGCCGTTTCTAAAGAAGAACAATATAGCTCAGTGGGCCTTACCTGGTGATGTATAAATAGTTCAGTTAAGAATTGTTTTTTAGTTTATCTAAATCTGTATGTTTGTATAGAAAAGGTAGGGATTATATGCGTGCGTAAAGTGTGTAAACACGTAAGCTTCCTCATTCCTAGTTTTAATCCGAGCTCTGCACGTCACGCGCGATTCGTGTACCAACCATCTGGCGCGTGCAGCGTGGCAACAACTCGATTCGTATTTGATTTGCGGGGGGGAGGGGGGGAGGTCGACATCTAAACGCAAAGAGGCGATATCGGGCTGTGTGGCTCGCAAGAACCTCGAGTTTCGGATGAATCTTCAATTCAAGCGCCTAACCGCCGCTCCCCTCTCTCGCGACGAGAAGCCCCCCCCCCATCTCTCCTCAATTCATCGCGATGTTGACGAACGTTTTCCCATAGATTGTTCTTACCCCCCCCCTTCGTCCTCTCCTCCCCCGTCTTATTCCTATTTTGTGATGGGTTTTTTTTCTTCAAGAGAGAGAGAAAAAAACCGATGCGGATGTCCTCTATCCGTCACCACCGATAAGTGGGGGGGGGGCAATGCGCCCAGTCGCGTCGAGCTGCATCGCGCTTTGGCGAACACGCGATTGTGACTCAGCCCCCCCCTCTCTCCCCCCCCTCCTCTCTTACCCCCACCTCCTCTCTTACCCCCCCCTCCTCTCTTACCCCCCCCTCCTCTCTTACCCCCCCACCACCCCCGGCTCTGACACCCCGCGCTGTTGACGTTGCACTGACTGCGACTCGTCTGCTTGTTTAATGTTTGCGAGCGCCTCTCCTCTTTCACCGCGCTACGAAGGCCCCTGCGGTGCTGAGTTTCGTACCCCCCCCCCCTGCTCACGACGACGCTCGCGACCCTCTCCCCCCCTCACCCCCCCCCCCCCCAAAAAAAATATTGGCGAATATCTGAAGCTGTCCCGGACCTCTGCCAGATCGATTCAGCCTTAAATGAGTACCTGCTGCGGTGCGCAACCATCACGCCGTTCGGGCCCTCGCTGACAGCACTTGCCACAGTCAATCTGTTCGAGGCTATCGGGGGGGTCTTTGTCAATGCGCGTCTCTAAACGCGCGGAAGACTTCACCGTGCAGTGCACGTTTTCAAAAACGGTGTAAATAGAAGCGCCTACCCCCACCACCACCCCCACCACCACCCCGTTACCGTCCCCCCAATGCAGCTCCGCACCCCTTCGCATTCTCTTTCCCCAACCACCACCACCCCAACCACCACCACCACCTCGAACCACCACCACCTGAACCACCACCATCCCTCAACCACCCCCACCACCCCCAGCCACCGCCACCACCACCACCCCATCCACCACCACCCCCCCAACCACCACCACCCCCCCAACCACCACCACCCCCCCAACCACCACCACCCCAACCACCACCACCCCAACCACCACCACTACCACCTCGAACCACCACTAACCAGAACCACCACCATCCCTCAACCACAACCACCCCCACCACCTCCACCACCTCCACCACCACCCCAACCACCGCCACCACCCCAACCACCGCCACCACCCCAACCACCGCCACCACCCCAACCACCGCCACCACCCCAACCACCGCCACCACCCCCACCACCCCAACCACCACCACCACCCCAACCACCACCACCACCACCCCAACCACCACCACCACCACCCCAACCACCACCACCACCACCCCAACCACCACCCCAACCACCACCCCAACCACCACCACCCCAACCACCACCACCCCAACCACCACCACCCCAACCACCACCCCAACCACCACCACCCCAACCACCACCACCCCAACCACCACCACCCCAACCACCACCCCAACCACCACCGCAACCACCACCCCAACCACCACCATCCACTACCACCCCAACTACCACCATCCCTCAACCACCACCATCCCTCAACCACCACCACCACCCCCTTCTTCCTCTCTCCCGCTCTCTTCTCGGCGTGCGCCATGCGTAATAGTGGTGCGTGCACCTCTCCGACCCTCGTCCCATCGCCTTTCATTACCCAAGCCCCGCGCCCTGTTCCGGCCAAACTGCTCCCCTTTTATTTGCGCTCTTTTATTGCTTCATTATACGTGCGGCCTCCAAGCACCCGCCCACCTCCCCTTTGCAAAATCCTGCCCTACCACGAACTCTCCTACCGCCCATCCTCTCCATCCACCCGCCAGTACCACCCCACCCCCATCGCCCCCCCCCCGCCCTGTACTTCCCCCTGGGGTCTGCGACCCACACCACCACCCCTCCCCCAGCCCACGCGGCTCCTCCCTCCCTCCATCCAGCCTCCTGCCCCCCGCGCGATCCCCTCCCCCACCCGCTCCTCATTCTTCAACACTCATTCACCCAGCACCCAGCACCCCCACCCACCCACTCCACCCCCCACACCCCCCACCCACCACACCAAACACCCCTCACCCCCCCAACCACCCCACACCCCTCACCCACACCCCTCACCCACCCCACACCAAACACCCATACCCCACAACCACCCCCACACTCCCCACCCACCCCACACCCCCCACCCATCCCACTCACCCCACCCCACACCCCCCACCCACCCCACACTCACCCACCCACCCACACCCCCCACCCACCCCACACACCCCACACCCCCACCCACCCCACACCCCCACCCACCCCACTCACCCCACCCACCCCACACCCCCCACCCACCCCCCACCCACCCCCCACACCCCCTCTCCGGCTTCGCCGTTGCCACTCGAAGCGCGAAAGCCCTGAGAGCGGAGCGCCCCTTGAGCGTGGCCGCACATCTCGGGGTTTGTTTAATAAGCGGGCGTTCGTCAAACCGGTAACCGCGTGGTGGTAAAAACCGGTGGAGGGGGGAGGATAACAACCGGTTACTCGCACATCCTGCGTAGACGTGTCCAGCAAACTACAGTACTGCGAAACGACTGCCACTTACAGGGCTTGCAATCCAGAAGAGGGGTTCCCAGTTCGATTCCAAATCTGCAGTGGAGACAATGGAGAGGGTTTATTAACCCCCCCCCCTCTCCACAACCCACCCCCACCCCCGGCCCTCCTCTGCGCAGCCAGCAGTGTTAATGGGTTTGACCAGGTTCCTCGATTAGAAGTTCGCGTTCGGTGGGGTAAAGCGTGGGTACGTGTACCCCTTGCCAAATAAATTTCCATTGGATACGATACGGAAAAAAAGCCCGAATCTAATTTGAAAACCACACGGTTACTGGTTATCGTTTGACAATCCAAGTTCTAGAATGCCTGGGCGTATGTACAATTGCTTATGTGAACGGGGGTGGAGATACAAAGATACCCCGTATAGCCTTAACAGACGTTTGGGACAAGTGGTGTTTGCGAGCATCTATTAAAGGCCGGGACGGGGTGGGTGGCTAGCACCACGCCCGGCCGCCTTTGTCTCCCTAGTGGCGATGTTTACGCATTGCACCAGGTGCTCATTTGAGGCTGAGTCGACATAGGGGAGGCCCATGACCCGTTGTTATTGGTCGCGAGCTGGAATCGAACTCGGGTGGGCCGCCGATTTCACAGTGCCGTGAGCCAACCACTAGACCGCCGTTCCGCAAACACACGCGACATCCATACGAACATATTACACACGTAGACACGTAAATAGATCGGGTGCATATACAGACATATAGAAGACATACATACGGGTGCTGAAAGCGAGCACTTATTAAGGCCGGCAGTGCAATAACAGCGCCCGTACACAAACGCATACACACGCACATAATTATACAAACACGTTAGGCACACACGGGCCACGTACACATTGTCTCACGCACATATAATTATTATCAACGTACTGTCGTTGTCGCGTTTAAGTGTAGCGGTAAACGCGCGTAGCACGCCACTTGCAAGCGTTTACGCGGGGAGGGTTGGCGCAGTGGCACCGCGCGTTATGGGCGCGTGTGCGCGCACAGAATGTTCACGTTTATTTTCCTTTTAACGAGGGCGAGAGCCCAAGAGCCCAGGACGAGTCTCATTTGCGAGAGTGACCCGGGGCATGGGCGCGATGATTGCCGCTGTGTGTGTGTGTAATCCCAATTGGGTAATTTTCCGGTGCAATTTTTGAATTTGGCAAATTTAGGCCCGGACGCGGGCACACGATGGCCGACTCTTGCGAATGACGTCAGGGGTTCTTTAACGTCGACTGTGACTGAAGCAGAGGGCGCGTGGTATTGTGACGCTCATTACACCCGCGGTATTAATCAGGGTGGCCGCTGGATTCGAACCGCGAACCTCTGCAACACGCGTGGTGTTGGGACATCCGACACGGTGCCGTGCCGGCCTTCGTAGGTACCAGCTCACGACGCTTTCCACCAAAAAGTCCATATGCGGGCGATGCTCGTGTTTGTGTACGTATGTAAGTGTGCGTGCGCGTGTGTATTTCCTGAGTTGCATTGCCGGTGATATCCTGTCGGTGTGTGCCGGTTGAAGTTAGATCGTGCCGGTGTGATGTGATGTGTGGGTGTGGTGGTTGCGGTGTGAAGCGGCCTTGGGCTGCATTGCACGCACCCGAGCCAGTGTTGAGAGCGAGTGTGTGTGTGTGCGCGCGTTTTGACCACCCACCCCTCGCGTGTTCGCTAAAAAAATCACTTGCTCCGAAAGTCTATTTGGGCTATACCGGGGGATATTTGTCTTGGTGGCCACCCATGCCCTCGTGTGTCATGCCGGCCTTCATAGGTGTTACTCTCTAACGGCACTTTCCCCAACAGTCTGGTACGTGCTATACGGGGGATCTTTGTCTATGGAGTATGTGCCCGATACCGGGTAGGGTAAGCAGGATGATGCCTGGTTTCTTCTTCTTCCAAGTTCCGTTGTAGGCTTGGACTTCGAGGTGGCCAGAAGATGGCAGTACATGCATGGATTATTGGACATGTCTGTGCGGAGTTTTGAGTATCTTCCCCTCGTATGCATGGTGGGGTTCATCTAGACATTCCGGTTTCCTACCACGTGTGATACACTCCGTTTTAATATTCAGTCCTTCTGATAGATAGAGGGCATTGTTCTTATTATTAATGGTGAAGCAGTGGAACAGTGAGTGGTTAAGCGCAGCACGCTACGAACCCCGCAATATGAGTTATATTCACGGCCACGGTGAGCATCAATAGCAAAGTAACATCAGCCCCACCCCCCTTTCACTTCATCAGTACATGGCCGAGCAGCGTGGTGAAGTATGGTCAAACAACCCCCGTGACCCTAGATTTTCATCATCAAGCAGTGCCAATGATGAATGATTATTGTTGTTGTTGTATGCACTTTGGGGCGAAGTAAAGTGACGAAGCGTCCGCTGGCAGGAGGTCGTGAGACGGTCCCAGATGTTGCGGGGCGACTGGCCACGGTGACTGGCAGACGCACCGCTCGCACTCCCCAATGGGCATGCGCACATACAAGAGGCAAAGATCCACCATGTAGCCTTTAGCAGACCGTTGGGGCAAGTGCTATTAGCGAGCACCTATGAAGGCCGGCACCACCATCTTTGTCTCTCCAGTGCTAATGTTTTACGCACCGCACCAAGTTCTCTTTTCGATCTAGGGGGGAGCGAGGAGTTGAACTCGGTCCGCCGGGTTTGTGACGCAGCAGGACCTACCCCTACACTACCGCTCACCACCACACACACACACGTACAAAAACACACACACACGTACAAAAACACACACACACGTACAAAAACACACACACATACACGTACAAATACACACATACACACACGTACAAAACACACACACACGTACAAAAACACACACACACGTACAAAAACACACACACATACACGTACAAATACACACATACACACACGTACAAAACACACACACGTACAAAACATACACACACGTACACACACACGTACAAAACACACACACACACGTACAAAACACACACACACACACGTACAAAACACGCACACATACACGCACAAAAACACACACATACACACGCGTACAAACAACACACACACACACGTACAAAACACGCACACACACACGTCCAAAAACACACACACACGCGTACAAAAACACACCCGCGGAGATGCTACACAGCTCCACCGATGTGTTGTCTGGCTGAGGCTGAGCGTTATTCGATACGATGTACGACGTTTCGCGCGACGGCCTGGGAGCTTCTTCATTGCATACAAATACACTTGGAGTGGGCTTGGGTCTAGGGGAGGGTGATAGACACACGCAGAGGACTAGAAGGTGGGGGGGAGTGGGACGGTGATATGGAAATAGAAAGTTGAGGGGCGGGGTTCCTTGGGTAAATGGGTACTATAGGAGTCGTGGTACTATAGGAGTCGTGGTACTATAGGAGAAGTGGATAACTCTTATTGTGCACAGTGATGCGCGTATCCTATATCGCGGATCATCCTATAATCCGCGATTTTACTCGTCTTATCCGCAAAGGGTAAAAAGTACATATCGGATAACTCCGCGGATAATAGTAAAACATAGGGCCGCGGGTAATGGGAGTTGTCTATGATAATGATAATTTAAATAGGCGGACAATGTCTCCTTCACACACCCGTCTCTCCGCATACAAAATGAGTAATACTTTACACAACCCATCGGCCGCACGGCCTTCTTCCGTGAGTGTAAACATTCAGCAGCGTTGTTTCAGCTTCAATCAAAACTCCGGGCCGGTTTCGACCCGCAGCGGCTCATCAGCAGCCGCTGGTCAACTGCTCGTCTTACCGGGCAGAGAGACACGGGGTCCGCGGTTCGAGCCGGAGTGGCAATCGGCGACTCGTCTAAACGCTCCATGCAGAGTCATGCGTGTCAATCATTAACGATGAGGCTTATCAATCGATCGTGGCTAATGATGATGATAATTATTGCGAAACACCAATGCTCGCGACCAATAAGCAGACAATATTTTTGCGTTGACTAATACGTTGACTAGTACACCTTATCTGCTGCTCAATTACAAAAGAGGTCGTCGTTACGCGCTACGCGCGCCCGATGATTGATCAACAGGGCCTGAATGAATGCTGCTGGTGAGCTTGCCGGTCTTACGAAATGGGAGTCCCAGTTCGATGCAAAAGAATAGAAGGAGGCGGTGGTGGGAGGGGAGGTGGAGGGGGTTCAGCGGGGGGTGAGGAGGTGGGGGGGGTCCCTCCCCCCACACACCTCAGGGACGATTCTTTTCAGATCAAAGGCTGTGTTTTAAATATCAAACGCGCGCGAGAGATCCCTAGGCAGGCGCTGACCTAGAAAATAAGTGGAGGGTGGAGGACGAGAGTGCAAATGCGCACAACATCAACAGCAACAACAACAACAAATAAGGCAGTGGTAGAAATAATAATAAAAAGTACTTGCGTCAGGGCGTGAAAGAATACAGATTAGCGATGCCACGGCCGCCACGGCCACCACGTGTGTAAGCCGGGTGGTGCCTCCGAGTCGCGTCGGTGCTACGACACGCGCGCTCCACTCGCCGTCGGGTCAATAGCTGCGTTCTCGTGATTCCTAAATGAATACATCAATAAGCTGTTGTTTCGTTTTACCCCCTCCCACCCCCTCCCCCCCCCCCAAAAAAAAACAAATAATTAATTAAATGCACATCGTTTATTCAATGTTTCAATGAAAACAATTGTATAAAAGAAAACAATTGTGCTCTCGAAAGAGGTTTTAGATGCATTTGACGCGCGTGCTTACAACAACAACAACACCCGTGACGTCATCAAGGCGCTTGTGCCAGGCTAAGTGCGCGTTTATGCAAATACATAGATGCCCTGTGTAGCCTATAACAGAATGTCGGGGCAAGTTCTGTTATGAAGGACGGAACACCGCACGAGGGGGTGGGTGGCTATCACCAGGCCCGGCCGCCTTTGTCTCCCCAATGCCGATGTTTTACGCACGCCAGCGGATGCAGTCGTCATTGAACGTTGATTCGACCTCTTGGCACGTTCCGATGCCACTGGGTCACTGATGTTCACCGTGGCCGGGAATCGAACTCAGTCGGCCTGTTTCGGTAGCACAATCGCGCCAACAAATGCCCCTCCGTTCTCCACAATTAGCACACAGCCACAAGCCACGGACACCTGCAATTTTAGACGTAAACACAAACAACGCACTCAAGTTACATTTCATCAGCCGTGTACGATTATCATGAATACATTATCCATAACTGCATTAGCCCACAGACCCACACACATACTGCACACACACACACACAAGCACGCAGCCCTTTTGTCAATCCACTGCTGGATGAGGTTATTCCCACGCCGTACGAGTCGTACGGTACATTTGACCATACTTCACCACGCCGGTCAGCGTAGACGTTACGCAAAACCTCGCAGGAGCCCAAAGCAACCCGTCTTATGTTACACGCACGGTGATCGCCCTTCCCTGAGCCGTCTACCCACCCAGACTCAACCCCGGTTTATCTCCCGAGCTCTGTCGGGACCGGGTGCTTTCCAGGTGATTTGGTCACTGGCACAAAGGAATAAAAATAAAACATAATAAAATAATTCTCACGACGTTTCGGCCACAACGCAAGCAGCCGTCCTCAGGTGAAGACCAGGTCTCCCCGACAGACCTGGTCTTCACCTGAGGACGGCTGCTTGCGTTGTGGCCGAAACGTCGTCCTCAGGTGAAGACCAGGTCTCCCCGACAGACCTGGTCTTCACCTGAGGACGGCTGCTTGCGTTGTGGCCGAAACGTCGTGAGAATTATTTTATTATGTTTTATTTTTTTATTTTTTTTATTTCCCTTCTACGTGACTTTACCGAAAGAACCAAGGAGATGAATCCCTGCAGTCACGAAAGCTTTACATCGAAATTTGGCACAAAGTAGTTAAAGTTGTCTCCGTATCACGCATTCAGGCGGTCGGCGCAGGTGTTTGTTAGCGAGCGCCTATTAAGGTTGACACGGCTCACGACGGGAGTGTTTACGTGAGCGGGGATTCGAACTCGCGCGCCCAGGTTCGCAACGCAGCAACGCCGCGACTCCGCGCGCGTAAATCAACGTGCACGCGCGCAGCGGTGTGAGTACACGGTCGTGTTGGAAAGTACGCGCGCGTGAACGTACGGTCTCTCCTCCTCCTCCTCCGTGCCACGCGCGCTCCACTCGTGCCTGGGTGGGTGTTTGAAGCGGCAGGAGGTGAACACTTGAAAGGCGTAGCCGCCTGTGTGTGGAATGGAGATGAGGAGTCGCGGTGGGATCTATCACATCATCAGCGTCGTCATCCAAACATCATCGGTGTCATCATTGGTGTCACGATCATCATCGACATTAATCACCAATGTCGTCGTCGTCGTCATCATCGACACGATCGCCGTGAACATGGACACCATCATCCCCGGCATCATCGGCGCCTCCATCATTGTCATGATCGACGCTATCGTGATCATCGTGGTCGTAGTTCGTTGGTCCTCATCACCCTCAGCAGTGATCATCACGAGGTTCTTAACGTAGTCATCATGTCGACGATGATGTTGATAATGACGATGATGATGACTATGATGATGACGATGATCGTTGTATTTGTATTTCGGTTAGGCCACGTGGCAGTTTAACGTTATGAACCTTCCACCACCCGACAGGATTGTCGCGTTTACAAAATTATAAATATGGTTGGTCAATGCATTGATATATAAATCCCCTCCGCACTCGTGGGTGAAGACTTTTCACGGCTGAATTCCACATCGACCTACGATGGCGTTTCTCTATACAAAAAATAACTAACGCGCAAATTTGCATAAAACGAGCACGTGGCCTAATCCGACAACAATTATGGATCAAATATAACGATCATCATCGATATCAACATCATCATCATGATGACTACGTTGAGGTCACCGTGATCATCACTGCATTGGCTACGATCTTAATTGTTGTGGTGTGGCCAGGACCACCCTTTGTCTCCCCTGTGCACTACGTACTCGTGTTAACGCTGAGTCAACCTAGGGGAAGGCCCAGGGCCGGTTGTGTGATTCCACTCTGCCACTGATGTCAGCCGTGGCTGGTGATTGTGAAGTCCAGTGCGCTAACCACCGCGCCACGGCTCGGTTACACGCACAAAGACAAAGACGAAGACCCCCCGTATAGCCTTTACATACTGAAGGGGCAAGTGCTGTTAGCGAGCACATATGAAGGCCGGAACGGTACACGAGGGGGTGGGTGGACAGCCCCACGCCCGACCGCCTTTGTCTCCCCAGTGGCGATGTTTACTACACACCGCACCAAGTACTAATTTGAGGCTGAGTCGACCTAGGGGAGGCCCAGGACCGGTTCAGATAATCGTCACTGGGTGTTGACCGTGAGCGGCCACGGACACACACACACACCGACACATCGTATATCGCTATGTGCACATCCAGAGATGGACATACAGACCGCTGAGGACAAGTGCTGTTAGCGAGCGCCTATTAAGGCCGACGCGTGACGACACGAAGGGGTTGGTCAGCGCCCCACGGGACGAGCCCTCACCACGCCAGTTCCATTCCCGATCAACTGCCCACGTCAGTTGACGAATACTCGAACGGGAAAAAGGTGGCTTCCCTTCAAGTAGACTCCGCCTGAAATCAGTATCCCTGTAACAACATCATCAGCAGCGCGGAGACAAAGGCGACTGGGAACACGTCGATTGTTGCGCCGTTGCATGCCTGAACACGTGCTCGTCATCACAGCATTTGTGCCTCAACAGTCTGTTAAAGGCTACAGGCGTTGTGGTGGTGGTGGAGGAGGGGGGTAAGGGAGGGGGGGTCTTTTGTCTTTGTTTTGTACACGTGCCCACGGGTTTGCGGAATGCCGGCGATTCGTGCACAGGCGCGCACCTTTCATCGTGAGAAACCAAACGGGGGTGGGGGGGGGGACACGACAATGGACAATGGCCGCCTTGTGTTGCGCGCGGCACGGCCACACCTGTGCTGCGTCTGCGTAATGGGAGGAAAGCGAAGGTGGCATTGCTTGTGTTTAGGGGCCCACACACTCTCGGCCGCTGCCATATGGATGGGACGTGTGCTCGATTTGTACGGGGGGCGCGTGCGTGCGAGAGAGAGAGAGTGCGCGCGCGGGTGTTGTCGTACGTCAATCATCTCGGTCAGTCGACCCCGGCAACACCTGGGTCTGTGCCCGTGACCTCCGCTGCTGGGCAGCGGTAGTTGCAGCCGGGGGTCAGCGCGCTGCGCCAACGAACCCGGCGACACCGAGTTCTATGGCCCGCTCGCGGACAACGTGTCAACTAGGTAGACTCAGCCGCAAACGAGTAAACAAACGCTGCGTCGTGTTACAATTCGCTACTCGGGAGGCAAAGGCGGCCCGGGAACGGTACTGGCCACCCAACGCCTCGTGTGCGTTGTCGGCCTTCACAAGTATTCGCCAGCTGCACTTGCCTCAATAGTCTATGAAGGCTATCCGGTGTGGAGCGGTGTGGGGGGTTCTTTATATTTTGTGTTTGTGTGAGTGCACGTGTTTGTGGATGTGTTTATGTAAGCGTGTCTGTGTGTAAATGTGTGTGCGCGTAAATTACCTAGAACGTGTGATTCCGAATTGTGGGGAAGGCCAGAACACAAATGCACACACGGGAGAGGCGAGAGACAGAGCGAGTGATCACAACGGAGACACAGTAGAGATAGAGAGAACGTAGGGAGACACAGAACGAGAGACAGACACACACAGGGTGAGAGACACACAGGGAGAGTGATAGAGACACGCACAGGCAGAGTTAGAGAGATACAAACACGGGGAGAGACAGACACACAGAGCAAGTTTGATGCAACTGGATAGAGCGAGACTTGGACAGACGCATGCAGAGCAAGCTTTATACAGAGGGATAGCTTCGGAGCAAGGGGAGACACAGACATGCTGAGCGAGAGATACTGGGAGAGAGACACAGTGTGAGACACACGGGGAGAGACGCTGGGGGAGACACACACACAGACACACTGTGTGTGAGTGAGAGAGACACGGGGGACACACACATACACATAGTGTGTGTGTGACACACACACAAAGACACACAGTGGTCTGTCTCCCCCAGTGTCTCTCCCCGTGTGTCTCACAGTGTGTGTGTGTGAGAGAGAGACACACAGGGGGAGACACACACACAGAGACACAGTGTGTGAGACACACACACGCAGAGACACACAGTGTGTGTGAGACAGACACACACACACAGACACAGTGTGTGAGACACACGCACAGAGATACACTGTGTGTGTGAGACAGACACACACACAGAGACACAGTGTGTGAGACACACACAGAGAGACACATTGTGTGAGACACACACACAGAGACACACAGTGTGTGTGTGAGAGAGAGAGACACGGGGAGAGACACACACACAGAGACACACAGTGTGTGTGAGACAGACACACACACAGAGACACTGTGTGTGAGACACACACACAGAGACACTGTGTGTGAGACAGACACACACACAGAGACACAGTGTGTGAGACACACACAGAGACACAGTGTGTGTGTGTGTATGAGACACACACACACACTGTGTGTGAGACACACACACAGACACACACACTGTGAGTGAGACACACACACACAGTGTGTGTCTGTGTGTGTCTCACAGTGTGTGTGTGTGAGAGAGAGACACGGGGAGAGCTTAAGCCCGCGCGGCGCTGGGTGGGCGCGATGACCCGGGAGTGACAGCTCTGCTCGTCACAAGATGGATTACCCAGAGAGAGTGGCTGACATGCTGAGGGCGAGGGGGTTTGCTGAGTCCCTGGGGTGGGAGGGGGCGGGTGACGGGGGTATATGGGGCAGGGGGGGGGTAGAGAAGGGAGAGGACCGGTGGGGGGGGGAGAGACAGGTTGCGGAACGTGTGGATGGATGGAGCGTGGATAGAACGCAGTGGATAGGAGATTGGGGGGGGGTTGCTGCTGCTGCTGCTGTTGTTGTTGGTGGTGGTGGCTGTGGTTGGTGCTGGTGGGGGTTGGGGTTGGGGAGGTGAGCGGGGTTGGGTGCGGGTTGGGAGGCAGTGCACGGGGAGGGTAGAGAGAGAGGGGGGGGGGCAGGGTGATGCGGTGCGGGGTGGGGGGGGTCGGACCGTGAGTCTCACGAGATGAACTATTATCCGAATCTCTACGTGGCCGACAGAGACGGACGGAGGGGGGTGCGGGAAGCCGCGTGCGTGCGTGTGTGTTGTGTTCGAGTGCGTGCGTGTGTCTGTGCGTGAGTGCGCGTGCGTGAGTGTGGGGAGCGGTGGTGTCGCGGTTGGCGCGCTGCGCTATGAACCCGGCGACACGAGTTCGATTCCCGCTCACGCCAACACCAGTGACGATTATCTGATCCGGTCCCGGGCCTCCCCTAGGTCGACTCAGCCTCAAATGAGTACCTGGTGAGGTGTGTAAACATTGCCACTAGGGAGACAAAGGCGGTCGGGCGTGGTGCTGGCCACCCACCCCATCGTGTACCGTTCCGGCCTTCATAGGTGCTCGCTAACAGCACTTGCCCCTACAGTCTGTTCAGGCTATATGGGGGATCTTTGGAGCGGTAGTGGAGTGGTTAGCGCGCTGCGCTACGAAATCCGGCGGCCCGAGTTTGAGTCTCCCGCTCAGGGGCAACAGTAGTGGCGATTATCTGAACCGAGTATCTGTTTCGGTGTGCCAAGCATCGCCACCAGGGAGACAAAGGCGGCCGGGTATGGTGCTGACCGACTCACCCCACCCCCCCCCCCCTCGTGTGCCACGCTGGCCGTCATAGTTGTTCGCCAAAAGCACTTGCCCCAATCGACTGTTGAGGCTATGCTGGGCATCTTTAGCTTTGCGTGTCTGTCTGTCGCTCCACGCGCTGATAGCACAGTCATCGTCGTCAGCATCATCAGCCACGGTCACAATCCACTGCTGTCGCCGCCGCCACGATCTGTCACGATCCTGCGATGTGATCATCCGCCGAGCACCTGCACGCGAGTTGATTTCATAATTCACTTCGGGCTCTCTTGGGCGCCCTCCCTTCCTTGGCTGCCACTCCGTTATTAGTCTCGACCCTTCGGTCACCGTCCCTACTAGCCATGACGTGTCCTGCCCAAGTCTCCCCACCCCTTCTTACGCGTTTGAATCGTCCGTGATAAAATGCACTTTTCGCGTGTCAATTGAAGCACGTTCATTTGTCAACTCTAAACATCCACAACTACGGAGGCAAGTCGATCCCTGCATCTTTCTCGCTGGTCCGAAGAAGGGTCACGGCCCCGGGACCGTCGGTCCTATTAGGGAGCGTGGTATTATACGACGTAGCGACAATGGCGAGCGCGGTGACGTTGTTTAATTAGAAATGTGTGCCCGTGTCGCCACTGTCACGGCAGTCGATTCATTATTTGTTTTTATTCATCAGAGAGAGTGCCGGACCACGACATCGCGTTCTAGACGCTGGCGGCCACTCTAGTGCCTTCCACACAGCCCACGCTTGTGGTTGCTGGAGAAATGATGCCGCTTCATTTCCGTTGCATATCTCACACCGATTTTTTTCCCGGAGTTCAGCCCCTGGACGGCTTCGGCTGGAATTACACCCCGCATGTATATTTCCTTGGGTCGGCGGTGTAAATTCACCATCGATTCCCTCCAGTTATTTGCAATTATTGAGTCGGTGGCGTGGGGCCCCTCTCCGGAGACTTTATTAAACAGACGAGAGGGGAGGGGGGGTGGTGGTGGTGGGAGAGTGCATGGTCCAGTCAAGCAAGCAAGGGGAGAGAGTGGAGAGAGATAGAGATGGCTGGGACGTGTGACTGCTGTTAGCTCGCATACATTATGATGATGATAATGATGATGATAATTTCAACCTTTTTGTTAATCCACTACGAGATGAAGGTCTACCTACGCCGTGTCGGTCACGGTGGGGGGGAGGGGGGTGGCGTCTTTTGACCATACTTCACCATTGCTGGCAACTATCATCGTAAAGGAAACCGACTTGGCCAGGTGTTGCTGCAGTGAATGGACGCAGGGAACCGTGGTGATGGTGGTGGAATGGCGTTCACCTTCATAAACACCACCGCTCGCTCGCGCTCTGAAAGGGAACTCGCTCGGCAAGTCGCTTCGTTTAATTGACCTCTGTCAGAGTGCACGGGTCTCTTTTTGCGCAAGTCACCTCGTTTTATGGATGTGCTGTATAACGTAGCTTGAATCAACACGTCTCGTCGAGGAAAAATGCGCTTTGTTTTCCCATCGCTCGACTCCGGATTCTGGAGAGTCGGTTTGTTCAGTGGATCTTGATGAAAGTAAAGAGATCTGTTTACATAAAAGTCAACGGCACTCGCTTTATTATTAAAATATTTTGTATGCGTTACGAAGGCCGTGGGAGAAGGGCCAAATGCCCGGAACGTCGTCTATATATTATTATAACATATTTGTTAAGGCCACGGTGTTATTGACGAACGTGTCGAGTGAGGAGAGTGTTGTTGTTTTTTTTAATTTAAATGTTATGTTCCATCTCTTTGAATTCCGCACTCACGCAGCCACCACGCAGGCGTCGCCAGGAGCGCTCTCCCTGAACGAACGCTCCTTTTGGGGTTTTTTTTCGCTCTCATTTACGATTCGGAGAGAAAGAGACGAAAAAGGCCGCCTCTGAGTGACCCCTCCGCATTAAAACTCGCGTGCCCTGCTCGCACACCAACACTCCCCGCTGATTTGTAATACGTCGCAAGCGAATGTATTCGAAAAAAATACGCTTCGTGTGTGTGTATGTAGAGTGTAGCAATTACCGCGCTGCGCTCGAACCCGGCGGACCGAGTTCGATTCCCGCACACGGCCAACACCAGTGATGATTATCTGAACCTGTTCTGGGCATCCTCTAGGTCGACTCAGCCTCAAATGAATACCTGGTGCGTTGTGTAAACATCGCCACTCGGGAGACAGGCAGCCGGGCGTGGTGCTGGCCACCCAGCCCCCCACGTGTCGTTCCGGCCTTCATAGGTGCTCGCTAACAGCACTTGCACCAACAATATGTTCAGGCTATCGGGGGAATCTTTGTCTTTGTCATAGAGAGAGAGAGCGACCATTATTAACGTCATATCTATTTGACCTTTTTTGTCAGCATCACAATAATGAAACAAATATAAGAATAGGCAATAAACTGATGTCAAGATGCTCAAACACCACGTAGATACCTGTATCAAGGCACCAAGTACACGCACGTTTGCCAAAACTTGCGTGTCTTGCCAGAAATATGCGTGGTCAATGCACACTTGATGACTTGATTTTGGCATCTATTTGGCGTTTGAACATCTTAACTCTTGTTTTAAAGGCCTATCCTTTAGTTCCCCTCCCCCCATCATTATTACTGATACGAGCACGTAGACACAGATTGCTTGGGGAGCGTGAGGATTGATGGCGTCAATGGATTAAAACTTGGGACGGGGGGAGGGGGCTTATCAAGTTTTAGAAACAGGGAAAACGGTTCAAGGTGCACCCCTGCGGTCACTCACGCGAATTCGTCTCACGGGTGCCGTGCACGATCTCTGGATTGTTTACTATTTCGGATCGCTTACTGGACTTCCATTGTACATAGCCGTGGTGTGTTTATCAGAATGTGTAAGTCATGTTTATCCAAAACGTCTGTGCTTTTGTTCTACGCGGGTCCTGTGCCCCCCCCGCGCCCACCTTTCCCGTGTAACCTACCTTCCACTTTGGCTGGGTTGCCACTGACAAAGACCTTCTGAGCTCAATGGGCCCTCTGCCCGGAATAAATTGACTCGCTCGCTCGTTGCGTGGCTGGCGCAAGGGTCCTCCACGAGAGGGAGCTCTCGAAGGCCCCAGACGATCGTCACTCTGCGACTGTGCGCGCACATCAGCTACATACACAGAGACAAGCGTAGCACGTTGGCTGCGCACGCTGCGAAAGAATTTCGACATACATTCACACACAAAAAGGCAAATATCCCCCATATAGCTTCATCAGACTTTTACGGCAAGTGCTGTTCGCGAAATCCTCTGAAGGCCCTGCACCGCACACGAGGCACCAGGTACTCAATTGAGGCTGAGTCGATCTTGGATAAAGATCATCGTTGTTGGCCGCGAGCGGGAATCCAACTCGCATCGCCGGGTTCGTAGCGCAGCACACTGACCACTACACCACCGCTCCCACAAGCAGCCAAACAGCCACAGAGGCAGAGATCCCCCGTATAGCCTGTAACAGAATTATATGCGTGCATGCTGTTAGCGAGCACCTATGAAGGCCGGCACGGCGCACGAGGGGGTGGGTGGCCAACACCACCCCGGCCGCCTTTGTCTCCCCAGTGGCGATGTTTACAAATCGAACTAGGTACTGATTTTGAGGCTGAGTCGACCTAGGGGAGGCCCAGGACCGGTTCAGATATTCGTCACTGGTGTTGGCCGTGAGCAGGAATCGAACCCGGGTCGCCAGGTTCGTTGCGCAGCGCGCTAACCGCTACACTACCGCTCCCACGAACAGCCAAAGAGCCACACACACACACACAGCCACACACACACTCACATAGCCACACACACATTCACATAGCCACACACACACTTACACAGCAACACACACAAACTCACATAGCCACACACACATTCACATAGCCACACACACATTCACATAGCCACACACACAAACTCACATAGCCACACACACTCACACAGCCACACACACAAACTCACATAGCCACACACACTCACACAGCCACACACACAAACTCACATAGCCACACACGCGCACACCAGGGAGGGTTCGCGCGGATTACGCAGGCAGCAGTGTCGGTGACGACTCGTGTCTCCGCGCGGCTCCACGTGCACAGAGATCACGGCACGACGCGCTCACCAATACTAATGACAGTGTGCGCAGTGTTACCACAATGTGCGCGTGCCAGTGCCTGCGTGTGTGTCGTGGGGTCTGTGCAGCGGGGGAGCGGTAGTGTAGCGGTTAGCGCGCTGCGCTACGAACCTGGCGACCCGGGTTCGATTCCCGCTCACGGTCAACACCGGTGACGATTAACTGAACCGGTCCTGGGCCTCTTCCCTAGGTCGACTCAGCATCAAACGAGTACAGTCCCTGGTTGCGGTGTGTCAAACATCGATACTTGAGGGAGACAAAGGCCGTCTGGCGTGGTGCTGCTGGCCACCCGCCCCCTCGTGTGCCGTGGGGTCGAGTGGGGCAGAGGTGGGGGGGGGGCGAGGGGTAGTCACCCCAATAAACATTTAGTCCGCATTGAGTCACCAGTCTGTGTTCAGCGTATCATGTGCGTGGGTTTTGTAACAGGTATTATGCAAACACGATGATTGCTACAGTGTCACACAGCTTGTCACGTTATTTTCATGTTTGACGCTGGTTATGCCCCCACACCGGCTGAGGTTTTTTTTCCCCGTCTATTTTCATCATTTTACGGAAAGGGGATTTGGCAAGCCTGCGGGGCCCACACGACTCCGAGTGTGCCCCGATCTTGTCGGATCTTGGCAGCTAAGCAGGCTGAGCCCGGTCGGCACATGGGATGGGTGACCGCCACCAGGGCTTGCTGCCAGGCGTTGTGGTCGCGGTGGGGCCACGAGGTGATCATACTGAGTGGTGTCTCCATCCCTCTCCAGCGTGCTGTTGGGTTGTCTCCGGGTTCTTCGCTTTGCTCCTTCCACACGCAGACAAACTCTGAGCCACGATATTGGCCACACATCCCTAACGTAGCCAGGACCCTCTTGAAGAAGAGGCCCAAGGACTCGGTGAGGATTTATTGGCGGAAGCGGCAAATAATCTGATTCGTGCGCGAGTAACACAAGCCACCCAGCACATTCGTTGGGAGCACTGCCTTATACCAGAAAACGCGGATCGTAGGTTGACGTTTCAGCCAATGGCCCTTCTCCAGAGCAAACATAGAGAGAGGTGCAAAGCAGAGGGATTGACTGACTTACAATTGGAAGTCACGCTTTGCACTTTTCAGGGTCATATGCGTACATGCTGATGTTTACAAACCACGCCGGGGAGAGGCATGGAGAGGCCTTAATCGAGCAGTGGATAGACCATGGCTGACGATGACCACCGCGTGCTGCTGCGTAGCTTTCCGGTGGCGTTTCGTCGGGCGGTGCCGCGCGTTGCTCGGGACGATGTCCGACGTTCCGTTCCACGGGAAGAATTGAATGAAAAATACATTGGAGAGAGAGCGATGATAATGATGATGATTTAGACGGTTGCTATTTGCTATTGAAGTTACTTACGACCATTTACGCATGAAGGCCCCACTGAGTCCCAAGAATATCTTTTTTTCAGGAGGGTCTTGCTAAGAGTTTTACAAGATGGGGGTGGGGGGGGTTGAGAATGTGTAATCACATTTGAGTAATTAGCAGTGTCATTTTTCAGCAATTGGGATATTGCTTGGCCAACACCAGCGACATTGCGTGTCTAGTTTAGCCATGGGAGAGAGCTGGAGATCCCGGAGGGAGCCCACGCACGACGGGGGAGTACATACAAACCCCACGCGGGACAGGCGCCCGAGTCGGGAATGAAACCCAGGACGCTTCTTGCTGCGAGGCGCGAACAATTACCACTGTGTCACCCTGTTGTCCCGCGACGATGCCTGACTCCCTGCGCCTCTTCCCTTCCTCCCTGCCGTGCCTGTGTGTGCAGGGAGCGCCTACCTGGGGGGTTCATCCCCCTACCTGAGCTCGTACCTGGCCAGCGGACCCCCTTGCCCGGCATCGGCGGAGCCCCCCTCGTACCGCCAGGGACCGAACCCACATGGCGCCCCAGGCATCCCTGGCCTCGCCGATTACTGGGCGGCACAGTCAGAAGGTGAGCGGAGGTTCGCTGGTACCACGCCGTCTTTTCCACTGGCACATCCGAGCCATGCCAGGGCCGTTTGGCCGAACCAGGTGTTTTTTTTGTTTTGTTCCTTCATGCAATGAACGAGTCGATTCGCGTCCAGAGTTGCTCGTTGTGGCGCCTCGTCCCCGCGGCACCCCCCCCCCCCCACGCAACCCCCCATCCACCCCCCCCCCTCAATCCGGAGAGATGGAATTGAACCGACGTCCCTCCGCATCGCCAAGTCCGTTGCGCCCCGCTCCATTACGCGGCGCGGCAGCTTCCCGGATAATTTATACGTCCCATTAACGGGGCGATGTCGACGCCGTGCTCGCCGGCACGCAGGTCTCGGCGGTGAGGGATGCGCCGCCGGGCCCCGCGCGTGGTGATTACCGATCACGCGGACCCGGCTGGTGCGCACGGAAATCCAAATCCCCCCCCCCCCCCCCGTCTAAGTGCGCGCAGCGTTTTAGCGAAATTGCATTTAGGTTTTTTTTTTATTAATTGTGACGATAAAGCGACGCTGCCGAGGATAATCTGTCGACGCACCTTTACCGCACAGACGCCTAGGTGCTTACGGTTCGGGCCGAATAGCCGGTAATCCATAGGAGCCCGCGGCAATTACTCACAGATGTGCCACCCCCCCGCCCCTCAGTCGAAGCCAGGCCGTCACCGGCTGGTGCTGTTGGCGGGTGGCACCTGTGAAGGTGAACGTGGCACGGCGCACGGGCGCAGGGGTTGGTCGGCCACTGCCCCCGTGCTCTCCCCGGTGCCGATGTTTACACATGCGGCACGGGGTACGCATTTGAGGCTGAGTTGACCCAGGGGAGGCCCAGCACCGGTTCAGATATTCGTCGCTGATGGTGTTCACGAGTGGGAATTAAACTCAGGGTCGCCGGGTTAGTAGCGCAGCGCGATAGCCGCTGTGCCGCCGCTACCCACAGTAAACAAATACACAGACGAAGATCACCTGTATAGCCTTCACAGACTGTTGGGACAAGTGCTGTTCGCGAGCACCTATGAAGGCCGGCACGGCAGACAAGGGGATGCAGAGCTAACTTCACCATGTCCGATCGCCGGCCGCCTTTGTCTCCTTAGTGGCTATGTTTACACATCGCACCAGGGACTCATTTGAGGTTGAGTGGAACTAGGGGAGGCCCATGACCAGTTCAGATAATCGTCACTGGTGTTGGACGTGAGCGGGAATCGAACACGGGGTCGCCGGTATTGTCATGCAGCGCGCTAACCGATGCACTGCTGTTCCCCCCTACTGTAAACACACACACGCACACAAGCGCGAACGCGCGCGGCAATATGTGTTGATACATTTTCTTCACGCGCCCACTTCATCACCTTCGTCGTAACTGGAAGTTCCTTCGCGGCACCAATTTTTCCCCCCTCCCTTTATTTTTATTTTTGCGCGCGCGCGTGTCCTGGGTGCGTTTTAATGATTATTTTGTAATATCGCTCGTTCTCCATCACAGCAGCCGCTCTCCATCACGCGGCCCCGGCTTTTCATCACTCCTGGCGGCGTCTAGATCGCGCGGCGCGTTTCTCATAATGGCATCCAGTTCTTCATCACGACGCCGGCGTGTTTTTTGTAAATGGGCGTCGTAACGGGCGTCACGTGGATTTTGCAAGGGACACGACGTCGCTGTGCGGCGAGGGTTGTTGTGCTTAACAGCCGCCCACACGGCTCCGTCATATGTTCACCTGGCGGATATTATTATTATTATCGTAATAACACCCGAAGGTGTGACCATGCTACCGCTGCGCTGGTCGACGTTGGTCGAGCGAGATTGGTATTGGTTTTGGATCCGAAGGAATGGCGAGACAAAGGGTGATTGCGCGTGGTGCTGATGGCCACACCGCCGCATTGTGCGCCGTGTCGGCATTAATAGGTGCTCGCTAACACCGCTCGCCCCAACAGTCTGTTCGAAGCTATACAGGGATGTTCATGTCTGCTCTTGTGCATGCGGGGCACGTGTGTGTCTCCGTGTGTATGTTAGTACGATTGAGCGCGTACGTATCTGTACGTACGGTGTCTGGTCTCTCGCGAGCAGCCCTTGCCCCAATAGTGTGTCAAAGGCTACACGGGGGATCTTTGCCTTTTTGTCTTTCCCTTTGCAGGACTGTCTCGTCTGTCCGCCGGAGTCTACTCCCCGTACCTCCCGCTCGTGTCGCTGGATCAGTCGCCCTCCGTGAACCCCTTCCTCGCCGCGTACGGACAGTCCCGAGTGCACGACTTGCCCAAAGGTAACCGCCCTGACTGCTCGCCAAAGCCCTGGCACCTAGACGTACACAATCCGTGCCATCACCAGGGGTGAAAAAAAGTTCACCCTCTCGCCTTCTTCTCTCAGCCGCGTCCTGTCGCCAATCTGGATCAGCCTCCGAAGTCTCTCTGAGCAGCGCGGCACTCTGTGTGAGAGCAACGGTCCCACGGACACACGGATATCACAGAGAGACTTCTGGGAACCCTTTAAGTGCCCTCTGGTCCACACAGTGGTGGTCAGCACTCTCCCACTCGATTCTTCCAAACAGAGCAATGCTTGCTCTCATCACCGCTGGGTGGACGGAGGTGGTGGTGGTAGTGCTGGTGGTAGGAGGGGTGGGGTAGGGGGGAATTTAGAAAATTGCACCATAGTTCCAACAGCTGCACCATCACCATCACTAACACCACCACCAACTACCACCGCCACCACCATCATGTCCACCACCACCATCATGTCGACCACCACCACTACCGCCACTACCACCGAGCGACGGTGGTGGCCGTGGCCCTCTCGAGCGTAGTGGCCACTCGAGCTCGCGCCTGCCCCGTCGAGTTGCCTCTTGCTTTGTCACTCGGACTTCAAAGGTGCTGGGAGAATGCGGTCGTTTGATGTTTTTTTTTCTACCGTTGAGGTGCATATTTGGGCGCTGTGATCACGCGGGGCAGCCGGAGCTGATGTGTACGGTTTCTTGTCAGGAAGGCCAAAGACTATTGCCGTGCGACGATTGGCGGAAGGAGGGACGATCACAAAATCAAAAAAAGGAAACCTTTTATTTTTGTGGGACGGGGACCGCGCAAATTTATTTCCGTTTTCTTCAAAAACGCAAGCCGTTGACTTTTGCGGGTCGCGAAGGCTCGCCGTCGTCAGTGCTCGCCGTCTCAAATGTAAGGATACGAACTATTGTAATATTGTATTTTCGTCCGCCTTGTGTAAAGTTGCGACAGATCCGCTGGCACTGTATTTGCTCGAGAGCATCGAGACGAGTGCCTACCCCGCTCCCCAGAGCCCATGCACCCAAAACCTTCACACCCACGTGGACTATTGCGGATGAAATTCTGCCAAATAAAGTTCAAACTCGGCTTCATTTTATTCACAATTTGCTGCTCTCCCACCCCTCCCCCGTTCCCCCCTTCCGCTGATCGAAACGAATCGGGGTAGGTAGCGGTACGATGTAACAATTGTTATTAAAATTCACATTATCCCCACCTTCTCCTCCCCCACGGCATCTCAGACGGCTACTACATGAGCAGCCTCTCGGCCCACGCGAGCCACGCGAGCATCGTCCCCCGCGGCGCTCCGGCCCAGCCGCCCTCGGGCCCCACGCTCATCTCGTCCCGCGACACCAAGGAGGCGGCCGCCGCCGCCGCGTGGCCGCAGAAGGGCTCCGAGCGGCCGGGCCTGAGCCGCGCCGGCAAGACGGACGGCGCCGCCGCCGCCGCCGCGTCGGCGCACCGGCGCGAGCGGGAGCGGGAGCGCTCCGAGAAGCGGGAGGAAGCCCGGGCGCGCTCCAAGTGCGTCATCGACCTGACCAGCGAGTCCGGGGAGGAGGGCGAACTCAGGAATTGCAGGGGAGCGGCGGCCGCGGCGGCGGCGGCGGCGGCGCTGCCCGGGCACCAGCAGCAGAACGCGAAGTCTCACCACCCCGGCTCCGCTGGAAGGGAGACGTCGGGAAGCGCCGGGAAGAGCGGTGCCGCCCTTCCGCCGCCGTCCTCCTCCTCGTCCTCGTCGTTCGTTAACGGCACGGACCGGAAATGCGGCGACACGGACACTCACGCGCAGGATAAAGGAGGCGGCCCTTACGTCACGTCGTCGTCGTCACTGCCGTCGTCGTCGTCGGCGTTGAGGACTCGAGCCGAGGGGCCGTCGCCCGCGAGGCTTCAGGTCACGTCCGGCAGCTTCTCAATCCACTCCTCCACGAGCTCCGCGCAGACGGTGGCGACCGGGGGAATCGGTGGCGGCGGCGGGAGCGGCGGTGGCGGCGGCAGCGGCGGGTCGGCGCGGCACCGCGTCATCGCGCCCATGTTCGTGCCGTCGGTGGGGCACCCGAGCCCCACCCACGCCGCCGCGTACGGCGCCGCCGCCGCCGCCGCCACTCACCGCGATCGCGAGAGGAGGAGGGAGGCCGACGCCATCGCCGAGGGGCACGGCGCCGACCCGGCAGATGCCGCGTGCGAGCAAAAGCACGACGGGGCTGGCGGCGGCGGCGGTTCGGTGATCAAATTCGACTCCGGCGGGAGCTGCCGGAGCAGGGGCGACCACGGCGCGGGTGGCGCTGCGGACGGCTCTGGCGTTTGGCCCTCGGGCGGGGGCGGGCGCGAGCACAGGGACGGGCGCTTTGAGCGCTCGCTCAAAGCGCTGGCGAGGGCACCGGCAGACACGCGGTCCGACCGGCAGTCGGACGGCGCCGGCGTCGGGGACAGGCAGGACCCCCCCCAGCCTTGCCGGCGCTTCGAGCCCCCGCAAGCCAGGACGTCGGCGAGCGCCGATCAGCAGTGCCGCGGCGGCGGCGGCGCCATGGACCCGGACGGCAGCCTGGCGGCGGGGAGCGGCTACGGGCGCTACGGGGCGTGCGCGAGCGGTGGAGTGACGTCGGCGCCGCCGCCGCCGCCGCTGCTCTCGTCGTCGTCCGGCCAGGGCAAAGCGAGCGGCGACTCCGCCGTGGAGTGGCCGGGCCCGGCGCTCATCAGCCGGCGCTCGGTGCTGGTGCCGGGCGGCGGCGGACCCGGAGGGTCCGGGGCGGCACGCGAGGGCAGCGAGCCACCGCCGGCGCCCGTCAGCCCCGAGGCGTCGGCCATGCGGGGGCTGCTGCGCTACACCGGCTCGTTCTCGCGCGAGGCCGAGGCCCGGGTGCTGGCCGGGCGACGCAGCCCCTTTGGGGGGCTCGCCAACGTCCGCGGGGCCGCTGGCGGGCACCCCCACGGGCACCCCCACGGGCACCCCCACGGGCACCCGCACGGCGCGCCACCACCGCCCACATCGTCCTCGGCCCCTTCGTCGTCGGCGGCGGCGGCGGCGACGGCAGCGGCGGCTCTGAGCGAGGCCAACCAGTCTCGGCGGGGGGCAGACAGGTGTGCAAACCCGTGCCACTCACCCTGCCAGTGGTTTTATCGCTCCGTGCCCTCGGACGGGGCTCCCTCTACCTCTCCTATCTCCCACCCCAAGCGCACTTGCTTTCATTCGCAGCCAACACGATGATCTGAGCGCACACATATTCTCCCGTTGCCAATCCACGGGTTCTTCTCTCTGTCTGTCAAGGTAATCATTCCAAGCGTTGTGCCTCTTGGTTGCTTCTTTGCACAACTTTCTACATTTCGTTCCAAGTTGTTTCTCGTGGCGGTTGTCGGCGTCTGTGCAAACCGATCCGTACGTGACGGTAGGTGCTAAGCGCCTCCTCAAGGCTCATTGGTGTTGGCGCTTCTCGTTGCTAACTTTCATTCTTCCGATCGCACTCCGACCGGCTTCCGTATGCCCACCCTCTCTGTTTCATCACTTTGATGCAGCTCAGCCTTCAGTAGCTGCTCTATGCACCCCTTACACTGTTGTGTGTACGTACTTATTGTTGAACTTCTTTCGCACCGCACGTAGCCAACGATGCTAATCGGAAGTGTCCCTTCAGAAGATGGTCCCGAGTTGGTTCGCAAACTTTATCCTGAGCCCAACCTGATCCCCTACAATATGCACATTGTCCAGTCATCTCCTGCAGCTCATTTCCATTGCTTGCTCTGTGACCGAGTTGTCATCACGTCGAGCGTGAGAATGAGATTATTTTTCACCGTTTACTTTCACGCCTTAATGTCTGCAATTTACGGGAATATTACTTAATTCTTTAATTAAGAAAAAAAATCACAAACGACTTCCCGATCCAACGAGCACCGAGGTGTCGGCGTTAAACTCCCGATTTACAGCCCCGATTAAGTGGTGGAAATTCCACAATCCTATGGCGGGGTGGGGAGGACAAGAACCTCTCATTTGATCGACCCCCGGTGGGAGAGATGAAGAGCATGAGTCAAGCCCGATACCGCCCCTCCCTACAAACCAGGATGTGACCTCGCGACCTTCCGGTTGCGAGCCACTCGCTCCACCGCGAAGCCGCCCGGCCGTGACTGCTGCTCTTCCGCTCGCAGGACCGGTGGGGGGATGGGGGGACTTAGGGTTTCATTCTACTCCATTATATTCTTAAATGCCAAGAATATATATATATTTTTTCTCTTGAGCGAAGCTGACGATGAAGTGATGAACACGGCGGTGACACTTTGGCGTGGTGTCGGATTGCGCGCGTTATATATATAATACACTCGCACACGCACTGAATGTTTTCTCATGAATAGCAAAACCATTCCGCATACATCTGTTTTGGTGAGGGTAAAGCGCCGGGCATGAGGTTAGGGATCATGTTAGATTTAGCTGCCGGGTGAAGTGAGGATTCATCCATTGTTCCACTGCCGATTCTATTTGTGTGTTTGCAGAAGATGTGCGTTCTTGTCTACTGGGGCAGCTGTTTCATATTAGTAATGCTAATGATGGAAGGACCTCCACTCGAGGGAGCACTAGAGACCCTCCCAGCGTGGTGGTGTATTCTGTCTACTCTTCCACCTCTTCCAGTCCACCCCACACTTTCCCTTCCCTTTTCACGTATCCATGAAAGCTTCACCGAGCCTCAGGACTCGTTTTCAAGAGGGTCCTGCTCCATTGAGATGTTTGGCCATGCATGCCATTGCAGTGAGGGTTTGTCTTCGTGTTGGAGGAGGAAACCGAAGAACGCCCGGCACTGCACTGCCGTACATGAGGGGTTTGATACCATTCAGCACTGGCACCCCCTAACCGCAGCTCACAGCCCCGAAAACCTACAACACCTGGCAAGCCCTGGTGATGGTGGTCACCCAATCCAAGTACTCGCCCAGATTTCACGGGCTCGGCGTGCTCACCACGAGTGTGTGGCTCAGCCGAGTGCGATCGTCGTCTTAACGCAACGGTGGCGGCATTCTCGAGTTTTCTTCATTTCACCTTATCCGATGCACGGCGCACTCCGGCAATGAATGCACCACCCGGCGTTGGCAGTGTCGCACTCGGCCAGCGTCCTACCCCGTTTGTTGTTGTTGTTAAATGTGTTTATTAGAATGTGCACTGCTTGAGCGTGCTGGCACAAGACAGAGGAAAGCGGGAACAAACGACAAGGTGTGCAGTGGACACCCACGGGCTCTCTGCCCATGGATCTTGACGATGATGATTTTGAAAAAAACGAATTCTTGACCAACCACGATGGGCGTCTCCCGCAGGTCGGAGCAGCCCCGCGGCCGCAGCAAGGAGGGCTCTGGCCGCGGCACCAGCGAGAGCGAGGTCCGCTGCCCACCCGTAGGCATCGCCGTCGCGCTGGCTCGCCAGCGGGTCGGTGGTGGAGGGGGCCCTGCGACCCCCGGCGACCTCCGTGACCTCCGAGACCTCCGGGAGCAGAGGCCCCACTCGGCTACGTCAGGACTGCCCGGTACACCCCCCCCCCCACCGCTCCCGCTTTCGTTGACCAGCGAAGTACGGTCGGACAACCCCCTGCCGTGATCGGCGGGGCGGGGAAGCCCTGCGCCTGGCATCGGAGTGACAAAGGGGTGGAGCGGTGGCGCAGCGGTTAGCGCACCGTCTTATATGAACGCGTCCATTTCAATTTAATTTCCCAGCCCACGGCCACGTCAGTGCGTGGGTGATATCTGAACCGGTCCGGGGCCTCCCCAAGGTCGACTCGGCCATAAACGGGGAGAAAGAGGGGGTCGTGCGTGGAGGCGGCCACGTCGCATTGTCGTTGTGTCCGCGCCGGCGTCAACACGTGCTTGCGCGTGGCGCTTGCCCCAGCGGTCTCTCAAGGCTGCACGAGTGATCTCCCCTATTGACTTCGTGCCTCCGTCCTCGCCGTCTCCAGGAGCTGCCCGGGGGGGTCTGGACGGCTACGACGCCGAGCGGACGGACGAGGAGCGGCCGTCCCGCGCCTCCGACGAGCGGCTGGGCTCGCGGTACGAGCGGGAGCGGCACAAAGCGGCGAGCCTCAGGTGCGTAGCCACTTGGCGAGGGGCGGGTGGGGGGGGGATGCGTGGGGAACCAAACTGTCGATCGATACGATGCGGATCCTAGTTCGAGTTATAAAGTAGTACCTGACGCATTTCGGCGTCGTTGGGGTTAAGTCTTATGTCAAGGTTAAGTCTAATGTCAAGGTTAAGTCTAATGTTACGTGACGGCTGTATTACACGACGCCACGGGCGTCGGAGTTCATCAGCAGACGATGCCACACCTGGGGAGCTTAAAGTTGCCCGTGCGGTGTGTGTCTGTGTGTGTCTGTGTGTGTGTCTGTGTGTGTGTCTGTGTGATGGGTACCCACCTTTTTGCCCCACCGGCCCGGCTGGGCCACAACTTCCAGTCGTGAAGCATGCGGCGAGTGGCTCGTCAATGTTAATTTGGCTAAGTGAGGCGTTACGAGAGGCACTTTGGGAGGCGCGTCGCTCTGCGAAAGAGCAACAGACGGGAGTGGTAACTAAAGTGCTTAGCCAGATACGCGTAAATACCTGTACGCGTGTGTATGTGCATACATATGTGTGCGTATCTGCGTGTGTGCGTGTATATTCACACACACAAGCGCCGTTGTGACTTCACCACCACTCAGTGGCGAATGGTGACTGTTGTTGTTGGGGAGACAAAGGCGGCCGAGCGGGGTGCTAGCCACCCGCCCCTTCGTGTACCGTGCTGGCCTTCATAGGTGCTCGCTCGCAGCGCTTGCCCCAGCAGTCCGTTAGAGGCTGTACGGGGGACCTTTGTCTTTGCAATACTGCACGTTGTGGCACCTGCCAGCTCTCGCGAGTCACCGCTCGAACAGCTTCTGTCGCTCAATCTTCTAAGCGCGTCCACATCCTCCTCAAGGCGCTCCATAGACACGGCGGCCATGTTTCCGCGTTGGTCAGAAGTACGGTCGAACAATCCCCATAACCTACTCAGCATAGGGACGCCTCCCTAAGTGGCTCACGTGCGTCACGTGACCTGACCGTGGCTATGGATGTCACGTCGTGAGGCGGTGACCTATCTGTCGCGGTGTCCGGGAGTAATTCTCTCATTTGCGTGCGTTCATTATCACGACACCGTGGCTCCCCCCCCCCCCCCCCACGTGTTAAGTGCTATGGACTATCCAGCTTCATGAATATTTCACGTCAGGACCTCCCCAAGAAAAGAAAAGTCAGTTCGGCTTGGAGTAGCAATATCCATTGGCCGGTCAGGCTAGTGGCTGGTTAAGCTCACGGCTGGTTAGGACTGTTCAGTTTGGTGAAGCAATGTTTTGTTATTCTTAGGTTTTTTCGGTAAAGTCACGTAGGTAAAAATTCTAATTAATAAAAGTAAAATAAAATAATAATATCCAGGTCCTACCTTGGCTCCTCCCACCCTCAACCAGTATATATACAAGGACTGTTTTCTTGGAATTTCTCTCACTTGATACAGCTATCGTGCTGTGACGGTTCCACCTGAAGACGGAAGCTTGTGTTGCCTCCGAAACGTTGTGATTTTTATTTTAGTTTTATTTTACTTTTATTACTTTTCATTTTTACCTACGTGACTTTACCGAAAAAACCTAAGAATATGACTCCTTGCAGTCACGAAAGCTTCCAATCTAGAATCAATGTTTTGTTGTTGTTGTTGTAGAGCAGGTGCCCAAGGGTCCAAAACGTCAAGTAGCCAGCAGCTAACAGCAACTCCCAGAGTTGAATTAGATACGAGTGCAACACGTTGCTTGAAATGAGCAAGGTTATGAGAGCTAGGGAAGAGATACGATGGGAGGGAATTCCAAGTTAATCTCGTGACTGCTTAAGCTGGCGATTGGTTTCAGCTGGCGGGGGGTTAATCAGCAACTGGTTAAGCTAGCGACTGACTAAGCTTTTGGCTGGTTAAGCGAGCGGCTGGTGAAGCTAGTGACTGCCTGGGTTACTGGCGGCTGGAACTAAAGGGGAGGGTGGATGGATGGGGGGGGCTGGTGGGGGAGGGGAGGTTGCAGCTGACAGAGTTGGCACCATCAGCGGTCACGACGCCCTGGGAGAGCTTTCCATCGTCCCAACACTCACAGACGAGCTTGCGAGCGGTTGTGAGTGTGGGCATGTGATTGGGTGAGTGAGCTGGCGAGTGGTTGGTTGGGCGAGCTGTTGGCCAATTGGGTCAGCAGTTGAGTGTGTGAGTGTTTGGGTGAGTGAGTGAGTGAGTGGGAAATAAGAGCAGTTGGGTGAGTAACAGGGCGATAGGGTGAGCAGTTTGGTGAGATAGTGGGTAATGGGGTGAGTGAGCAGGTGATGGGGTGAGCAGTCGAGTGAGCGAACAGCAAGTGGGGGGAATGCAAACGAACACACACACATGACGCACACACGACGCACACGCACACGACACACACGCACACGACACACACACACGCGCGCGCGGTTGCCGCGAGGGGAGGTCTGGCCAAGTTTCCTCCGCCAAATTAGTCGGCAATCCGAGCAAACTTCTCACCCTGCCACCGCCACCACCGCCGCCGCCACCGCATGCCCAGAGCTGGCAAATAACGCGAGCGCAGCCCAAATCCGTGGGGTTGCGGGTTTTGGTTGCGGGGTGACGGTGGCAGGGGGGAGATGGGGAGGAGGGATGGGGCGGGCTGCATTCATGATGTGTGGTTGATGGTTATCGCGTTGGGGAAGGGTCTCTGCCAGGATCCGTTGTGCGGTGCTCCACATGTTCCCTGGCCGTGGGGAACGGGCAGCTCTCGTTACGTCACTCGAGAAACGTCGCAACCGGCCCTGCGTATTTGGACACGCAAATATATAAATATATATATCCTGAGCAGACCGTTGGGGCAAGTGGTGTTAGCGAGCACCTATGAAGGCTAGCACGGTACACAAAGGGGTGGGTGGCCAACACCACGCCCGACCGCCTTTGTATCCCCAGTGGCGATGTTTTTACACACCTCACCAGATACTCATTTGAGGCTGAGTTGACCGGGGGGAGGCCCAGGACCGGTTCAGATAACCGGTTCTGGTCTTAGCCATGAGCGGGAATCTATCTCGGGTCGCCGGGTTCGTAGCGCAGCGGGCTAACCACTACACACACTAACAGCACTTGCACCAACAGTCTGTTAAGGCTGTGCAGACGATAGAGACTCAAAGATACCCCGTGCCCCCGCCGCTCTCGACACAGGGACACCGCTGGACTACCGGACCTGGGCCGTCTCGGCGCCCCCTCGCTGCCGGGCCTCGACTTGGCCAAGTCCGGCCTCGGCGGCGCCGGCGGGGGCGGCCGCCTCCTGGGCGCCGGCCCGCCCGGCGCGGTGGGGGGCGTGCCGGGGCCCGGCACCGGGCCCGCCGGGGTGGCCGGCGGGCAGTGGGTGCCGCCGCCCGACCCGTCGCACCAGCCGCCCCACATGGCCCACCACAGCTGGGTGGCGGGCGCGTGCAGCCCCTCCACCATGTGGCCCGGATCGCCCTACTACGGTAGGGAATACAGCCGACGCACTGCCGGTCACACTCTCGGCCGCACTATGGGCCGCACTGCCGGTCACACTACCAACCGCACTACCGGCCTCACTGCCGGTCTCACTCACAATCGCATTACCCTGTGTGGTGTTAAAGTGCACGTAGCCTGCCACAAGTGCCGCGGTGAGGTGCGCATGGGTACCCGAGTTCGATTTCCAACACCAGTGACGAATATCTAAGCCGGTCCTGGGCCTCCCCTAGGTCGACTCAGCCTCAAGTGAGTACCCAGTGCGATGTGTAAACATCGTCACCGGGGAGACAAAGGCGGTCGGGCCACCCACCCGCCTCGTGCGCCGTGCCGGCCTTCAGAGGTGCTGCTCGCTAACAGCACTTGCCCCAGCAGCCTGTTAAGGCTATTCGGGTGATCTTCGTCTTTGTTTACAGTGGATATCGGCAGCGTAGCGAGTTCAATTCCCACTCGTGATCAACATCAGCGACTTGCCCCAACAGCCTCGAGGATCTTTGTCATTGTTGTGTGCGTGTGTGTGTGCGTACGTGTGTGTGCGTGTGTGTGCGTGTGTGTGTGCGTGTGTGTGCGTGTGTGTGTGCGTGCGTGTGTGCGTGTGTGTGTGCGCTCGCAGGTCTTAGCCACGCGTCCATGGCACAGGGCCTCCCCGTCGGGTACCCGCCCAGCCTCCCCGGCGCGGTGCCCATCTCCCAGAAGGGGTACCAGATCGCCCAGGATCCCCAGTCGGGCCACCTGCTGTTCATCCCCGCAGAGCCCCCGCCCCCACACTTTGGTGAGAGTGCGACCGATACATGATAATAATAATATATATCCATAATAGAGGTTACATTTTTTTTTGGGCTGCATCGCAAAGATTATAAATGTGGTGTCGTTAAACTCGCCACCACTCGACACAGCCAATTAGTAAGGTTTGTCACGTAAACAAAACATGCCAATTAGTTACTAGTTCAGCACACCGGTGCGTTGGAGACTTAAACCCACCGCCAATTACAACCAGCATCATCAGGCAACAGCCAAAATTATATGTCGCCACATCTCACCGCTGTGGAATTTGTAACGCGCGCGGTCACTTGGCAGGGAAAACCGCAGACAAGTGGTGGTGGGGGGAGGGGGAGACGACAGCCAGAACTGGCGCCAACAATTGCCCAAGCTCTGTGATCCGATATTCGGATGTTTGTCCAACGCCATTAATTGCCAGAACGCTGTATAAACAAGTTGGGGGCGGCGGGCCGAAGGTCAATAACAATGGTAACGGAGAAGCAGCCGATGAACGGTGTGCGTCCGAGTGGACTTCTTCCACGGGGGAGATGGAGTGGGCGATATGGGCTCGCGCCCAAGTGCTCAGTTTGATGTTGTGACACGATCGATCCGCTGCTGGACGGAGGCCTCCCCGAGGAGTCGTCGTCTCTCACGGTCCTGCAATTTCGCGATCCGCCTCTCGCTCCCCACGTGCACGCGCCTGAATCACGTGGTGTGCCACTACTGCTGCTTGTCGCCGATGCATCATTGGAATTCTTTTTTGGAGAAGGTGGCAACAGCCGAAGCGGGTGAGAGAATTGCGCGGCGGTGAAGGATGACGGTTTTAGAATTAAGAAAAAGCGGCTTGCCGTGCTGAAGAGTGTACGGTGCACACAGGCGCGAGCAGCCGGAGCGCTCGCATTGACACGCAGATTGACTCCGTTTCCGTCCGCGATGGATGTTCTCTGCGCCTTGACAGCAAAAAACAAACAAACAAACGTAAAACCTCAAAGCACTCGTGAACGGCACTGCTGCCTTAAAAGAAACAAATAAATAAAAGGCAACGTTTCAGGCAATCACCCTTCTTTATAACACATGAAGAAGGACCATTGCCGGAACGTCGCCGATTTTATATACAGGATATAGAATATGCAGATCGCAGTTCTGATAATCATGCTGGTTTTTGTAATTATGATATTATACGTGGTGATGATGATGATGATGATTGTGGCAATGGTCATGCTAATCGAAGTTGTGATTGCTGCTGATGATGATAATGACAGTTCAGCCAGTGTTTCTTCTGCTGATGAAAGCTTCTGTTAATTATCGTAATAATCATCTTCCTTATCATCATTATGACGACGTCAACACAACAGGCACACACATGCTTCCACGTGGAAACAGATTAATCTTCTGCCCGGGCCATATTTTACTATTTAATTATTTAAATATATATGTATACATATGAAGTATTGGAAAATGACGGCAGGAAACTCCTTGACGGGAACACACTTCTTTTATTAAATCTTGACTTGTAACAATACAACGCGTGGCCTCTCTTCTTCACAATGCGCTTCTCTTGACTCTGGATTCTGTGCTGCCGGCTCTCTGTGCCTCGTGTAGACTCCGCGCCTCGGCTACACTCCTCTCTCGCCTCGTGTAGACTCTGCGCCTCTGCTACACTCTCCACTCGCCTCGTGTAGACTTTGCATCTCTCTCTCTGGCTACACCGTATGCATACTCGGCTCGTGTAGACCTTTCTCTCTCGCTGGCTACACCGTATGCATACTCAGCTCGTGTAGACCGTTCTCTCTCGCTGGCTACACACTATACATTACTCAGCTCGTGTAGACCGTTCTCTCTCGCTGGCTACACACTATACATTACTCAGCTCGTGTAGACCGTTCTCTCTCGCTGGCTACACACTATACATTACTCAGCTCGTGTAGACCGTTCTCTCTCGCTGGCTACACACTTATACCTTACTCTCCTCTACTCTCCATTACCCTCCTCTCCGGGCTCTATCTCTGCACCTTCGTCTTCATTCTTAGATGGTTCCACTTCCGCCCCTGCTCCTCTGTGCATCACCTTATATACCCCTTCTTCCCGGGAGACGGAGCGGATGCGGACCTCAACGTCGGCACCGCTCCTCAGTTACCCAATCCCCACGCGCTATCCCTACGATCCGGTTCCGCTCAGCGCGTGTTTCCACTCCCCGACCAATCACACCGCGCTGCTACCCGATCACTCCCTCTGGGCGCGTCACCGGCACACAGCCAATCAGCAGCACTACCCCCACCCGCGCACTGACGCCTGCTCCTCCCCGTCAGCGCGCGTCACCACACACACACCCGTACATACGCGCTGGCACACGACATATACACCCAGCGCGTATCACCACTACACATATATACATGAAATGTAGACTATTTTCTCCACTCTGGCACTGCCAGGATGACTGGCAAGTGTGTCGAGCACTGGCGATCCCCTAATGCTGCTGCTGCCGCCCGTTCTTGCTCAGTGTCTATTAAACATGAATAAATAACAGCTTCTGGGTATTTGTATTGGCCGTGATCGTTGCGTGAAGGTTATTGGGCGTGATGACTCTGTCTGTGATTTCTATTTTTTTTCTGCTCCGTTTCCATCTCTTCTCTCCCTCTCTCCGTGCAGCGTTTGCTCGCTCCGTTCCCCGTTCGCTCGCTCGCTCTCCCTACCCCTCTCTCTCTCTCTCCCTAACCAAACTGCGTCCACTGATCTCTGCCGTCATTAGGGGGAAATGTTTCGTGAATGGGGTCTTCACAGTCACTGTCTGCAGTTTTTAATGATGGCGCGCGCGCGTGTATGGGTGCACGCGCGCGTGTGTGTGTGTGCATGCGCGCAAGTGTGCTATTGTATGCATGCTTGTACGTACATATAGATGTGTGTGTGATTATCCGTGTGTGTGATTATCCGTGTGTGCTTGCGCGCATGCATTAGCATATTTGTGTGTGTGTGCCTGTGTTCTTCCACCCGGCAACCCGACACGCGACCAATATCAGTGGGGAAAATCGGAAGTGGTCCTGGGACCTCCCCTACGTCGACGCGGTCTTAAATGAGTACCCGGTTCAGTGTCAACCAACGTGGCTGGGTGTGGTGCTGGCCACATTATCTCGCCGACAACATGTTCCCCAACAGCCTTTCGAATGAAGGGTACACGGTGGGGATCTTTGCCTTTGTTGTTTACCTGCGTGTACACGCGCGCGTGTGCACGTACGCGTGTGTGCGTGCGTGTACAGCGGAGTTGGTGGACCGCGCGCACACGCTGTGGCCGCCCATGTACCCCGGCGCATCGCCCGCCTCAGCCGGTCTGCACGACGCTCCCTCGCTGCACCACTTCCTCTCGCACCAGCAGCTGCTGCAGCGGCAGCACGAGCTCATGTTCCTCCACCACCAGCACCAGCAGCTGCACCAGCAGCACCAGCAGCAGCAGGCGCTGGAAATGCACAGGAGCCTGCACGCGCAGGTGAGTGTCTCGCGCCGCGTTCCCGTGAGATGAAATAAGTTGAGCGCGTTGGAACTCGACTTGGCTTTGGTGGTGAATCCCAGGGTGGGTACGGGAAGGAGGGTCGGCTCTGCGTTGGGTTCATAATCTCACGGTCCCCGACCCCCCCCCCCCCGATCCCCCTCCCGCCCACCCCTTGTGATGTATTTTTTTAATTGAAATATTCACCAAAGAAAACCTGTTGGAGGTTTAAAAAAAAAATGTGCATACCCCCCCCCCCCCAGCCTGCCCCCTTGCGGGAGTTGGTTTGATTCTCCTAGAACTAGTGGTTCAAGGGCAAGTCTAGTTGGCTAGGGGACTCGGCACGCGGCGTTTCCATGTTTTGCCGAGTTATTCGACTCTTCACCCAAGTTGGGCAAGGCTTTCCCAGAACTACATCCAAGCAGGGCCTGCGCTCGAGGTTGGGTTGCTGCAAAAAATGTACTGAATGTGGAATTAAATAGTCATGCCACCAACAACGTCAGCTCCCCTCTGACGTAGGGAACTCATGACACGAGCCTGTGACACAAGGTTGACTTGGAAGATTCAGGCCACAGCTCAAATTTGCGTTTAAGAAAATAATAACGTTCAACTTGCAACTTTGTGCCGCTGCACAGTAGTCGCTCGCACCCGATGACAGAGACAGAACAACTCAGAGGCGCAAGGAGGAACCACGGACGAGCGGGAAAGGTATTCAGGCTTTAAGCCAGTGCCAAAATACTCCAACATCCTACCAGGACTTGCCCTATTATGTTTATTTATCCTTGGATAACCGCGGAGATATTATGGTGGATAAGTGCAGGTAATAGTATCGGATTAAAGGTGTTTTCCTGTCTAACGTGGACGATCGATCTCTCTCTCCGTGCATTCCTCCTCTCTCGCTGTCTCTCCGCACGTGTCACAGGAACAGCAGATGTCATCGGCTGAGCTCCGTGGTGGCGGCGGAGGTGGTGGCACCATCGATCTGGACCACGACGCCCGGCCGCCCCGGGCACCGCCAAAGTCTTCGTCGAAGCACTCGGGCACGGCCAGGGCCCGAACCACCACGCCGGGCCTCACCGCCGCCAGTGCCCGGGAGCGCACGGCCACCGTCATGGCCTCCCCCCGCGGCACGCCACCGGCCTCCCCCAGGACCAGGGAGGGCGTGTCAGCGGTGGTGGCCGGGGTCTACCGGCCCAGTGACATGAGGCCGGCGAGTCCCGCGGTGGCACGGGCGACGCCGGTTCCTTCGCCAGCCGCTCCGGCCTACAACCCCTGCGCCCAGCTCGCACGCTCGCCCTCCCCTGCCCAGGAGCCCCAGGAGCAGGCTGGCGATCAGGCGAGGAGGGAGGCTTCGCCCGCGTACCAGGCCCGAGTGCCAAGTAAGGAACTTTTGTTGCATTTGTTTGAGTATTTGTTCCCTTTTCTCTTTGTTCCCTTTTCTCTTGTGAAGATTCCCCACCGTGCTCTTGAGGTCTTCTTTCGCATTGCATTTGAGAATAAACAGACAAGTTTATAGCCGAACTGAATGTGTTGCGTTTGGTAAGTCGTAGATCTCGCCATGCACCTCCTTGCATGTAAGCATTCATTGGGCAATGGTCAGTGATGTGAGTGGAGATAGGGGCCACTAGACTCAAATATAGACCCACAGATCCACAAAGACTAGAAAAAGAGACCCATAGACTCGCAGAGTGAACTCCTGCTGTACAATTTGGTGTATAAGTGATGGATCGGACTTCACCACAATCACAATAATAATTCGCTACTTATGGAGGAGGTGCCTGCACCTGCCATCTGTGGTGTTATTTCCTTTCTCTGAGAAAGGATATACAGGTATCCCTCGATTTACGAATGTTGGGTTTAAGAAATGTAGCATTTACGCAATTGACACATTATGGAAACTTTCCGATTAACGAAATCAAATTTCTGCGTTAACAAAATTTCACTACGGCACGCACCATGAGATCAAACAAGAAACACCCGTGAGGCCGCGTCATCCATCGCCGACAGTGTCACGGTGTCCCTAAAGGGCAACAGTAATGCTTCCACAACGCCTTTCCAGTCCATTCCAACAATGCAGATCTTTTGTTCAGTTCATTGAAAAGGTTCATTAATGTTGTTTTAAATTGATCATTATTCAATCGTTTAAATATTCAACTTCTGGCTTATTATTTTAGTTTTGCGAAAAGTCATAGTGGTATATATTTTTTAGGTTAGGAGTAGTTGTAATTACTGTCCGAAGCGCGTCTCTCATATTTCGGTTGAAATTAACGGGAAAAGCCGTTCCGATGTGCTGTCATGGGAGTGGAGATATTTTTTGGGCCGTTGACCCAGCTGAAACTAAGCCCTGAGAAGTCGCTCACGATCCATTGTTTTATTTCTTCTTCTTTGAAAACCGCAGACAAACCGGGAGACTTTGCGCTGGAGTCAGCAAATGCCGCTTTCCCGGAGGCGCCGTTCCATGCCGAGGAGGCGTCGGCCACCATCGCCGCCCCGTCTCCCGGCGAGGCGCGGCTCCACCGGCCGTTCGACTCGGCGTCGCAGTCCCGTGCGCCTCTCGCCGGCGCCGCGCCGCCAGCCTCGCCCGCCTCGCCCACCTCTCCCACCGGCTCCAGCTCCGGCGCTGGCAGGAAAGACGATGGCGGCGACGCCGCCGCGATCGCCCTCGTCCGATCGCATGAGGGCGACAAAGAAATCGTTGCGGAGCCACGGAGAGGCGAGACGGCGGAAGAGGGGGAGGCGCGAGCGGCAGCGGCCGTGTCGTCTCGGGACGCGAGCCCGGCGCCGGCGCCGACGGCGACCGTTTTGCCACCTGTGTTGGTGAGCCGGCGAGACGCGGCCTCTCCGGAACTGGAGCAGCCGGGCAGTTGCGCGGCCGCGTGCGAAGCGGTCGCAGCGTCGGCGTCATCGGAATCGCTCGCCGCACAGCTCGGCGCTGGTGCCATTGCCGCCGCTGACGCCGCCGCCGCAAAACCGTCACCGGCGCCGTTGAATGAGCAGCGCAGAGCCAAGGACGGCCGAGTCGACCCGGGTGATGTCTTTAAGGGCCACGGCGGCGAGGATGATTGCGCGGTGGCGCCGGCGCCGGCGGTCGCTCTGCTAGTGCGGCCGCGCTGCCGCGACTTCCACGACAGCCCGCTGGCACGTCTCGCTGAGTCGCTGTGCCTCGGCTTCGAGCCCGAGGACCCCATGAGCGGCCTCAACACGCTGGTGATGGTGTGTCTCGGCAAGACGGAACCGGTGCTGGTGCCGGAGCCGGAGGGGTTGGTGTGCGTGCCCGGCGCCGGCGCGCCTCTGCCATGGGACCGGCTCGCCGGGCTGCAGGGCATCTCGCTGCTCAGCGAGCTGGCGCTCATGCGCATGGATGGCAAGAGCGGCACGGGGCAGACCGGTGAGAGCGCGGGGGAGGGAAGCGGGGAGGCAGTGTGTGAGAGTGTGGAGTGGGAGTGTAACCGTCCATCTCTGTGTGCCTGCGTGTGTCTCTCGTTGTGTACGCTTGCTCATACAACCACGATTTGTCTATTCATCTGCCCATTTGTCCCTCTGTCTGAGTATCAATCCTTGTCTTCGCTTTTTGCGTCTATCTACACGTCTCTCCGCTTGTACGCCTGTGCATCTGCGCGTGCGTCTGCCGTTTCGTACGTACGTGTGCCTATTAATATATCGTCCCCGTGTGTGTCTGTCTATCTGTGTCCAGTCAGTGTCTGCCATCCATTTCCCCCCCTGTTTGTCCGTCCGTACGCCTGCTTGATCATTTGTCCACGTGTCCGAATGAACACAGACTCTCCGTCCCTCCAATTGTCCGTCTGTCCTGTTCTTCTACAATGGGCTGGAGGGGAGTCGAGGAGCGTTTGCTCTCAGACGATCCGATACGAACGAGACATTTGCACCCCCCGCTCCTGCTCCTCCCCTGTCTCGATCGCCAGTCTGCTGCCAGCCGGGCGATTCGTGCGGCATCACCGCCGCCGCCACCCCGGGGTCGCGACGTCGCGCCTCGGCCCTGCAGGTGCTGCTCGGCGTGGCCGGCGCGGAGCTGGCGCAGGCCGCGCGCGAGCGTGCCGCCCTCTCGGCGCTGACGCACGCGCGCGTCGTGCGGCAGTGGAACGACAAGCGCCGGAAGGTGGCGGCCTCCGCCTCCGCCGCCGCGGTGGCCCCGCCGTGCTGGTGCCCCCGCAAGGAGGAGCCGGTGAGTTTTGCTGGAGGGTGTCGGGGCGAACGCGCGATGGCAAACGCCGCCCCGTACAGCCTTTAACAGGCTGTTGGGGCGCAGTGCCGTCAGCGAGCGGGTAGATGGCCGCACCATGCCGGTTTGCCTGTGTCTCCACAATGCCGAATGTGAGTTGTTTTTGTTGTTGTTGTTGTTGTTATCAATGTGTGTATGTGTTAGTCTATACGGATAACTGTAAATGTGCGTGTGGGTGACACTCAAAACTCTGTATCCATCCCCCCCCCCACTCCACTCCTGCCTGCAACCCCCCCTTCCTCCTGCCGCCCTCAACAGCCGTGCCCCCTAAGGGGGGGCCCTGAGCTGCTGGAGCCGCTGGAGCTGGAGCTGCGCGTGCGCTTGGCCGAGGTTCAGCGCCGCTACCGCGACAAACAGCGCGACGTCGCTCGGTTGCAGCGCCGCCGCGACTGGCGGTGAGTCTCCAGCACGACCGCCATTGCGTCATTGCGCCACCAATATCGCCAGCTCAGAGTTTTCGGCACCGTAGAAGCCATGCCATGACGCAGACATCACATGCAATGGAAGTGTCTTCAGCCCCACTCTGGGACCTGCTTGGCCCTGAGCCAGATTCAGACTTCTTCTTATGAGGTCAGCGACGCATCACAGTTTAGTTCTGGCGCGGCTCGGCAAGCAGAGCAGTGGAAAAACTATAAAACGCCCAAATGGCGAGGGACCAGCGCGTGCTCGGCTCGGATGTGCCAGTGGAAAAGGGCTGTTACAGGCTACAAGTGGGATCTCTGTGTGGTGTGTGAGTGTCTGTGTGTCTGTGTGCGCGTGCACGCATCTCCGTCAGGGATGAGAAGCTGCGTGGTAGTGTAGCGGTTAGCGCGCTACGAACCTGGTGGCCGGTGTTCGATTCCTGCTCACGGCCAACACCGGTGACGATTTATCTGAACCATTCCTGGGTCGACTCGGCCTCAAATGAGTACCTGGTGCGGTGTGTAAACATTGGCACTTGGGAGACAAAGCCGACCGGGCGTGGTGCTGGCCACCCACCCCCTCGCTTGCTGTGCCGGCCTTCATAGGTGCTCGCTAATATCACTTGCCCCAACAGTCTGTTAAGGCTATACGGGTGATCTTTGTTTGCACGCGCTCCTCTGTCAGGGATGAGAAGCGTCGTGGCTGCTGTGGGGCGCGGCGTGGGCCCGGACGGCCGAGGAAACGGCGCCAGGCATCGAGTGGTCCCCCCTCTCCTCTCCATCGGCTCTGCGACTCCTCGGGGGGAGACAAGTGAGTGGAGCAGGCTAGCATGCTAGCAAGTGGGCGAGTGAATGGACACCATATATGTGTAAATTAAAAAAAGACTTAAATCATTAAAATACTTTGATGGGGTGTGCGCATTGTCCTCCCAAGTATTTAATTAGCTGGAGGGAAGCCAATGGGTGGCTGCCTGGGATTAATGTGTTTGCATACTTTAAAATAGTCCCTCTAGCGAATAGCAACACAACTTGATCTTACAGTTTCGTTTGTATTGGATGACATTTACGAGAACTGATTGCGCCACCCCTTAATAGATGGGATGGGCAGACAGACCGACAGACAGACATATGGATGGAATGATGGAACCTACGGACAGATGAAAGAAGAAGAATATTACAGATGGACGGACCGAGCTGTTGCACGAACAACTTTGGTTGTAAAGCACTCACAAACAAAGCCGGTGTTTCTGCCGCTCGATCCGCGATCGTCGTCCCAGGGCCTCCGGCAAAGCGGCGCCGGCGCAGTCGGAGGGCGGCGAGAGCCACGAAGACGGCGATGGCGGCGACGGCAATGACGACGGCGCCGCCGCCGCTTTGCCCCCTCGGCGGAAGAAACCGCGGCGCGGTGGTCGCTCCGACGCCGCCGGTGCCGGCAGGAGGCGGCGTAAGGAGCGAGAATCGGAGGGCGGCGGTGGCGGCGGCGGCGGTAGCGGCAGCGGCGGTGGCGGGAGGACGAAGGTGGTGGCAAGGAACCCGCAGGGGGCGGCCGGAAAAGCCGCTCGTGCCGAGGTAGGGACCGCGTCGTGGGCGAGAGGCGTTCGGGGGGAACCCAGTGCGGGAATCGAACTTGGCTCGCCATGTTCATGGCACACACTGCCGGTTCGCTGCAGAGATGCGTGCGGGTGGAGCCCTTGGGACACCCTGGTTATTACTGCTGGGATCCTGGGTGTGTTTGAACTGGTTCCTCCCGTGAGTCGATGATGTCGCAGTGGTGCATGGTTCGAATGTGGCAGGCCATCCTGGTTAATGCTGCGGGTGTATTACGCATTCAGTACGAGCCTTCTGCTTCACACTGGACATTCAAGATCACCGTGAGTGGGCCGTTGTTTTCCGGCGTCATGGTTCAAATTTGCCAAATTAGATTGAAATTACACTGCAAATTACTCGATTGCTTGTTGTGTTTAGTTTGTTGTCCTTCCACCGCACCTCCAATTGGCACGGTGTGCTACGTATGGTGCAAAAGAAGTTCAATATACATGCATACATACAGCTTACAGTTGAAATTATGCAAATCGCTAATTGGTCCACGCCCCCCCCCCCCCATTCCGTGAAACACTTAGCAGGCCTCAGCGTGGCTTTCCTGGGAAAAACAAGGGAGCACGTTGCCAGGCCACTGTGCCACACGCCAGGGCTATATTTACTCGCTGAGTATTCATCGCCCCAGGTTGCCCGCAGACCGGAGTGGGTGGTGCGTGAAAGGGGAGGCGCAGCCCCGGCGAGGGGGTGAACTTTTGCCCTTTAAATCTGCGTCCAATCTAAGGGGCGCCCTGACCATGTCGCGCTCGTTGCCATGAAATACCAGCCGCGGCCAGCAATCCGTAGTTAATAATCATCATCATCGTCATCGTCAGAATAATCACGATGGTAATGATGATGATGAAGATAAATGAACACATTTGTAAAAAAAAAAAAACTTCAATGATACACTCAATTGTGTGGGGGGGGGGGGGGGGGGGTGTAGAGCAAGCCGCATGCAAGCAGATGGTTGAGAGTTGGCTGTGGTGGTTGTCTCTGGGGGATGATAAAATGAGCACCACCACTTTACTCGCCTCCGCCATGGGAACGTGGAATTGCCCCAGGGCCTGGAAAACGATGCCTCGTCGTGCCTCTTTAGGAGGAGCAGGAGGAGCATCGCTTCGGATTAGAAGTAAAATTCGACCTGGAAGAAGTAAAAATAAATAACCTAATGGAACCAACCTCCCAAGCGAGGCGAAATGAACGACCTTCTCTGCAAGTGACGGCTGCTGTTGTTTGCCGGGTCGCGCAGACGGCGGTTTCACAAATGAATAGGCAAAGCGAATGAATAGATTAATCGTCAACCACACACCCAGCACCGGCACAAACAACAGCAGCGGTCGCGGGTAAAACACGGGGCGGCGTGGACGACGATGACGACGATGTGCGGCGGGATCGGCGTGCGGCAAGATCGGCGTACGTGGGGTGGGCGGCGATGGTGTGAGGGTTCGATCCCTAAATAGGGCACGCCTTTCTCCGTGTGGAGTTTCTATGCTGTCCCCCCCCCCCCCACCTGTTCTGCATGGGTTTTCCAGTTTCCCTCCCATAGTGTTGAAGGGAAAAAAAACATTCCATGTAAATTGGTGTTGGCCAAAACTTCCCAATGCAGGAGGCCTCCTGAAAAACATTTGTATGGACTCTGGGTGATGATGACAGTGATGATTACGATGATGATAACAACATCGAATGATATTCATCATGAAGATGATGATGACAATAACGATGATGACGATGACTATGATGACAATGACCACGGTGATGATGATGCTGATGATCTATATTGATGACATGTCCTCCATCCGACAGAAGCTCGCGCAGCCCAAAAAGAGAACGAAAGCAAAAAGTGTCGACACGACGTCACCATTGCCGCGCAAACCCAAGGGCCAGACTCGCTCCCCGGCGCCACCCAGCACCGCGACGGCACCACCACCACCACCACCAACACCACAACCACCACTGCCGCCGCCGGCAACGTCCTCATCGTCATCTTCGGTACAACCACCATCCTCCTCCTCCTCGCCCAACTCCTCCTCCTCCTCGTCACTGCCGGCGCCTGGAAAGAACAAGAAGAAGAAGAATTTGAATGACGGAGGGAAGAGGGCGGCTCTGACTTCTGGAACTGTGAACTCTGCCCCGGGCGCGGTCGCCAAGACCTCGCCGGCGAAATCTGGCAAGAAGGAGCGCACGACCACCACCGGAGCCGGAGCCCGGGCGGGGGCGAAGGGGGTGGCAGCGGCGGCAGCCGGAGTGGACACTGGTGCCAGAGCCAGGGCGGACGTCGCACAGCCGGCCCCCGCCAGGCCCGATTCAGGTGAGCGACGCACGCTCACCTAATCGCTCGTGACTTGCTCACCTAATCGCTCGTGACTTGCTCACCCAATGTCTTTCCCGCATAGCCACCCGCCTACTCGCTCTCTCAACCACTCGCCCATTCGCCCACTCACCCACCCACTCACTCTCTCTCTCACCCACTCTCCTACGAAAACACCCACTCGCCCACTCACCCACTCGCATACTCACTCACCAACCCAATCGACACCTACCGACCCACTCGCCCACCCTCTCACCAACTCGCCCGCCCCGCAGGCAGCGCGTCCGACTACGAGCCAGTGACCGCGGATCGCTGGCCCTCCCTCTCCACTCCTGACTTCTCCTCGGTGGCCGCCTCCAAAAACCCCTCCGCCACGATGGGCGCGGCGGCTGGCGCTGCCGCAACGACGACGACGCCAAAGAAGAAGCCGGCTCCCGCGCCGGCGCCGTCGCCAAACCCGCCCCGCGCCACCGCCAAGAGCGGCGCGCGCCGGCCGGCGCCGGGCCCCACGCTGGCATCGGCGATGGCGTCGGCGTCGGCGGCGGCGGGAAGAGGCGGCGCGCGGGGCGGTGGCACAGGCACTGCGAAGGCGCGGTCGGGAGCGAGCGGTGACGCCGGCGGGAACGGCGGTGGGGCGCCCGGCGCCAAGGGTCACGCGAGGGCGGTGCGCATCGTCTACCCGGCGCGCTTCCCCGACGACAGCGACGACAGCAATGATGATGATGATGACGACGACGACGATGATGATGATGATGACGACGATGATGATGATGAAGAAGAGGACGATGAGGACGTGAGCTCGGTGGAATTTTACGAACGAGGTGGGTGCGGTTTTGTTGAGAGAGTGGCTTAAGTTGCTGAGTGGGTGGGTGAGCGAGTGGGTGGGTGGGTGAGCATGTGGGTGAGTGGATAAGTGGGTGGGTGAGCGGGGCCAGTGAGTGGGTGAGCAGAGTGCAGTGCATACATATATACATTGTTGTACTGTACTTCTGTCACCCCATGTCTATGCTCCACGCCTTCACCAACTCGTTCAGTGTGATGAAGTATGGTCACATAACGACCTTCACAGTGTTGGAGAGACAGCATAGGTTGTGTATTGTTGATATTCAATGTCTGGTTAAGGATGGCTTCCTGCTCAAATGAGCCATGAATCGGGGGTGGAAATTCCACATGGCTATGGAATGGGCCTGCCTGTGCAGGTCGGGCTGATTTTACTTCGCCGGCGTAGAGAGATGGCACGTTTTGGAGACCTGTCTCAATTATCTACATGGAAAAAAAATGCAATTAGCAAAGCTAATTTCTGTTGCTACTGCTGCTACGTCGTGGCTGCCTGCTATTGGATTCAACTGCCGCCCCTGATGGGCGGACGCGTGCGTTCACGTGGGGCTTATTCCAAGCTAAGCCTTTGTGTGTGCGTGTGTGGTGCTGGTGGTGATGGTGTGCAGAAAAATAACAGCAGCTGTAGGTAGCAGCAGCACAGAGGCCGACCTGGAGACTCCCCAAAGGTCGGGGGAGGTGGGTGGGGGGTGTTTGGGGGTGGGTGGGGAGTTCACTCCCAAAATTCTAAGCTATTTAAAAGGAGGCCCTAGAATAATATAAAAAAAAATTCTACGTATACTCACTGGATAAAATACGATTTTTTTTTTATAGTTTCAAAGAAGTGGTAGGGGCAATCGCCCCTATTACCCAGCCCTCCACTCCCCCACCTACCCTCGCCCTAGGATACATCATTGGGAAAATTGAAAAAGAAAATAAAAATTCACGTCGGCTGCTTTAGTTCGGATTACGGGGCTTAGCAAAGGACCCGCGCGCACGCACCTTGTTTGGTTAAACAAACCCACGTCGGACCTGGCTGTAATGAGGCCCCTCTGTTTTGAAAGCTGTCAAGGGAAGTATGAACACTTAATCTGCCACCGGGCCGGATTGTTACTGAATTACCTATTTACCTGGGGTTGGGTTTCTCGTGGCTTTGCCCCCTGGCTGCTACGGCCGTTCCCTGCCTTGGCTACCGATCGCTCGCTCTCTGACTCGGCAATATTCGCGATCCGTGTTTGTGAATAGGGGGGCGGGGTGGGGCTGTGTGGGGAGCGGTGTCGCGTGGTCACGTTCGATTCGCCGGCCACGGCCGACTTGGTGGCCACCAGCGCTAAGACCATCAACTTTCTACGCTTGAGAAAGCAGGGATGGTCGATGCCCAGGTTCACACAAAGGGATCTAATGCCAGGATCTGATTAACACCCAGGATTCAGACTCAGGATCTCAAGCCCAGGTTCACACCCAGGATCTGGGCATTTGTAAGCACGTGATATAAGCTAAAACTCAACTAGTTATATTTTAACCAGGTAAGGCCCACTGAGCTGTATAGGTCTTTTTCAGAAGCGAAATGGCCCCAAATGATAGCTCAATTTAGTGGCGTATCACTCGGGAATTTACAGCAGCCAAATACTCTAAACCCGTGATGTTGATTCTCAACATGGAGGGAAAAACCGCAAGGACCCGGAGAAAATTCCACGCGACCATGGGGAAACGTGCAAACTCCAAATATAGAGCACACATCAGGGTCGGGATCTAACCCAAGACCTGCTGTATACCAGGCGAAGTAGTTAACATCTCCCCACCATGGTGATTATACGGCTCAGGACACATAGTTGTGAATGTAAATATTCGTCGGGTTTTTTTTGTTAAAACCGTGGCGGTCTTGTCTCTCGATTGCCGACAAACTGCCGTAATTGCCGGGAGGGCCATTCGCTGTGTTTTGGCTGTTCCGTCAAGGCCTGAAGCCAGAACATGAAACTGGTTATGAGCCCACACACACACAACGCCCGTGTGCCTTTAAGAGAAACAATGAATGGGCGAGCGGAGACGGTGGAAGCCGTTGCCTACGTGGCGTGTGTTTGTCTGCGTGTGGAGTGGAGCGGGAGTGGAGCGGGAGTGGAGCGGTCCGCTTGGCCGGGCATGGTGCTGGCCAGCCACCGCCTCGTGTGCCGTTCCGGCCTTCATAGGTGCTCGCTAACAGCACTTGCCCCCGAGGCTATACGGCGGGATCTTAGCCTTTGTACTTGCACGCACGCGTGGAGTTTGAAGCCACGACACCGCGCCGTGCAGTGCTCACTGTTTGGCAGGTGAAGACCCGGAGCTCGAATATGAGCCGCTGATTTTTTTGGGCAGTCAGCCAGTGGGGGCGGCGGGTGGGTGGGGCGGAGGGGGGGCAATGGGCGGTGGGGGGCTGTGAGTGGGGGGCAGGCAGTGGGGGTGGGGGGTGAGGTTGGGGGGGGGGGTGCCTGTCAAACACCCAAGCGCCACTCGCTCCTTCGCTATAAATTTTAAAACGAGCCCCATTACGGGCGCGCGGAGCGGAGCGGAGCGCGGGGGCTCGGAGGGAGCGCGCTAGCGCCGGGGAGGTACCGCTCGACTTGACCGCGGTCCAGCTTTTACCCTTCCCTTCCCCCACTCCTCCCCCCTCCACTCTCTTCTCGAGTCCACCCATCGCGGACCCAGAGAATGAATCTCAATGCTCTTGTCAGCTGCATAAATAGAGGGGCTCAAATTGATTGAATGAGCATCGCTGTTAGTGGCACTTATATTGGAATGGCATATTTTCCACGCCCCCCTCCCTCCTCTCCTCCCTGCAACCAACTTATTTCCCCCCTCCCCTCCCCTCCCTCCTCTTCCCATAACTCCCCACCCCCCATATTTGGGTGGTCATGTATTTTCTGGAGCTCAGCCCCAGAAAGCTTTGGCTGATATGAAGCCCTGCCTACAGACGAGACCAGTCCACACTTTTTTGAGCCTCCTTCTCCTAGCGAGCCAGACTTATGGCTCCAGCCAGACGTGTCCACCCACCGGGAAGGGAGCGTGGAACGGATGGAGATTAGCCCGCGCCTCGCTGGTTTGCGGCCGCGTTGGAGTTGGTGATGGCGTTCAACGTTTGCGCCGGTGGTGCCGCCTTTACAATTGTGGGGGTTAACATCGGACGTTTTTTGTTGTTGTTGGGCTCGTGGTTGGCATCGCAGGTGTGGTTGGGTTGCAGTTGAGAGTTGGCACCGGAGCTGAAATTGGCACTGCGGTTGGCACGAGTGTTAGGCTGCGTTGTGGTCAGGCGGTATCATCGCGGCTGGCATTGGCTTTGTGGCCGGCGTTCGCCGATGTTTCTTACTGAATTCCAAGATGATTTTCTCTGCCCGCGTGCGCGCGTGCGGGGGCTTTACACTCTCATCGGGCGCTCAGCCCAGTGGGGGCGGTGGGGAGGACGGGAGGGTGGGGCGGAGGGTTAAGGTGGTAAAAAAAAGAGGAAATAAAATGCGGCGCGAGTGACTGCGTGCCGCTAATGTGCGACATCAATTAGGAGCGCAGCCTCTGTGCTCAGAAATGTCCTCAAACCATCAGGCGATGTGAACGCGGGAAATGGTAATGGTGGCGCTCTCATTAGGAGACGCTCGTTATTACGCGACCAAATGCTTGAGTGCGGCGCGCGTGTGTGTATGTGTGCGTGTTTGTCTGCGTGCGTGTATGTGTGCGTGTGTGTATGTGTGCGTGTTTGTCTACGTGTGTGTATGTGTGCGTGTATGTGTGCGTGTTTGTCTACGTGCGTGTATGTGTGCGTGTTTGTCTGCGTGCGTGTATGTGTGCGTGTTTGTCTGCGTGCGTGTATGTGTGCGTGTTTGTCTACGTGTGTGTATGTGTGCGTGTTTGTCTGCGTGCGTGTATGTGTGCGTGTGTGTATGTGTGCGTGTTTGTCTACGTGTGTGTATGTGTGCGTGTATGTGTGCGTGTTTGTCTACGTGCGTGTATGTGTGCGTGTATGTGTGCGTGTTTGTCTACGTGTGTGTATGTGTGCGTGTATGTTTGCGTGTTTGTCTACGTGTGTGTATGTGTGCGTGTATGTGTGCGTGTTTGTCTGCGTGTGTGTATGTGTGCGTGTTTGTCTACGTGTGTGTATGTGTGCGTGTATGTGTGCGTGTTTGTCTGCGTGTGTGTATGTGTGCGTGTTTGTCTGCGTGTGTGCGTGTGTGTATGTGTGTGTGTGTATGGGGAGCGGTAGTGGTGCGGTTAGCGCGCTGCGATATGAACCTGGCGACCCGAGTTCGATTCCCGCTCACGGCCAAAACCAGTGACAATTATCTGAACCGGTCCTGGCCCTCCCCTAGGTCGACTCAGCCTCAAATGAGTACCTGGTGAGGTGTGTAAACATCACCACTAGGGAGACAAAGGCGGTCGGGCGTGGGCTGGCCACTCACCCCCTCGTGTGCCGTGCTGGCCTTCATAGGTGCTCGCTAACAGCACTTGCCCCTACAGTCTGTTCAGGCTATACGGGGGATCTTTATCTTTGTGTGTATGTGTGCGTGTTTGTCTGTGTGTATGTGTGCGTGTGGCGGGGAGCGGCAGCGTAGCGGTAAGCGCACCGCGCTACGAACACGGCGACGCGAGTTCAATTCCCGATCACGGCCGGCACCGGTGGTGATTGTATGAACCGGTCGTGGGTTGCCGCTAGGTTGACTCAGCCTCAAATGAGTACCTGGTTGCGGTGCGTAGTAAACATCGCCGCGAGGGAGACAAAGGCGGCCGGGCGTAGTGCTGGCCTCCCACCCACCCCCTCGTGTGCCGTGCCGGCCTTCGTATGCGCTCGCTAACAGCACTTGCTCAACAATCTGTTAAAGGCTATGCAGGGAATCTTTGTCTTGTTTATGTATGCTTGTGTTTGTGTGTTTGCGCTGTGCAGGGATTAAGTGTGCCTCTGTGGCTGTGGTTGTTTTTTGGGGGATAATGATGCATTTAAAATGCATTTTAAAAGAAACTGCTGCATTCGAACGTACACGTAATTACATGATAATATTCATTCTGGGGGTGAAAAACATGAACCCGTGGAAAACACGCACGCGAAACAAATGCCACTGGCTTTGCATCAAGCCACGAACACAGGCAGCGGTAATTTTAGACGCCTCTTAAATCGCGACAGCTTCCCCGTGACGTTTTGGCGAACGCAGTGAAAGATCGGTCGGAACGGTGGCGCAGTGGTTAGCGCACCGCCTACCCGGCTTGGATTCCCGGCCTCGGGTGAAAAAAGCAAAACCCATCAGTGGTGGGTAGTATCAATCGCTTTTGTTGGTTCTTCCCTTGTGCAACTCGGGCTATAAAAGCACATCGGTACTGTGGAGACAAAGGTGGGTCCAGGTGTGCGTGGTGGTGACAAGGGTCCTTTGCTTCCTAACAGCACTTGCCCCAACCATTTCTAAAAGGCAGTCGTCTATATGTTGGGCGTTCGATTTGGCGCGTGTCAATGTGTGTCCACGTGTGTGAGATGCGAGGAGCGGGCGTGCAACGGTCATCGCGCAGCGCTACGAACACGGCCACCCGAGTTCGATTTCCGCTCACGGTCCAACGCCGGCGACGGTTATATCTGAACCGGTCAAATGAGTACCTGGCGCGATGTTTCGGTCGAGGAGTGGTGCTGGCCACCCACCCCAGCTGCTCGCTGACAGCACTTGCTCCAGCAGTGCGTTGAGGCTATACGGGGGATCTTTGTCTGTGGCACAATGGGCAGCGCACCGCGCTTACAGGTCCAACACCTTGGCTTTGATTCCTCAGTGGCACCTGAACCCGCCATGGGCCTGCCCCTAGGTCTGTTCAGCCTTCAATGAGCAGCTGTTTGCCAGAATGCAAATTAACATAGCAGCACTGTGGAAAATAAATGTTGAGGCCGGGTGATGTTACCCGCAGCCTGTCGTACGCCATACCCGCCCTTGATCGGCTCTCGCTAACAACACGTGCCTCGCCCCACCACCCACCATGCTATTCAAGCAGCACCAGGGAATCTTTGTCTTCGTGTCGTATCATCACGCGGCTAAATTTAAACACGTGTGCCGCTCGTGTATACACACCTGATTCCAAATCGCGGCGCGGGCTGGCTGCCTGCCAGATGCGGCGGCAGTAATGGCAGGAGAGAGCGAGAGGGAGCGGGCGAGAGAGGGGGGAGAAGGCGAAATCGTGAGCTGGTTTGTAAGGCGGCGTGTGTGACGTGTACTCGGGCGGGGGCTGGTGGTGGTGGCGGCGATCGGGGGTGGCTGGGTGCGAGGAAGGGGGTGGTGGGATGATGGGGTGAGCGGTGGGTGGTGCAGAGAGAGAGGGTGGGGAGATGTCTGCTATTGTGCGTCATAAGTGTGGTGATTCCGTTCGTTGGGAAGTGTCTCTCTCTCTCGCTCATTCTCGCTCGTGTTTTGGATTTCTGCCAGCGCGGCGCGCTCGGGAGAGAGCGGACGAACGCGCGGACGCACGCACGCGCGCGCGCGCGCATCCACACACACACACTCTCACACACACACACTCTTACACACACACTCTTACACACACACACACTCACTCACGCACACACTCACACACTCTCACGTGCCGCGCACATTCTCGTCCGCATAACCTCACACACAACGTCATAAAACACGCAACACATTCTCGCCAACGTGTTGAGTTTTAATTAAATCAGTTGATGTATGATGATGACGATGGTGATGATGGTGGTGAAAATCACGATGATGACGATCGATGTATGTATGTTGAACTTCTTTCGCACCGTACTTAGCCAACCGTGCTAATTGGATGTGTGGGGGGAAAGAGAACACGCTATAAATAATGATGACGATGATGATCGTCATCGTACAATGGAAACTGATACGAACAATGGCAGCCGTGGGACATCAACTTCCCATCAACGAGGTGCAAATTATAAAAAAAAATTATTCAACGAGCGATGGAAAGTGAAGAGGCAGCTGTCATTGTCACGGTCTTCTCGCGACCCTCCTGTACTCAGAGCACGAAGAGCAATCAGCTCTTTTATGAAAAATTATAAAATGCCAAGATAATACGTATCGCGATTTGTTTTTATATTCTCCACGATTTAAAGAATATTCCGCTATTCGGCGTCACTGTCTCTTACACGCCTTTCGCCGTTTCCATTCAATCGACTGATAAATATTTGTTACGCGAGAAACCCTCTGATGCCAGTTACCCAACTATTTATCGTGGCAAGGGCCCGCAGCCACTGACAAACAGAGTTACTGTTGGGGTGGAGAGGAGCCAAGCCAGCAGCCAGCCAGTAAACTCGGGGCGTAGGTGAGAGTATTTGTAACAGTGGTATGATTCAACCCTGGCTCATACCTCCCCCCTCTGTGTTGCAGGGTTCGATTACAGCGACGACGACGATGAGGATGATGATGATGACGACGATGAAGATGACGAAGACGAGGATGACAACAGGGATGACCTCATGGATGACGAGGACGACGACGACGATGATGACGATGATGACGATGACGACGACGACGAGGTGGCTGGCTCGTGTTTCAGACCCGGGATCATGGCGGGGTTCGGGGGCCCTGCTCCCGGGCGGGGGGCGGCAGTTGGGGGGGGCTCCCACCGCGGGGGGGCCCCCACGGCCCCCCCCCTGCCCTCCCTGGTGCAGCTGGAAGCGAAGCAGAAAGCGCGGAAGAAGAGGGAGCGGCAGTGCATGCTGGGTATGAAAGGCGCTCGATCGCCACCGCACCACGCACATACGCTTATACGCACGCACGTACATCTTACGCACGGTGCGTAAGAAGGAGTTCAACATACGTAGGTGCGTACACAATCGCACACAAACACACACAAACCATATACACACACACACACAAAGTTCCCCCATATTACCGTAACACTGTTGGGGCAAGTGCTGTTAGCTAGCACCTATGAAGGTACACGAGGGGGTGGGTGGTCAGCACCACGCCTGACCGCCTTTGTCTCCCTAGTGGCGATGTCTACACACGGCACCAGGTACTAATTTGAGGCTGAGTCGACCTAGAGGAGGCCCAGCACCGGTTCAGATAATCGTCACCGGTGTTGGCCGTGCGCAGGAATCGAACTCGGGTGGCCGGGTTCGTGGCGCAGCGTGCAAACCACTACGCTGCCGCTCCCTACTCCCCATATACACACAGACACACAGATACATAGACCACCACCACACACACACAGGCCGTACACTTACACACACGCACAGACACAGGCGCGCGCGTGCCGCTAGAGCTCGTTAAAGCGTCCGTCATGGCCCGATTCCACGCACAGCGAGGCCTCATGCCAACTCGGGTGAACGCGGTGAGGTGGGGGGTGGGAGGTGGAGCGGGTGGGGGTGATGGGGGGCAAGGAGGGACGTCTGGGCAGTCATCCCTGGGAGCATTGCCAGGGGTAGCGGCGTGCGTGCGTGTGTGTGGGCGTGCGTGCGTCTGTGCGCTCCGTGTTCGTATGCGTGTCTGTGTGTGGGGAGCGGGAGCCAAGTGGTTAGCACACTGCGCTCAAGGGAAACTCGGCGACCCTTATTCATCAGCGGCAAATTATCCGCACCGGTTCCACAGGCTCCTTCTAGGGCGATTCGTCCCGGTGCGGTATGCAAACATCAGCACCGGGGAGACAAAGGCGGCCAGGCATGGTGCTGGCCCCGAGTGTGCTCACTAACAAACAGCACTTGCCCCAACATCCTGAAAAGGCTATACTGGGGACCTTTGTGTAAACGCGAATGTTTACATGCATGCATGCGTGTGTGTGCATGCATGCATGTGTGTGCAGTTCGCTATTGCCTGCACATGTTAACATATAACATCTGGGTCCGTCCCATCACCTTCTGACCTCTATCATTCCTCACTTCATGTGGCCTCAAAGTGTTTGGTGTGAACGCAATAACACCGGGGTGTGAGACTGCTGTGTTGCGTGAGTGTGTGTGTGTGCCAAGGATGTGTGTCTGTGTGTCTGAATACATATGTATCTGAATATGCATTGTCTATATGTGTCTATCATCACGTGTGCGTGTGAGTGCGTTTCTTTACTTTGAGTGGTTATGTCGTAGTTAGAGTAATGCCGCCCGAGTGCAATTCCCACTCACTGCCAATAACAGTGACGAATATATAAACTGGTCCTGAGCCTCCCCTAGGTTGACTCAGCCTGAAACAAGTGCCTGGTGCAGTGTGTAAACATCAGCACTGGGGAGACAAAGGCGGTCGGGCGTGGTGCTGGGCACACACCCATTCGTGTGCCGTGCTGGCCCCCAAATTCTGTGCAGGGGGTGGGGAGGGGATCTTTGTCTTTGTGTCTCGATGTCTACGTGTCCGAGTGTGTCGTCTACGTTTCTCTGCGTGTATCTCTGTGGGTGGTCTGAGCCAGCGGTCGTTTTTTCACTCCCGTTGTTTGTCGAACTTGCTTCAATTCATGGTGGCGTCGGGTGAGGGGGGTGTGGGGAGGGAGAGAGGGAAACCCTGCCAAGTTAGCGCGTGGAAATTTGTCGAGAATTAACTGTGTGCGGAATAAAAACTCATAAAGCATTCGCTCCCTATGGGTCCGGCATCACAGCACTCGACTCATGACGCTCACGGGAACTTGCGCACACACACACATCACGCACACACACATCACACACACACACATCACACACACACATCACACACACACACATCACACACACATCACACACACATCACACATCACGCACATCACACACACACATCACACACATACACATCACACACACACACATCACACACACACACATCACACACACACACATCACGCACACACACATCACACACACACAAATCACGCACACACATCACACACACACACATCACGCACACACACACATCACGCACACACACACACATCACGCACACACACATCATGCACACACACATCACACACACACACACATCACACACACATCACACACACACATCACGCACACACACACACATCACGCACACACACACACATCACGCACACACAACATCACACACACACATCACGCACACACACACACACATCACACATCACACACATCACACACACACATCACGCACACACATCACATACACATCACGCACACACACACACACATCACGCACACACACACACATCACGCACACATCACACACACACATCACACACACACATCACGCACACACACACATCACACACACACATCACGCACACATCACACACACACACATCACGCACACACACATCACGCACACACACATCACACACACACATCACACACACACATCACGCACACACACCCACACACATCACACACACATCACGCACACACACACACATCACGCACACACACACACATCACGCACATACACATCACACACACACATCACACACACACATCACGCACACACACACACACATCACACACACACATCACGCACACACACACACACATCACACACATCACACACACACATCACACACACACATCACACACACACATCACGCACACACACACACACATCACACACATCACACACACACACACACATCACACACACACATCACGCACACACACACATCACACACACACATCACGCACACACATCACACACACACACACATCACACACACACATCACACACACACATCACACACACACATCACGCACACATCACATACACACATCACGCACACATCACGCACACACACATCACACACACACATCACACACATACATCACGCACACACACACATCACACACACACACATTACGCACACGCGCCACACGCCGATCACGCAAGCGCACACACGCATCAAGCGCTCACACACGCACGCGCGCGAATACGCATCACACATGCTCCACACGCACGCGCCACACGCATCACGCGCGTGCGCACGCATCGCACACGCGCCACACACACGCGCCACACATGCGCCACACACACGCGCCACACACGTGCACACACTCATCCATTACCACTGATATCAGCCGTGGTCGGGAATCAAGATGAAAGTCGGCAGGTTCAGAGTGCAGCGCGCGAACCACGACACTACTGCTACCATTAATTCACAAACACACTCGCACGAAAAAAAGATCCCCCGCGTAGCCTTAGCAGACTGCTGGGGCAAGTGCTGTTAGCGAGCACCTATGAAGGCCAGCACACGAGGCAATTAGTGGGCCAACACCACACCAAACCGCCTTTGTCTCTCCAGCGCTGAGGTTTACAGACCGCACTGGTTACTTATTTAAGGATGAGACTAATACAAAGACAAAGATCCCCCGTATAGACTTAACAGACTGTAGGGGCAAGTGCTGTTAGCGAGCACCTATGAAGGCCGGAACAGTACACGAACGAGGGGGTGGGTGGCCAGCACCACGCCCGACCGCCTTTGTCTCCCCAGTGGCGATGTTTACTCACCGCACCAGGTACTCATTTAAGGCTGAGTCGAACTAGGAGAGGCCCAGGACTGGTTTAGATAATCGTCACTGGTGTTAGCCGTGAGCGGGAATCAAACCCGGGTCGCCAGGTTCATAGCGCAGCACGCTAACCGCTACACTACCGCTCCCCACACACGCACACGTGTACCCACATGCCCACATGATCCAGTGCTGCCCACTACTCTGTGGACCAGAGGTCACTTGAGGGGATCTCAGAAGTAGTTGTATAATATCTGCCCCAGAGTATGAATAATAGAATAGTTAAGTGGTCGCTTGAATGGATATCAGGGGTATCTCTGTAGTATCTACTTCCACAGACGATTGTCTCCTTTAGCAAGATTGCTCTGCGACACTTCCGAATGGAAACTTTATTTCAAGGCAACGATAACGCAATCGGGAAAAAAGGTGAAGGAAAAGTACAAAGCAATACTACTAAGTAGTTAACATAGTCTCCGTCTTTGTCTTTGTTTTATTCGTGACACCAGGCACCGATTCCCAATTTTCCGACTCGGAGGTCGACGTGAAGGTGCGAAGGACCACTCCGGCCGCCCCTCGGCCACCCAAAAAGGCCGCGCCCGTCATCTCGCGGCCCGGCAAGAGGCCCAAGCTGCTGCCGGGCCTCTCGCGGCCTCCCGGCGCCAGCACAACTCCGCCCAAAACGTCCGTGCCGATGGCCAAGTCGGCAAAGTCGAAGCCTAGGCCTACTAAGCCGAGGGTGGCGAGGCCTCCTGCCGCGCACAGCGCGATGCGAGGGGATTTTGCCGATTTTGGCACTGCCGGGATGTGGACGCTTGGCGGCGGCGGTGGAGGTGGCGGTGGTGGCGGCGGTGGTGGTGGAGCGGCGCTGCCCATGTCAGCTTTTCTCACCGGAGGTGGAAACGGCTCGGGCCCGGCAAGCGGAGCCAGCAAGGCGAAGATGAAAGAGAAGGCAGCGGTAAGTAAAGGACATTTAAAATAAAAAGGAAATATGACGATCATGATGATTGTTGTGCCCAAGGACATGTCGTACGTTGTCATGAAAACTACCAAACTTGTAAACGAATCGCCACCGAAAATCACGACAAAGCTGATTATCGGTTCCTGTATTTGTCTCCCCGGTAGTGATGTTTACACACCGCATCAGGTACTCATTTGAGGCTGAGTCAATGGTATTGGCCTTGAGCGGATTAGCCGGGTTCATAGCGCAGCCCACTAACCTCTACCATACCACTCCCCACATGCGCACACACACACACACACGTCGCCTGACCCTACGCCTGATTCGCCATCGCCGAGCACGGAGCCCCACGTGAGCCTCTTGCCTTTGCCACGCGCGATGTGAACGCTAACGGGAGTGCGTCTTCCGTGTTCCGATTCCCGCTCAGCGGAAGAAGAGCGGCAAGATGGGGACCGTGGCCATGCCAAGCCGTGCCGGCCTCTCCCAGGCCAGCCGGCCGAGCGGGAAGCCCGGCACCAAACCCAAAGCATCCAAGAGCAAGGGCGATTGCCGATCGGTGCGTGTGGTCACCTGCCCGTTGCCACGCAGTCACTCAAATGTTCGGTCGACCGGTCACCTCGGCCACTCAGCCGATTAAGTCATCTAGCCGCTCAGCCACTCTGTTACCCAATGCCCTAGCAACTAAGGCACTTGATCACCTAGCCCCTGAGCCACGTTGTCACCCACTGCCCCGGCCATTCAGTCACCTAGGCACCTAGCCCCACAGCCGCACACACACACACCTACAAAGTCACAGTCACAATACCCTCCACACTGAGTTCGCACAGCCCTCAGCTCAAATTCCAATACGGCCAGCCGTTCATTCAGCCACCCAGCCGGCTTATCACTGAGCCTCACAGGAATGCAGCTGTCCAACCACACGTTCAGGCACACATTCACCCAGTCCACGTGGAAATCCATACATCCGTCCACATCCATCTATCGACTCTGTGTAAGCACTCCGTGTTCTCTATTCCATTTGCGGTACGTTTCGGCGTGGGGTTAGTGTACATTGTGTGTTGTTGTTGTTGGTGGTGGTGGTTTTGCTGTTGTTGGTTTGCACGTTTACACGATGCACCGTCCTGTGACTGCCTTCACTGCTGATGGTCTTCGGCTGTGGCCTATGACTCTCTCTGTAACTCTCTGCAATGACGATCTCCTATAGCTGCCAGCACTGCTGGCGGTCTTGAGCTGCTTAGCTCAGCTCAGACTCCAAGTCAGAGTCACTCCGTCGCAAGTCGCCCGGTCTGTCCGCGGGTGACTCGCCGCGACACGCTGCCATCTCACCACAGCTCCCTCCTCTTGCACCTCCCTCGCCATCTCACGGCAGGTGAGCCGCACGGCCCCCACCGGCGGCGCTTGCATCCGTCCGGTTGGACCCAGCGGAGGGGGAGGAGGTGCGGGGGTTGGTCCGTGCGGCGGCGGCGGCAGCGTTGGTCCCGGTGGCGGCGGTGGCACCGGCAGCTCCGGCGGTGGCGGCGGCGGCACCGGCGTTGGCGTGAGCCCAGCGGGAGGGGCGCGAGCGACCGTTCCAGACGGGCTCGCCGCCGCCACCGCCACTGGCGCCACAGGCGCGGCTGCGGCGGCGGCGCGACCGTTCGGATTCACCACCCCCGGCGGCGGGGGGAGCGGCGGAGGGGGGGGGCAGCGCCACCTCGTTCTCGGACGAGGAGGACGAGGTGCCGCTCATCCGTCTGCGCGAGCGCCCGCACACGCCCGGTGAGCGCCCGCACACGTGGGCAATATGGGGGGGCGGGGGGGGGTGTTAGGACGAACATACACGCACAAAAGACAAAATCTCCCGTATAGCCTTAGCAGGCTGTTGGGGCAAGTGCTGTTAACGAGCACTCACGGAGGCCAGCACGGCACACGAGTTGGTGGGTGGCCAGCACCACTCCCGGCCGTCCTTTGTCTCCCCGGTGGTCATGATGTTTACACACCACACCAGGTACTGATTTGTGGCTGAGTCGACCTCCGGAAGGCCCGGTATTGGTTCAGATAATCCTCACCGGCGTTGGCCGTGAGCAGCAATCGAACTCGGCTCGCCGGGTTCATAGTGCTCACGGCTACACTATGTGCGCACACAAATAAAGGAGGGAAAAGTTTCAAGATGATTAAACTGCCCTTTCCTTCACCTGCTCACCCCCCCCCCCCCCCCCAGAGCCCCCACGCTGCTGCCTGGAGCGCTCCGACGTGCGGGATGGACTCCGCATCCTCATCCCCATGGAGGACGAGCTGCTCCACCCGGGCACCGTGCGAGCCATTCAGCCTCCCGACATGTGAGGACGCGTATGGGTGTGTGTGTACGCACGCGTGTGTGTACGCACGCGTGTGGGTGTGTGTGTGTGTGTGTAGGCACGCGCGTGTGTGTGTGTAGGCACGCGTGTGTGTGTGTGTGTGTACGCGGTTAGCGCTCTGCGCTAGGAACCTGGCGGCCCGTGTTAGATTCCTGCTCACGGTCAACAACGGTGAGGATTATCTGAACCGGTCATGGGCCTCACCTAGATCGACTGAGCCTCAAATGAGTACCTGGTGCGGTGTGTAAACATCGCCACTGGGCTTAAAAAGGCGGCCGGGCGTGGTTTTGGCCACCTACCCCCTCGTGTGCGTGACGGCCTCCATAGGTGCTCGCTAACAGCACTTGCCCCAGTAATCCATTCCAGGCTATACGGGGGGATCTTTGTCTTTGTACGCACAATGATGTAGACAAAGATCCTCCACGTGGCCTTTAGCGGACTGTTGGGGAAAGTGCTGCTAGCGTGCACCGCTTAAGGCCAACATGGCACACCAGGGGATAGGTGGCCAACACGACGCCCGGGCCGCCTTTGTCTACCCGGTGCAGATGCTTACTCACGTCACGAGGTACTCATTTGAAGCTGAGTTGACCTAGAGGATGGCCACTGATATTAGTCGTGAGCGGGAATCGAACTCGGGTCAACGGAGTCGTCGCGTCGGGTGCTAACCACTACGCTACCGCTACCCACCCAGCCCATTTCTCAAACAGTCAGCCACCCAGTAATCTACCAAAATACTCAACCAACTGTTCGCCCAGCCATCCAGTCACCCAGTCCACGGACCAGCGAGTCATCCCCGTCAACTTACCCAGTCGTCGCCCAGCCAAACTACGAACCCAGGCACGGAGCCCGCTGGCTAAAGCAGCCAGTGCGCCGGTCTGTTATGTGCTCGCGTGTTAACGCGTCGTGACGTCTGTGTGTGTCTGTGACCGCGGCAGTTACGGCGTGGTGGTCGACGGCGAGAGGGGAAACAGGCCCCACGTCTACCCGCTCGAGCAACTGCTGCAGGAAGCGGTGGGTCATGTGCACGCGCAGCGCACCCACGCGCACGGACAAACCCGTGCACACGCGCACACACGCAAGCGTGGACGGACGCGCGGACGCACGTGCATGCGTGCGAAACACGAATACGCGCGCAAAAATGCGCACGGGAAAGAGCACGCAAACGCACGCGTAAATACATAGACGTGCGTAGACATGCGGCCACACACACACGTACATAGACAACAAGACGTACACGCACGCACAGACAGACAGACATGTTCACTTACACACTTATGCACATGAACAGGTGCACAGACACGCACATAACACACAGCCAAGCATTCACATACACGTCTGCAACAGCTACAGCAGCCGCCATTCGCCACCAAGTAACGGTGACTTCACTGTAGCGCTTGTGCCAGACTAGGTGCAAACAAAGACAAATGACCCCAATATAACCTTAACTGACTATTGGGGCAAGTGCTGTGAGTGAGCACCTATGAAGGCCGGCACGACACACGAGGGGGTGGGTGGCCAACACCACGCCGGAACACCTTTGTCTCCCCAGTGGCGATGTTTACACAAGACACCAGGTACTCATTTGAGGCTGAGTCGACCTAGGGGAGGCCCGGGACCGGTTCTGATAATCGTCACTGGTGTTGGCCATGAGCGGGAATCGAATTCAGGTCGCCAGGTTCGTAGCACAGCGCACCAACTGCTACACTGCCGCTCACCACACAGATAGACACTCACACACAGGCAAGCAGAGTCGCACAGACACACACCGACATATAAAAACACTCACTTAACAGATTGTTGGGGAAAGTGCTGTTAGCACACACACGCACGCACGCACACGCAGACACACACACGCAGACACACACGCACACACACGCACACACGTGCGCACACACACACACCCACACACACACGCAGACACACATGCAGACACACACACGCACACACACGCAGACACACACGCACACACACACATACACACACACCCACGCACACACGCACACACACGCACACACACGCACACACACGCACACACACGCACACACACGCACACATACACACGCACGCGCGTACACACACACACACGCACGCGCGTACACGCACACACACACAAGCAGACACACACACGCAGACACACACACACACGCAGACACACACCCACACATACATGCAGACACGCACATACACACATACACGCACACACATACACACACACGCAGACACACGCACACACGCAGACACACACACACCCACCCACGCACATACACGCACACGCCGGGAGAGGCACCGGGCTCAGTGGCGGTGTCGCCTGCGTCTCTGAGATAACGTTTCCTGTCACCACCCCGAGGGTCTCTGTGACATCCTTATTTTTTATTTTTTCATTTGACTTTTATTAATTTATTCAATTCATTCCACCTCGCCCCCCCACCGCCACCCCCACCACCACCTCCCCCATGACTCCCCCCACCACCCCCCTCACCCCCCCCCACTACCCCCCGGCTTTTTTGTGTGTAATCTCAATGTGAGTTGGTTGCGTTTTTATTTTTTTTATTTTAACACCACCGGCGTCCACGGGGCTTTGGAGGAATCCTCGCGGCGATTCCTCGTGCAGCGGGGCAGAAGTGAATTTCCGCCGCAGACCCCCGAGTTGTTCCTGTCGTTGTTTGTTTTGTTCACTCGCACGAACGCGCCGCACGGGTGAGCACTCGTCACGGTGTCGCCGAGCGGCCAATCAGTCGATCGGCCAGTTGCGTCGTTGTGCATCGGCCGCTTGCCCTGGCGGCGTAGCAATGGTCCGGTGCGCGGCGGCACGGGCAGCAATGCCGGAGGTCGCCGGTTCTATTTCGATTCCATCCCCCACCGCGCACTAACCGGACGAGCGCCGGCGGTGTTTGCCGACGGATCGGCAGCTCGCGTACGGTGAGGTGAGGCGCGGGCTGCTCCCACCTCTTTAGGCAAACGACGTCCAGCCAAGCGCGGAAGTGCCGTGGCCCCGAATACTCTCGATGAGAGTGGCCCTCCGGAGCTCCCTCGAGAGTGGCGCGGGGAGGGCCCTTCCAACCCCGGCAGCGGCGAGAGCCGGAAATTGCCGGGGAAGGGGGGGGGCATTCGCGCTCGCCACCGTTGCGCGCTAAACGTCGGCATGCACAGAGAGGAAAAAAACAACACGAATCATCGCCGTTATCTCTCCTCCGCGCTGAGTGGCGTCCGTGCGTGCCCAACAAGTGTGGCTCTGCCACACAGCGCTACGGCAAGAGCCTCTCATCGCAGATCTACAATTCATGAGGGGGCGGGGGTTGGTTTGGTAGTGGCTGCTGGGTAGAGTGCGGGTGGAGGGCTGGCTGGGGGGGGGGGGGCTCTTACTCTTTAGGGGCCCCGTACCTGTCATGCACGGGCTCATCAGTCAAGCGCCGTGCCGCACTGCGCTTGATCGCTCGCCCTTTGCTCGCTGCGGAAGCCAAATCGGCTTTGGCGCGGTGGTATTAACTTTTCGTTGTTTTTGGTTTTCGGCTCGGCATGCGGGTCGTGCCCGATCGCCGCTGCGCACGCCCACACACACACACTCGCTCGTTGCGCGACAGAGCACACCGCTCCGTCATCACTGCCGGTTAGATATCATCGACGGCATTTGTTGCGCGCGTGCGGTTAAGACAGTGGGAGATGGCGCGATGGTTTGGGGTGGCCTTCATCCAACAGCGGAGAGATAATGGCTGATCACGCGCGATGACGATGACGATGACGACGACGACGATGGCGCCGATCGCGCGCACGCGCTCTCGAACGAAGCGCACGTTCAATGGCGTGACGTACCCCGCTGCCCGTACGGTTACACTCTCAATGGTTCCCACGCAACGCGCGCTCACGCCCGTGATCACGTGTTGACACCCGCGTGTGTGCGTGCGTGACCCCACAGATCCTGGACGTGAAGCCACCATCGAGGCAGCTGCTGCCGGAGGGCGCGCGCGTGTGTGCCTACTGGAACCCCAAGTGCCCATTCCTCTACCCGGGCACGGTGGTGCGCGGTGAGTGGGCACCCTAAGACAAAGACAAAAATCCCCCGTGTAGCCTTGGCATACTGTTGGGGCAAGTGCTGTTAGTGAGCACCTATGAAGGCCGGCATGGCACAAGAGCGGGTGGGTGGCGAACACCACGCCCGGCCGCCTTTGTCTCCCCAGTTGTGAGGCTTACACACCACACTAGGTACTCATTTGAGGCTGAGTCGACCTAAGGGAGGCCCCTGACCGGTTCACATAATCGTCACTGGTGTTGGCCATGAGCAGGAATCTAAAACGGGCCGCCAGGTTCATAGTGCGGAGCACTAACCGCTACACTACCACTCCCCATAATCACACACACACGCACGCCTAGATGGATTGATGAGACACTTGCATAGATACATGCGTCCGTGGATAGATAATACGTAGATTCATAGCCACACCGCCCTACAAACCCGTTTGTCCGAGTTCAATTCTCACGCACGGCTAACGATCCATTGTTGAATTGTACCTCTGTGCATTACTCTGCTCATCCTCCTCCCCCTACACCTCCACCCCCCGCCGCCGCCCACCGTGACCCCTGGCGCAGGAACCCCCCGAGCGTGCGACTCGTCGAGTCTGATCGCGATCGAGTTTGACGACGGAGACACGGGCAAGATCGCCATCACAGACGTCCGGCTCCTGCCTCCCGCCTACACGGTTACATGTAAGACGCACGCACCTGCACGCGCACGCACTACGTGTACGCACTACGTGTACGCCCGCTGGACACGCACACCCACTGCACACGCACGCCACTGGACACGCCCATATGCTCATACACACTCATTCACATATATATATGCCCATAAGCTCATGTACACTTACATTCATTCATATACATACCCATACACTAATACACACTCACCACACTCGTTCATATACATACCCATACACTAATACACACTCGCAGAACGACCAACAAACATGCCACTCCCACCTCTCCACCTCTCCCCCGCCTCCTCCCCCTCCCCCCCACTTCCCCGTGTGTCTCCGTCTCTCCACCTCCCCGGCGCCTCCAGCCTCGTGCCGGCCGGTCAGCTCCCATCTCACTCACTGTCTCCGTGTAAATGTCACTGCTGGTCCCAGCACACGCTCAGCCCCTGGCACTCAGGGGAGTCCACAGGGGAGCAGAGAGAGATGGGGTGGTAGAGAGATGGCGGAGTAGAGAGAGAGATGGGGTAGAGGAGGGGGATGGCAGAGTAGAGAGAGAGAGATGGCGGTGTAGAGAGAGATTGGGGGAGTAGAAAGAGATGGGGGAGTAGAGAGAGATGTGGTGGTAGAGAGAGAGATGGGGGAGTTGAGAGAGAGATGGTGGTGTAGAGAGAGAGATGGAGTTGAGAGAGATTAGGGGAGTAGGCTGTGGTTATGGTATTGACCATTATGCCATGCGACGTGAGTGGTCACACAGGCCGGTGTCTCTCTCGGGCGTGGCACGGAGCGGCGCTGTGTTCCGACATGCTTTAGTAGCGTGGTGCAGTGGGGGTATGGTGCGGTGTGTTGCTGCAGTGGAGCGTGGCGTTTGGTTTTGGTGCGGTGTGATACAGCGGGGCATGACGTGCGGTGTGCCAGTGCGAGGCAGCGGGGCGTGCCGTGCGGTGTCGGTGCGCTGACCCGCCGTGCCGTGCATCTCCGTGCGTCTCCGCGCAGGCACGGAGCCCGCGCCCGCCCTGCTCCTGCACAGCAGGGACCCGCGGCGTGCCCGCAGGGTGGCCACCGGGGAGGGGGCCATGGACGGGGCCCACCCCTCCTCCACGGGCAGCGCCGCTGCCCACTCGGGCGCCAAGGGCAAAGCGCGGGGCGGCAAGACGGCGAGAGCGGCGGTGAAGGGCGGCAAGCGCGGTGAGTCGCCGCGTCGTTCGCCCCGCGCGTCACGACTCGGCGCTTATCCTTAGTGCGTCAAATGAAGCCTCCCGTAAACCGCGTGGCTTCTGTGTGGCCACGCCCACTCTGAACCCCTCCCTTCTCCCTGGCGCCGCCTGCTGTGAGAACAGACGCCGCTCCTCCGTGCAGCACAGAGGAGCAGCGTCGAGGCACCTGGTGTAGCCTCTTCCTCCCTCATCCTCATCTTTCCTGACCCTCTGCTCCCGTTTCTCCATTCCTTTACCATCCTTTTTCTCTCATTCCCCGTTCTTTCTCTTCTCTCTTCCCTCTCCCGTTCCTTTATCCTTTCCCATTCATTGCTGTATCCTTCACTTTACTGTCTTGCGTCATATTGCACCTGCGTTTGCGTTGTTCTGCACCTGCGCCGCGCCGCTGTTGCCTCGTCCACTGAGCCGCGTCCCTCCCTCATTTCCCCCTGCCACAGTCAAACCACCGCGGAAGGACGCCCTGCCTGCCGACCTCCTGGTCGCCATGGCTGCGGACACGGACCTGTCGGAGGACGACGATGACGACGATGACGACGACGACGACGACGACGTCATCACCGGCAACATCGACGAGAAACCCGCGTCGAGACTCGGACCCTCCACACAGCAGCAGCAACCCCCGCTGGCGCTCAAACCCCACCGGCCGCGACAGCCCGCGCGGACGCGCAGCGCCAAGCCCAAAGCCGCGGGGCCGTTTGCCGGCCGCGCCGACACACCGGCGCCAAAGCCAAAGCGGCCCAAGTCCAAGGCGGCGTCGGCCAACCCGGTCGGCCTGGGACAGCCGCAGCAGCAGCAGCATCAGCAGCACCAGCAGCAGCAGCAGCAGCAGCAGAGACAGGCGCCAGCAGCGACTCACGCCATCGCCTCCCCTACCTCCTCGTCGACGTCGACGTCGACGCCGCCGCAGGGCTCGTCGATGTTCTCGCTGGCGTCTTTCACACGGAGCGCCGACGGCGGCGGCGAGGGGAGCTGCGGGAACCCGTTCCTCTCCTACCTGCCCAGCCCCGGTGCCCAGCAGCCGAGGGCCGCCGCCCGTAGCAAGGACGGCGGCATGCCGGCGCCATCGCCGGTCAAGGCCGGGTCGGTGGCGGCCGGAGGAGCCGGCGGCAGCGGAGGCAGCAGCGCCAACGGCGCCAGCGGCAACGGCAACAAGCGCAAGGCCGAGCAGGAAGTTCTCATCAAGCTGGACCAGGAGGGCGTCATCTTCCCGAAGAACAAGAAGACGAAGGCGCTGATGATGCAAGAGGGGCGCAAGCTGGCCGTCGGCGATCTGGGACGATCGGGGAGCGGCGGCGGAGGCAACGGCGCTCCCGCGGGGCAGGTGACGCCGGCGTCGGCGTTCAGCGGAAGCGGCGGCGCCGGTACCAAAGCGGGCGCGGGGCCGGTGGGCAGCCCGCTGAACCCGTCCGTGACCCCGCTGCCGTCGGAGATCCCCGCCAAGTCGGTGCGGGTGGCGCTCCCCAAGCTGCCCGCTGGCGCGGCTGTGTACGGGTTTGGAAAATACGGCGGCGGCGGTGGCGGCGGCGCTGACGATGAGAGAGTGGCGCAAGCACAAGGGGCGGCGGCGGCCGCGGCGGCGTCTTCGTCGTCGTCGTCCACCTCGTCGTCCCGCGCGCGGACCGAGGGGCGAGCATTCAGCGAAAGCGAGAGCGGCGGGCGCAGCGAGAGCTCCGAGAGTTCCTCCGACTCGGACACGGACGACGGCGGCGATCGCGCGGTCGCCGCGGCGACGACGTCGTCGACGGCGGCGACGACGGCGGCGGTTACCCCGGCAACGGCGGCGACGTCGTCGGTCACCACGGCAACGGCAGCGACGAGGGCCAGGACCGAGCCGTCGGCGGTGGCGGCGGCGGCGGCGCCCTTCGCGTCGCGCTCCAACACCTCGTCCTCCACCTCGTCCAACACCTCGTCCAACACCTCGTCGTCCTCGGCATCCAACTCGTCGTCGACGTCGTCGTCATCGTCCTCATCGTCCTCGTCGTCCTCGTCATCCGAGGGGGACGACTCGTCTTACAGCTCCGGGTCGGACTCGCCGTCCGAGGGAGAGGAGATGGAAGAGGAGGAGGACGGGGACGACGACGTGGACTTGGACGATGTCGATGACGAGGATGACGACGACGATGAGGAGGACGACGACGATGATGATGACGGTGGCCGCGGGGAGGTGGGGCCGGCGTTGTCGCAGCCGCAGGGCTCGGCCCGGCAGATGGCTGACGCCAACTCCACCCCTGGTGGCGGTGGAGGAGGAGGCGGTGGACCTACCAGTGGTGGTGGAGGAGGAGGAGGTGGTGGAGGAGGTGGAGCCGATGAGGTGGGGGCAGCAGCAACATCAACGATAGCGGCCAAGTCGAAACCCAAAACAGGGTGAGGTTCGCGACCCCGGATCGTGTGACCTCAAATCGTCGCTAGCTGTAATGCACGCGCGCGCCCGCGGCTACTCACATGCATGCCCAACTTTGGCCATCATCTCTCCGGGGTCATTAAAATCAGTACCACTTTTCGGGAGGGTCAGCAATAGAGGGAGGTCAACAGTGGGCTGTGATTTTTCACTGCAGAAGAGCTCTTCCCAATGATAGTTTGTGCGTGAGCATGCTTAACACGGCTTTGACACAATGAAACGTCTGCTTCAATTATATAATGCTATTATTATAATAGTGCACGTCACTCACTCGCCCACTCACTCACTCACTCACACAACTGCCCACCCACTCACCCACTCGTCCACCCACCCACTCATCCACTAACTCACTCACCCACTCACTTTCTAACCCACTCACCCACTCACCCACTAATTCACTCACCTACTCACTGACTCACCCACTCACTCACTAACTCACTCGCCTACTCCCTCACTCACCCACTCACTCACTTTCCAACCCACTCACCCACCCTCTCACCCACTAACTCACTCACCTACTCCCTCACCCACTCACTCACTTTCCAACCCACTCACTCACGCACTCACCTACTAATTCACTCACCTACTCACTCACTCACCTACTCACCCACTCACTCTCCATCCCACTCAATCGTTCACTCGCCCACCCACTCACTCACTCACCCTGGTGCTGCTGCTGCTGCTGCTGGGTGTGCCCTTGACAGTGGAGCGAGGCAGCGGGGAGTCTCGAGGCGAGAGGGGCGGGCGTCGGGGGGGGCCCCCAGCAGGGAGCCCCCGGGAGGGGGACGTCGCGAGCGCCTCCCGTCCGTGGAGAACCGGCCCAAGATCGCCGCCTTCCTCCCCGTCAGACAGCTGTGGAAGTGGTCGGGCAAACCCACGCAGGTGAGCCGCGGCGGTCACGAGCAGCATGCCGCTGCTCGCTCATGGTGATTATCGTGACGCTCGGTGGTGGTGGTGCTGGTGGTGCTGGTGACTGTACAATTCCACCGTTGATTCAACTGCCGTGCCAGGAGGATGGAATCGAACCGGCGACTTCCCGGTCGCAAGCCCAGTGTGCTGACCGTTACAACCCAGGGGCTGTGTCGTCACGAGGAGCGGAATATTGCGACATCGAATTTATTTGATTTTAAAATCGATCAGAACAACGTCAACGCTCTGATAACCGTCGCCGGTGTCGGTGCCCCGTGAGCGGGAATCAAACTCGGGTCACCGGGATTTGTCGTCTTTTTTTTTTCCAGCGTAGTTGGTATATTTGTAATGTTTTAATTTAAATATTTCACCTGTATCATTTCTGACGGTGGATCATCTCATGTGCACGTGTCCCATCATTTCCACGGGACGTAGCTCAGTCATTTTAACCACCTCTATTGGAGGCCAATCAGTTGCAGAACAGCACCCTCCTCTTTCTTATACACCAAATGATTACGTAACTTTATTTGGAAAAATATTTATTTTTACAATATCAATAAAAAGCGTATGTAAAAATCAAATAACCAAACCAAGTTCTTGATAATATCCCGTGTCCTCTACAATGTTTCGTCTCGGAGCGCTCACCGCCGCAACTCCCGCTCCCCCGCCCCCACCTCCACCGCCCCACCCCCGCAGCGGCGTGGCGTCAAGGGCAAGGCGCGCAAGCTGTTCTACAAGGCGGTGGTGCGCGGCAAGGAGACGATCCGCCTGGGGGACTGCGCCGTCTTCCTCTCGGCCGGACGGCCCAACCTGCCCTACGTGGGGCGCATCGAGAGCATGTGGGAGTCGTGGGGCAGCCACATGGTGGTGCGCGTCAAGTGGTTCTACCACCCCGAGGAGACGCGCCTGGGCAAGAAGCCGGCCGACGGCAAGGTACGCTCGCCGGCGCTTGTAGTAGGCGGGGGGGGGGGGGGTAGGCGGTGTGGAGCAGCGGTGCTCGGGTGGAGTGAGGTGGGGGGGTGGAGTGGGGTGTGGGGGGGGCTGCCCCGGGCACCCACCCCCCCCCCCCCCAATGGGGGTTGGCGCAGCCACCGCCATCGCGAGCAGCCGTCGTTGTTGTTGTTGTTGTAAACGAAGCAAGCGGCTGGCCCGGAGGGGGCTCACGTGTGTTTTATTGTTGCTGTTGTTGTTGTTTTGGTGGGGCGGTGCCGCCGCCGTAGAAGTGTAGGGGTCATCGCTTTGCCCAGAATGTGAAGCCAAGGCTCGGTGTGGAGAACCTTCGTGAAAATCCCCGGTCGGCGCTTCTTTGGCGAAGGAAGTTTTGTCCGTGTCGACCGGACGGTTGTGTTAGTTTCGTTGTCGTGCTCCTGGCACGCGTGCCGTTTTACGCGAGCGCTTTGGATCCCTCCCGAGTGCAGACGCTGAGGAATCAAAGGAACTGGCCGAATATCGGAGAGCGATTTTTTTTTTTACGTATGTTATTAGACTGATTCACCTGGATAATTTGGTTGAGATGGAGCACGTAATGACACGCACGCAAAGTGGCAGGTCCCTCTCGGGACAGGTGGATTCACGGACACACTGGCGTACGCCGGCAGCGGCTACTCACATACACCCATCAAATCACATAGAGACCCATCGACCCGCATAGAGAGACCCCCCTTATACTCACATAGAGACCCACGGACTCACACAGCGACCCACATCTAGACTTACATATAGAGATGCATAGACTGACAGGGAGTCTTAATATGGGCCTTCCCTCCCCGAACCACCCCTCCGCCTCCCCTCCCCCCTATTATTCCCTCTCAACCACCCCCCTCCCCGCCCCTCCCTTACCTCGCTTCCCCTCTCAGGAGAGCCATTGTGTTTTGGACAAGATTTGTATTCGAGAGGGGGGGGGGGCGAGCGAAGCTCACTTGAGCAGGCAATTTAGCGCGAATCTGAGACGGCCCCTTACCGCCGTATTACTTGGCAAACCGCCGTTTCTGTGCTCGGCTCATGATTCCGTCGCTTGCTTTCCTTTCCTTCCCCCCCACCCCGTCTCGCAAAAAAACGCATGGAACAGAAAACCCCATGTAATTTGTCTCCTCGCGGCATCTGCTGCACGCGCAAAGGGGCGCGGCGGGGAGAGGCGCGCGCGCACACGAGGGATTATGCCGAGAGACGGAGCGACGCCCGGGTTAATGGAACTCGTGCGGAGTGTAGAGGCGTTCGTATTGACCGTTGGGGGGGGGGGGGGGCCTTGCTCGTGACGGAGTGGCAGAAAGGGGTGCGGCTACCGCGGAGATGGAGCGCTGAAACCAGCTCGTGCGCAGGAGCTCGGTGAATGGTTGCGTCGTGTGAGACCGTGAGAGATGGAGGCGGCCTGGGGAGCCCTTCATCCAGCAGTGGATCGATTAAGGATGATAATGATGATCATATAAATAGACACTTTGCCAATCCACTGCTGGATGAAGGCCTCCCCCATGACCACCACACTCTTGAGTGGTACGGGTTATGGAGAGGCGCAGGACTGGTTTAAACATCGCCTGCTACTCGTGTTAGCCATGGACAGGAATCGAACTCGGGTCACCGGGCGTCACAGTGCAGTGCGCTAACCGCTTGTACCACCGCTCCACCCACGTAGACGCTTACCGATGAAGATAGAGAGAGTGAGAAAAATACTGAAAGTGTGACTCGTCTCTGTCTGAGCAATATATATTCTTTTATATTTCTCTGCAGATTCACAGCCAATATTCGGCGAGAAAATTCACTGAGATTGTGCGCCCATTGACGAATGGAGAGATTGTGTTCAGATTGTTCGGTATCGGACGAATCGCAAATCAAATATCAAGTTCCCCCCGCGGTGTTTATCGTTTGGGGGGGGGGGGGGGCGGAGTAGACCCCCGCACGGCGAACTGGACGCGCTCTCATCCCGTCGCGACGTGCAGAGTCTTCGGCCGCGTCATTTCTTTTTTTGTTTTAATGAAAATGTGCGACGCGTCTTCGCGTTTTGCGCGGACAGTTTTTTTCGCGTCTTGTTTCTGTCACTTTTCTTTACGAGTTAAACTAAATACATTTTACGTATATATTACCACTCTTGGTTGCCGGGTGGGGATGGTAGCACACTGCGCTATGACCTCAGCGTCTTGATTTCAATTCCCCGACCAGCATCAGTGGTTGGTGATATCCAAAGCAGGTCAGGGCCTGCTCTGGGTCGAATCAGCCTTAAATGAGCACTGTATTTTGTTCATGAGAGTCCTGCTTGCGATGCGTCGACTGATTTTTCCAATGATTTTCGTATTTTTATTGTAAGTCGCACAGTGGCCATCGCGTGCTGACGTCAGGGTCCAAATTTGGCGAATTTAGTTTTTAGTATACCACAAAATACTGAATTGGAGACAAAGCGTAGCGATCGTCCCCCCCAACTGGCACACTGATGTCCCAGGTCACACTTGCAAATGAGACCCATCCTTGTCTCTTGAGTTAAAGAAAATGCACGTGATTGACAGGTCATTTAATTATATTGTCCTTTTCTCTCTCCCTGTTCCCTCTGTGTCCCATTCACCAACCTTTCCCTCTCCTGGAATCAAACATCAACATAATCATCATCATAATCATTACCAACATCGTCATCATGACCAATTACCATCACCGTCCGATCTACACAATACCACCTTTCTCCTCCCTCCATCAACGACATCTTCACCACCGCCATTATTATCACTATCCGTCCATCAATCTATCATCAACGACGCCACCACCACCACCACCACGATCATCACCACCACCTCACCTCCCCCGCCCCTTCCTCTCCCACCCGCCACCACTGCCGTCGCCCTGCCAGCGCGCCCTCTACCAGTCGGAGCACGCCGACGAGAACGACGTGCAGACCATCTCGCACCGCTGCCAGGTGGTGAGCCTGTGCCAGTACGAGCAGATGACGCGCGGCAGCAAGCGGCACCAGCGCGACGACGACCTCTACTACCTCGCCGGCTCCTACGACCCCACGGCCGGCGTGCTACTCGACACGCGGGGGCTGCCCATCCTCTGCTGACCCCCCCCCCAACCCCCAAAACCCCCCTCCCTTCTGGGAGGGAACGAAAACGCCGGAAGTGCTGACGAATACCAAAAGGGCGGCGATGGTGACGACGACTTTGGGGAGCGAAGCTGGACGATGGAATGGTGGAGCTTGCGCCGTGACCCTAATTGGCGAGCCAACCAGCTGCTAGTTACTAGCCCCTGCGCTGCGCTGAGCCTAGACAATGTGCCGATCAGCCACTGGTACTAATTAGTATCATCCGATGGCCCTTAACAACGAGCCAACCAGCCATCCACTTGTACTCGTACTCGCACTGACCAACACAAGCTTGTCAAATGCGTTTTAATCCCCGAACTTTCACCCTAACCAAGCAGCCAACTGTGGAAGCTAGTACAAGTCCTCCCACTGAACCTGACCCTAGCCCCCTACCTCCTCACTCTACCCCCTGGCACCTTGGCCACCTCTCTCTTCAGTGCTGAGATGTGTCGTGCCATCTGGGCCACATTGGCTGGCAGATTGATGATTTGTTTTTGCTCTTTGCTCATCACACTCGCGCCTACGTTTTATATTCCGTCATCTTTGAACGGTAATTTTTTTCTATTTATTTTTATTTTCAGTTCAATGCGGACACATAACGACATTAATGGTGGCTTTTTTTCACCATCGTTTTGTACATTTTTTTTATATTCTATCATTCATCAGAAGTGCTGTTTGACAAGGTGCCCTTAAAGTGTTGCAAGGTATTTTTAAAAAATGTTAATCATTTGCAATTAAAATTTTCTATTTTTACTTGCTGATGTTTCACCGAGAATCACCATCACCGCGATTATTTTGCGGACAATGTCTTACAATTTCGTGCTCAATGTTCTAATCATTATTATCTCACGCAATTAATTCACAAAGTAGTATTAAAAAAGCCAACAAGCAAGGAGGGCTGATGTAATTGGCACGTAGAGTTTAGCGCAGTCGTTCTTATTAAACATTAATATATTTGTGTAAGTTTTAGCTTTTTACTTTCCACCTTAGTGGTAGCACTGACGCTCCCAATGCACCCCTGGACGGGCACTTGCCGAAGCTGCTCGTAACACAAGGTCACAGGTGCACTGCGCGGGTCCTGTCACAGCCTCTGCAGAAAGCCCCCAGAACAAGGCGCCTTGGGCTGCCACCTTTGTTCGTCAGAGCCACGTGTTCGCTGCGTCGCAGTTTGTTCGTTGAATTCGTCGACACGTCGTTAGTCGATTTTTGTTTTGTTTCATTTATAGGGTTGTGGACGATTGCGCGTGAGTGCGTTGATACACGAGGACCCGACCTAGGCTGGCCGTGGATATTTAACTTCTTGCCTGCGGAACGACGACCGCCGGCAGAAAGAAGTGTTTGTCGCTTGCGGCGGCGGGACTTTTATTTTGTATTCTATCGAGGACTACCGCGCGGACTGTGGATCGGAGAGGTCCCACTGGTGCTTTTGTGGCACTGAAAACAGAATTACGACGAAAACCGCGAAACGTCGATTTAGACCGACACGTGGAATCACAAAGAACGCTTACTTTAATCCTTTGATTCGTTTTTTTTAAAAGAAACATTGTAAATACGAGAAGACTGGCGACCTCATGATGCGTTGGACCTCCCGCCGGGGTTTTATTTTTTGCCGGCGGTTGGGCGGGCGGGCAGGCGAGCGGGCGAGCGGGCGCGAACCTGAGCCCGACCCCCTCTTGTTAAGTCGACTACTTTTATTCGAATACCAAAGCACCTTCCGAGAAGCTGCTAAAGTTGAAACCGTCAACTACTGGAGACCCCCCCCCCCTCCCTGGGGTCGCACTGGTGCTGAACGCCCAAGGAAACCGTTTTCACGCGGGCCGCCGTGTCCACTGCCTGCGAGTTTGACGAAGGCGGTGCTTGCGGTGTGGAACGAAAGTCTGGTGATCGGGTAATTTTGTATTATTCTTGGGTTAATTGCTTTTTGGGGAGGGGACATGAGTGGGTGATTTTTTGGGGAGGAGGAGGGGGGGGGGGAGGTGGAGGAAGATGTCGATGAGAGGAGGAAGACGATGAGACGGTTGAAAAACAGCACTTCTTCACTGCCGCCCGCTGCTTCTTCAAAAGCGCGATTGGGAGTGCGACAATCAGAAAACAATCGACGGACTCCGTTCTCGCCGCCAACGTCGGACGTGGCCGACGGACGGAACCCTCCGTGTGTGTGGACGCTCGTCGGGAAAGATTCGCCGGAGATTCGGGAGACTTGAACCCCATCCCCCTGCCCCTTCCCTCCTCCCTCCCGTGAACTTTTGCGGACGCGTCGCTGTAAACCCCAGTTGAACGTCGCGTTGTACATAAATGTTATCGTTGTGTTTGGCAGGTCTCCGACTCTTGGCGTTAAAATGCTCGAACACACCGGTTGTATCTCGTCGTTCCGTGGCTTGCCCGTCGACCCTCGTCACACGAAACGGACTAATAATTGCGAAGCGTGTAAAATAAAGAAGAGGAGGAGAGAGATCGAGGGGGCGATAGCTGGGCACTGCTGCTGCCGCTGTCACGGTCCATCTCCCGGGTTTGTAAAATAAATGAAACGTGGAAACAACTCAAGTGTTTCGATTACCGTCGTCCCCTAGCACGTGGTAACCATACATGTATTATTACGATCGTTATCATTGTTGTGACTGTCATTGCCGCCGTACCGGTAGGGGCTGGGCTGTGCTCGACGGTTTGCGTTCACAATGACGAGAGCTGTGTTTAAAAGGGAAGTTCAATACTGTATTGGGAGTGTCTGCGCGTTTGCTGTGCAAACCTTCAAAATGAGCGTCGTCGAATTTATCGTTTCGCTTCCCGAGCCGCTGCGCTCGGGTGTCGTTCGTCCGCACGCGGGCGGCGGGGAGCGGTGGCGCTGTGGTTAGCGCGACGTGCTACGAACCACGTACGTGTGTATATATTTCTATGGGTTGCATCGTCAACAACCACCGATCACTGATTATATATATATTTTCGAGTGAGCATATCTGTGTGTGTGTGTGCGCGTGTGTGTATATATATTTTTTAGGTTCATCACGTCGCACACCACGGCTGATCGCCGCTATGCCGAGGCGCAAATTTGCGAACTCTCCCGAAAGCCATCGGGACGTTTTTTTTGTTATTTTAATTGGGCCCCGAGGTTCCTCCTCCCCACGGAGAGCAGCAGCAAGCGGCAGCAGCGGCAACGGCGGGCGGTATCGTGGCCCCGGCGACATGACGGGGGTGATGATGCACTGTTAACGCGACCGTCTCTGGAGAAAGGGGGGCAAATAGACACGGGCGGATTCCCATGACCCCCCCCCCCCCCCCCCTGGCTGTAAGCGTCGGTTAACCCTAACGCCGTCCCCGACCACTTGACGACCTGTTGATTTATTGCGACGAACATGACGACGGTGGTGATGATGATGATGATGATGTTTCGGGGGGCTTGAATTTCCCAACTGAATATTTTTTTTTTTCTCAGTCACTGGTGGACTTGAAGCACGTGGCTAGGTAGTGACGGGGCATACTTGATGTGGTGTGCCGGGTGCGGTAAAATGTTTTGTTGGCGCGAGGGCGGGGGAGGAGGCTGCTGATACGGAAAAAGCCCGGCTGAAATTCTAGCCCCGTTGAGGATGACGACGCTTGATGATTTATTGCGGAGATGATGATTAATGATGATGATTACTACTAATACTACTATTGCTATTGTTGTTATCAAAGAGTAAAAAAACTAAAAAAACTGGAAGTGTTGAAAACCGCCACGTTTGAGCAGTTTTAGAAAAATGTAAAAAAAAAAATTAGACGCTCAAAAAATCGAACGCTTGTAAAAAAAAGAAAGAAATTAATTTTGTTTAAGAAAATATTATAATTATTACAAAAAATGAAACTCTCGGATTTGAGGAGGCAATCGTAAATGGTGCTGGTTCACCTGAATTTCTGTTTAATGTCGTTCCCCCTCTCTTCGTTATGACGACGACGACGATTGCCGGTGATGCGAATGGGACGTGCGCGTGCCCACTTGCTCGTCTCTGTGATGATGACCCCAACATCGTAGCCGCTCTGCTAACTCTGACCGCTCTTACGTTGGTGGCGGCGTTGGTGGGCACGCGCGATGACCACGTGAGCGGGGGTCCGCTCGTCTCTGTGAGTCACCGCTAACAAACGCCACCGGCCACTACTGATGGAGGAGGCTTCTCGCGGCTTTTATTTCCCAAGCCCTGTACAAACTCCATCCCCTCCCCCCCCCTAAAAAAACACATGCAGCTGACATCCCGTGTAAAAAATGTTTTTATGAAAAATAAAATAATACAAGTTAAAACCTTACAAAAAATGAAACCTGTATTTAATGAGTAAATAACAACGACCAATATACTGGCGGGAGGTTTCCTGACAAATCGGTTACAAAACAACAACAACGGACTCCCGTTTGTGGGATTCATGTTTCATCATCATCATCATTATTATTGCGGGTAATAATCACGATGTCCACGACACACGCAATGCCCTCCAGACGCGGACCCGCTCGAGCTGAGTCCGTTCGGCCAGCGTCTTCGCGAGGAAGCGGTCGCCCCGGGCAGGGTTTGGGGCGGTGGGGGTGCTCTCCACACCGTCACGCAAACCTCCGTCCGTCCGAGGAGGGTGAGCACCCTGCGTGAGCTGTAACCTTTGCTGTGCGGCACGTTGGGTCCGAAACGAGATTCGAAATGCATGCCCCGTATGTGCCCCCCACCACCCCCCCCCCCTCCATCTGAAGACACGAAACGAAATCATAATATCACAACCGCGGTGGTGGCGCCGACGGCATCGGCTCTCAGCTGCTGTACATACAACGTAACCCCGTTCTCCTTTTTAGTTTTTTTTTGGTTCTCTCCGTTATATTTTTGTTTCGTGTCTTGGGTTTATTTTGTATTGACACTACGAAAATGTAAGCATTGCTTATAACAAAAAAAGGCATTTTCAGTTTATACAAATGTTTTGAGTATTTAATTTTTGTATTCTGCACTTGTACCAATAAAACACGGTAAGACGCAGCGATGGACACTCTGCGGACGACTGCTTATGTGGATGGGTGTTGTGCTGGCTGGCTGGGTGCTGTGTTGGCTGGGTGGGTGCTGTTTTGGCTGGATAACGTGACGTGTTGGCTGGGTGAGTTGACGGGTGAATGTTTTGGCTGGTTGATGTGGTAGCCATGTGGATGGGTCATTTGTTGGGTCGATCGGTGATGTGTTGGCTGGATAGATGGGTCCTGTTTTGTCTCGGTGGATGGTCGATGTGTTGACTTGGTAGATGGGTCATGCATTGGCTGGATGCTGTATTGGCTGGAGTAGATGTCTTGGTATTGAGTGGCTGGGTGGATGGGCACAGTGTTAACTGTGTGACTGGGCACTGTGTTGCCTGTGTAGATGGGTGCTATGATGGCCGGGTTGCTGTGTCAGATGACTTTGGGGTGGCTGCGTGAATGCGGTGGTCATGCTAATAATGTTCGCTTTTGCGGCGGGGGGGGGGTGGCACAGACGTCGAGCTGTATAGGGAGTTAATGGACAGATGCCGCTTGCTGTAAAGCAGTCACGCGACTCAAGTTCAATCTGGGCCCGAGGCCAGCACAATTCTCTTTGGTTCAGCAAACGTGTGATCTGAACTCTGCACGCATTTCCGTATTATAGAGTACCGACTTGTTCTAGACGCACCGAGTGGCACAGCAGCAGCAGCATCAGCAGCACGTGACTCGATCACAAGACGACGAGTTCACATCCCGATTGTGGTTTGACTCAGTTGTTAAGCTCCTCACGTCGGGGGTGGGGTGGGGGGGGGTTGGGCAACACCAGTGACGATTGTCTGAACCGATCGTGGGCCTCCCCTAGATCGACTCAGCCTCAAATGAGTACCTTGTGTTGTGTGTAAATATAGTCGCTGGGGAGACAACACATGTGGTGAGGCGTAGTGCTGGCCACCCACCCCCTCGGGTACCGTGCCGGCCTTCAGAGGTGCTCGCTAACGGCACTTGCCCCAAAAAGTCTGCTGCTACGGCTATACGGGGAATCTTTGTCTTTGTAGCTAAAATGAGTACCGCTTTTGTGGGGAGTCAGCGGCGGTTGCCGTGAATGCGTCGCACCAACTCCCGTCACAGCAATGTGGAATTTCCAAAGTGCTGGCTCAGGGCTGTATGAATATGAGTTGAATGCCGGTCACTTCGCCGGTTGTTTAAAGCAGGACAATCGCCCCCAAATATTCCTTTCTTACGTTCTCGCGAGCGCACTACGACTCAATCGCTAGCAATGCGAACAGGTTAAAACTGCGTTTTGTGTTTACTTTGTTGTCCTTCCCCGACACCTCCGATAAGCACGGTTGGCTACGTGCGGTGCGAAAGAAGTTCAACATACATACCAATGCGCGCTTTTTGTGAATCCACTGCTGGATGAAGGCCTCCCCCCACGTGTGTAAAAGTTAAAGCCTGCACGCAGAGCTCGTTGAGTGAAATTTTTATGTCAAGAGAGAACAAAAAAATTAGATCGGATAAATCAAAACCGTTCCATTTCTTTCTTTCCAGAAGCTACTGTGCACAGTTCAAGCATATCCAATAATTCAAGCGTGCGGGGTGGAAAGTCGTTTTGAAAGAAAAAAAACCTCCCGTGAGCCTGAACTCACCCCGCTATTTTTCACGTAACTTCCAGTAAAGTAAAAAAAAGACAAAGTTTGTTTTATAGTTTTTTTCCCCCCCTCCACCCGTTTCTTTCTTGGCCAAGAAAAATGAACGTTTTGTGAAGAGTGCCGTGAAAAGTGAGCTCGCGACTTTTGAGCGTATGAATGATTGGGTTATTTCAATGTTTGTACATTCTCAATGGCGAGTTGTTTTTTTAATAATGCTCGTAAGCATTTGATGAAAATTATACAAAAAACTGGATTGATTGTGTTTGTACTCTTGAAGAAATATATTTTGTCAGGAGCATCCTGCTGCTTTGGAATGGTTGGCCCAATTTATAATAAAATTCCCACGTAATAAGTGGCACTCATTTGTTATCATAGTTATGAATCATGGTTATACCCTATAGTGGTGATGATGATGATTGACCAATTGACCGTAATTGTGAATAATAATGATTTTCATTGACAATGCTGCTGCTACTGCTGTCGATGATGATTATTCCTTTTCATCATCATCATCATAATTAAATCTTGACTTAAAGCGTTCATGACTGCAGGAATTCATGTTCTTTGGGTCTTTCGTTAAAGTCGCGTAGATAGGTTCAAAGATAACAAAAAACTACGACGTTTCGATCGCAACACAAGCGGTCGTCATCAGGAAAAGGGGGTTAGCGTCTAAAGGCAAACTGTTTATAAATGTTTGAAATGGGCGTAGCCCAAATGTCAGCAGCATGGGCGGGGCAGCTAATGTTGATGTAGGAGGTGGGCGACGACCGCGACGTTGGTGGGTTTTCCACCAATCGAAGAAGGACATTATCAACCATCATTCAGACGCTGTCTTTCCGACAGACCTGTTCTTCACCTGAGGACGGCTGCTTGCGTTTTGGCCGAAAAGTCGTGAGAATTATATTTTATTATGTTTTATTTTAATTATTTTATTATCTCCCTTCTACGTGACTTTACCGAAAGAACCAAGAAGATGAATCCCTGCAGTCACGAAAGCTTTAAATCGAAAAATTCAGTTTGTCATAACTGGCTGTGATGTTCCCAACCTACCACCTTCCGATGTTAGTTGTTATTTTCGGCTCTCCGATTTTACATTAACAGGTTAAATTTCTCACACTTACACAGCTATATTCGCACGCCAACCTAGAGGTAGCAGCTCTGCAATCTCCCATTAACATGCTAATCGCCCCCATTAACATAGCCACCTCAGCGCACTCGTCATGGAGGCCGCTCACCGATCTCCCATTAACATGCTAATTTCTCACATTAACATAGCCACCTCAGTGTGCTAGTCGTGGAAGCTGCTCACCGATCTTACATTAACATGCTAATCTCTGCCATTAACATGCTAATCTCTCACATTAACATAGCCACCTCAGTGCGCTAGTCATGGAGGCCGCTAACCGATCTTACATTAACATGCTAATCTCTCACATTAACATAGCCACCTCAGTGCGCTAGTCATGGAGGCTGCTCTCCGATCTTACATTAACATGCTAATTTTTACCTGGCAGCCCTTCAATTGGTGGAAAACCCACCAACGTCACGGTCGCCGCCCACCTCTTACATTAACATCAGCTGCCCCGCCCATGCTGCTGACATTAAGGCTACGCCCATTTTAAACCTTTATAAACAGTTTGCCTTTAGCAGCTAAACCCCCTTTTGCTGAAGACGACCGCTTGTGTTGCGATCGAAACGTCGTAGTTTTTTGTTATTTTCTTTGAACCTATCTATGTGACTTTACCGAAAGACCCAAAGAATATCATCATCATCATTATTATTTTAAGTCAATGTGTCAAACAGATCGAGCAATTCTTGCAGCAGCACTCATCCCCTTCATGGGTCTCTGGAAATTCCACATTCCTTAGAGCTTTGTCAAGAATACCCATTTGAAGACGACTCCTAAATTCCACACCAAATTGGCACCCCGTTTTTCACTCCTGTGATGGTGCTGTTGATAATGGCAACGGACTGAGTCAATCAGCAAACTTGAGTTGAACATTCAACCTTCCCATTGCGAGTCGAGTGCTCTTACCATAACTAGCCTCTTGCCCGTCCAAGGACGGGTGTATCGCAGTAAATCTGAAACTTGCAAGCGAAAAGCAGACCGCAGCGTGATATCCATTGCATCCATTTGTGTGCAATGTATAAGGCCGCGGTGACACAGACTTATTTCATTAAAGGTTATCATCATGACGTTCTTTTTACTTCGATGTCTCAATAGCGTTACGGAGATCGCGTGACGTGGGGTTCTGCCTTTGTAGTGAGGGTTGTAAGTTGACGCTGAGGAGGGGGCGAGGCGCCCCCCCCCCCCCATGTGGAGTGACGTCACCCGCTAATTATTATTAATGGCTGGGGGGTGTCCATTCGGAGGACGTCACCTGTTCATGATTATTCATGAGGGGGGCTGTTCGATGTGGAGTGACGTCACCTGCTCATGATTATTAATGGCGGCGGGGGGTTCTCCATGCGGAGTGACGTCACCCGCACATGATATATAATAAGGAGTGGATCCATGTGGAGGACGTAACCTGTTCATGATTATTAATGAGGGGGGCTGGTCGACGTGGAGTGACGTCACCCGCGTTCCACACTGACATTCTTGGGTAAATATAGTCGTAACAAACAAACCCTGTAGAGCCCGTTATGTCAATATGTACTGCTGGATGAAAGCTCCATCATGCCATGTGGGTAATTTGACCATACTTCACCGCGAGGGCCAGTACGAATTCAGTGAAGGGTGGTGGCGGAGCGCTATACACCTGGGACTATAGGAGCACAGCAGAGGTTTTCTACTGCACTGCCCTCTGCTGACCACCAGTCAAGCTGTCGCGCGCATGGTGGTCGCCCCTTGGTGCCGTCTTCAACTCGTAGCGCGCAGCACAGAATTTGCTCTCGAAGCGAGAAAGAACGACTCAAAAGCGCGAGGAGCCGCAGACGAGCAGGAAGGCAGCCACGCGGTGAGTCGGCGCCAACAATTGTCCAAGCTCTGCGGTTCTGTTATATACAAAAACTCTTTTTTTCAGAAACGACCTGACCACGACTAATAGCTCAACGAAATGGTGAATCACGTTGACATTTAGAGCAGCGAAAATATACTTAAGCGCATGTTTATAATGGTGGAGGGGACAAACCCGGAGGTCGTGGGGGAAAATCCACGCAACCAGGGGGAGAACATGCAAACTCTAAATATAGAGGCATCAAGGTCAGGATAGAACCCACGGCCTCCTGTATACCAGGCGTGGTAGTCAATGTCTCGCCACCGCCGCGCTTGATGAATGAGTATTTACACGTTGGACGAAACCGGAGCACCTGGAGAAAACCCACAGCGCTAGAGGAAAACACTTCATTCCATCGAGACGTGGTCCACATATTTGCGGTACAGCCGTCTCCTGGCGAGCCAAGGGTACAAACTCCTCCTCGACGCCCATCCACGGCAAGGGAGTTTCACAACCCACCGACGCCGGCTACTGGCTCCACAGTGCTGGATTCACAGGCATCCTCGTGCGTAGCCACCACCGACCAGGCACTATCCGGAGATCAGTCCTGCTTCGCGTCTGAGATGTGACGAGATTGAGTGCTCTCGGGGTGATTTACCACGAAGCCACGTAGACATCTGAAAGATTCAAAGTAAATATCAAATAATCTCCAGCCTCTATCCATTCGTAGCTGGATGAGGGACACCTTAACCCATTTCGGTTATGGGAGGTGCTTTGGCCATACTTCCCCACGCTGGTCACTGCGGGTGAGTGAAATTGAACGCCAATCGCCGGCTGCATCCCTCGGTGCGCTCAGCTAAACCACTGCGCCACCGCTCCACTCCTTAATATATGCTACAGAGCAGTATTCCTGTATATAGGAGACTGCTGCGTTCAGATAAGGCCACATGGCACAGCTATGCACGAGTATAAACGTGTTAAAGAACTCAAGGTACTTTTTTTTACGAGGCAAGGGTTGGTGGATCACGCAGAGATTTGCAACAAAAACAAATCTCGCAAACCCCCACAACTTGCATGCGAGGGTTGCCGGGAGACGTGGGCTGGGACAGTAAAGAAATGTTTTTTTTTTTAAATCGTGGCCTCGCGACACATTGGCAGAATCCTCGTCCACGTGTTCGTGGCTCGTGAGACGAAGATCCCCACTGAGGAGGGGACAATGTTGGGAAGGCATCGACGCACAGAACCTCGGCTTGTTTCCATGAGGCTCGCCACCAAGTCCCCACGCTCGCTTGCTGGGAACACGCGGGCGGGTAAACTCTCACGGCGCCACTCTGCTCGCTAATGTCCATCGGAAGCTGCCACGCAACACACATATTGAGTTGCGTTTATTTTGTGGATTTTATATATATTAAAAAAATTCACTCCTGCGGTTTTTTTTTTTGGGTTGCTCCGTGGAATTCGTGGGGGCTGAGATCCATGTGTTGCTGTCCGACCAAAAAACACATGCAATAAACACGTGGGACGTAATCATCTTGCCGGGAATAAGGGGGTTTGGCAGCGTTGGTGCTGGTGAGAGCCACAGAGGGACGTGGGTACGGACGTCAGCAGTGGGGTTCGGATGGAGGCGTGGCAATCTCGTGGCTTGTGTGAATTATTGCAAAAGGGGGGGTGGGGCACGTGTCCTGGCGGTGAGATGAATGGCTGTGAGCGCCTCCGGACAACGAAGACGACACAAGTCGCCGCGTCCTATGCGATCATTGCGTTCGAATCGTCGATCGGTAGGTCTCGTGTGGCGGGGCAAAGTGTGGGTACTTACACCTTTCTTAGAAGACGTCTGACCTACGTGGACGAGTAGGCGTCTGGAGAGAATCATCTAAAACCCCCTTTGGTGGTGGATTGATGCAGGGCTTGTACGTTAATCGTGCCCTTTCTTCTATTTTAGTTTTTTTTTCCTGGTGTAGGAGTAACGGCGCAGTGGTCAGGGCGCTGCGCTATGAATCAGATTTCCCGATTATGCTTCTCAGCCACGACTACCATCAGTGGCCAGTGATATTAGAATCCGTGCTGCCCCCCCCCCGCCGGCCCCCTTTCACAAACCCGCAATGACCAGACTGGCAAAGTATGTTTTTTTTAAAGGCAAAGACAGATATCCTTCGTATAGTTTTAACAGACTGTAGGGGCAAGTGCTTCTAGCGAGCACCTATGGACACTAGCACGGCACACGAGGGGGTGATGGGTGGCCAGCACCACGCACGGCCGCCGTTGTCTCCCTCGTGGCGACGTTTGCACATCGCACCAGTTTCTCATTTGAGGCTGAGTCGCCCTAAGCGAGGGTCCAGGACCGGTTGAAATAATCGTCACCGGTGTTTGCCGTGAGCGGGAATCGATCTCGGATCGCCGGGCTCGTAGCGCAGCGCGCTAACCGCTGCGCCACCGCTCCCCAGCGGTGGCGCAGCACTCAACCTCCCATGACCGACGTGGATTGGGAGGGGAGGCCATAATCCATTAATAGATTGAGAATGGCTGGAATTTATTTAATATTTATTTTATTTGAGTTTCTGGGCCCACGCCTAGGGGCCGGTCTCAGACAAGAAAAGCTCCTTTTTTATGCAATTAAATAAAAATTTTACGAGCTAAATATTGCATTTGAGGGTGTGTCACTCTTAGCCAGCGGTGATAAAAAACAACAACCAGTGACACACTGAACGCTGTGTGTATATAATGTGTGTCTGTTCCTGTGTGTGTCTGTTCCTGTGTGTGTGTGGTCTTTGGGGAGCGGTAGTGTAGCGGTTAGCGCGCAGTGCAATAAACTCGGCGACCCGGGTTCGATTCCCGCTCACGGCCAACACCAGTGATGATTATCTGAACCGGTCCCGGGCCTCCCCTAGGTCGACTCAGCCAAAAATGAGTACCTCGTGCGGTGTGTAAACATCGCCACTAGGGAGACAAAGGCTGTCGGGCGTGGTGCTGGCCACCCACTCCCTGGTGTACCGTTCTGGCCTTCATAGGTGCTCGCTAACAGCACTTTCCCCAACAGTCTGTTGACGGCTATACAGTTACTGGAAATCTTTGTATGTGTCTTTGGTCCTTACATAAGTACTGTTGAACCTAATTCAGTGTCTAAACACAAGCACTGGGGAGACAAAGACGGCCGGGCACGGTTCTATCCACAGCAACAAAACTCGTGTGTGCTGACCCGTCTCTAGAGGACAATGTTGTTGGTGGTGCACATTCGCCAATAACTTTGGGGCCTTAAAGGAAAACATTGTCAGCGACGTTTCGGGCAATGGCCTTTTTTCCTAGCACATACAGATCAAATAGGTGCTCGCTAACAGTTGCAACATTGTTTTAAGGCCACGACGTTCGATTTCATTATGTTTGTGTCTGCGTGTCTGTGTGCGCGAGCTGAGAATCGGTTAGGTCTTCCTGGGTAAACATCGCGTTTATGCATCTGTATTATTCATTAATGTCATGACGCCTTGGGTGCATGAAGATCACAGGGAAACTTTAACGCGACCAAGCTTCCACACACTCGAGTGTGTTTGTTCCTGGGGAGGGCGGAGATGGTGATGAAAGTCGGACATGGCTGCGCAGAGCACAGGATTGCGAAACATTGACGGTGTGTGCGCGACTGTGACGATGGGAGCAAAGTGGCTCAGTGCAGTATCTATCGGGCGCGCAGGCGGTGCAACTGCGCTGGGATAGAGTTGAGGGGGGGGAGGGGTTCAAGTGCCGAGCTATGAAAAGAGGGGGTTTATTGTAGAGAGAGGGAGCCGTGAGGGTTGGGGGAGGCGGGGGAGGTGTAAATGTCATTCCGTGCACCTGGCCAATATCTGACCATGCTACACGACTGGTCAGCAGGTTCATAATGGCCGTGTCGAATGCGCCGAGCAGGCAGAGTAACTGAGATCCGAGGTTGGAATCTGTGTTTCAGGCGTTGGGTGCTTAAACGTGAGTTTATGGTCACTCGTGGAATTTGGCCTAAGGGACCCTTTAGGAGAAGAAAAGAAAAAAGAGGCGTTCACTTTTACACGCAGAGATTATTCTGGCCAAAATTGTGAAATCCTCTGCCCGCCCTACACCATAGTCGATCTGAAAGTCGCGTGTGGGTGGGGTAAAGTGTGGGTACTCAAAATTTGTTCTAAGCCGCGTGCGCAGTGTGAGAGAGTAGGTCTCCACACGCTTGAGAAGGTGGCTTATTGGAGCCGCCTCTCGTGGAGGTTCTTCCACCAGCAGTGTCGTAAGCAAAGCAATTTATGGCTGCGCCTTTACATGTTTTTTTATGACAGGACAATTGCGGTGCCACGGTGGCTAGGTGATGTTAACTACCTCGCCTGGTAGAGAAGAGGTCATGGGTTCGATCCTGAAACTGACGCCTGTATATTTAGAATTTGCATGTTTTTACCCGTTGTCGCGTGGATTTTTCTCCAGGTTCCACATTGATAACCATGCGTTGAGAATATTTGGCTGCTATAAATGTCAACATGATAAGACACTTCCTTGAGCTATCACTTGTGGCCAGGTCGCTTCTGAAAAAGAGCTGTATATCTCAGTGAGCATTACCTGTCAAAATACTCAAAACAATAGTTTAGTTTTAAAAAAGGTTAATTTTAGGGCAGCGCATTTGACTTTTTTTATGGCAGAACAATTGGAATGGACAGAAAAATAGTGGAACTGTGGGAGGGCCTGAAGTGAGACGGAACGAGGATGAAGGGGAGGCGGGGGGGGTGTCACGGTGCGTCTCGTTTGTCATAAAGTCACTCACTGGTCACGCCTTGAACCCTCCCTGACCCCACTGTTTAATCACACCCTCGCTACATAAACACATGCACGCAAAGATGAAGGTCCCCCGTGTTGCCATTCCAGGCTGTTGGGGAAAGTGCATTTCGCGAGCGCATCCCCTCGTGAGGAGGAGGAGGTGGTGATGTGGCCAGTACCGCACACGGCCGCCGTTAACTCTTCAACAATTGTGCTTACACACCACACCATGTACTCCCGTGTTAAGGCCGAGTCGAACTAGGCGTGGCCCTGGATCGATTCAGATCTCACTTCCGTGGCACAGGAATGGAACTCGGGACGCTGGGTTAGTAGCACAGTGCGCTAAGCACAGCACCACCGCTCCCCACCCAGACACACGCGCGTGCAAATACACACGCGCGCACACACACACACACGCGCACCTTCACACACGTGCAGACCTTGACAAACACACGCGTAAGCTTCAAAGACACACGCCGGATAGACAAACACTTTCTCCATTGGTCCACGCACGTACAAAAACAACAGCCGCCGCCTTTAACACTGTGGCGGTGACGTCGGCACGGCGCTTGTGCCAGGCTAGGTGCCTGTTAAAGGCGCACTCGGCAATGACGAAGGCTCGTAGACGGGCTCCGGTGGTTTCGCTTAACTTGGCAGAAATGACTGTCAGATCCAAAGGCAAGGAGTGCCCCTTGCAACCCCGTATTAGATTGTGTGGGCGGTTGCTGTTAGCGAGCACCTATTGAGGCTGGCCGCGACGGACGAGGGCTGCTGGAGTGTTGAATGGAACGAGCAGCTTTGGAAGGCATTCTTCGTCCAGTAGCGCATCGATCTTGCCCGACGTTGATGATTGTCACGATGACGACACGCAGTGGACACGAGGCATACAATCCGAAAGAGGCAGTTGAGAGAGGTCATTATTTATGTATCCGTGTAATGACAGTAGAGTCTACATGCGCTGTGAGTGGACTAGTGGCCACCGGGGGGTAATGACAGGGGAGCCAGCCTACAGTGCGAATGGGCTGGTGGCCACGGGGGTAATGACATGGGGAGTCAGTTGCGAGTGCGAATGGACTTGTGGCCACGGAGATGATCAAGTAGGGAGCGTGGTCGGGTGACGGAAGAGGACGTTGGGGTATACCGGTGGAGCGAGCGTCCAGAATCAGCGAGAATGTTCGAGAAGGGGGGCGTGTTGAGATATTAGGGGGAGATGCGCGGGAGACCCGGGGCTGTTGCAGTGGGGATCTCCGCCTGATGTCAAGTGAACGCGTCTTCAATAAAGTGCCAGCTCAAGAGAAGTGTGTCAAGTCGGCATTACATATATAAATCACGTTGAACTTCTGTCGCACCGTACGTAGCCAACCGTGCGGTAAGGCTGGAAGAAGAGGAGGGCTGGGGGAGGTGAATCTGTCCCACGTGCCTGTGTGGAGATCTGCAGGAGGTGGCACGGGGAGAGGAGAGGAGGAGGGGGTGGAGGGGGAGGGGCGTGGGCTGGAGGAGGGGGAGGGGGTAGGGAGAGGTTAAGGAGTGGAGCAGTGAATGGTGGTGGCGGTGCGGCCATGCGAGATTTGGCTTGGGTTTGTTTGCTCAGGTGTGTTTGTGCCCGCTCCTCCATGCACACACTCGCTCTCTCTCTCTCTCACATTCACACACGCACAGACACAGATCCCCGTATAGCCTGTCACAGGCTGGAAGGGAAAGTGCTGTTAGCGAGCACCTATGAAGGCCGGCACGGCACACGAGGCGGTGGGTGGCCAGCACCACGCCCGACCGCCTTTGTCTCCCCAGTGGCGATGTTTACACTCCGCACCAGGTACTCATTTGAGACTGAGTCGACCTAGGGGATGGCCACGACCAATTCAGATAATCGTCACCGGTGTTGAGCCTGTGAGCGTGAATCAAACTCGGGTCGCCGGGTTCCCTTGCGCGGCGCGCTAACCGCTCCACCACCGCTCGCCACACACACTCTCACACACACAGACACAGATGCGTCTGTGTGTGCGTGTGTGTCCGTTTCCCCAGGGTCGCTGAAGAATTCGCAGCGATCCGCTGAGAGACATCGCAGCGCTTGCGAAGTGAAGACCGACATCAAACACAGTGGGACCAGCCGTGGGCTGGTTGGGGGAAAGCGGGGGGGGGGTGCGCGCGCACACACGTGACCCAGAGCCTTTGAGGCAAGGATTGGTGGAACATGCAGAGCTTCGTGAAACTCAGAAGAATTGGCAGGGAGTCGAGCAATGGATTCGTGCATCGATCTGATTCTGCTTCGGAGCAAACCGCTGCTCTCCAATCTCGTCGGATTTCAAATACTCTTCAGGGTTATTATCATCATCATCATCATAGAGTTGGACGAACATCCCACTATATATAGGACCACAGAGCTTGGGCAGATTGTTGGTGGCGCCGGTTCTGGCTTACTTCCCGCTCTGGCTGTGGTTTCCACCTCGCCTCTATTCAACAACTAAGCGCGTCCGAATTCTGCGTGGGTTTTGGGACGAATTCCGCCTCAACGTACAAACAAAGCATCGCCATCCAGGCCCCCGGTTAGAGCAGTGCGTGCGTCTAGAACTCTACCTGGGGGTGCCAGTGGATGAACACCCACACCCCTCAATGCTCGTGTGAGCGGGGAAATCACGTTGCCTCTGTGCCTCTACTGCTGTGATGACAGTCCCTCTTCCCAGCTTTGCAGACTGGACGTGCGTTCGCTCGCGGGTAGGGCACTCGCATTTGCACCGCACCCTCCCAGCGTGAGAAACCAGCAGCGAAATGAAAAAATATATTAAAAAAACAAGCTGGCGTGCCAATCCGTTAAATGAGCCTCGGTTGTTTTTTTACGTTGAAAAATACGCGTTAATTCTCGATACTAACAAACATAAGCACGCATATACACACACACACTATGTACATAGAGAGGCAGAGATTGATCGTGTAGCCTTAACAGACTGCTGGGGCAAGTGCTGTTAGCGAGCACCTATGAAAGGCCGGAACGGCACACGAGAGTGTGGGTGGCCAAAACCACGCCGGGCCACATTTAACGATGTTGACACACCGCTCCAGTTACTCATTTTAAGGCCGAGTCTACCTAGGGGAGGCCCGGGACCAGTTCAGATAATCGTCATCGGTGTTGGCCTGTGAGCGGCAATCGAACTCGGGTCCGCCTGATTGGCATCACGGCGTGCTCACCACCACACACACACACCTATACTCACACTCTCACCCAACACGCACCTTCGCACGCAAATATTCACTCTCGCGCACACACTCAGCCACCGTAGATCACCTCCACTCGCGAGCAAAATGCGCAGATGCTCAAATGTGTGTTTGTGTGTCGAGTTACGCAGAACCGCGTAGAATTAAATCCGCAGCCTTTAACTGAAACAGCCGCACCCCACCCCCCTCCTAGCTTTTGACGGAGACTCATCGACGCACACAGAGACCCATAGGCAAGCGCCGACGTTCATCGCTCTCGGTTGGACGTTGAACATCGCGCGAGCGTCACAGATGTCGGCAGCGGCTATTGCACTCCTTCATCCAGCGGTGGATTGATCACAGCTGGCAATCATCACCATCACCACCATCGTCATCACGACGACGACGACGATGGCAGTGAAAATTGACAAAATGTCCCGACACATTCGCGTTGCCTCGAACACGCGGTGGTTCAACCTCCCACCTGCTGCTCCCTCCACACACCTCCACCCCCCGCCTCCCGCTCCACTCTCCATCCTTCACCACGGGTGCCCCCCCCCTTTCCCACCCCACCCCGCCCCTCAATTCCCACACCCCGATCCTCATGTGACCAATCGGTTACCTTGGAAACGTGCCCGGGGGTTAATGAGGAGCGAGCGAGCGGCCGGTAACGTGACGTGACACGTGCGAGCGCGTCAGGGTGTGCGTGCGACTGGCTTACCAATCAGACGGGTCAGTTAACCCTTGACCCCTGCCCAGTGTTGTCTGTCCCGTGACCTCCTCTTACCCCCCTTCCCCCGTCCTCCTCCCTCCCCCTCCTCCCTCCGGTGAGACATCGCCACATTATAAAGGTGCACCAAGCCTGGCACGAGGATACCACGTGGGGGGAGAGGGGTTTGGGTTTCGTCAAACGCACTCCTAGTAGGTTGCCGGCTTCCCTGCGTGATGGTTTCTGTTCGTTGACGATGCCTGCGAGGCATCGGTGCCTCGTAAGCGGCAAGCGCTCTGCGCGCGTGTATCGAGTGCGAGCTCGTCACGTGTGCGTTCGGAAAGTGGAGGGCCCAATGCAGCTCAAAGCGAACCAGCGGGCGGACACGTTCGGATCTCGCAGTAAGGGGCCGTCCATAAATGACGTCACGCACCTGGGGGGGGGGGGTCAGACATTTGTGATGATGTCTGACGAGGGGGTGGGGGGGGGTTTGAGAAATGTGACGTCACATCAAAATGCGCAACTTTAAATGAATATAGACAACATGTTCTACTTAATTAAATACACTTTTTAATAAATGTTTTCTCCTACAACATCAGAGTGCAGCGCCACATTAAATACGCACTACAATGACATTAGTTTAAAGCGATTTGAAGCATTTTTTTATGGCTGGGGGGGGGGCAGAGCTTTGTGACGTCATATTTGAGGGGGGTCTGACTTTTTGTGACGTCGTGTGACGAAGGGGGGGGGGGGTCAAAAATCGTCCAAAATCGCGTGACGTCATTTATGGACGGCCCCTAACCCGTCACGTCACGACACGTGCCCACAGAGAACGCTGTCCATGCTGCAGCTTTCTCGCGCGTGGATCTTTTGTTGTTGCTTTGCCAGACGTCCCGCAGAGCAGCGAGTTGCAAATGAAATTAGGACATGTCTCGAATGCGCGTTTACCAATCATCCTCATCATCAATCGGACACGCTCAATCCACGGCTGGACGAAATGTTCTCCACGCCGTCGCCACGCTCCTGTGAGCTGATTTCATCGACCCATCTCGCCCGAGTGAGTGTTCCCGTCTTTCACGGCCACCGATGGACCACCGGCTTCTTAGCGTTCAATCCCGTCCAACAAATGTAGAGTGAGCAAGTTCTACCCTGATAGGGCAGCTTAGTTTGCTGGCAGCTCTATGTTCAAACTCGTCGCCTCCATGTCGCGGTTCTATCGCTACTACCACGGTTACTCTTTCTGTGAACTTCACTCAATGATTCACCTTTCCGTGTTGAGGACTCCGTGAACCAGACACGACTTGTTTCGTCTCATCCCACACGTGTTGAGCCACCACACCGCAGGTCACAACAACTAACTCACTCACTCATTCACGCATACGACTCATCTACTCACTCACCACACCGCAGGTCACAAGAACTCACCCACCCACTAAATCACCCACTCACTCCCACACTCATCAAACTGCAGGCCGCATCAGCTCACTCATTCACCCACTCACCACACTGCAGGTGACATCAACTAACTCACTCACTCACCCACTCACCACACTGTAGGCCACATCAACTCACTCAATCCCCCACTCACCACATTGCAGGTCACATCAACCCACTCACTCACCAACTCACCACACTGCAGGTCACAACAACTAACTAACTCACTCACCCACTCAGTCACCCACTCACACACCCACTCACCACACTGCAGCCCACATCAACTCACTCACTCACCCACCACACTGCAGGTCACATCAACCCACCCACTCACCCACTCACCGCACTGCAGGTCACATCAACCCACCCACTCACCCACTAACCACACTGCAGGTCACATCAACCCACCCACTCACCCACTCACCACACTGCAGGTCACATCAACCCACCCACTCACCCACTCACCACACTGCAGGTCACATCAACCCACTCACTCACCTACTTACCGCACTGCAGGTCACATAAACTCACTCATTCACTCACCCACTCACTCACCCACTCACACACCTACTCACAACATTGCAGGTTACATCAACTCACTCACCCACTCACCACACTGCACGTCACATCAACCCACTCACTCACCCACTCACCACACTGCAAGTCACATGAACTCACTCACTCAACCACTCACCGCACTGCAGGTCACATAAACTCAATCATTCACTCACCGACTCACTCACCCACTCACTCACCCACTCACCCACTCACCGCACTGCAGGTCACATAAACTCACTCATTCACTCACCGACTCACTCACCCACTCACTCACCCACTCACTCACCCACTCACCACACTGCAGATCAAAACACGTCAATTTCTGCTTCTTCCCTCGCACCACTCCACTTTGGAATTCTCTCCAATCGTCTTTTTTACTCGAGGTTCTTCTGTTATAAAAGCCCGGAGTTCCGATTGTCCGTGTGTCCATCAAATAAATTATGAGTGCCTTTATCAAGGACTCAATAAAAAAGTTCTAGAAAGTGGGACCCCCTACCCCCCAACCCCCCAGACGTGGGGGCACACATTTGATCCAACAGATTTCCAAAAATTGTCGACGCCCCCCTAATTTTTTAAAATAAATTTTGTAGGCATATATAGAGTCAGTAGTATCTACATGCCTACACACCCTACACACAATAGAGTCAGTAGTGTCTACATGCCTACACACCCTACACACAATAGAGTCTGTAGTATCTACATGCCTACACACCCTACACACAATAGAGTATGTAGTATTTACATGCCTACACACCCTACACACAATAGAGTCTGTAGTATCTACATGCCTACACACCATACACACAATAGAGTCTGTAGTATCTACATGCCTACACACCCTACACATCCTACACACCCTACACACAATAGAGTCAGTAGTGTCTACATGCCTACACACCCTACACACAATAGAGTCAGTAGTATCTACATGCCTACACACCCTACACACCCTACACACAATCACAATAGAGTCAGTAGTATCTACACACATTGACGGCGACAGGCGACGTGGGAAGCGAAGAGAGGCCTCCGGCAGGAGCTGGAATAAGTCAGCCCCAGGCCGCCGACATCCTCGTGTAACAAACGTCGTTCAACATGGGACCTTTCTTTGCAGCATCAAAGTATGAGAATAAGTTTTAACCCTTTTTATGGCAAAAAAACAGATGTGTTAAGATGCCCAGACACCAAGCAGAAACCTTTAGCAAGGAGCCATGTTGGTGTTAACACCACATACTTGTGGTGAACACGTAAACAAAAACATGCTCTGGTAATATGTTCTATTGCCAGGAAGGGTAACACCTACTGTTATATTGTTATTCTGGCAAGGTAGGTCCCATGATGCAGCTGCTCACCACCGAGCTCTCAATGCCCTGAGAGTGGCATTGTCTTTGTGCTGTTCGCCTTTTGGCGTCCTCTGGTCCAACACCGTTTGAGACGAGGCTCTAAAGAAAGCTGTCTCTGATGTGGACCAACCAGTTTCAAAGACAATGTATATACCATCAGAGCATGTTTTGTGTTTGCAAGTTCACCACAAGTATGTGTGGTTCAGGCAGACATGACTCATTGCAAAAGGTTTTTGCTTGATGTTTTAACATCTGAACACAACTCTATTATTGCCAGAAAGGGTAAAACCTATTCTTAAACCTCCCTCAATTCAAGAAGCGTGCTGACTCTTCTGAATTACACCTGCAGCAGTGCTGTTTGTTGCTGTCCACTAGGCGTGTTGGACCTCCGGGCCTCGGCTCAGCAACGGTGATATAAATACTACATGAAACATGTTTTTGGTTAATCAGCATCAAATTCTGTATTGTCCGGATCATAAGACGCACTTTTTCTATCTATAGTTGAAATCAAATGTCGGGGCGGGGGGCAGAGGGTGCATCTTATAATCCGATAGTCGCGTGTGCGTCAGACATCATTTGTATACCATTCTGGACACATGGACGACGTTTTGGATGAGTCTTGGTGATTCATCTCAACCAGAACAGAACGGAACGCTTTTTTTTCGGAAAAAAATTTTGGCCATGCCACAGCCATTTCTCCTTATTCAATCCTCGTTCCGTATACGCACATGCATGTGTTCGTAGGATTATAGAAACGTAGCTTGCAGTTAATTTAGGATAATTATTATTGTGGATAGGCATACAGCACCTTGTACTCTCGTGGTAGTGCCTTATGCCGATAATCCCTACAGCACGAGAAGCCTGGCATCGTTCCGAAAAATAACTGCTGAGAAAGTAAACCTTACTGATCTCGCCTTACCAGGTCGTCTTATAAGTCTGAAGAATATGAAATTCAAAAAACACCCAACGCAATTATATAAGCCCTCACTCACGGGGCAAAAAAAAAAGAGAGAGCTGACATACCGGTGACAATTATGAGAATATTTGTAATTTGGGATGGCGAGGGGGTCAACCGAACCCCGCTAGGAGGAGGTCAAACCACACTTCATCAGCCCTGACATCTGCTTTGAATCGGGGGCCACGAGGCCAGGGCAACTAGGACCCCCACAGAGGGGTTCGCGGTTATGAATTGATCCCCGAAGCTCCCCTAACAATGAGCGCTGCATTTGCTGCAGAATTTATGGTCATGATGTCTCCTCGTATCTGCCTGATGGCTCACAGCAACACACAGCAGCAGCAGCAACACGTGTGTGTGCGCGTGTGTGTGTGTGTGTGATGGGGCGCGGTGTGGCGCGGCGGTTAGCGTGCCCAGCGAACCGATTTCGATTCCCGCTTATTTTCAACGCCAGTGACGATTATCTGATCTGGTACTGGGACTTCTTTAGGTCGACTTAGCCTCAAATGAGTACCTGGTGGGGTGCGGAAACATCGCCACTTGGGAGACAAAGGCGGCCAGGCGTGGTGTTGGCCTCCCACCCCCTCGTGTGCTCGTCCGGCCTTCATAGGTGCTCGCTAACAGCACTTGCCCCAACAGTCTGTCAATGCAATACGGAGGATCGTTGTATCTGCCTTTGTATACACACACACACTGGGAAGCGATTGCGTATTGGTTTGTCGCACTGCGCTACGAATCCGGTTACCTGAGATTTCCGGCCACGGCTAACGCCAAAAGCGTGGAGCAGGAGGCCAAAATTCCCTCTGGAGGGGTTCACTTCGAGCCCCCTCTGTTAGAATCCCATCCGCCAGCAGTGGCGTGGCCGAGACATTGCAGGGCTGCGCCTTCATCTCCTTAACTGCACACGCGAACAAGACGTTGCACTCGATAAGGCATCGGCCGTTTGATCAATGCGACAGCTATTATTATTATTTCACACGTTTGACTTTCTGCCGATGAGACCCCGAACATCGAAACCCGCACCTCGAGTTTGCTCCGCTCAAATCAAGCGCCGTTTTAATAATATTGTTCTGGATAGCCGACAGGCTGACGGCCCAAAAACAATATTGGTTTCATTTAATGAATATGCGGAGAGATAATGGAGATAATATTTGCGATTATTTTTAGACAAAGACCCCCCCCCACCGCATGCATCCCCCTGCCCCTACCCCCCCACTTTATCGCTGTGTGACCCCACGTTTACCAAGGCTTCGGCGGCGCACGTGTCGCCCAGATGTCGCGAAGGGGTTGCCAAGAGGTCAGTTGAGTGCCTGGATGGGAGCTGGCGGGATAATTACATTTGCCTTCAGCAAATAAATAAATACGGACATAACTAAGTTAAGTGATAACACACTCCCGTGCTGCTCCGCGTGTGCGTGCGCGCGCGTATGTGTGCGCGTGTGTGCGTGTGTGCGTGCGCGTGTGTGCGCGTGTGTGTGTGTGTGTGTGCGTGAGCGCGTGCGTGCGTGTGTGTGTGTGCGTGTGAGTTAACGCGCGTGTGTGTGCGTGCGCGCGTGTGTGCGTTAGCGCGCGTGTGTGTGCGTGTGTGTGTGCGCGTGTGTGTGCGTGTGTGTGTGTGCGTGTGTGTGTGTGCGTGCGCGCGTGCGTGTGTGTGCGCGTGTTTGTGTGTGCGTGCGTGCGTGCGTGTATGCACGTGTGTGTGTGCGTGCGTGTGTGTGTGCATGTGTGTGTGTCCGTGCGCGCGTGCGTGCGTGTGCGCGCGTGTGTGCGTGCGTGCATGCGCGTGTGTGTGTGCGTGCGTGCGCGTGTGTGTGTGTGTACGCCGTACCGCACTTCATCGGTGCTGGCGAACAGCACTTGCCCCAGAAGTCCTTCGAGGCTACACAGGGTGGTCTTTGTCTCCGTGTGTGCCTGTGTGTGTGCGTATGTGCGTGCGTATGTGCGTGTTGTGTGCGTGTGTATTCTTGTGCGTGAACCAATTTCGTTACAAGGTAGCCGATTGGCTACAGCAGGGGTAGCCAACCAAAGTAACAAGAAGAGGCATTTATTTTGCGAATTCGGTATAAAAAAAAATCAAAAGCCGCAAAGCAATGTGAATACGAGACGATGGGTCCTTAATGAGTAACGTTCACGAAGCAGTCCTTAAAGAGACGCGAACGGCCCCGAATCCGCAGTTTGATCGATCTCTGGGATATAGTTATTGCAACGTCGGGAAAAGTGTGTCTGTGTGTCCGTGTGTCTGTCCGTGTGTCGGTCGGTTTGTCTACCCGCATGGTGATCCGTGTGTGCGTCTCGCCGTCCATCTGTCCGTATGTCCGTGTGTCTCTCCGTGCCTCTGTACGTGTGTCAGTGTGTCTGTCCGTCGCTGCGTCTGTCCGCATGATAATCAGCGCGGCGAGCCCGTGCCTTTCTCCATCTGTCCGCGTCTCTCTGCGTCCGAGGACACTTCGCATGTGTTCACGAAAACCACAAAAAGCCCTTCAAGCAGGGGTGGGGAACTTCATTTCATACGGCCCACGGTCACACGAGGCCCACCGCCACACAACTCAACCAACGCCAATGCTAACCCCACCACACAAGATCACCGCTCGGTTGCATTGTGTATGTGAGCGTAGCAACCGACAGTGTTCGAGCATTCCGTCTACGCGCATGCATCAATAACGCCCCAAGTTACCCATCTCCCCCATCCTAGAATGGTCTCCCCGGAAGTTGATATCAGAGGACTACTTCTGAGATCCCTTCAACTGCCTCTCATCCGCTGTTGTGTTTAACTATTTCACTGCACAAACAAGAGCGGGCAGCGCTCCTTTATTGAGATGAATCGCTGCCATCGGGTAAGATGTCTTAGCGCGGGCACTCCATATCTCTTAAGTGTTTACACACACACGCGACTAAGACAAAGAATCCCCCCTCTTATCCTTATAAATGTCGTAGCGTGGGGGGACGGAGGCGGGGGGTGAGGTGCTAGAGGGGGATGAACTTACACCCCCCCCTCCCACTTCTGCTGAAAGCTCAGCTCCCCCCCCACCACTCTTTTACATGTTGGAAGCCAAGTCTAAATATTTTTCGATTTAAAGCTTTCGTGACTGCAGGGATTCATATTCTTGGTTCTTTCGGTTGTGACGGTCCCACCTGATGACGGAGACTTGTGTTGCCTCCGAAACGTCGTGATTTTTGTTTTATTTTATTTTCATTAATTTTGATGTTTTACCTACGTGACTTTACCGAAAAAACCTAAGAATATGATTCCTTGCAGTCACAAAAGCTTAAAATCTAGAATCTTTCGGTAAAGTCACGTAGAAGGGAATTAATAAAATAATATAAATAAAACATAATACAATTCTCACGACGTTTCGGCCACAACGTTGTGGCCGAACGTCGTGAGAATTGTATTACGTAATGTTTTATTTTATTATATTATTATTTCCCTTCTACGTGACTTTACTGAAAAAAACTGGAATATAAGTCCAAATATGTTGGTACAAAAATAATAGCATGATGAAGTAACTGGCATCGCAGCCGTTCCTTGTATGCACACGGGGCGTGAGAGCCGGAGCAGAACGCGTGGTAGACCAAAGCAGACGGCGTCGTTACCCACTGCGTTTCGCGTCTTGACAATTGTTTAACGTTTGTTTAACGTTGACTGTGTCGTGTACCCCTCACCACCCCCTTCCTCGCAGAGTATACCCCCCCCACCCACCACCCCCGCAGCACAATAAACAAGGCCACATTAGAGGTTTGCAATGAAGACGAGTGTTGCTAGCGAGTACCTATTAGGGTCGAAACAGCTACGCGAAGCAAGCGAGCATGGCCAGCACCACGCACAGCGATGCACGACTTCTGTCCACAGCGGCCGCTTCCACCCGAAGCCCAACCACGCAGAAGCTTGGCTCGCAAACCGACTGCTTCGTGACGCAAAGGACTCCTCCACTTACGAACGTTCGACTTACGAACTTTCCGAGATACGAACAAACTTGTCCGTGTGTCCAAATTGCCTGTTCGGACCGAGAGTCGTAAGTTCAACCGCCGCGCAATAGATGGCGGTGGTGGCATCTAAATCTGCAGAACACGAAGAACCAGTGGCATCTACATCTGCAGAACGTGAAGAACCAGAGGCATCTACATCTGCAGAACGTGAAGAAACAGTAGCATCTACATTTGCAAAACATGAAGAACCAGTGGCATCTACAGGAGATGATACAACTTTAAAGCCACTCCCCGTGTTTTAGTGTACACGCCGTGCAACATGTTTGGAATCGACAGGAGTAAAATTATTTACTTACGAACAAATCGACTGACGAACAGACCTCTGGAACCTAACTCGTTCGTAAGTAGAGGAGTCCCTGTACTGTATTCGCATGCATTGCGGCTCTTGAAATATTGAATTTTGTACCGAATCAGAAAAATAAAAACATACCTTCCAGTTATTTCTGGTTGCAGACCCTCTGGTCATGCGAGAGAGCGTATTAGCCGCACTAATCAGTTACTAGAAGGGCAATTATTGGGACATGGCAACAACGCCGTGCTGTCCAACTTTAGCTCCTGTCATTTTACCCGGGTCACGCCCGCGTAAAGTTTCTGGATGCCGTTCTTCATGCGCGGTTGCCCGCGCGGAGGTGAACCAAAGTCCACTCAGACCTGGAACGATCAGAGAGAGACAGAGAGCGCGCAAACTCGAACCGAGCAGCTCAGAAAGCAAATCGACGACATTGGTGCCCGCCCGTGTCTGTCTGAGACGGAGGCTGCGTGGCAAGCTCTCGTGGCAAAGGCAGGAGAAGCAACGCAGACGCCCAGACCAGAACGTGGCAGGTGGCAACGAGGTGGTGACGTGGTGTGGGAGGGGTTGATATTATTTAGGCACAGAACGGTTGCGCTGGGTGGGACGCGTGCCCAGGATCGAGGGTGAGAGACGCTTTGCCTTACAGCAGCCACTGGAATGATCTCCACGAATCCGGCGACCAAGGGGAAGAGAAGGCCTAAGGCTAGACGATGATGGCGGGAGGCTGTGAGGGCAGATCTTGGGAGGTCGTCTCTGCGTGGCCTCCTGTGCATCGGCAGCAGCTGCGGGATATGGCGGAGGGAGGGAAGGGAGGCGTCGGTATGGCGATGTGGGGTGGTTGCTGGTAGGTGGTGTTGGTGGTGTTGGTGGTGGTGGCAACGGCTGGGGTTATTATGACGTCTTCATTTTGATCTTCATTGGGCCCCCGGTTAGGAAAGATTCCCCACCTCTGCTTCAAGAGAAATGAAGAGGCGTGAGAACTGCTCTCCGCAGAGTTAAACTGTCCTCAGACATTAACATCAACGCCCACTGAATCTTAAGAAAATTACCATGTGGGTCAACTCAGAGGCTTCGTACGAGTGAATGGGCGTGTGTATGTGTGTGTAAAGGCTCGGGTAGACAAGTAGCTCAGAGAAACTGGGTCAACGGATCAACATTATCGACTATTATTGGGATCTGGGTTAGCTTGAGTGGTTGAGCGCGCATCATCAGCAGCAGCAGGTGTAGCATCATCAGCAGCAGCAGGTGTAGCATCATCAGCAGCAGCAGGTGTAGCATCATTGTCATTAACAAGCGCATCGGTATCAGAAGTATGATCATCCGCAGCAGCAGCATCAAAATTATCATAAACAGCAGAAAGCAGCGGAAGTAGTATTGTGCTGTCATCAGCAGCTGTGGTATCATCATCAGCAGCAGCATCACCATCATCATCCGCAACAACACTTTCCTCATCATCATCAGTATTGGCAACACCGCAATCAGTATAACCGCCACGTGGTAAGCACTATCCCAATTGTTGAATTAGGTAATCTCGAATGTCTGAGTGTGTGTGTTGGGACTTCTCTTGTGGGGAGCGGCAGTGCAGCGGTTAGCGCGCTACACTAAGAACCCGGCGACACGGGTTCGATTCCCGTTCACGGCCAACATCAGTGACGATTATCTGAATCGGTCATGGGCCTCCCCTAGTTTGACTCAACATCTAAATGAGTTCCTGGTGAGGTGCGTTAACATCGCAACTTGGGAGACAAAGGCGGCCGGGCGTGGTGTTGGCCACCCACCCCCTCGTGTGCTGTTCCGGCCTTAACAACACGTGCCCTATAGGCTATAGGGGGGGGGAGGGGAATCTGTTTTTGTCTTTGGGCTTTTTCCGGGTGCCTCCGGTTTAGATCCGCAAAGGAAGCCAAAGGAACTGGGTCGAACATCCCCAACGTGGCAGGAGCCTCTTGAGACGTGAGCGGTGAACGGACACACATGGTCGAGGGTTGAATCAGCTTCGTTCCACCGAAGCAAGTCTGCACAAACACCACCACCGCCGCCGCATGTCTCGTCCACTGCGCCACTTTGCCGGGAAGATACTTTTGGTACCGCAGACTCAAGCTCGCTAGGGACCGCATTGATGGAGCGAATTTGGCTTCCAACTTAAAGACAGCAGCCTGGAATTATTATGATTATTATTATTCTCCTGCTGCCACCCCTCCTCCTCCACTCCCCCCCCCACCCCCCCCCCCCTCTTCACCATCCTCCGCCGTGTCGTACACCATCCTGTTCCTCCTCCTCCATCATCTCTCCATCATCACCATCTTCATAATCATCACCATCCTCCACATTGTCATACACCTGCCTCCTCATCATCATCATCATCGCCCTCTTTACCCTCCTGAAATTCCTCCTCCTCCCTCCTCCTCCTGCTTCTCCTCCTTCTCCTCCTCGCCATCGTCCCATTCCCCTCCATCGTCTTCACAATCCTCGTCCTCCTATCCATCACCATTCTCCTACACCTGCCTGCGTCTCCTCCTCCTCCCTTACCATCATCATCGCCCTCTTCACTCTTCTGAAATCACTCCCTTCTTCTGCTCCTCCTCCTTCTCCTCCTCAAATCTTCCACCTTGTTCTACATTCCTCCTCCTCCTCACCATATACCCCATTCCCCTTCATCATCATCATCACCACCATCGCCGTCTCTACCCTCCTGACATCCCTCACTCCTCCTCATTCTCAAATCTCTCACTCCTCCTCCTCCGCTTGCTCCTCGTCCTCGTCCCGTGAGGCTTCAAAACCACAAAGCGACTCATTGATGCCCGACTGCTTACAAATCCAGCTCTTGCAAATTAAATAAGTAAATATAATCACGGCTGATGGGAAACAGCCTCGGCTTAACCCAACCAAACACGAACCAAATGCGCATTGCATGCGGGCGTAACTCGGAAAAATGTGCGTCCAGACAGCGCGGGCGAGGGTGGGGTAGAGGGGAAATACGCGCTTTGCTGCACGTGTGTGCATAATGGTGTTGGTGTGTATGTGACGGTAACTCTGTGTGTGTGCATAATGGTGTTGGTGTGTATGTGACGGTAACTCTGTGTGTGTGCATAATGGTGTTGGTGTGTATGTGACGGTAACTCTGTGTGTGTGCATAATGGTGTTGGTGTGTATGTGACGGTAACTCTGTGTGTGTGCATAATGGTGTTGGTGTGTATGTGACGGTAACTCTGTGTGTGTGCATAATGGTGTTGGTGTGTATGTGACGGTAACTCTGTGTGTGTACATAATGGTGTTGGTGTGTATGTGACGGTAACTCTGTGTGTGTGCATAATGGTGTTGGTGTGTATGTGACGGTGACTCTGTGTGTGTGTGGGGGGGAGCGGTGGTGTAGCGGTTAGCGCGCTGCGCTACGAACCCATCGCCCCAGAGTTCGATTCCCGCTCATGGCCAACACAAGTGACATTTATATGAACAGGTCCTCGGCTTCCCCTAGGTCGACTCAGCCTCAAATGAGTACCCGGAGCGATGTGTATACATCGCCACTGCGGAGACAAGGGCCGTCGGGCGTGGTGCTGGCCACCCACCCCCTCATGTAACGTGCCGGCCTTCATCGGTGCTTGCTGACAGCTTGCCCAACAATCTGTTAAGGCTATACGGGGGAACTTCGTCTTTTGTGTGTGTTATGTAAGGGACGGGGGAGCGAGTGGGAATGGGTTAGCTCACTGCGCTACCTGGAGATCGATTCCCGCTCAGGACCATCAATAGCAGCGAATGTCTAAACCGGTCCTGGGACCTCCCCTACGCCGTTGACTCCGTACTCGATGCGATGTGTGAACACATCAGCACTGGGGAGACAAAGGTGGCCGCTCCGGCCTTCATAGGCGCTCGCTCATGGCACTTTTCCCAGAAGCCTGTTGAAGGCTACACGGGGGTATTTTGTCTTTGCGTGTAAGGGTAGCGGTCGTGCAGTGGACAGCGACACCCGAGTTTCGATTCCCGCTCGCGACAAATAGCAGTGGCTAATGTGTGAACCGTTTCCGGGTACTCCCCTTAGGTTGACTCAGCCTTAAGATAATTCGTAAGCTGGTGGTGCGAAGTGCGAACTCAGGATGAATGATTAATCGATTTCAAATCGAAATCGCAATTTGAAACAATGCGATTAGCAAATCGCAAAGGCTGCGATTTTTTTCGATTTGAAAAGTCCTATTACTTTCTTATTGGAAGTGTTTTATTATTGTATTATTATAATTTTATTTATTTAACTTCACAATTGTTCTATGTTTGATTGTTCTATTTAAATTAACACATTTTAATAAATACATGTTGGAAAAAAACATATTTTTTAAGTTCTCAGCCTTGCGTTAGAATATATAGAGCAGTTCATATTTTGATTGGATCATGTGGTAATGCTCCATCACGTGTTTTAAATCTATTACACATTGAATATTGAACTGAAGCTTGACTTAAAAACATTTATTCGCAAATTGCAATCGCAATATCTGTCAGAAAATTCGCAATTAGAAATGTTCCCCAAATCGTTCAGCCCTCGTGTGAACATCATCAGCACTTGAAGGGAGTGTGGGCCGGTAAAGGCGATCCGGGTGGTGGTGGTGGTGATGGTGGTGAGCGCACACAGCTACTTCGTACGCAGAGTCATCCTTAATGGGTGCTCGCAAACATCATTTGACCTGACAGTCCGTAATTATCAACACGTGTCTGTGTTCGCGTAATATATTGGACAATCGGCGGTGAGGGTTGGGGGTGTCTGTGCATCGGACGACTCACGGTGAACAGAGTTAGACGACGTCGCCCCCTGTTGCAAAAAGAGAGAGACAGAGAGCGATAGACGCATTCGTTAAAGTTTTACTTTCAATCGATGCGACGGTGGTCCAGTAGTTGTTACTCATTATCGCAATCGTCAAGCCACCATCAATCCGCTGCTGGATGAAGGCCTCCCCAATTATTGTAACCGCTTAATCGATGCATCGATTGCCAATCTCTAGTGACGCTCACGGCACGTGGAAATTCGAAAGCTTTGGTATTCAGTGCTGACGCGGGGAGAGACTGGGGGGAGGGGGTAGTGTTGAGCAGGGTGGAGTTTTGTGCCGTGTGACCTGCTGCGGTGTGGACAAAACAGAAGCTTCATGGCTCATCGGATTCCTCCAGGGTGAAATAAACAATTCTGATGATGCCTAGTCAGCGTTCCGGAGATACGAGAGCTATCCAGAAGGGCACCTTCGTCGAGTGAAGTGCCATTGCCCTCAATTAGAGGCACCCTCCGTGTCCCCTCTTTGTGAAGCCGTCTCGAAGATCATCTCGACCGAGATGAGAGAGAGAACACAGTTCAGTTCAGTTTAATTTATTAGGTATAGCCCTGTGAGCCATTCGGCTCTTGAATCGGGTGCAACCGGAACAAACAGAAAACAAAAACATGAACAAGATAACATCTTAAAGTGAAATTTCGATTTAAAGCTTTCGTGACTGCAGGGATTCATCTTGTTGGTTCTTTCGGTAAAGTCACGTAGAATGGAAATAATAAAATAATACAAATTAAACACAATAAAATAATTCTCACGACGTTTCGGCCAAAACGCAAGCAGCCGTCCTCAGGTGAAGAACAGGTCTGTCGGAAAGACAGCGTCTGAATGAAACACCACCAGGCTTGGAGCGTATATTTAAGCTGGGTTCGGAGGGGGAAGAGCGCCTTGACAAAGGAATTTGCATATCAAGAGAAATTTAGCAGATTTATGGGAAATGCAGATATGGGATTAGTCATTACTTGTGGAATGCGTAAGAGGTGGGCGGGGGGTTTCAAAGTCATAATATGCCCGTGCATTATGCAGGATTAGCAGCATCAATCGAAATCTAAAAAATCGAAATCTTAAAGTGACTTTGCGCAAACAGAAAAATCGAACACAACGACGGAGGATGACATCCGCGGTGCCCGAGCGCGTGTGGTTTTACCCAGGGGTTCGGGATGAACCAAAAAATAGCAGGAAGAGACATTTATTTTGAATTTTGGCGAACACGAAAAAAAACCACGACAAAAAACCCCTCAGTTTTTCAAGAGGCGCAATGCGTCGCGTGTTGAACACGTGACGGTGAGTAAGCGAACAGTCGTGGAGCTGCCCTTTAAAGAGCCGCGCGCGCTCGGCTCCGGATCCTCAGGTTGCCGAACCCATGACCCCATGACCCCATGACCTAGCCGGAGAGAGACAGCAGGGAGATGTGAGCTACCGTCGGAGGCCGTAGGACTGCGAGGAGGGATGGGTGCAGATGCAGCACGTGTCGTAGTTAAAATGATAATTAAATATTTCATAGAAAACAGGGGGAACATAGACGTCGAGTAGGGAGAGAGGGGTTAGAGAGAGAGGGGGGGGGGAGAGGGGGTAGAGAGAGAGGGGGTAGGGAGAGGGGGTAGAGAGAGAGGGGGTAGAGAGAGGGGGTAGAGAGAGAGGGAAGGATTAAGAAGGAGGAGAGCAGAGCGTGAAATCTTTCGTGAAATATTTCATTTAAACGGGGGGGGGGGGGGGGCACATAAAGCAAAACATTCAAAAAACTAGATAATGAACGAAGCAAAGTGCCGACTACACCGAGCATCTTCTTGTTTCCTCTGATGGTAAAAAAAATAGAGAGCACGGAGAGAGACAAGAGGGAGACAACACGGAGAGAGAGACATGACAGAGAGAGAGAGAGAGACAGCACGCCAGCCGTACAGTGATCGCTCACTCTCTAAAAGAGAGAAAGAACGACTCAGAGGCGCGAGGAGGAACCACAGACGAGTGTGAAGGTAGCAGCAGCAGCAGCTACGCGGTGAGCCGCCGCCACAAACAATTTCCCAAGTTCTGCGATCCTATACATATTAAGGTGTTATTGTATGCATGTTGAACTTGTGACGCCAACCGTGTCAATCTGAGGTGCTGGGGAAGGGCCACTGATGAGTGTTCACATGCGTGAGGAAACTGGAGCACACAGGGGAAACACGTCGCCTGTGATTGGCCATTCGATTCGATCCTAGACGCATGAAGAGATGGAGTCCACATTTTACCTGTGCTGCCTTCTCCTGGCGAGCCAAGGTATTGATGGCCACGGGAATGGAGTTTCTCAACATTTATGCGATCCACCCACCGTCGCTTCCACAGCGCTGGATTCTGGGCGTGCGTTAGTTGGCCACCACCGCCCAGCCAAATGCTACTACCCATTTACTAGAATCTCCCCCTGGCTTATATTTTTAAAAAAAGCTTGTATTCAACGTTTGCCTTCTTCGCCAAATTGTATTCCGCGCGCGTGTGTCGTCGTTGTCCGACGACGAACCCACCCGTGAAAGTCTCGTTGAGCAAATGCATCGAAGCGGTGTTAACAAAGGAGATATCATCTTCTTGGTTCTTTCGGTAAAGTCACGTAGAAGGGAAGTAATACAATAATAAAAAATTAAACATAATAAAATAATTCTCACGACGTTTCGGCCACAACGAAAGCAGCCGTCCTCAGGTCTTCATCTGTCTCCCCGACAGACCTGGTCTTCACCTGAGGACGGCTGCTTGCGTTGTGGCCGAAACGTCGTGAGAATTATTTTATTATGTTTTATTTTTATTATTTTATTACTTCCCTTCTACGTGACTTTACCGAAAGAACCAAGAAGATGAATCCCTGTAGTCACGAAAGCTTTAAATCAAAAAGGAGATATCACAGAAGTGCTTCTGAAATCTCAAGGGAACTGACGTGAAGGAGTTCAGAGCACCGAGGCGGCGCCGCGAGAAAACCTCCTAGATTCTCATCAAGGTATCGGACGCCTGCGACGATAGTCGGGGGTTATGAGCCACTGCACAGGAACGAGAACCTGATATTCGAGTTGGCGTTCTCACTTAATTCTGCCAAAGTCCATCACTGAAAGAGCAGCGGCCGCTCGGCAGGCCGCGTGGGTTCCACTGCTTTCAAGACGTCTGGACAACGTGGAAGAGAAGGCCAAACACCCATTGGAACGGGGCGCTCTCTCTCGAGATCCCACGACTGGAGGCTCTTCCGCCAGCAATGCCACCGCTATCGGTGAGGGGAAGGGGGGGGAAGGGAGGTGGGTCCGCCGTGGAAGGTTTTTTTTCTTACCACGTGGATTTATTTTGTCTTCTTAAATTTCTTCGCAACCCGCTCTTCAGCGCGGTTGGACCCACGCCAGACCGAGTCGTGCCACTTAACTTTGAACAAGCGGCGATAAACACTCCGTGCCCCGCTTCTTTTCAGTTTGATTTTTTTCGACTTCTTCCTTTTCAATTTTAAAGCCACCGCAGTTGGTTTATGGTCGTGGGTTTGATTTTAGTTTGTGGCTGTTGTTGCTGTTGTTGTTGTTGTGGGCCTGTATGGTATCTTGCTTTGCTAGATTTGCGGGCAGCAGCAACAAGAGTAATTTTCTGCGGCACGTCACCGGGTTTTTTATTCGGACGTTTACGAGAACTGAGCGCGTGCTTTAAAAAAATTAGTTATAGCATTTACGTTGTTCCGTTCGATTTAAACCCCAATAAAGTCATCGTCGCAAATATTCCACGCGTGAAGATTTTGCCCCTGGGTTGTTAACGGTCAGCACGATGGGCTTCCGACCAAGAACTTCGGCTCCATCTCCTGGCGTGGCAGTTGAAGCTACGGTGCACATTTATTAATCTCCACCCCGCCTCTGTCAATCTACCAGTGCTGTACAACTGTTTTAAAGCTGTGGGCTCACACGAAATTGATTTTTCCAAGACGGAGGTTCTCTGCAAACCTACCGGCTACCTTCAGAGATTTGGTCATGAAGCCATCCAGATATATAAACACAGACACAACTTCAACCGAAAGGATGGGTACAAACTAAGCAATCATTGGAAGGAAGTTATTAACAAGGTAAAGTCTTAACTGACTGTGATGTTTCCATCCTACCTGCCTGTGTCAGCTGATATTTCCGACTGTATTTCTCTCTCTATGCCTCTCTCTTAGATTTATCATGCTCACATGTCCTTTGTATTGCACTCTCATGCCTTTGGATTGCACTCTCATCCTCACATGTTCTTTGGATTGCACCCGTTGGGTTGCACTCCCTCGTCGAGGAGGCCGCTCTCCTATCTTACAGTTACATGATAATGTATCACATTAACATCACTAGCCCCGGCCACTTCTTTATGACCCTTGGGCTACACCCATTTCAAACCTTTTAAAACAGCCTGCCTCTGCAGCAGACCACGCTTTCCCACCAGATGACGGACGCTTGTGTTGCGCCCGAAACGTCGTGATTCATTTTACTTTATACCTACGTGACTTTACCTAAAGAACCAAAGAGTATGGATTCCTGCAGTCACGAAAGCTTCACATCAAGACCGCTGTATAACTCGTTAGGCCACCAACAATGTTAGCACCGTGCCTGCTACGAAACCCCACCACCTGAGTTCGATTCCCGCCCACGGTTAACATCAGCGGCGAGTTTTATCTGAACCGATCTTGGCTACCCCCAGCCAAATAACCATCTACGACGCGCACGGTATGTGGGAAGCCCCTTCAATGCAGGCAGAGGAGCTGACGTGTTGTCGAACAGACGTCGCCTTGTCCTGGAATCTTGCGCCGCCACCGCCGCCGTGGAGGGGAGTAGAGTGAGATGAGAGGTAGGAGAGTGCGAGGAGGGGAGTAGAGTGAGATGAGAGGTAGGAGAGGCAGGAGAGTGCGTGGAGGGGAGTAGAGTGAGATGAGAGGGAGAGGTAGGAGAGTGCGTAGAGGGGAGTAGAGTGAGATGAGAGGTAGGAGAGTGCGTGGAGGGGAGTAGAGTGAGATGAGAGGGAGAGGCAGGAGAGTGCGTGGAGGGGAGTAGAGTGAGATGAGAGAGGAGAGACAGGAGAGCGTGGAGGGGAGTAGAGTGAGTTGAGAGGTAGGAGAGTGCGTGGATGGGAGTAGAGTGAGATGAGAGGAAGGAGAGTGCGTGGAGGGGAGTAGAGTGAGATGAGAGGTAAGAGAGTGCGAGGAGGGGAGTAGAGTGAGATGAGAGGAAGGAGAGTGCGTGGAGGGGAGTAGAGTGAGATGAGAGGTAGGAGAGTGCGTGGAGGGGAGTAGAGTGAGATGAGAGAGGAGAGACAGGAGAGCGTGGAGGGGAGTAGAGTGAGATGAGAGGTAGGAGAGTGCGTGGAGGGGAGTAGAGTGAGATGAGAGGTAGGAGAGTGCGCGGAGGGGAGTAGAGTGAGATGAGAGGTAGGAGAGTGCGTGGAGGGGAGTAGAGTGAGATGAGAGGGAGAGGTAGGAGAGTGCGTGGGGGGGAGTAGAGTGAGATGAGAGGTAGGAGAGTGCGTGGAGGGGAGTAGAGTGAGATGAGAGGTAGGAGAGTGCGTGCAGGGGAGTAGCGTGAGATGAGAGGTAAGAGAGTGCGTGGAGGGGAGTAGAGTGAGATGAGAGAGGAGAGACAGGAGAGTGCGTGGAGGGGAGTAGAGTGAGATGAGAGGTAGGAGAGTGCGTGGAGGGGAGTAAAGTGAGATGAGAGGGGAGAGGTAGGAGAGTGCGTGGAGGGGAGTAGAGTGAGATGAGAGGTAGGTGAGTGCGTGGAGGGGAGTAGAGTGAGATGAGAGGTAGGAGAGTGCGTGGAGGGGAGTAGAGTGAGATGAGATGTAAGAGAGTGCGTGGAGGGGAGTAGAGTGAGATGAGAGGGAGAGGTAGGAGAGTGCGTGGAGGGGAGTAGAGTGAGATGAGAGGTAGGAGAGTGCGTGGAGGGGAGTAGAGTGAGATGAGAGGGGAGAGGTAGGAGAGTGCGTGGAGGGGAGTAGAGTGAAATGAAAGGTAGGAGAGTGCGTGGAGGGGAGTAGAGTGAGATGAGAGGGAGAGGTAGGAGAGTGCGTGGAGGGGAGTAGAGTGAGATGAGAGGTAGGAGAGTGCGTGGAGGGGAGTAGAGTGAGATGAGAGAGAGGAGAGTGCGTGGAGGGGGGTAGAGTGAGATGAGAGAGAGGAGAGTGCGTAGAGGGGAGTAGAGTGAGATGAGAGGTAGGAGAGTGCGTGGAGGGGGGTAGAGTGAGATGAGAGGTAGGAGAGTGCGTGGAGGGGAGTAAAGTGAGATGAGAGGGGAGAGGTAGGAGAGTGCGTGGAGGGGAGTAGAGTGAGATGAGAGGTAGGAGAGTGCGTGGAGGGGAGTAGAGTGAGATGAGAGGTAGGAGAGTGCGTGGAGGGGAGTAGAGTGAGATGAGAGGTAGGAGAGTGCGTGGAAGGGGGTAGAGTGAGATGAGAGAGAGGATAGTGCGTAGAGGGGAGTAGAGTGAGATGAGAGGGAGAGGTAGGAGAGTGCGTGGAGGGGAGTAGAGTGAAATGAGAGGGGAGAGGTAGGAGAGTGCGTGGAGGGGAGTAGAGTGAGATGAGAGAGGAGAGGTAGGAGAGTGCGTGGAGGGGAGTAGAGTGAGATGAGAGGGAGAGGTAGGAGAGTGCGTGGAGGGGAGTAGAGTGAGATGAGAGGTAGGAGAGTGCGTGGAGGAAATTTTGCCCCTTCAATGCGGGCAGCTGACGTGTTGTCGAACGGACGTCGCCTTGTCCTGGAATCTGCGCCGCCACCGCCGTCGCGGGGCTCGGGGCAGAGGTCGCAACCGGGTACCCGATACCCGTACCCTACCCGATGCCCGGCTACCCGTACCCGGCCGGGTACGGGTACCCGTTTGCGACCCTGGTGTGGCCGAGTACGGGTGCGGGTCGACCGTGAGTCACTGGTGAGTAACTGTTTGTCACTCATTTCCCAACGTCTTGTCTCTTCTCACAATTCAAGTTCCTAGAATCAACCCACCCGCGCCTGCAACATGGCTTCATCCCAGAGGTCGCAATCAGGTAGCCGATACCCGTACCCTACCCGTACCCGGCCAGGGTACGGGTAGGGTACGGGTACGGCCGGGTACGGGTACCCGTTTGCGACCCTGGTGCGGCCGGGTACGGGTAAGGAATCAAAACCCGTTTGCGACCTCTGGCTCGGGGTGTTTGGGACCAGGGTCGAGCTCTCTCCTCGTGGGGGCGCAGTGACCACACGAGACGAGACGACCTCGCGCCGCCTCGAACGCCGCGCGTGGCGTCTCTGTGTGCGGGTGGAGCGGCGGTGGGAGCGGCGGTTGTTGGCCCGCACCGCGCCGCGAGACGGTTGCGACCCCGAATTCAATTAACCCCGCTCAGAGCGAACAATTCGGCGGCGAATATTCGACCACCCCCTCGGTCGACTCAGCCTCAGATGAGTACATCGTGCGGTGTGTAAACAGTAGCATTGGGGAGACAAAGGCGGTCGGCCGTTGTACTGCCCCCCCCCCGCCCACTCCATTGTGTGCCGTGCGGGCCTTAATAGGTGCTTACTAACTTACTCCAACAATCTGCGGGGGAGGTGGGTCTTTGCATTGGGCGTGTTAGCGAGCTCCTATTAAGCCCAATGCGGCGAACGAGAGAGGTCGCTATAGCTCAGCCCGAGCGCGGCCGTGTGCGCGGGGTGGTGGGTGCGTGTGGACTTTTATTTTCCGCACGCACGGTTCAAGAATGCAGGGCAATCCACCGGCAAATTGCATAGAGGCTCGCTCATTAGACTGCGCTTCCAGCTTGTTTATTATTTTGTGTGCTCAGCAGGGCTTGTAACGGAGCACGTGGAGTTAGGAACCAAATGAGACGGATTTACAATGTCTTGATAGGTGCGAACAGAGCCGAAAAGGAATGTGTCCGTGTGTCAAGGTCACGATTGGCGAGACAAAGGCGGTCGGGCGTGCCTGTTTGCTGGCCTCCCCGTGTGTTGTTGCGGGTCTTCTTAGGTGCTTTCTCTGCTCATCTTTGAGACTCGTTGAGATTTTCTTGGCACGACATCACGTCCGGATAGAGGAACGGACAGATTACCACATGCAGATGCTAACAAATATATATAAATAAATAAATCGCATTCCTTTTGTCAATCCACTGCTGGATTAAATGCCTCGAAGGGTTGTTATTTATTCTCATAATTCACCACGCTGGTGGGTGCGGCTTTGGATATCACTCGCCACCGATATGAACCGTGGCCGGGAATCGAACGTGCTGAGGAGCTGTGCGTGGAGGGGAGTCGAGTGAGATGAGAGAGATGAGAGAGCGAGTGGAGTGGAGAGAGATGAGAGTGGAGTGCTGGGTCAGTGCGTGGATGGGAGTAGAGTGAGATTCGAGTGGATGGCTGGGAGAGTGCGTGGAGGATGGAGTAGAGTGAGATGAGAGGTAGGAGAGTGCGTGGAGGGGAGTAGAGTGAGATGAGAGGTAGGAGAGTGCGGGGAGGATGGAGTAGAGTGAGATGAGAGGTAGGAGAGTGCGTGGAGGGGAGTCGAGTGAGATGAGATGGGGGAGTTAGGCAGGGAAGGGTCCGTGGAGGATATTGAAGACCGTGAGTGCGATCTTGAATGAACGTGGCCACACAAACAACACAGCGATGTGCACTGCATGTCAAACATCTCACACACAGTCTTATCCAGACCTAGAGGAGAGAGTAGGAGGGCACGTGCATAGGGGAGCAGAGTGAGATGAGAGGGGGGAGGTCGGAGAGTGCGTGCATGCAAGTAAAGAGAGAGAGTGAGAGAGATGAGAGGGGAGAGGTAGCGGAGCTCACGTGCGTTAGGGGGATAGGGGAGTAGATCGAGATGAAAGGGGGGAGGTAGGAGATCGCGTGCGGATGTGGGTAGAGCGAGATGAAAGTGGAGAGAGGTAGGCAGGGGCGAGCCCGTGGAGGATCTTGAAAACGCCGAGTGCCTACGTACAGAGAGTACCTGCAAATGTTCCATGCATAATGAATAACATTTCCATGCAGGGAGCCACTTTAGGATGCTCATTACAGCGAGCCCAGCTGCTCAGACCACGCGTTCTCTAAACGCTCCGACATGAACCATTGTGCCGTCAGTAATGCTGTTTGGCTTCAGGGAAGCCCCAGAGGTCAAGACGCAGCGTTAACATTCCAGGCTGCGAGGGTTCAGCATAAGCCGGTCATTGTGTGTGCGTGCCGGTGTGTGGTTGTGTGTGTGGGTGTGGGTGCGGGGAGCGGTTGTGTAGCGGTTAGCGCGCTGCGCTACTGAACCTGGCGACCCGGGTTCGATTCCCGATCACTGCTAACACCAATGACGATTATCTGAACCCGTCCTGGGCCTCCCCTAGGTCGACTCGGCCTCAAATGAGTTACCCGGTGCGGTGTGTAAACATCGTCTCTGGGGAGACAAAGGCGGCCGGGCCTGGTGTTGGCCACCCCACCCCCCTCATGTGCCGTACCGGCATTCAAAGGCGCTTGCGAACAGCACTTGACCTAAAATTCTGTTGTTAAGGCTGCGCGGCGGATATTTTTTTTTATTTTCTTGCGCGTGTGCATGTGCGAGAGTTGCGTGCGGCTTGACGTTTGCGCCCGAGTTGTGTGCGAGTGTGACGGTGCGTGCGTGAACGTGTGACGACTGCGGGGGCAGCGGTGGTGCAGCGGTTAGCGCGCTGCGCTACGGACCAGGCGACCCGGCGTTCGATCTCCCCGCTCACGGCCAACGCCACCGCCTGTGACGATTACCGGAACCTGGGCCTCGCCTAAGTCGACTCGGCCTCAAATGAGTACATCGCTCGTAACTCGTCAGGAAAAGTTAAGGGTGAGGGTGGGGGTTCATCTTCTTGGTTCTTTCGGTAAAGTCACGTAGAAGGGAAGTAATAAAATAATAAAAATAAAACATAATAAAATAATTCTCACGACGTTTCGGCTACAACGCAAGCAGACGGCTTCACCTGAAGACGGCTGCTTGCGTTGTAGCCGAAACGTCTTGAGAATTATTTTATTATGTTTTATTTTTATTATTTTATTACTTCACTTCTACGTGACTTTACCGAAAGAACCAAGAAGATGAATCCCTGCAGTCACGAAAGCTTTAAATCGAAAGGTGAGGGGGGGGGTTAATTTAATTTCAAGATATTTCTAGGGAGCTATCGACGACGCAGGAGCGAAAGGAGACCAAGACCACGAGGCGCTTTGGAGGAAGGCGACACGCGCATACCGAAACCACCGCCTGGAATTCCCCGCGTTCAGTCGTTCAGCCGCCAGCCGACTGTCCAAGTCACGAAACATTCCTCACTCAACGCGAAGAAATGCCCCCCCCCCTCCTCCACCAGCTGTAAGTAAAGAATTACCCTCACCCGACCCCTCCCTTCAAGCCCCAGCAGAGGAAAGTGGAATTTCCATCCCTGACCCAGGGTTGTGATTAGAAAAGGATGATCGCTCCTGTGAACTACCACTCCTTGTTTCCTCCACGCGCGTGGAGGACTCCGTCGTCTCTTCGCACAGTTCAACCACCACGCTGCAGGTCACATCAACTCACTCCCTGCCCCACTCACTCACCCACTCACTCAGCCACTCACTCAGCCACTCACTCACCCACTCACCACGCTGCAGGTCACATCAACTCACTCCCTGCCCCACTCACCCACCCACTCACTCACCCACTCACTCACCCACTCACCACACTGCAGGTCACATCAACTCACTCACTGCCCCACTCACCCACCCACTCACTCACCCACTCACCACACTGTAGGTCACATCAACTCACTCCCTGCCCCACTCACCCACCCACTCACTCACCCACTCACCACACTGTAGGTCACATCAACTCACTCCCTGCCCCACTCACCCACCCACTCACTCACCCACTCACTCACCCACTCACCACACTGCAGGTCACATCAACTCACTCCCTGCCACACTCACCCACCCACTCACTCACCCACTCACCACACTGTAGGTCACATCAACTCACTCCCTGCCCCACTCACCCACCCACTCACTCACCCACTCACTCACCCACTCACCACACTGCAGGTCACATCAACTCACTCACTGCCCCACTCACCCACCCACTCACTCACCCACTCACCACACTGTAGGTCACATCAACTCACTCCCTGCCCCACTCACTCACCCACTCACTCACCCACTCACTCACTCACTCACTCACCCACTCACCACACTGTAGGTCACATCAACTCACTCACTGCCCCACTCACCCACCCACTCACTCACCCACTCACCACACTGTAGGTCACATCAACTCACTCCCTGCCCCACTCACCCACCCACTCACCCACCCACTCACTCACCCACTCACTCACCCACTCACTCACCACACAGCAGGTCACATTAACTCACTCCCTGCCCCACTCACTCACCCACTCACTCACCCACTCACTCACCACACTGCAGGTCACATTAACTCACTCCTTGCCCCACTCACCCACTCACTCACTCACCCACTCACCACACTGCAGGTCCCATTAACTCACTCCCTGCCCCACTCACTCACCCACTCACTCACTCACGCACTCACTCACCCACTCACCACACTGCAGGTCACATCGACTCACCCCCTGCCCCACTCGCTCACCCACTCACTCATCCACTCACCCACTCACTCACCCACTCACCACACTGCAGGTCACATCAACTCACTCACTGCCCCACTCACTCACCAACTCACTCACCCACTTACCATACTGTAGGTCACATTAACTCACTCCCTGCCCCACTCGCTCACCCACTCACTCATCCACTCACTCACCCACTCACTCACCCACTCACCACACTGCAGGTCACATCAACTCACTCCCTGCCCCACTCACTCACCCACTCACTCACCCACTCACTCACCCACTTACAATACTGTAGGTCACATTAACTCACTCCCTGCCACACTCAGTCACCCATCACTCCCCCACTCACCACACTGCAAGTCACATCAGCTCACTCACTCACCCACTCACCACACTGCAGGTCACATCAACCCACTCACTCAACAACAACAAGCGATCTCCGCCACCAAGTGCCGGTGACGTCACCGCGGCGCTTGTGCCAGGCTATGTGCACTTTAAGGCCACGTGAAGTCTCGAGCGCCCGACAGGACACGGGACACACCCAGTTGCCATGGGCTGACTGAGATGATTGACACTCACCCACTCACCACACTGCAGGCCACATCAATCCACTCACTCACCCACTCAGTCAAACCACTCAACCACCCACTCACCACACTGCAGGCCACATCAACCCACTCACTCACCCACTCAGTCAAACCACTCAACCACCCACTCACCACACTGCAGGTCACATTAACCCACTCACTCACCCACTCAGTCAAACCACTCACCCACCCACTCACCACACTGCAGGCCACATCAACCCACTCACTCACCCACTCCGTCAAACCACTCACCCACTCACCACACTGCAGGCCACATTAACCCACTCACTCACCCACTCAGTCAAACCACTCAACCACCCACTCACCACACTGCAGGCCACATCAACCCACTCACTCACCCACTCAGTAAAACCACTCAACCACCCACTCACCACACTGCAGGTCACATTAACCCACTCACTCACCCACTCAGTAAAACCACTCACCCACCCACTCACCACACTGCAGGTGCACAACACTCCTCTATCCGCGTCTTCCCCTCCGTAACGCCCGACCCCTCCGTTAATTTGTGCCTGCTTCGTAAAGCGCAAGTGCGCTAATCACTGCGCCACCGCTCCCTACTCGCACGCATTCACATGCGAAAGCAAAGCTCCCCCTCGTAGCCGTTTAAACTGTTGCGACAAGCGCTGCAGAGCAAACATACACTGGCGAAAGCACTCTCGCACGCGCGTACAATACTCCGCATGTCCTGTTCAAACAAACAATCCGTGTCTCCTTATTGGTGTGGGATTCTCGTGTTTGTAGAGACTTCGTGGGCGCGCGCGTGTGTGTTCTCTTTTGCGCTTTTATTTCGTTCTTGTTTTGTTTTGTTGTTGAGCAGCGAGCTGAACTGCGGTGGAGGACACATTCAACATCACGTACAAACCCCCCCCCCCCCGTAGAGCCTTTAACAACAGATTGTTGGGGCAAGTGCTGTTTGCGAGCACCTATAAAGGTCGCCACGGCATACGATGGGTGGCCAGCAGCACGCTCGGCCGCCTTTGTCTCCCCAGTGCCGATGTTTACACACAGCACCGGGTATTCATTTTTTTTTAAGGCTGAGTCGACCTAGATGAGGCGCAGGCCCGGTTCAGGCAACACCTATGACAAAGACCCCCCTTGTAGCCTTTAGCGGACTATCGGGGCAAGTGCTGTTGGTGAGCACCTGTGCGGGCTGGTATTGCACACTCTGTGGATGTTTACAAACAGGACCGGGTACTGTTTTTTTTCAAGGCTGAGTCGACCTAGAGTCAACCTAGAGCCTGAGTCCACCGAGACAACACTACCATCCCCCGCAACACCATACCTCACCACGCTGCCGAGCTGTGGACTGTGTAATTGCCATCGTGGGTTCTTGTTTATTTACAGAGCGATAGAGCTTGGGTCTTCGTGGTTATCCTGTGCAGCTTCTCCGATGATGTTTTTTCGGGTTATGCACCTCGTGGATTTTTTTGGGGGGAATGGGGGCGGGGTGCGGGATGTCCGACGTTTCGTTCCACGTGCCTCTGACCTTTTAAAGGCTTCCAGCACGTGGGGCAAAACGATCCGAGCAAACAAACACACAACAAACCGAGAGTCGGTGGTTTCATTATTATTATTATTATTTTGTGTCTTTTATTCCCATTGTTCTCTCGGTGTCACGTCACGAGACTCACAACGTGCTTCAGTAAACCACACAAAGTGTCTTCTCAACGCGAGATGCAACGTTAAGGGGGGGAGATCATTGGGGACTGGGTACACACCGACAACTCGCTACACGCGGGAGTCCACGGTGGCTAGGAGATGTTAACTACCTCGCCTGCTACACAAGGAGGTCGTCGGGTTCGATCACGACCCTGAAGCCTGTTTATATTTGGGGTTTGCATGTATCTCTCTCAGTGGTCGCGTTGATTTTTCTCCGGGTCCTCTGGGTTTTCTCTCCACTTTAAGAAAGATGCGTTTAGAGTAATTTGACGGCTGTAACTTCCCACGTGATAAGCCACTTCGTTGGGCTATAATTTGTGGCCAGGTCGCTTCTGAAAAGAGCTATACAGCTCAGTGGGCCTTACCTGGTAAAATAACCAAAAATCTAAATCTTGACCTAAAGCTTTCGTGACTGCTGGAATTCATATTCTTTCGGTCTTTCGGTAAAGCCACGTAGATAGGTTCAAAGAAAATAACAAAAAATATACGACGTTTCAATCGAAACACAAGCAATCGTCATCAGGTGACGATTGGTGAAGGTTGCTTGTGTTACGATCGAAACGTCGTAGATTTTTTTCTTATTTTCTTTGAACCTATCTACGTGATTCTTAGGTCAAAATATTTTGATGTTTTACCTACGTGACTTTACCGAAAAAACCTAAGAATATGATTCCTTGCAGTCACGAAAGCTTCAAATCTAGAACTATCTACGTGACTTTACCGAAAGACCCAAAAAAAACCAAAAACATATTTTAGTTTATTTTAATCGCGGAAAGTGAAACCTGCATTCAACCCGAGTTGACCATTCAACTCGGTTTCTGCGAGAAAATTAGGGCAGTACAACCCCCCGTAGAGCTCCATTTAAGCGAACTGTTATCCAAATATACAAACAACACAAACTCAACACATGTGTCAATAACGCCGCCTTCAGAGGAAACCACACACACACAAGTATAACATGCGACGTTTTGGACAACCGCCCTTCTTCAGAGTGCATAGATGAATGGGGGAGAGAGGGGGGGGGCTATGTTATCGTCGGTCTCAACAGTATCATCGCCATTCGTCGTGCGACCCATGATGGACCCCTATCTCGGCACCAGATCAAGGAAGCTACGCGCGTTCCAACATCCTCCCACTCGCAGCGTGCTGTCCTGACGTGTCCACGACGCCGAGAGATTGACCAACGAGGAGACTTTTGACTTTTAAACAACTTTTATTGCCGCCAGCAGCAAAAGCACTGGAGGCGATTTCAATATGAAATACACAAAGTCACCAGCAAACAAAAGAAAACAAACGTTACAAATCGTCACAAATCCACGCGCTGTGGTGCTGAAAGCTCCGCGCACAATACAAAAGAAAAGTCACGTGGTGGTGGTGGTCATCGCGCACGCCACGGTGACGAGCGAGCGCTTCAGAAGGTGAACACGAGGGTGCCGTCCACGCTGGTGCAGAGAGGGGCCTTTCCGGCTCCCCAGCGTTCGAAGAAGACGTGCACATCACCGACATGTGTGTGTGGTACGCGTGCTCCAGCCGGAGCCGCGCCTTAAGCAGGCCTCTGAGCACTGGAAGCAGGAGAAAGCGAGCATGCTGGACGTCGAACTGCTGCTGAGGCGGCATCGTTTGCGGTGGGGCCCGGACACGCAGTGAGGATGTCAGACGATCGCGTTCCAAAGCAGCAGCAGCAGCAGCAGCAGCTCATGACTGGCGAATTCTACCGAGGCGACCGTTCGTAAAAGGGTCGTCACCTTCTTCGTTGAAAAGATACCCGAAAATAACAACAACAATACACGAACGCGCCGTGGCCTTCCGATCCATAGTGGCAGTGGCGTGGTAACGACATTATCAGCTCAGGGGGGTGCGGCAGTCGGTCTCGTAGGGCCCCATTATTGTGATGTGTCTCGCACGGTCGCACCCCGAGTCTCCTCTTGCCATAATCGCATCGTCATTATGCTCGCGGTCTCGAACATTTAACGCTGTAGGGGCGCTCCGTCTTCGCCAAAAAAATACGTTTTGGTCCTTTTACACTATACTTAATTTGGAGCTTTCATGACTGCAGGAATTACTCTTTGGTTCTTTCGGTAAAGTCACGTATCAAGAGAAAATAATAAATTAAATACTAGCATACGACGTGTGTTGCAATCGAAACGTCGTATGCTAGTATTTTATTTATTATTTTCTCTTGATACGTGACTTTACCGAAAGAACCAAAGAGTCCTTTTACGCTGTTGTTGAAAACGTATCGAATGGTGGTCGTCAAGTGGGCCACAACTCGTAGCTTTGGCCACCGTGGTGGGGTGGAGAGGGGGGGGGAGAAGCGGCAAGGCACCCCCCCTGCCCCCATGCGAGTTACGCGACTGTCTGATCGGCTGGGAGTGGCCCAGCAGTGGGTCACCAAGGGAGAAGCGGTGCACGGAGGGCGTGGACGGCTGCATGGTGTGGGTAGCCGCGTCCGTAGCGCCCTGCAGAGACAAGGACGCCCTCCTGCCAATGACACTAAAACTTAAGCTATAAAAAAAATTAAAATAAATATTTCACCAGGTAAGACCCACCCGCCAACAAATGATAACTCGACTAGGTGGCTTTTATAGCAGCCAAATACTCTGAACGAGAACACGTGTCCACTCACCTCTGCGGTCACCGCTGAAGGATATGTGTCACAGCCAGATCGGTGACTGGACATCTGTGAAAAAAAAGCTTTGTAGCTCATCGGATTCCCGCAGTACAAATACATATTCTGATTCTGTTTAGCCACGAAAGCTCCTGCATAAAAATAGACCGTATGTGTTTAAAACATATCTCCAACAACGGATAATATTACCTAACTGCAGGCTTCCGAGACAGCCACGATGTTTTCGACGGGTTGGCTCGTAAATATGAGAGGCTGAGCAGTCGTAGTCGATGCTGATGGGCATGCTGCCCACTTCCACGGTCATCTCCGCGACTCTCTCGACCTTACACCGCAGTGAAGTGTTGGACACGGCTGTATGCATTATTTGTGGGGAAACATCGATAGACAAGCGCGGACCTGAGACGAACTGAACTGGAACATCAGACCCACTGGGCTGGGCAACTCTGGAGCAAGAATGACCACAACAGCGGCCGCGGCAGTCGTCACGGGACGTTGCATCGTGGGAACGTGCAAACTTACAGAACAAACAATACAGAATTGACATTTTCTTTTTCTCGTCTGTGGGCGACTGGGCCTGAGACTGCCAACTCAACAAACTGGAGAATCCGGTTTGAACCATGAGCGGCTGAAATGTGGATTCAAATCCAGGTTGTCAACTGTGCAGGCTTTGGTGTCTGGCATAGCCATGACGGACCTTCCAGACAGTGACGGAGCGTGGTTGACGAGAAATTAAATATTGGTTTGAAGCTTTCGTGACTGCAGGCATCCATACTCTTTGGTTCTTTCGGTCAAATCACGTAGGTAGAAAAATGAAATGGTATATTCTTTTTTTTTTTCTACCGACGTGACTTTACCGAAAGAACCAAAGAGTGAGGAATGCAATGTGGAGGTCAATTCCCATGTCCATTTCTTACCCCCAGCCCCCGTCTCTGTATCCCAGTGCCTGAGCCCCCCCCCCCCCCCGTATCTCCCGCACACTCTCGATAGCTCCGCCAATGTTGGGTGGATGGTGGGGGGGGTGGCTACTTGCATGGGAGGGATGTTATAGGGTCCACATGGAAGCAGATACGAGTGGAACAAGACGGTTTTTGTGTCAGGATCTTTGTCATTCCGTGGGCTTTGAACCAGAGGGAGCGGATTGCTCAGACAATCAATGGGTGGATGGACACGTGGAGGGAGGGAGGGAGAGAGAGATGGAGGAGAGACGGACGGACGGATGAATGAATGGCGAGTTAGCAGACGAGATGGGCACAGGAGTTCCTTGGCATTACCCCGTGCGCCAACCTCATGCAATTATTGATGCGGGTGTTGGAGCACAGGGCTTTCATCGCGACCACTGGACCAACTCGCACTCCTCGAGAACTTACGCCAGGCTGCAATTAATTAGCAACGCGATAGCGCAGCGGGCGACGCGTGGCAAGCGGGGACTTTACCGCGTGCGCAAGACCTGGGTGGCTCAGCGGCAAGGGCTCAGCTCCTCGCACTCGGCAAGGTCGCGAGTTCAAATCCTGCACGCGGGGTTGTCTCAGAGCATCGTCGGGTTTAGAGGTGAGCAACCGCCATCAAAGGGTGCCACGGTAGCGAGATGTTAACGACCTCGCCGGGTGTACAGGAGGTTGTGGGTTCGATCCCGACCCTGACGCCTGCTGCTGCATATTTGGAGTTTGCGTGTCTCTCTCTCATCATCACAGTGGCTAGGAGATGTTAACTACCTCGCCTGGTATGCAGGAGGTCATGGGTTCCATCCCGACCCTGACGCCTGCTGCTGCTGTATATTTGGAGTTTGCGTGTCTGTCTCCCCGTGGTCGCGTGGGTCCTCCGAGGTTTTCCCCTCCACATTTAGAATCGGCACGCGTTCAGAGTGTTTGGCTGCCATACATGTCCACGTGATGATAAGCCACTTCGTTGAGTTATCTTTTGCGATAGCTCGGTGGCTTCTGAAGAATAGCCATATAGCTCAGTGGGGCCTTAGTTTCTAGTTTTATAATATTCATTTGAGTAGCAAGGAACTTCGACTGACGAGCTATGTGATCGACATCAATTGTTCGCATCTACTTAGCACGGAATTAACCCCCCCCCCCACCCATCGGCAGCCACGTAGCTTGGTGGGGGGCCGGAAGGGGGCTGAGCCCCCCACTTACTGCCCCAACCCCAACCTCTTGTCCTCTACGCTGAGAGCTCGGCTCCCATTCTCAATCCACGGATGGATGAAGGCCGTCCCATGCTATGTAATGGGGCTAGGGTTTTTGTTGTTGTTGCTTTCAATCTAACTTTGCTTCATTGCGAAACTTTACTTGAGTTTCTTTCGTCTTTGCGGTGACCCCGGGTCACTTTTTTGCAACAACAAAAAGAATGAGACTCACCCTGTCTCGTGAGTTATCGCCACCTGGTCAAACTAAATAACCTGAGAAGTCTCGGGGCGAATAACACTCAACAAATGCATTCTCTACCGGGGCTGGAGGGCAAACGCTCCTGCAAAACATGCGTTTGAGACACCTAGGTGGGTAGGGTAGGTCAAGCTTGGTATGTGGTGTTTCGGACCAGGCTATACGGCTATAGGGACCATTATCTGAACCTGTCCCCAGGTGGACTCAGCCTCAAATGTCGACAAAGGCGGCCTGGCTTAGTTGCTGGTCCGTCCACCCCCTCGTGTACCGTGCCGGCCTTCATCGGTGCCACTCGCTATCAGCTGGCACGCCAGAGTTGGATTCCCCTGCTCGTGGCCAATATCAGTGACGAATGTCTGAACACGGCAAAACATCAGCGCTGGGAAGACAAAGGCGGGCTCGTGTGGATCCTTGCCACACCCACCCCCATTGTGCACCGTTTCGACCTTAATAGGAGCTCGCTAACAGCACTTGCCCCAACAGCCTGTGGAGACTACACTGTGGATCTTCGTCTCTGTGTTGTCGATGAGGTAAAGCGGTTATCGGTGTGTGTGTGTATGAGCCAATCATCTTCTGTAATTAAACACAATTATTTGGCGATGCTGCAGCGTTGGCAGTGGTGCACTTGCGGAGTAAACAACAGCAACAACAATACAGAGGACGACACATCTGTCAATTAAAGAGAACATAATAGGCGACGTTTCGAGCAATGGCCCTTCTTCATAGTACATTGATCGCAGCGTTAATGACGAATCAGTTTAGTTTGGTGGTGTTGTTGTTCATTCTTCCACGAGGTTATGCAACACGGTCCCACATTTGATTATTCAACAACATGCCCTTTCCTTTGATCAATGGGGGGGGGGGGGGGTAACCCGATGTGATTCATGCTCGCGTCAAATTTCTGGAAACGTACCAAGGTGTATCCGAATCGCCACCTTTTGTGTGCAAGCGCCGGCGTGATGTTGTTATTATGATGATGATTATGATGTGTCTGCTGCACCCTTTGTCGCAAGCTGACACGGCTGTAAGTAAATAGCCGCCATGTGCCAGGGAAACACCACCACCAACACCACCAACAACACCACCACCACCAACACCAACACCATCACCAACACCACCACCAACACAACCACCAACACCACCACCTCCACCACCTCCACCTCCACCTCCACCACCACCACTTCCACCACCACCACCAACACCACCTCCACCACCAATACCACCTCCACCACCAACACCACCTCCACCACCAACACCACCACCTCCACCACCAACACCACCACCACCAACACCACCACCAATACCACCTCCACCACCAACACCACCACCGCCTCCACCACCAATCACCATTATACCCTGACTCATCTACTGCATTGGTTTCCTCCCTTCCATCCCCCGCTGTACTTACCCATTAAGCCAGAAACACAGAGCATGCTTGCACCTGTGCCTAGCGTTTCTTTCTTTTCTCTCTCTGTCGCGTTATGTTTGCACTGCCTTTTTTTCTTTGATTTGCGCGTGTTTATGTCACTGATAGCCCGAGGTGGGGGGAAGCGGTCGTGTTGGGGTTCGCGCTACGCTGCGCTGCGAATCCGACGAACCCGGGTTCGGATCCCGCTCACGGCCAACACCAGCCACGGTTGTCTGAACCGGTCCTGGGCCCTCCCCTAGGTTGACTCAGCCTCAAATGAGTATCTGGTGCGATGTGTAAACATCGCCACTGGGGAGACAAAGGCGGCCGGGCGTGATGCTGGCCACCCACCCCCCCTTAGTGTGCTTTGCCGGCCGTAGCATGTGCTCTGCTAACAGCACTTGCCCCAACAGTGTCTGTCTTTGTTTGAAAGCGTAAACTATATACAGATTACTTTCACCTGCACCGAACTTCTCTTGCTCTCATTATGCTTGCAACGTTTTTGTTTTAATTCGCGTGCGTTTCATTTTACGACCGTGAAACACCTCGCCTCGTAGTTGTGCAATGTCCCTTAAGGGCCCTGCTGCCCTCGTTCTCTGCAATTATGATGTCTGTTTTTGTTCTTATTGCCGTTGCTGTGATGGCGCACGGCGGATTTAGCCTCGTTCAAAAAGAGATAGCCGGGCAACTGGCTAAACGGGACCATCCGTGTGTAATGCGGGCGTAAGCGACCTTCCGGATGTGACGTCACGGGGGGTGGAGTCATGTGACGTGGGTGGAAGGTTCGGGTCCTTAAGCGGGTAAACCGGAAGGGGAAGTCAGTCGGGGTGTGAGCGGAAAAGAGTGAGGCCACGCGGTCGAGTGAGAAGAGGGGGGGCACCGACGGCGATCGGGAGCCAACCCCGAAGACAAGAGGAAGCTGCGGAGTGGTGTGCAGCTGCAGAGGAGACAGCCAGAAGGGCTGCGTGTTAGAGGCAGCGGTGTGGCTGCCAGGAGGAGCTGTGGAGAGAGAGGAGTTGCAGCGAGTACAGCCAAGGGGGGCTGTGTGAGAGAAACAGCAGCGGGGCTGCTGTTGTGGATCGGGCCGACATTGGAGTCAGCACCGTGGAGAAGCTACAGAGTAAAGACAGCCGTGTGGGTGTACAGCACGAACCGAATAAAGGACACTGAGCCAGACATCGTGGTCCAGTCGTTTATTACACGTGTAACAAATCTAAACAAGCACAGACTCACACTATGAGACCTCATTTACCAGTGGCAAAATATAGTAATAGGTTTTTACCCTTTCACCTGGTACAAAACTGACACCTTTATACAAGGCATCATGTTTGCAATGACCACAACACAAACAGTCAAAATGCAAACAAAAAGAAACAACTCTGATAATGATAACCTATTACTATATTTAATATATATTTGCTACTGGTAAATGAGGTCTCATAGTGTAAATGCTGACCCCGAGCTCTCAATACTCTGATAGTGCGCTGTTTTGAGTTGTACGCCATTTGGCGTCATCTGGTTCAACACCAATGGAGACCAGGCTCTAAGAAAATCTGTCTCGGGTGTGGACCAATCAACTTCAAGGACAGTGCATATTATTATCATTATCAGTTTTGTACCAGTTGAAAGGGCAAAAGAACAGACTCGTTATCGTCTGTAAGCACAGGGAGTGATTCAGTTGGGGGAGTTACGGGGAGTTTCCCATCATTACTATCATCATAATCATCACCAGCAGCAGTAAATCCTCATTGAGCATTATCATCATTGCTTTTCACATCATCATCATTACTTAGTTTTTTGGCATCATCATAATCATCATCACTTGTTCACAACATGCCATCACCAATTGAGTACATCACCATTTGTCATCGTCATTACTGTTTCACGATACCATCATTATCGTTATAATCGTGATTTAATAATATCGTCATCATCCGGTTAGGTTGAGGGGTTCAGTGTAAGTGTATCATCATCATCTGGTTAGATTCAGGGGTTCAGTGTTAGTACATCATCATCATCTGGTTAGGTTGAGGGGTTCAGGGTGAGTGTATCATCATCATCTGGTTAGATTCAGGAGTTGATTCAGTGTTAGTACACAATCATCATCTGGTTAGATTCAGGGGTTCAGTGTTAGGATATCATCATCATCTGGTTAGGTTGAGGGGTTCAGTGTGAGTGTATCATCATCATCTGGTTAGGTTGAAGGGGATTCAGTGTTAGTACATCATCATCATCTGGTTAGGTTGAGGGGTTCAGTGTGAGTGTATCATCATCATCTGGTTAGGTTGAGGGGTTCAGTGTGAGTGTATCATCATCATCTGGTTAGGTTGAAGGGGGTTCAGTGTGAGTGTATCATCATCATCTGGTTAGGTGTAGGGGTTCAGTGTGAGTGTATCATCATCATCTGGTTAGGTGTAGGGGTTCAGTGTGAGTGCATCATCATCATCTGGTTAGGTTGAGGGGTTCAGTGTGAGTGTATCATCATCATCTGGTTAGGTTGAGGGGTTCAGTGTGAGTGTATCATCATCATCTGGTTAGGTTGAGGGGTTCAGTGTGAGTGTATCATCATCATCTGGTTAGGTGTAGGGGTTCAGTGTGAGTGCATCATCATCATCTGGTTAGGTGTAGGGGTTCAGTGTGAGTGTATCATCATCATCATCTGGTTAGATTCAGGAGTTGATTCAGTGTTAGGGCACACTCATCATCATCTGGTTAGGTGGAGGGGGCGGGGCGGAGGAGCGAGGGGGGCGTGTCAAGAAACTTGTCGGATCGAATTGAATGGATGACGAGCTCAGATTTGCAGATCCAGTGTGCTGAGTCTTACACCACTGTGGCAGCATCCACGGACGTGTAGGCAATGGATGCTTCCAAAAACTAGAAGGTTAAGTTAAAAATAGACCGTTTGTAAAGAATATCACTCAGCAAGTACTCAATTGGGATTACACACAGCAGCAATCATCGCCTTACTGGTGGACGAATGCACGTTTGTGGGCCGGGTGCCGAGTCGTCTTGGGCCCACAGGGACGGCTGACACTGGGGGTGCCCTCTCGAATGGCTGCAGAGTTTGTGAAAATTCGGTCACAGTTCCTATGATCACTGTTTCGTTGCTTTTATGGCCTTATTTTGGTGATTTTCAAAAAGTTTTTGGGTTTGGACATGTTTGTTTGTTGTAGTACAGAGTTAGACTGATGGCCTTAATCTAAGGTGTCTTGTGGTTGTTGTTGTTAGACTTGCATCCCACTGGGATGTTTGTGCTTTTTCTGCAATATTTTGCTGTCTTTTCTTGGATTTTCTGTTTGCAAATAGTCACTTTAAGATGTTTTCTTGTTCATGTTTTTGTTTTCTGTTTGTTACGGTTGCACCAGATTCAAGAGTCGAATGGCTCACAGGGCTATACCTAATAAATGAACTTGAATCTGTTGAGATGAGATGCGATGTAAGTGGCTGATCACATACGAAGTGCCCTGGAACGGGCCCAGGTGTTGAGGGATGCCCTGAACAGAGACGAATCTCGACGATTGGTCGCAAAGATGACCAGGTTGCATGGCGTACGATAACTATAGCTCTCATTGTGTATTAGGCGTTTTGAAACACACACACGCTTCCTTGAGTGCACGCGAACTGACAGAGAGCGGCAGTTAAACGCTTTTTTTTGCAGAAGATTCCAGTGAACATTTTTTGGATAAGAAATTAGAGTAAAATACCACGGCAAGGGTGTCGCGTCACCTTCACTGTGCCCGGGCCAGGTGCCAAGCTACGTGCACTTGCGCCGCCCGACCCGGTGCTCGCAACCACAGCAGGCACCCGATGGTGCTTTAAGTTTCGTGACAATCAGAATCAACATCGATGTTGAGACCTTGAGCAATCCGATGAGCTGTGAAGCTTTTTTGTTCACGGGACGCGTCGTGGCTCCTTCCTTGTGCCAGCCGCCGTCTTGGTGGCCCAAGGCGTGACGGACAGACAAGCGTGCGAGGCGAGACGATGACGACCACTACGAATTTCGATTTGGCTTGAACACGAACCACGGGGACGTCGAGTGGCGTGGCCGCCTTCCCCTCGCGTGGCGTGGGGAACAAATGACGATCAGTCCCGGGTCTTCCCCCTAGGTCGACTCAGCCTTAAATCACTACCTGGTGCGGTGGGTGTGTGAACGTCGCCACTTGGGAGACGGACCTGGCGTAGCAGTGGCCACCGATCCCCTCGTGTGCCGTACCGGTCTTTATTGAAGGGGCTCGATCGTAGCACTTGCCTCAAGAGTCTGCTAAGGCTGAATGGGGGATCTTTGTCTTTGTTTGTGTATGTATGGGGAGCTTTAGATTTGAAGCTTTCGTGACTGCAATGATTCATATTCTTATGTTTTTCGGTAAAGTCACGTAGGTAAATGTTTTTAATTTAAATTAATAAAAATTAAATACAAATAAAATAAAAAATCACGACGTTTCGGGGGCAACACAAGCTTCCGTCTTCAGGTTGAACCGTCACAGCACGATAGCTGTATCACTTGATACAGCTTACTTGATACAGCTATCGTGCTGTGACGGTTCCACCTAAAGACGGAAGCTTGTGTTGCCCCCGAAACGTGGCGATTTATTTATTTATTAATTACTTTTATTAATTTCAATTAATTTTTTTTACCTACATGACTTTACCGAAAAAACCTAAGAATATGTATGGGGAGCGGTTGTGTTACGGTTAGCGCATGGACTCTATAACCCCGGCGAGCCGAGTTCGATTCTCGCTCACGACCAATGATAGTGAAGAATATTTGAACCGTTCCTGGGCCTCCCCTAGGTCAACTCAGCTTAATATGAATACCCGGTGTGGTGTGTGAACATGATAAACTTGGGAGACAAAGGCGACAGAGTATTATATTGGCTATCCCCCCCCCCCCCCCCCTTTGCCCCTCGTGTGCCATTCCGGCTTTAATAGGTTATCTCTAACAGCACTTGCCCCAAAAGTCTGGTAAGGCTATACCGGGCATCTTTGTCTACGCGTTGTGTTAGTTGTTTTTCTTAACGGCAGCTGGGCACAGGGTTAAATTCCCAAAACGCCAAGCGGCCAGCAACACACGGTTTTTTGATTTTTACTTCCAGAGATGAGATGCAATGCGTCTCGAACTGAGCAAAGGCGATTGTAAGAACTTGGGAAAAGAGACGACGGGAGGGATTGCATATTGGGGCAGTGCCAAGCAAGAAGCGGGAAGAAAAGTGTCGTGATCTGCGCCGTGGCGAGTGAGTGGGACGATTGGGTGGGCGAGTGAGTGGGTGGGCGAGTGAGCGCATTGTTGTGGCCTGCGGCGTGGTGAGTGAGTGGGGCGAATGGGCGGGCGAGTAAGTGGGTGGGTGAGTGACCGAGTGTTTTGTTGTGACCTGCGGTGTGGTCGTTGAACACAGTACGGGTTACATGAAACAGTGAGTCGAGTTACTCGAGAAGGCCGGGGTCCACAGCATGGGTGGAGGAATCGATGAGTGAAGTTCACGGGGACAGTAATGGTGGTAGTAGCGATAGGAGAGTGATCAAGAGGTGACTGACCGCTGGTGACTGCAGTGAATCAATGAATGCCCGATCATCAACCAACTTGCCTGCCTTACCTTAAATTCTACCGTGTGTACATGGAAATCTCTTTGCACGTGTGTCTTTTTTTCTTGCATGTCAGTGTAACAAGATGCGGTAAATTGGTGGTTAGTGCACTGCGTGATGAACCGAGTTCGATTCCCGCTCACAGCCACCATCGCTAACAAACATCTGAACCGGTCCTGGGCCTCCCCAAGATCGACTCTGCCTCAAATTAGTACCTCGTGCGGTGTGCGAACATCAGCACTGGAGAGACAAAGGCGGCTGGGTATGGTGCTGGCCACCCACCCGCCCGCTCGTGTGCCATGTCGACCTTCATAGTCGCTTTTTGAACAGCACTTGCCCCGACAACCTGTGTAGGCATCTGTAGTTGTTTGTATCTATGTGTGTTTGTCAGTCCGTTTGTCTTTGCATTCATGTGTTGATGTGCCTCTCATTCTGTCCGTACACCAAACATGTGAAACTGCGTAGGTTTTTCGCAGATGGTGCCGTATAGCTCTGCGGTGTGCGCGTGTGTGTTTGTGTCTTTTTGTTGTTGTGCCTAAAGCAGCGCCCAGCACGGCGGAGCGAAACGTCGGACATCTTGCCGAACGGCACGCGGGTTACACAACGCGAGATCCCGATTCGAGGGCCGCACGAAACTTTGCGCACCGAAGTCACGGGTGGTGTCGGAACAACGACAGTGCACTGTGCCGTGCCCGTTTGCTCTAGAGATTTTAGGAAGTGAAGCCGCTTCATAAATACATCTCAAATCCTTGAACACACACGCACACACGCACGCACGCGCGCGCGCAGATGGCGTTGCGATGTGACTCCTGCAAATAGAGGATTTGGCGAGCTAAATTGCTTAAAGATCCGTGATATAAGGGGCCGTCCATAAATGACGTCACGCACCTAAGGAGGGGAGGGGTTCAGACATTTGTGACGATGTGTGACGAGGGGTGGGGAGGTTTGAGAAATGTGACGTCACATCAAAATGCGCAACTTGCAATAATTATAGACAACACGTTCTACTTTATTAAATATACTTTTTAATAAACGTTTTCTCCTACAACATCAGAGTGCAGCGGCACATTAAATACGCACTACAATGACAATAGTTTAAAGCGATTTGAAGCATGTTAGATTTTTTTTTGGGGGGGGGGGGGCAGAGCTTTACGACGTCATATTTGAGGAGGGGTCTGACTTTTTGTGACGCCGTGTGACGATGGGGGGGGGGGAGTCAAAAATCGTCCAAAATCGCGTGAAGTCATTTATGGACGGCCTCTAATCCCACGGTCGCTGGGCTTCGTCGGGACCGTTCCGAGGTGGTTCAGCACGTCGCAGTGCAGCCACGGGTCTCGGGAACGCGTCCGCACGGACCTCTGGTTGCCGTCATCCCTCGCGTCGGAGCAACGCGTGCTCGGGGATTCTCCTCGATACGACTGCGGTTGGCTTCCACGCGAAGCGACAATCTCTCGGTTCATATTCTTGATTCTTTCGGTAAAGTCACGTAGAAGGGAAATAATAAAATAATAATAAAATAAAAAACCGCCACTTTTTTCAAATTTTCTTGCTGTGGATTTCACACCTGATGATGATTGCTTGTGTTGCAGTCGAAACGCCGCGAGAATGTTATTGATTTTTATTATTATATTATTTCCCTTCTACGTGACTTTACCGAAAGAACCAAGAACATGAATCCCTGCAGTCACGAAAGCTTTAAATCACAAATCTCTTGGTTGAAAATTAAATTGGCCTCCTCCAAGACAAGGTATATTATCATTAACATTGACTTCGAATAATCATCGGCCGTGTTCTAACAACATACATACATCACTAACAACATACATACATACATCACTAACAACATACATCACTGACAACATACATCACTGACAACATACTTACATACATCACTAACAACATACATACATTTGGAATTGCTCTAAGCGACAGACTTTGACTTTTAAACAACTTTTATTGCCACCAGCAGCAACAGCACTAGCGATTCCGAAATACAGTCACCAGCAACACAAATAAACAAACGCTATAAATCCACGCGCTGTGGCGCTAAAAGCACCGCGCACAACACGAAAGAAAAGTCACGTGGTGGTGGTGGTGGTCATCGCGCACGCCACGGTGACGAGCGAGCACTTCATAAGGTGAGCACGAGGGTGCCGTCCACGCTGGTACAGAAGGCTTTTCCGGCTCCCCAGCGTTCGAAGAAGACGTGCACGGTGCACATCACCGACATGTGTGTGGTACATGGCGTGCTCCAGCCAAACCCGCGCCTTAAGCAGGTCCCTGAACACTGGAAGCACGGAGCAGCCGTCAGTGTCAACTTCCAGCATTTTTTTCCTCGTTCTGTACACAAAACAAAACAAAAAACATGCTCTGGTTGTATATGAATTTTCTTTGAAACGGATTGGTCCACACCGGAGACAGCTTTCTTTAAGGGCCTAGTTTAATTGCCAGAAAGGGTAAAACCTATTGTTATATTTTGATACTAGCAAGTGAGGTCCCATGATGCAGCTGCTCACCACCGAGCTCTCAATGCCCTGAGAGTGGCATTGTCTTTGTGCTGTTCGCCTTTTGGCGTCCTCTGGTCTAACACCGTTTGAGATGAGGCTCTAAAGAAAGCTGTCTCTGATGTGGACCAATGAGTTTAGAAAAAAACAATGCATACACTTCTAGAGCATGTTTTTTGTTTGCATGTTCACCACAAGTATATGTGGTTAATGCAGACACGATTCCTTGCAACGAGGTTTCAGTTTCGTGTTTTTACATCTTACCACACCTGTGTTATAGCCAGAGAGGGTAAAACCTCTTCTTATATTCGTCGCCTGCAGTTAACTCGCTCGTCAGGATACCTCACAAAATGGACAACTGTGTCAAATATTGACGTTCACTATTCATGCATTCATTTCTCAGAACCACGCTGGGTCAGACAAGTGGCGGGGGAGGGCGGGGGTGTGGTTACTCGGTTGAAACAAAATTCAACAAAGAGGGGGGGGGGTGGGGTGTGGGGTACAGTCGCAACAAGAAAAAAACAATCTTAAGAACCACTGCAGTCGATGCAGAGACGCGCAGTTAGCGGTAATAACTCGTTACCTCGAGCCATCGTTTAATAATTCACGATGGCACCTCGTCAGTAACGCCGCCCGCCACACCCAGGCACGCCGACTCTTTTTCGTAGAGCAAGTACTCTCCAATGTCTACCACCCGAGCCACGCGCGCGCTCTCTCATAGAACCACGTGCTCCTCGCAATATTCACAAGCGACAAGGAGCACGTGGACTCGTAGAGGAATACGTATATCGTGTATCTAATAAACTCTTCTTCCCGTAACCTTTTACATGGTTTTGTTCGTTACATTTTGCTTCCACGCGTGGATGCTGCTCCCTTTCCAGCTCGTCCGTGGTTCCTCCTTCCCGCGCGCATCTCTCGCTCTCCGTGTCGACGAGTGCGAGCGAATACCGCGTGGCGAGCAAATACCCTGCCTCATATTAATTACCCATTTGCCAAATGTTTTGAATTTGCACTTTTCAACAACAACAACAGCAGCAACAGCGACGAAAAATGAGGACGCGCGTGGCTGTTTGTTTTCGCTCATAGCGCAAAGGGGGCCCACGCTCGAGTGTTCAATCGCTCTCAGTCTTGCGCTGCACGCTTACAACCCACGCGCGTGCGGCACCCATCGGCATCGATGTTTTTTTTTTATTGCCGTGCCGTGGGAGTGCGACGCCGACGCCGATCGGGAGCGTGAGAATCTGCACCGGGCTCACGAGGAGCGCGGTTCGGATCGGCGGTAGAGCCGAGCGACTCGCAATCGGAAGATCGCCCGGTTCGACGTGTGGTTGTGGGGGTTGAATTATCAGAACTTTCCTCGCGGGACGATAATGTGGTTCGCTGCGTTTTGTTGTTAGTTGTCAGTCGTTGCCCCTTGGAAAGGCTGGCCCCCGCCATGGGAATGTGGAATTGCCACCTCTGGCTTAGGGCTGTGAACAGGTCACGAGTACGAATGCCGCAATGCTCGTTGGAGCGGGAACGTGACTTTTGGATGGGCAATACCAGCGGCGGAAAGATTTGCTCCATTCACGTTTCACTGGATTGTCGCAAACCCCAATTCGATTTCATAACTGATTCTGTATGTTTACATTGCGGTGACTAGTGCGGCCTCTAGTGGCTGACAGAGGGCTCACGCGAACCCATAACGCAACAACAATAACGAATTGGAATACGAAAAAAAATCGCGACATCTACCCACGATTCGATGAGTGGCACAGCGAGTTTTAATGATCGACATTAATCGATTAATATACGCATCGGTGGTGATGGACACCAGATGGCGATGTAAGCTGGCATATTCAGCAGAATTAATATCCAGTAGCTGCGACACAGAACGTCAAACATACCGGCCATGCGATTATGCACACGTATTCGCGATCGATGATCGGATATTCCAAATCAAGAATCGATTATCTTGGTCTGCTATTAACCGTCTCGGTTTTTTCATTTCTTTTAATTTGGGGGGGGAGTGGCGGTTTTCGGTCGCTCCTCGCTCGTCATCATCTCGAGATGAGTTGTGCTGCAAAGGAGGAGGAGGGGGACATCCGCCCGGGAGGACATCGGCCAAAGGGACAGAATGAGGCGTCAGTGCTGGGACAAGCCTCGCGTGCTGTTGCTGAATGACGCTGCTGCTGAATGACGCTGCTGCTGCTGTTGTTGCTGCTGCTGCTGAATGACGCTGCTGCTGCTGTTGAATGACGCTGCTGCTGCTGCTGAATGACGCTGCTGCTGCTGCTGTTGTTGTTGCTGCTGCTGCTGAATGACGCTGATGCTCCTGCTGCTGCTGCTGTTGTTGCTGCTGAATGACGCTGCTGCTGCTGTTGTTGTTGCTGCTGCTGCTGAATGACGCTGCTGCTGTTGTTGTTGCTGCTGCTGCTGTTACTGCTGCTGCTCAATGACGCTGCTGCTACTGCTGTTGTTGTTACATCGCGTCACCGGTAGGAATGGGTGGATGGATGTGTTCGTCACGGCCTGGGAAGAAAACTTCAGCGAGCAGTGGATATATCGTAGCTGGCGATGCAGAGGCGGATATAGAAGCTTTCCAGGGAAGGGCGGGAGGGAGGGGGGATGATGGGGTGCGGTCCCGAAATCTAAAGCTCTTTAAACAGGGCCCCACACTCATCAAAACAAACGCATTCGATTAAATTTCTCATTGTAAATATTGGGAAAACTCGCGCAAACATCAGCAGCATCAGAGCATCATTACCGGTCCGATGCGCACATCTCCTTCATGCATGTAAAAACAATAAAGGCACAAGCCACAGTAGTGCGAATGTGCCCAAGCAACCCAAACAATGGACCATATAGTAAACCCATAGATATACAGAGACTCATAGATACACAGAGATGCATAGAAATACATTAAAGACAGGCCACAATAGTGGGAATGTGGCCATGCAACCCAAACAATGGACCATATAGTAAACCCATAGATATACAGAGACTCATAGATACACAGAGATGCATAGAAATACATTAAAGACAGGCTACAATAGTGGGAATGTGGCCATGCAACCCAACACTCCTTCAATGGAGGAGGAACAGAAAAACGACACAAAGCATCACTCTCTCATGGAGCCCTCTCGCCGTGGCTACCAGCAGCAGACCTCGGACAATTTGGAACGGGTCGCCGTCAGCGTACGCAAGATCAGAACAGAACTGCGAATATAGCAAAACGACCCCAACACAGTATTCGGGGGGGTCTCGATTGGGAGGCGGGGTAGCAAATGCTCGCATCGCCCACCCCGTTGATTCCGCCGCTGCGGTGATGAGGATGAAACGGGGTGGATCCAACGCTTGTCGGAGTGGCCCAGGGACGTCGCGCAGCGCTCAGAGCCCGATGGGGTCCCTGGTTCGCCGACATGCGAACGCGAGAAGAATCCGACACAAATGCGCTCTGCTGCCCGACTCGAAATCTCAGAGCATTTCAGCTTCCCAAGTCTCGGACGGCCCCCGCAGCACCCTCCAACTCCCCGCGCCCTCGTGCCCAGCATGAACGTCGTGGTCACGCACAAGACATCATTGTTGTTTTTGCCTTCGTAATGCGTGTCCTGAGCTGGGTGCAGGCTGTGTGCGACTGTATGTACGGGGAGCGATAGCGCGCTGCGCTATGAACCTGGCGACCCGAGTTCGATTCCCGCTCACGGCCAACACGCACTGACGATTATCTGAGCCGGTACTGGGCCTCCGCTAGGTCGACTCAGCCTCAAATGAGTACCTGGTGCAGTGTGTAAACATCACCACTAGGGAGACAAAGGCGGTTGGGTGTGGTGCTGAACACCCACCCCCTCGTGTACCGTTCGAGCCTTCATATGTGCTCGCTAACAGCACTTGCCTCAACAGTCTGTTAAGGCTATACGCGGAATCTTTGTCTTTGTGTGTGTGGTGTGCGTGTGCGAGTGGGCGAGTGAGTGTGTATGCATGTGTGTGATGTAATTGTTTATTTATAATGTGAGATGTATTGTTGTGTGTGATGTGTGTATGTGTGTGTCTTTGCCTCAGTGGATAGCGCGCTGCACTACGACCCTGACGACTCGAATTCGCCTCCCGCTCACAACCTATAACCGGTCCTGGCTAACCCCTAGATCGACTCAGCATTAAATGAGTACCTGATGTGGGGTGTAAACATCAGCACTGGGGAGGCAAAGGTGGCCTGGCACGGTCCTGCCCGGACAGACAGCTCGTATTTCCGTGTGTTGTGTAGAATTTCATAGGTGCTCGCTCGCAGCACTTGCCCCAGCAGTCTCGCTCACAGCATTTGCCCCAACAGTCTCGCTATCAGCACTTGCCCCAGCAGTCTCGCTATCAGCATTTGCCCCAGCAGTCTCGCTATCAGCATTTGCCCCAACAGTCTCGCTCGCAGCACTTGCCCCAGCAGTCTCGCTCGCAGCACTTGCCCCAGCAGTCTCGCTCACAGCATTTGCCCCAACAGTCTCGCTCACAGCACTTGCCCCAGCAGTCTTTTCTCACAAGGGGACAACAATTGAGACGCGTTTCTCAATGAAGCGATTTGCAAATACTTTTCAAGTGTGGACCGTGACGCCGACGCACGATGGCCTGCTTTTCCTCGAATTGACATCGTTGGATCTTTCACGCCGACCCTGAAGCAGACGGCTCGTGTTGTAATGGTTGAAAACATTCGCAGTATTAACTAGGCGCGGCCCGCTGCGGGTTTGAACCGCGAAACACTGCGCAACGAGTGGCTAACGCACGCCCGCTGGGCTCCTGGTTCGCTCACTTCGACTACCGCGGGAAAACCCGGTTTAATCACAGTTCGGAGGCTGAAACCGATATTCTGACCTCATGATTTCACCGGTGTCGGCTCAAGTGCTCTGACCTCTGTACTCCAAGTTACCCGGACACCTCCAGGAGGGGATTCATTTAGGAGAGTGGGCAGTGCCGGATTATCCTCGTAGCAAAACTAGCCTATTTCTTTGGGTCTTTCGGTAAAGTCTTTCGGTGACTTTACCGAAAGTCCCAAACAAACATGAATTTCTGCAGTCACGAAAGCTTTAAGTCAAGTAGTATATGCTACGGGCCCCCCACTTTCAATGGCCCCGCGCTAAATGCGTTCAAGCTATTAATTCCGGTTCAGTGATTCTGCACTTGCTCTATTATTATAGTACTATACTGCCTTCAACTTTTATGAACCACTAGGTGTTTAAAGTTAGTGATTTGTCGTATTCTCCGGCTGTATGGCAAATGAAAAAATACAATTACTTTACTATGCAAGTTAAAAATTTATGCGTTTTAATATTTACGTGTTTTTTTAGGGCCCCTTTATAACACTCAGAGTGGGGGGGGGGCTGGTGGGAGGGGGCTTGAGTAACGGGAATTTTACGACCTCGCAAGAACACACCTCGAAGGGCAGCGGTCTCGGGGGTTCGCTCCGCGAGATGAACGTTCGCTGAACGTTGCCAGGGATCATTATCACGACCAACCCCCCCCCCCCACCTAGCCACGCACCCTTCCCTACGCGCACCACTGTATTGATTGTTAAACACAATAATAATGCTAATGTGTGTCTATGTTGTGTCTCTCTCCCTGTGTGTATCTGTGTTGTCTCTCTCTGCTTGTGTGCGTGTGAGCATCGTGGGGGAAGGTGAAATGATATTTACAACGCATTCGTCCAGCGGTGGATTGATCATGGCTGATGATTGATATTATCTGTGTGTCTCTGTAGTTGTGTGTCTCTCCCTGTGTGTCTCTGTAGTTGTGTGTCTCTCCCTGTGTGTCTCTGTGTTGTCTCTCTCTCTCTGCTCGTGTGTCTGTCTGTGTGTCTCCTTGTCTGTGTTTTGTCTCTCTCTCTCTCAGATTTAGTTCTACCTGATGACGACTGCTTGTGTTGCAATCGAAACGTCCAGTCCACTTCCCCGAAAGAACCAAAGAGTAATGATGGATAACAATACAACGCCCGACGCCGCCTCTGTTGTTATGGAACGACCCACGGAAGCAGACACCACAGAGCCACCTTTGAGGTCCCGGTTTCAGTTCACTACTCGGGGTCCACGAAGTAAGGCGGGCAGCACTTCCCATACCCGATCGTTTTGATACAAAAAAATAATATGCAAATATCCGTCACACACCCCCCCCCCCCTCGGACTCACTACCAGCCCCCATCTGCTATGAACAACCAGGCCGTTTAATTGGCTCAGCTGTCTGTACAAAGCGCTGGTTGCAATCTCCAGCGAAACGTCGTATGTATACATTTCTCAACTTTTCTGCCCGCTTTTCAACATTCTAGCGGTTTTGCTGATGAACCAAATCAATCGGCGTATTGCCCGATTGATTTGGTTGGCTCTGTCGGGTGGCGGAGGGCTGCAGTTGAAACATTCACTTCATACACCACGCGAAGATCTAGCCCAAAACAAACGAATTCTGAATGAGAAAGGACGTGTACGAGGTTCAATGGGGAATGAGACCTCCCCACGCCGTGTCGCCTATTGGGGGATAGATTGGCTGTAGTATAATGTGTGTCTATAATAATCAACGATTTAAAGCTTTCGTGACTGCAGGGATTCATCTTCTTGGTTCTTTCGGTAAGGTCACGCAGAAGGGAAATAATAAAACAATAAAAATAAAACATAATAAAATGCAATTCTCACATGTGGCTTTACCGAAAGAACCAAGAAGGTGTGTTTATTATGCTGTGTGTGTGTCGGTGGCTGTGAGCGTGTGTACGTGAGGCCTGGGGAACGGCAGCGTAGCAGTTGGCGCGCTGCGCTACGAAGCCGACGACTCGAGTTCGATTCCCACTCACGGCCAACACCAGTGACCGTATATCTGAACCGATCCTGGGCCTCCCTTAGCTCGACTCAGCCTCAAATGAATTACCTGGTGCGGTGTGTAATAAACATCGCCACTCGGGAGACAAAGGCGGCCGGGCGTGGTGCTGGCCACCCACCCCCTCGTGTGCCGTGCCGGCCATCAAAGGTGCTACTCGCTAACAGCACGTGCCCCAAACGTCTGTTCAGGCTACACGGGGGATCTTTGTCTTCGTAAGGTGCATGATGTCGTCTGCTGTATTGCATATTATCATCAGCGTCATTCCTCGTGTGGGACAAACAACTCGTACGTGATAGCTAAGTCGTGTCCACGTCGTTTTTGCATACTGTAGTGGATAACTACGTAACGAAGTAGCGTTGCGTATACTGTAGTGGATAACTACGTAACGAAGTAACGGCTTTTAAACAGCGTGTCTAATTAAAGCGTCCTCACAGAATACCCGAGGGGACACGTTTATAATGACTCGTAATCCTATCCGAAGCTAATCTTTACTGCTAAATCCAATCTCAAGAACTCATTCGATGGTCTATTCTTGTATTATGACAGCGATGTGTTCAGCAGCTAAATGACAATGTTGAACTCTGCTGGGCCAACGACGAGAGGGCTTCAGGTCGTTTTTTGCAGTTCCTCCTCCGTTCAAGTTTAAGTTCATTTATTAGGTATAGCCCTGTGAGCCATTCGGCTCTTGAATCGGGTGCAACCGCAACAAACAAAACACAAAAACATGAACAAAAAACATCTTAAAGTGAATATGTGACTAAGTGCAAACAGAAAATCCAAGAAAAGACAGCTAAATATTGCAGAAAAAGCACCGTACACCAACGCTGTGTGCAAAAATCCCAGTGGGATGCAAGTCAAACAACAACAACAACAACCACAAGACAACTTAGATTAAGGCCATCAGTCTAACTCTGTACTACAACAAACAAACATGGCTAAACCAATACACTTTTCGAAATCACCAAAATAAAGCTATGAAAGCAATGAAAAGGCAATCATAGGAACTGTGACGACACTGGGTGGCACTACACACTGAGTTGATAGTCACATGACTTTGTCCATGCACATTTCCGGATAAAGGCTTTAACCGATTATGATGTGTCTGTCACGGGGGTTTGTTTTGAGCATTCTTCACCACGGCTGCTCAGTGCGGGAGAGAGCGGAGGGGGCGGTGTTCATACCACTCGCCACTGGATGTCGTGATCCGTGGTTTTGGGGAATTGAACTCAGGTGGCCCCAGGTTCGGATGCGCAACGTGCTAACCGCCGCGCCACCGCTCCACCGCAACGAATCACCATTGCAGTGCTCGGTTTACGCGCGCGCACGCACGCTGATGATGATGATTATGGTTCTGCTGTTGAGGATGATGCTGATGCTGCTGCTGCTGCTGATGATGATTCGTCTTCTTCACGGAGGCTTTGGCGGCCAATATTATTCCTAATAAAAGTGATTTTGGGTTAGATAGCGACACATTTATATTTACGCGATCTAAAGCAAGATTACTTTTACTATGGATGATTCATCTGCTGCCAATAGCAATAATAATGGTTACGCTGCTATTGATAATATTGACGACCAGCTGTCGTTGCTGCTGCTGCTGCTGATGATTATACTGCTTCAAGTTCTGTCGACGATGTTTCGCTTTCTGTTGCTGCTGCTGCTGCTGATGATGACGACAGTATTTCACTTCTGCCGACGATGAACAAACGCACCGAGACCTACTCCTCATTTGGACGACTCGAGCACGCGGTGAGGGGGGAGGAGGGAGGGGGGAGATCAACAGACATTGCCCGGCTCCTCATGAATCATTCACTCCCTGGCCGTGCCAACCACGCACACAGAGAGAGAGAGCGTGAGAGGAGAGCGAGAGGGTGGCCGCGAGGGAGTGGGGAGAGAGAAAAAGCTGGCAGCCCGCCCCAGCAAGATGTTATTTTTCCAAGGCTGAAACCAGATCCGGCAAACGGCTATAACCCCCACCGCGCTCTCCCGATTCGGGGGCGAGTCGATTCGGATCGCATGCGCGAAACGCTGCGGTTGGGTGGCCGCTGTTCTCACGTTTCCACCCACGTGGGGGTCTCACGGTAGGATCATTGTTCAGTTTATGGGGGGGGGGGGGGGCGCAAGAGGGAAAAGACGGGTGGGGATGGGATTGATGCGGGGGGGGGGAGCTTATAGTTGTGGGGGGCGGGGTCAGAGGGAGCGGTTAGATAATAGAGTCATAGACAGACTCGCCTATGAGCAAATCGTTCAAGATGCGTGCCCCGTTCTCGTCGGGTTTTAAAAGCTGAGCCGGAGTAGGGCCTGGCTCGCTCTCGGATGAGGACACCGCTGCCTGCACCTCGCCTTGCTCAAAGATGTGCGTCGCGTGTCAATCAAGACTAAAATCTGTCGGTGATTGTTGAGAAGAGTCGAGGATAATTGTGATCTCAGTTCCGTGATTGCAAAAGCCATGGTCGGGAACGAAACTCCGGTCGCCGGGTGCGTAGCGCAAAGCGCGATTTTACTGCCTGCCTATCGTTCCGCAAAGACAAAGCTCCTCCCTGTAGCCTACGCAAACAATCTGTTGGTGCACGTGGTATGTTAGCGAGCACCTATTAAGGCCGACACGACGCACGACGGAGTGGTGTGGCCAGAAGTGCGCGTGCCAATGAAACCAAAATTGCGTTAATTAGAGTCGGAATAAGACGACGGTGGCCAGTGGAGTCCTGCCGGAGCCTCCTCCATAGAGGCCGATCGCGTCATTCTTCGGACAATCCACTCAGCCCCCACATCCTGTACCACATCGTCCCATCTCTTCTCTAGCCGGTACCGCGCCCGTTTAAGCCCCCCTCTCTATCCGGCCAAACAGAAGCTGAGAATGCCGGGCTACAAGACCCAGCCAACGCAGCCTTGCCTCCTGTATGAGTTCACCGATGACGGGGACTGTGTCCAGATCTTTCAAGGCCCTGTGAGCTCCTCACACCGTGTTCCAGTCTATTAAGCCCCAGGATGACCACCCTGAGCGTGTAAACATCAGAACACATCGATACACACACACGCGCACACACACACGCACACGCGCGCGTGCTTTACGACAGTAGGCCGCGCCACTCGCCCCCGTCTATTTCGGTTAAATGCCTCCTCCAAAGAGGCATCCAAGACGGGCCAAGGGGATACCCGGCACGAAGCGATATTTCATTTTCCACCACCCACCCAGCTCCTCTCCCCTCACCCCCCCCTCACTCCCCTCATCTCTCCTATTCCTATTCACTAAACAAACAAGTGGCAAGTCTTCTCTCTCCCTCCATCACCCCATGCACCCCCCCCCCTTACTCCCTCCTCTCTCTATTCCTATTCACTAAACAAACAAGTGGCAAGTCTTCTCTCTCTCTCTCCATCACCCCATGCACCCCCCTCGCTCCCTCCTCTCTCTTATTCCTATTCACTAAACAAACACGTGGCAAGTCCTCTCTCTCTCCATCACCCCATGCACCCCCCCTCGCTCCCTCCTCTCTCCTATTCATATTCACTAAACAAACACGTGGCAAGTCCTCTCTCTCTCTCCATCACCCCATGCACCCCCTCACTCCCTCCTCTCTCCTATTCCTATTCACTAAACAAACAAGTGGCAAGTCCTCTCTCTCTCTCTCCATCACCCCATGCACCCCCCCTCGCTCCCTCCTCTCTCCTATTCATATTCACTAAACAAACACGTGGCAAGTCCTCTCTCTCTCTCCATCACCCCATGCACCCCCTCACTCCCTCCTCTCTCCTATTCCTATTCACTAAACAAACAAGTGGCAAGTCCTCTCTCTCTCCATCACCCCATGCACCCCCCTCGCTCCCTTCTCTCTCCTATTCCTATTCACTAAACAAACACGTGGCAAGTCCTCTCTTTCTCTCTCCATCACCCCATGCACCACCCCTCGCTCCCTCCTCTCTCCTATTCCTATTCACTAAACAAACACGTGGCAAGTCCTCTCTCTCTCTCTCCATCACCCCATGCACCCCCCTCGCTCCCTCCTCTCTCCTGTTCCTATTCACTAAACAAACACGTGGCAAGTCCTCTCTCTCTCCATCATCCCATGCACCCCCCCTCGCTCCCTCCTCTCTCCTATTCCTATTCACTAAACAAACACGTGGCAAGTCCTCTCTCTCTCCATCACCCCATGCACCCCCCCCTCGCTCCCTCCTCTCTCCTATTCCTATTCACTAAACAAACACGTGGCAAGTTCTCTCTCTCTCTCCATCACCCCATGCACCACCCCTCGCTCCCTCCTCTCTCCTATTCCTATTCACTAAACAAACACGTGGCAAGTCCTCTCTCTCTCTCTCCATCACCCCATGCACCCCCCTCGCTCCCTCCTCTCTCCTATTCCTATTCACTAAACAAACACGTGGCAAGTCCTCTCTCTCTCCATCACCCCATGCACCCCCCCTCGCTCCCTCCTCTCTCCTATTCCTATTCACTAAACAAACACGTGGCAAGTCCTCTCTCTCTCTCTCCATCACCCCATGCACCCCCCTCGCTCCCTCCTCTCTCCTGTTCCTATTCACTAAACAAACACGTGGCAAGTCCTCTCTCTCTCCATCATCCCATGCACCCCCCCTCGCTCCCTCCTCTCTCCTATTCCTATTCACTAAACAAACACGTGGCAAGTCCTCTCTCTCTCTCTCCATCACCCCATGCACCCCCCTCGCTCCCTCCTCTCTCCTATTCCTATTCACTAAACAAACACGTGGCAAGTCCTCTCTCTCTCCATCACCCCATGCACCCCCCCTCGCTCCCTCCTCTCTCCTATTCCTATTCACTAAACAAACACGTGGCAAGTCCTCTCTCTCTCTCTCCATCACCCCATGCACCCCCCCTCGCTCCCTCCTCTCTCCTATTCCTATTCACTAAACAAACACGTGGCAAGTCCTCTCTCTCTCCATCACCCCATGCACCACCCTCGCTCCCCGGTCACGTCCCCTTCCAACTTCTCCATCCACACTGGAAACAAACTCGGTCGGTGTACCTCTCGGTTTGGCGACAAAGGCGACTTGATGACATGCTTTAGCTTTAGATATGTATATGTGTAACAAACAAAAAACCCACAACCTTAATTCAATGATAAGCGCACTAATTTGAGGTGTACGTAATAAGTGGCCATTGACGATTTGAATTAAGTGCATTGCAAAACGTTGTTTTGTAGGCAACGTATTTCGTTTGGTGATGTAATTGTTGCATGCGTTATGGATTTCGGAAATTATTACGTAGCATTCATTCGAAGAATAATCATTCGACGAATTCATATTACAATCGTTAGAAGGCTAAGCATGTGCAAAAATAATTACTAGCAGAATAATCACGGACAAAGTGATCATTCGCATAATCATCAAAATAATACATCGCAGAATAATCATTAGTTGAATAATTAGTGAGAGACAAATCGTTATAAGACTGATCATTGCAACAAGCTTATGTTGAGCGAACTGCAGTTGAACAACTTTTAAGTAAATTTTAACAGTAAAGGAATTCCACAAAGACACTAAAGTAGCAATTTTATTATTAAATATACGTATGTATGACGTACGATTACAAAGTGATGTGAAAGTAATGTCGCGATTTTCAGTTTGAATGACGCTTCTGCGGTTGTGTTGATATTTAATAGGCCAATGACCAGCCAATGATAAAAGTATAAACAATTTTTTTTATTTATTTTACCAGGTAAGGCCCACTGAGCTACAAAAGATATTTTCCAAAAGCGACGTGGCTCTCACAACCGACAGCTCAACGAGGTAGCTGATCGTCATGCGGAAATATATACCAGCCAAACACTCCAAACGGGTGGTGTTCATTCTGAATGCGGAGGGGAAATTTGGGGGATGCCAGAGAAAAAATCCACGCGACCACGGGGAGAGAAACACGAAAACTCCAAGTATACAGGCGTCAGGGTCGGGCCTGAACCCACGACCTCCTGCATACCAGGTGAAGTTTGAGGGAAGAGTCGGGGAGTGAGAGGGGGTGTGGAGGTAGGTGAGTGAGGGAGGGGGGTGGAGACGAGGAAGGGAGGGGGGTAGGGAGGGAGGGGAGGGGGCTGGGTGGAAAAGATCTGCGCTTGCGGCACGCGATGGCAAACACAATCCGTGCTGCGAGGCAGAGAGAGAGACAGAAAGAGAGCGCGCCGCGGGTTTCAACGGCGGTAGCTTTTTACGCAACCATCGAGTGGGTGCCACGAGCAGCCGGCTTGCTTCGAAAGGCCATGATGATGTTGATCATCATCACCATCATCATCAGCAGCGGCAGGAGCATCAACAGCTGAATCACAAGCATCATCCCCACCAATACAGAGCGCGTCGTCTTTATCATCAGAATCTAGAGAGTGCTGTAAACATCATCATCATCACTTGTAGAGTGACGCCATCGTCCTCCCGAGTGATCATCATCTTACAGAGTGTTAGTATCATCAGGATCGCATATCTATCGGGATCTTACAATCATGGAGGCGAGCGTTGGTGGATTGCCCGAATGTTGTGAAACTCCTTTCCCGTGAGCGTCGAGGTGCCATATCCCGGCGTGCCAGCAGAAGGCAGTACACCAAGTGGACTCATCGCCCTCTCTTCCCATCTGTACGGGGATAGAGCGTTGCTCCCTCGCGCACGCGGGTTTTATCCAACTTGTATAAAGACTCATCATTCATTGACTGAAAACATCTTCAAATAAAAAATAAACCCAATGAAGGACCCTCCTACAAAAGAGTCGTACGACTCATTGTGAGTTCCCTGCATAAATAAGTAAATTATTATTAGCATGATCATCATCAACAAAGTAATCATCATTATCTAGAGTGTGACATCATCGTCATCTTACTGAGCGATATCATAATTTTCACCATCATTGAGAGAACAAAATCGTCTGATCGTAATCTACAAAGTGATATCATCATTAACATATATTTAACATAACAAATCAACAGACACTACGTCTCCTTCATATATCTGACCCTCCACTTAAAAAAATATATTTTATTTCCAATTCCCATCAGCCACGCTGGCTTAAATTTCGATTTGAAGCTTTCGTGACTGCAGGGATTCATCTTCTTGGTTCTTTCGGTAAAGTCACGTAGAAGGGAAGTAATAAAATAATAAAAATAAAACATAATAAAATGAAATAAAATAAAATAATTATTTCATTTTATTATGTTTTATTTTTATTATTTTATTACTTCCCTTCGACGTGACTTTACCGAAAGAACCAAGAAGACCACGCTGGCTTGTTGGAGTGCATAATTTTTGCGGCATTAAATCCGCAAGCAAAATCCTGGACCTGTTTCGAATTACAGCGTCTCATCAGAAGCGTCAGGATTGCTTGAAGCAAAGCAGGTGAATATCCATAATCAGGAACTCCTTAGTATCAGTGGTTCGGTGTGAGTGCGTCATCATCATCAGCATCATCAGAGAGAGTGCTCAGATAGCTGATAGGAGAGCGGGCTATGGGTTAGCCAAGTTGAACACAGAAACTACGACGAGACACAACGCGTTTGACGCTGCCTTTAATAGACACTTCGCTGTACAAGAGCCACCATATTGGACATCGATGGACATCGAGATGTACAACAATTATTGACGGACATTGCAATGTACAAGAGACGTCGTTGCAGACATTTGACTGACAACCGCTATAACCGACGTACAAATATTAACCCCCGCTGGTGCCCCGACTAGAATATAAATAACCCCAACGAGGTACAAGGACGGCGTTCGTAACAAAGAGTCGGCGAGCGAACAGCATCTGTACAGAATATATACAAGCGTATAAATACATTCACGTGGGAGAGGGATTTGATTGTGTGCACGGTGCACACGTGGGTGAGTTTCACAACTCCGGGCAGAAGAAGCGAGTGGGGGATGACGATCGCTCTCGCCGAGGGGAGATTCGTGATTCTCACGAGTCGTCGTCACAATGTACACTTGGCACGTGGGGTTCCGCGCACGATGTGCAAAACTCATCCCTCCGGCTATACGAGGGACGTTGTCTCGCATCAAGTAAATCGTAGTGACTGGGGTGTGAGGGTGTCGATGCGTCGCTTTACTTGTGTGTGTGTGCGTGTGCGTCGCGAGAGGTTTAGCACGACGATGCGCTCCGAACCCGCCCGGCCATCCGGGTTCGATTCCCGCACGCGGCCAACACTAGTGGCGATCGTCTGAACCGGTCCTGGGCCCTCCCCTAGGTCGACTCAGACTCAAATGAGTACCTGGTGCGATGCGTAAACATCGCCACGCGGCGGGAGACAAAGGCGGCCGGGCCGTGGTGCTGGCCACCTACCCCCTCGTGTGCCGTGATGGCCGTCATAGGTGCTCGCTTACAGCACTTTCCCCAACAGTGCGTTAAGGCTATACGGGCGATCTTTGTCTTTGTTTTTGTGGTATACGTGTTCGATTCCAGGCCACGGATAGACATTCGTAGCGCGTGGTATCTGAACACCTTTGATCTGGGCCTCCGACTACCGGTCGACCCGGCCATGAATAACGAGTACCTGGTGCGGTGTGTAAACATCAACATTGGGGAGACAAAGGCGGCCGGGCGTGAATTCGACCACACCAACCACCCCCATCTCGTGAGTCGCGTCGCCCTCAATAGGTGCTCGCTAACAGCAATCGCCCCACGGCAATCTACATCGGTGGGGAAGTCGTCCGCCGTCGTGAGAGTGTTTGTCTGTGTGAGAGAGGGCACCATGAGCGTGTATCAGTGCATGCGCGTGTGTACATTTGAGAAGAAGAGAGAGAGAGAGAGTGCATGGAGGAGCCTACACAAACACACCTGAGCAAACAACACCATGTCACTTCTCGCAAGGTCGCGCCGCGACCACCATTCGTGCTGCTCCTTCACCTCCCCTCTTGTCACCCCCGGGCCTCCCCTAGATCGACTCAGCCTAAACGAGTACCGGTGTTCGCTGTGTAAAGATCGGCAGTGGGGAGACAAAGACGGCCGGGCGTGGTGCTGGCCACCCACCCATGTCGTGTGCCGTGCCGTCCTTCGTAGGTGCTCGCTAACGGCACTTGCCCCTAACGTCTGTTGAAGGCTATACGGGGGATCTTTGTCTGTGCGTGTATATGTGTGTGTCCGTGCGTGCGAGTCTGTTCTTACGTCTGCTTATATACAATGTGGTGTGTGTGTGTCCATTTGTCTCTGCACATGTCGATGTTCTTATGTCTACGTATATACAATGTGCTGTGTGTCCGTCCATGTGTCTCTGCACGTGTCTATGTGCGTTTGTAAGCACGTGTGTGTGTGTGTGTGCCACGGTGCCGCTCCCTCACAGCACTTGCCGCAACAGCCTATCAACGGCGACACGTGGGGATCTTTGTTGTCGTGTGCCGCACACGTGCGCACACCTGCACACGTGTGTAGGTGTGCGCACGTGTGCACCCGTCAGCCTCACCACCTTCTGCCACACGCGCTCCGCGCAGGTGCAACGCGATTGTGGGTCTACACGCGCAACATCATCGTAAGCCATTTTAAACCAATGCATATTAAATTACCTAATTATTTATAAATATGATAACCCATAGCCGTCTCGCATAGTACGGCCATTTGCATTTTATACAAATATTGTAATCTTTTTTTTTAAATCTCTACGTCACTTTTGCAAAGTGATTTCATCTCGTGCATCTACTGCGCATCTTCTCGTGGATACTGACGCGTGTCTCGACCGTCTTCTCGCCCCGATTCGCTCGCGTGCACGGCCGCATTATCCGAGTTGTAAGACGCTCCGGAGAGGAAGACGCACCTCCAAACGAGTGCGCCGCGTGGGTCAAGTTACACACAACCCTGGTGTTTCACACACACGCACACAGCTACCGGATTATAAGAGGCACCCCACAAATTTTGCTTTGAAATAAGGGGGGGGGGGGTAGGGGGATGGGGGGGTGCGTCTTCTAATCTGGGCAATACGCTAATGTTACATTTATAAAAATGCCGTATGTGCACCTCAGCCCATCATCTTTATCTGGGTCGACAAATCCCTACGACTTTGTGGGAAGTCAACAGCGAGTGTGTTTAACACGTCGTCGACCAATACTATTCGTAATAAAGGTTGTTTTGGGTCAGATCGTGTAAGTATAAATGTTGTGTCGTAGCCCCCCCCCCCACCACCCGACACAGCCTGTGAGGTTTGTCACGTAAACAAAAACGCGACAATTCGTTACCGCTTCAGCCCGCCGGTGTGTTGGAGAGTAAATGCACAACATTTTCAATGTGAGTAGGACGACGTTTCGCTGGTAATTACATCCAGCATCATCGGGCGATTTGCCAGAAGAAGAAAACCCCTTTATTACGAACACGTAGGCTTTCGCGACCAATAGCATCCGTAATTATTTGGTTCTTTCGGTTAAGTCACGTCTAAAGATAAAATAATAAATTAAATTAAATAAGCATCCGTAATACAGGTTTTTTTTGGGGGTTAGATTGCATAAATGTATAAATGTATCGTTAAACCCGCCACCACCCGATACAGCAAATTAGTAAGGGTTGTCACGTAAACAGAACATGCCAACTCGTTACTAGTACAGCACAGCGGTGTGTTGGAGAGCCAAGTCACAACATTTACAATTGTTAAGGTGACAACCCTTACTAGTTGGCTGTGTCTAGTGGTGGCGGCTTTAACGACACATTTATATATTTACACGATCTAACAAAAAAAACTCTATTATCAGTTGTTTTCTTGTAGATTGACTGCTCCCTGACATAGCAATCTGGAATTACCATCACTGCTCCCGATAAGCCAAAGTAAATGTGCGCAATAATTCAAGTGTTTATATTTGTGCATGTACAATCACTTTACCATATCCACTGCTGCATGGACGGGAGTTTCTTCGACGCGGTATTGGTTCGTGGGGATTGTTTTGACCATGCTTCACCACGCTGGTGTGTCCGTGCCAGTGAAGGTGTAGAGCATAGCACAGTTTCACAACACGACGTCTTTCCGTAGCAGCCTGTAGCACCTGCTTCACGCATGCATAGTGGTTGCCCATTCAAGCACTTTCCAGGCTCAACCCTGCTTAGCTTGGCTTCCGAGATCTACAAGTGCAGAATAATCGTGGGAATCAGGCTGGATGTGGTGAGAGAGGAAGGTTGTAAGTTCATATTTTATTTGGGGCTCCACTCAACCTATCATCCCCTCCCCTCCCAGGGTTGATAAATCAAGTACCGCATTGTTAGAGGTCAGCAGAAGTCGTTCTATAGGGTCAATGGGCCCGTGCCCGATTAATGTGGATTGTCCACCTCTGGTTCAGGATTTCCGACAGCGATGGGCTGGACTGACCGGGCAGATTTGTATCTATCCTCTGATTTCATTCCAATCGTGCTAGGGGTGTTACATCGTGAGATGAAGACTACATTCACTAGGGGCTCTCACAAGAGCACCCGCGTCATCCCGTACGAGAGAATGACCCTGCGGAAGAGGTTATCGCAGAACTACTTTTGAGTTCCATTGACATTGCCTTTTAAACACACTGTCGGTTGCTGCATTCTTTCTCGTGCCTTGCTAGAGGTATTATAATATGTAAGAATAGGCTGACGTCTTAGCGCAGACGTTTCGGTCAATGTCCCTTCTTCAGACACGAGAAGGGCTATTGCCCTGAAACATCCACCTGCTATGTATATTTTTTGTTTCATTATAAAGAATTGTTAATCACCGATGTGATGTTGTTCTTAGCAATGCCTACTGTCCACTGGCGGCGCAGTCGCTTAAATTGTCTCCTATTTACAAATATTCAACCCTTAACATTTAGCGGTACAAAGAGCAAACATCGACCAACTGTTGAATCGTGATTTTAACACTTGTGTTTGTTTTCTCTCTCTCTCTCTTAGATGTTTATAATGTCCCTTACTCGAGTGCTAAGTGCCTCGTTGGCGACACGTGCTTCTGACTGTGAGCTCCGCGTCCTGCAGGCGGGGGCTGTCGGCAAAAGGCCGTGGGAGCTGCTGGGACACGGCGCAAGACAGAGAGGCTGAAACCGCTTCCTGCGTCTCTCTCTCTCTCTCCCTTCCTCTCTCCCTTCCTCTCTCCTTATATTTGATGAATGTCCGTGGGGTTTTTTTTTGGCGCTTTTCAGACCGGAACTGAAACCGGTGTGGGCCATCTCCACGCAGTCTGAAACTGGGAGCTTCCTTTTTTCCCCCCCCTTTCTCTCCAAAGTGCTCAGAAGCGTGAATGACCGTAGCTGCCTGTGTCTAGTTAAGTTTTCGTGTCTCTGCCGATTGGCAACTACCTTCCCACCAACCCCCCAAGCCCACCCCACCCCCGACCCACCTCCACCCATCGCATCCATGCAACTCAGCCAGTGGCTCGGCAAATTGTTCGCTGTCTCGTTTTTAGGATACAGCGTCCGCTGTCCCCCGCAGCGACCTCGAAATCTCGCTCAGTGCGACAACGCGACTCCCCGAACCTACACCGCGGGTTCTAGCGTCCTTCTCGTCATCGTCGTCGAGATTCCCCGAATCGCGCTCCCCTCCTCCGCCCCGCCATGCGGCGTCACCCCCCTCCACCAACGGCGTCGTTTCGTCGATGCTCCGCACGCTGTCCCTGGCGACGCTCGCCGTGCTCCCTCGCTCGCCCGTCGCCGACAGCCGCTTCTCGTCCAGCTCCCGCGCGCTACACGGCGACATCGGCGCCTCCATCGCACTCGTGGCGTCGAACTGGCCGTAGTCGACTCGGTAGTGATCGCCCTCTTGGCGCAGCACCGGCCGGAACTCGTGGCCCCACAGGATTTCGCTCGCCAGGTAGGAGCTGCGCGCCTGCGTCGTCATCGCCGTGGCCTCCACCATGCCCTCCAGAATGACCACGATCTCTACGTCGTCGTAGTCGTCGTCGTCTAAGTTGTCGCCGCCGTTGCCGGCGCTTCCCCCCTCGAGGCTGCTCCTGCTCATGTCGTACAGGGGGCTCTCCTCGTCGATTTCGTGCACCACGGTGTAGGGCGACACGAGGAAGATTCTGTCGAGGCCCTTGTCGAAGCCGACGTTCACGTCGTCCTGCCTCATCACCACGTAGTTGCGCTCCGCCGACTTGGTCCTGATGAGCTGCGCGCGCACGTGCGCCTCCACGATGTGGCTCCTGCGCAGGTTGCCCACGCGCCACTCGAGGTAGCGCCTGCCGCCCCGCTCGTTCACCACCGCCTTGTCGCTGAAGCGCAGCGTCCGCGCGCGCTTCTTGGGCCGGGCCATCTTGGCCATGATCACGCCGATGGTGAAGCAGTCGACGAGGCAGCCGACGATCGACTGAGCGACCACGGCGACGATGGCGACGGCGCACTCCTCGGTGACGCAGCGGAAGCCGTAGCCGATGGTCGTCTGCGTCTCGACCGAGAAGAGGAACGCCGACACGAAGCCGTTGACGTTGGTGACGCAGGGCGGGCGCGGCGCCGACGCCGACGTGGCCGCCCTGGGGCCCCGCGCCGCCGTGTCCCCGTGCCACCACGCGGCCAGCCAGAAGACGAGCGCAAAGAGGAGCCACGAAAGCAGGAAGGCGACGACGAAGACGGCGAAGGCCGCGCGCCAGCGAGCGTCCACGCACGTCGTGAAGAGGTCGGCGAGGTACTTCGGCCAGTGGTCGTCCATACCGGTCACCTGCACGTTGCAACGGCCGTCCTTGTTGACGAAGCGCGGGCGACTGCGACGCCGCGGACTCCTGGTCATCGACGGCGGCGGCCGCTGGCCCGGCGTGCCGTTGGAGGCGTTGAGGCTCGAGGTCAAGGCCGTGGTCAGCGTGGTGCCGCCTGGGGTCGGCGGGGCGTCGACGGCGATGTTGTTGATGTTGTTGTTGTTGTTGTGGCGCGCGCCGATGAGGGGCTCCATGGGCGGGTTTCTCATTGCCAGCTCGCGGGGGTTCGTGGCGACTGAGCTGCTCATAGTGGTCATCAACATGAGTTGACAGTCGACCAAGAAACTGCTTAATATAAAAAGAAAATACTATATAAATGCTACTCGACCTCCAAAGTAAACTAGCGGACTCTCTGGCGACTGCAGGGAGACAGCGTGAGACTTCACAGACGAAGGACTCTGGACAGAGTCATTTGTCCGAGTCCTATGCACCGAGTTCCTTGCCTGGACTGCTCTCTGGACTTGAACAGGAGTTCGCGTGAAACGTGTTCCTTGTGCGCGCCCGGGTCGGGGGTCGGTCGAGGGTGTTCCCGCGAAGGGAGGCAGCTCGGACTGCGTCGAATCGAGCTGGAACCCAGAGAATGAAGAAACAAGGAGTTAAATTCCTAGTGTCGTCTTCAGGGCACGGTGGCAATGTCCTGTAAGACACAACGACACAACACAACACACACGTTAGCACTTACGAAGAAACATTGAGAAAGACAGAGACCCCCCCCGACCCCAAGTAGCCCGCATATAACAGATGTGGCAAGTGCTGTGAGCGAGCACCTATTAACGCACAAACAGGGGTAGTGGTGGTGGTCTCAACACGTGTGTGTGTGTATGCTGAACTTCTCTCGCACCGTACGTAGCCAACCGCACTCACGGTCGCACGTATCTGCAGTACCGGGAGGTCTACTAATTTTACGCTGAGTCGACCTAGAGGAGGGAAACGCGAGGTTTCGATGACAAATGCCAGTGAAGAGACGATGTCACACGCCGACCCTTGCTTACTGCTGTAACTTCATTGCATTTGTCATCTTGCTACCCATGGTCACTCTTAAAAATACGACTCATCCTGGTCTCGTGAGTTAGCCCCTGGTGAAGCAATATAGGCGTGAACTTGAAACGCACACGCACGAAAACACCGATTGTACGTAGCAAACCCACACCCACATACGCGTCCACACACAAGCTATCTCTCATTCACACACACACATACAAAGACAGAGATCCCCCTATAACATTAACAGGATATAGGGGCAAGTGCTGTTAGCGAGCACGTATGAAGGCTGGCACGGCACACGAGGGGGTGGGTGGCCAACACCACGCCCGGCCGCTTTTGTCTCCCTAGTGGCGATGTTTACACACCGCACCAGGTACTCATTTGAGGCTGAGTCGACCTAGGGGAGGCCCACGACCAGACAATCGTCACTGGTGTTGGCCGTGAGCGGGAATCATCAAACTCGGGTCGTCAGGTTTGTATCGCAGAGCGCTTACCGCTACACTACCGATCCCCACTTTATCTCCATCACACACACACACGTGCGCACACACACACGCGTGCACACGCACGCCACATGGTTGCGCCAGCACACATCCGCACACACGGACACACACCCTGGACGCGTGCCTCAAATCTGATCGAGTCACCCGACCCTGGCTCGCTCGTCGCCTTCATTTGCTCGAGTTAAAGGGCGCCAGCGATGCACAACGAGATATCGCGTCCACCGGAGGCGACCGCCACCGCTCGGATCAAATGCGCGCGTCACACGCGCCCGAGCGTCATCCACGTGCTGCGTCTCGGCCTCAGACTCGACATTCACCTGCGGGATTCATTGATCCACGCAGATGAGCCATTAACGAGTCGTACGACTTTTTTTTCTTCATTTTATAAACATATTTTCCAGCCAATCTAGGATGAGCGTTTCATGCACGTGGGAGAAAACCGGAGCAACTAAGCACGAATGACCCCCCACTCCACCCCAACCCCCCACCCCCCACTCCACCCCTACCCAAGAGCCGCCCCGTCGGCCTCCCCGTGCAGTTGCACCGCCTGCACACTCGCTCGCTACCACCACCGCCACTCACTCAGAATGTGAAGGACGAAGCGAACTGTGGATGAGTGAGAGGGTGTGTGGGACAGGTGCTGCTGGTTTGGTCAAACTTGAGGCTTGGCGGGGGGGGGGACAGAGGAGGGGGGGGGTTGGAGGGATTGGGGGGCATTGGGGGAAGACAGAGGGAGCCCGGAGGGGCGGGGGGAGGCGCTTCAGGAATTTGTGGAAATGAAGAAGAGAAGCCTCTTTGTTAACGCGGATTGCGAGGGCAGCCGACAGCTGACTCGGGCGCCAGGAGGGTTTCTGACGCAACACGTAGTGGACACGCGCACACACACGCACGCACGCACACACGTACACACACACACGTAAACACGGACACACACACACGTACACACACACACACGTAAACACGGACACACACACGCGTACACACACACACGTACACGCGCGCACACACACGTACACACACACACACACGTACACACACACACGTACACGCGCGCACACACACGCACGCACACACACACACGCTCGCATACGTGTGTACACACGTATACACTCACAATCTCACACACGTGTGCACGTGTGCACAACGACATGGGTCCCCCCGATTAGGCTCGAACAGACGACCGGGGCGAGTGCCGTTCGCGAGGACCCATGGAAGTCGGAGCGTTGTGGCTCACGCATTGCTCGGCCAGTGCTGACGTTGACACAACCACACCACGTAGAGATTTGAGGCTGTCCAGGTAGCGATTTGAGGCTATGTCGGGCCAGGAACCAGGAGCCAGGCCCAGGACCGGTTCAAATAATCGCCAGCGCTATTCGTCGCGGGCGAGAATCGAACTCGGGTCGCACACAGTTACACGCACATGGCTGGCTTGCGGCAAGTGAATGCGTGCACGTTGAGCTTCTTTCGCACCGTACGTAGCCAAGCTTGCTAATCGGAGGTGCCGGAGAATGACAACAAATGTCCTCACCTTACTTTTGAACGTACCTTACGTTCTCGTCTGTAGGTGAAACCGATGAGCATCGCGCGTGAGCTTTCTTTCAGAACCTGAAACTCATAGCCCCCCCCCGCTCCTCTCTCGTCTTGCCCCCCCCCCACAGCCCCCCACTTGACGTGCACGTGCGTCGGTCGCCTGTGACGTGGGCACTCTTAAGGGCTCCAGTGTCAACTTCACTCATTCGCAATCCGGATGCGCGGACCTGCGCGTGGCTTCTTAAGCCACCGCTGCGCACACAATCGTCCTGGAATGCGGGTGTGTGAATCATTCGGCTCGTACAGACACTCGTGTACACGCACGGGAATCGCATACGGACCCGTACATGCATGCACGTGCATACGGACAAAGACCCCCCCCCCCTCCTGTACAGCCTTAACCGACTGTCGGGGCATGCGCTGTTAGGGAGCACCTATTGAGGTGGGTGGCCGGCACTACGCCCCGGACGCCTTTGTACCTCCGGTGCCTCATTTGGGACTGGGTCAACCGAGGAGAGGCACAGGACCGGTTCCGATAATCGTCGCCGGTGTTGGTGGTCGTGAAACGGCAAGCGAACTCGGGTCGCCGGGTTCGTAGCGCAGTGCGCCAACCACTGCGCCACCGCTCCCCGAGTGCAAACACGCGCCTACACACGCAAGCAGCAACGCCAAAGACAAACATGCCCGTGTAGCCTTTAATAGGCGATAGGTTGCAAGTGTTGTTCGCGAGCACTTATTAAGCTCGAAACAATGCGGTGAGGTTAAAATCACGACCGCCGGCACGCCCGCCCGCCTTTGTCTTCCCAATGCTGATGTTTATACCCTGAAGGAGATGCTAGAAAAAGGTTGAGTTTAAAGTATGGATACTATTGGCCTCGGGGCAGCTGATGGATGTGTGGCAGCTGATGGATGTCTGGTTCGTGCGCGTGTGTGTGGCTGTGATATGTGCTTGTGTGTCAGTGGCCAACACCAGTGACGATTAACTGACCCGGTCCTGGGCCTCCCCGAGGTCAACTCAGCCTCAAATGTGTACCTGTTGTGGTGTGTATATATCACCACTGGGGAGACAAAGGCGGCTAGGTGTGGTGCCAACCACCCACCTCCTCGTGTGCCGTGTCGGCCTTCAAAAGTGCTCGCCAACAGCACTCGCCCCAACAGCCCGTGGAGGCTAGACGGGGGATCTTTGCCGTGGCGTCAGCGCGCGTGTGATGTGTGTGTGTGTGAGTACGTCAATGCTGGTGCTCTTGCTGAAAGTACCCTATACACCCTGGAGACTGTACGCGCCATGCGTGTGCGCGTGCACGAGTTTCAGCCTGGGGGCGCGTGTGTACGGCGTGTGCGTGATATGCCGTGGTGGCAATGTGTGGTGAGTGATGTCTGTGTGCATCGCGTGACCCGAAGTGCGCGTGTGGTGGGGGGAGCGGTGGCGCAGTGGTTAGCGCACTACGCTATGGACCTTACTACTCAAGTTATATTGACGGCCACAGATAACATCAGTGGCGAACGATAACAAAAAAAAACGGTCGTGAGCCTCCCCTTGCAACAACCGCCAATGCCCAGCGTGGTGAAGTATGGTCAAACTACCTCCATAACCCACTCAGCGTGGAGAGGCCTTCATCCAGCAGTGGATTTACAAATGGAATACATATTATGACTTTTTAGAGCCAAGAGCTAGTTGTGAAATGCCTGCATGCTCATGACGGGGCCCACTAAACGTACCCTTGACCTCTCCAGAAAGTGGTACTTAATGTATCGACCCAGTTGAACTAAGGGATGAATCGACCAGCCGGCCAGGATTTGAACTCACATCTTTGCAAGTTTCGGTGGTAGCACTCGACAATGCTCAAACTACCTCGCAAACTATCGTGAGATCAAATTCAAGTAGGACGGTCAACTCACCGCATCAACCCTCCGAGATCGATCAAATACGCACCGCTTTGTGGCAGGTCAACAGCCGTTCACCATCGTTAACGTATAGACAGAACCTCGCCATGAAAAGGTGGAATTTCCACCAGTATCCTTGATTAGGAATAACGTCGGAGTAGCAGTTAAGAGAGGGAACACGCCCGAGAAAGAGAGGCCATTCATCGGGGAGATGGAGCGGTGAATTCCGCTCCTGTTGTGCTGTGCGGAGTCTTAAATCGCAGGATCGTGAGAGATGGTGATGGGTTGGGAGAGGTTTGCATCGAACAGTGGGTTGATCATGGCTGATGCTGATGCATTGACACTCGCTAACAGCCCTTTTCATCCACACACACTTCGCCAAGCGCGTATTACTTTGGATAATGCATTCGACAAGAACGCTGCCTTGAAGGGGAAAATAACACACCTAGATAATAGGCGACGTTTCGGACCAATGGTCCTTCGTCATGGCAGGACAACTGACAAAGCTGAGCGCCTGCACCGCTTCCCGTCCGAGCATGTATATAGCCAAGGCACGCTTTTAACTCGCATCGACTTTTATAATTTACGCGCGCGAAGAAAGTTGCTCACACTTACCTCTGCTGGATTGCCTTGCGGGGCTCTGAGGTCTGGGACCATCATCCACATTCCATTCAAATGCCCTCGGGTCTTGGCCGGTAGCCAGGGAGGGGGGGCAGCCAGGGGGCAGTCAGGGGGCGCAGTGGGGCAGCCAGGTGCTCAACACCTCCGTTGCAACACTGGAACGGAGCCCCCCCCTACCCCCCCTTCTCTAATATTCTCTCCACTCGCCCCGGTGCCAAATCCGCGCTCCCAAATCACTCGCGCCGCTCTTCCCAAACACCCAAAATTGCGGCAATGACTCCCGCCGCTGTTCTAACCGTACACGCGACGTCGCATCATGCAACTCGCATAACTTATTGATGTGTAACTTTAGCGCTGCCGTGTGTGTGTGTATGATTGCGTCTGTATACGAGTGGGTGTTGATATGAAATAGACGCGCGAGTTGATGTGTGGTTGCTGTTGTTTTTGCTGTGTAAGGCGCTTGTTTCTAATCTGCGGGTCGCTGCTGCTGCTGCTGCTACAAGGAGCAGTGGAGGGTTGTGATCTCTGGGTCTGTGTGCGCGTCCCCGTCTCCCTCCGCCGGAGTTTTTATCCGACTTCTCAAGCTCGCAACAGCTGTTAGGGGGTGGTCGTGGTGACGTGTTGGAGTGACCTCCCTCTTTCTCGCCTCCCTCCCTCCCCTCTCTCCAACGCTCCCTCCCTCCGTCATCCGCCCGTCCCTCCCTCCTCCCCATACCAATCCCAGCATCTCTGCCCCCTTCTGCCGTTGCACCCAAGGCGGCTTCGAGTACGGGGGTTTGGGGGCGGCGGAGAGGGGGCTGGGGGCAATTTGCCTCGAGCATCACGACAACGAGGTGCCCCACGAAGGGCATGTTTCCTTGCTACTGTTGAGTAAATGGAGGAGGTTGGGGGCACGTGGCATTTATGAAGTCCGGGGTTCCACCAGAACCCCTGGGCAGCTGTGGTTGTATGAAGCCTTCTCACCCCCCCCCCGGCCCGCACACACCAGACCTCCCCACCACCTTACGGACTTCTAGCCGTGAAGGCAATGGGATGTTGCCTACACGCCCGCACGCTGGTGGGCTGTTAGGCACATCACAATCGCACCACCCCCACACCGCGCGCCACTATGCACGCAGCCGCATCGCGCGTGTTCCCACGTGCGGTGCAGATACAGGATATAGTTTAAAATGTAAACGTGCGCTTCGCTTCATTTATGCTTCAAAACAAGCGTTACAGGTGCGTATGACGATAAATTTCGCCTCCTGGTTACAGTCCCCGAGTCACCGGGTCAGTGGTGGAAATTCCTCATTCGTCATGGGCAAAGTCAAGCCCCCAACCAGGATTTAAACTCGCGATTGTTGAATCAGAATCTTTATTTTTTCCGGAGGAATCCCATAAGCTGCAAAGCTCTTTTTCATAGATGTCCAGTTGTGGCACGGGGTCAGAACGCACAACATCAAACAATACAAAACAAAGACACGGTCGCAGTGCAACGTATTGGAAAGGTAAACAAATCACTTAAAAACATACACAAATAAAGCTAAACTATGTTTTGTTTTTATCTCACCAGGTCAACCCCACTGTGGTAAGAATTTGCGAGCTGCTCCCTCCACTGCTGAGACACGTGGCGCCTGTGGGTTGAAGGTGGCAGTGGAGGTGGAGGGGAGGGGCCGGGGGGGGGGTAGAAATCGAGATCAGCGAACCACGAGACCGTGACGCTGATCTCGTCAAAAGGCATCAACCATCACGCGAACTTCGGTCATTTTTGCAGCGGCAGCGGCGGCGGCTTTGGGCTGAGCCATCGAACAAAGACGGCCACCGCATCGCGCGCTTTCCGATGCGTTTTCTGCGGCCGTCTGGAACGCTCTCCCCACCGACATTAGAAAGCCACTTCGAGCTTTGCGCTTTTAAATTGAGATTGGAAAAAAATACATTCTTGAGAACTGCTTTTGTATTTAGTTTGTTGTCCTTACCCCCTGCACCTCCGATTAGCACGGTGCAAAAAAAGTCCAACATACATACGGAAGGGGTGGCAGCGGCGGAGGGGGGGAGAATATATATTGGAACATGGTACAGTACAACCATGGATTCCACTGCAGTGCCCTCTATCCGTCCACAATGTCGTCCCAAGGCAGCCTTCAACAGCCTCGTGTATGCAGCGGACAACTTCAAGTTGATTTTTTGTACAACCAGGTGAGAGGATACTCAGACTCTTAGGTTTTTTCGGTAAAGTCACGTAGGTAAAAAATTAAAATTAATAAAAGTAAAATGTTATTTTATTTTTTACCTACGTGACTTTACCGAAAAAACCTAAGAGTATGAATCCTTGCAGTCACGAAAGCTTCAAATCTAGAATCAGGTGAGAGGAGTCAAGTGACTCCTCTCAAGGGGTGGTGGGGAGGGGGGCGGTGTAACTGGTGCACCACCACCCACAGAATCAAGAGCTCTTGATCTGTCGATAGGGGGCGACGATTGCCGCTGCGGGTAGAATCCCAATTGAGGTCGTCGCGTTGCGGTGTGATGTTTCAAACTTTGGTTCAAACGTGTTCACCCTGGCGCCGGGTCACGTCGGCGGATCAATGCCGGCTGCCGCGGTGAAGCGGATGGCGATGTGCACCCTCGCGGTCACAATGAGGGCCCACTGCTCGATTGGGAACGGGAAACGCCGTGACAGCAGTTGGGGAGAGCGCGATACAGCCAGCCAGCCGGGTCGCCCATCCGAGCACTAGCCAGGCTTGATGACTTGCTTAGATTGCGAGATCTAATGATGACAATGACAAGTATGACGACGACAATGATGATTTATTCACTCACTGTTCCAACGTTCATAAACGTCCACGGCAATTTCACTTTGCGTATCAGAGGGAGGGACTTCCGCGGATGTTAAAAAAAATTGTATCAGAATATCCTTCTTTCTCCCACACAAACCTCCGGCGACGTTTCGGCTAATGACCCTTCTGCACAGCACAGAGAGGCCTCTATTTCTCTGGCTTTTCTGTGGTGTGAATAAGGGCCAATGCACGAAACGTCGCCTTTTTAAGGCCACAATGTTATTGACGAATATGTTGATTTTTTTTGTTTTTGTTTTAATCATGAGATTTTAGATAAGTCGCTCATTCAGTTACGATCGTGCACTGGTATATAACTCGTTTCCTCTCAGAACTTGAGTTGAAAAACAACTTGAATTTGGCAACACGGTAAAAGTGATATTTCCATCATTTTCCATGTTACTCGAATGATCACGTGAGCTGGGCAGCCCCTCTTTAAGAAACACTTGTGAGTCAAAGGTAAAGACTGCGTTCCTGACAAAAATTTAAAGGAAAACATACAACAATAATATTCCAACACTGCATGAAAATGTTTTGATTGGAAAATGTCTTTTGATGGATTTCCGCTTGGCCTGAATTGTAACTGTGTAAAAATTTGGCCAGCCCTACATTTGTTTAAGCGAAGTGACGTGGCCTAAAGAATTCGGGCTGCAAACCTAAATTCACGGTCCAACTCGGGGTGAACAAAATAAATACGGGACCGGCAAACTAAAGTTCACCGTCGAGTCGCATGCCAAATGGGACATTTAAGGCCCAAGAACTGGAGAATATTTTCACAATGTCTGGCAGCTGCCTGATGATGATGGTTGTAATCAGCAGTGAAACGTCGTAATCAACATTGTACATTTTGTGAGCTAATTCTCACATGCACACACCCGGTGTGCTGAATTAGTAAATAATTGGCACGTTTTGTTTACGTGACAAACCTGACTAATTCGGCTGTGTCGGCTAGTGGCGGATTAACGACGCATTTATATTTACGCTATCTAACCCAAAACAAGCCTTTGGTCGCTAAAACCTACGACGCGTTAACCTGATGATGATGCTGCTAGATGTAACTTACCAGCGAAACGTCGTCAGATGTGTGTGCATTTCATGGGATGCCCGTTGCCAGGATCAAAATATAAGAAGAAGTTTTACCCTTTCTGGCAATCGTACAAATGTTAAGATGTTAAAACACCAAACTGCAACCTTTTGCAAGGAATCATGTCTGCATTAACCACACATACCTGTGGTGAACAGGCAAACACAACATGCTCTGATGTTGTATATGTATTGTCTTTGAAACATGATGCAGCTGCTCACCCCGAGCTCTCAATGCCCTGAGAGTGGCATTATCTTCGTGCTGTTCGCCTTTTGGCGTCCTCTGGTCTAACACCGTTTGAGACTAGGCTCTAAGAAAACTGTCTCTGGTGTGGACCAATCCGTTTCAAAGACAATGCACATACTGTCAGAGCATGTTGTGTTTGCATGTTCACCACAAGTATGTGGTTAATGCAGACATGATTCCCTGCAAAAGGTTGCAGTTTGGTGTTTTAACATATTAACACAACTGTTTTATTGCCAGAAAGGTTAAAACCTATTCTTATTTGTGTTAATTGCTCGCCAACACCACCGCTGACGGTGATGCTGCTGAAGCAGTAATCCACTGTGCGTGTTTGTCCATCGCTTAACAACTTTATTTCCACGGCTGTGTTTGGGCGGAGGAGGGTTCACGACACATATTCTACTCACGCGATCTGACCCAATAAAAAACAAATCTATTATGAATCATGGGAAGTTTGTGCCAGGTACAAATTTAGGTACAGATTTCACACCGTGGCGGGAAACACATCCCACGTCGATTTGGCGATTTTCCAATCGCAGCGTTTCCGTCACAAATCACGCGAAAACATAACATTACCCCAACAACAACAACACCACAACGTGAATCAGATCCTTGACTATGGGAAGCATAACTTCGAACATCAGTTTTACAGAAGAAACAAACATTAAATGTAGATGTCAGAAGCAGCCAGGTGACTCAGACGGTCAGAGCACTGAAGTTGCACCGCTGAGTTACCGGTTAAAGATGTTTGGCTTTAGCCGCCCGCAATTAAACGTGGGACTTATCAAGTCGGCCTCAAGCCTGGTCACCGATGACTGCCATCGAGTCTGGTTCCGCATTTAATTCGGCTACCCACCCACCAGAATGTGCAATACCGATTTGACTGCCAACCGACGAACATAATGATCACCCTTCGGTGGCAGAGCGAGAGAAAAAGTGCCTCCGCCCCGACCGTGCGTACATCGGAGGTCACGTGACGGGATCGTACAAGTTGTTCCACGATATCCACTTCTGCGGGTTCGTTCTCTCTAACTCGAAGGGCTGCACTGCCCTGCGAGAGTTCCGACCGGACACTTTTGTCTGGGCAATCATGATTGAAAAAAAAATGTTTGGATATTAAAAAACAAAAAATTGTAATTGAGAATAGATAAATAAATAAAAATCTATAGAATTTCTCTGAACCGAGCAGAACAGGTGGATCATGCGGGTGACTAAGCCGAGGGCGCTTGGATACTGCCATCGATACAATTCCGTTCATCCCCAAGCGATTATCCCGCACGCCCCTGGCAGTGACTTTAATTGCGCGAACGCTTCCACCGGGATTACGGGATAAGCCACTGAGAATATCTCCGTCGCTTTGCTCTTCACGGCGTACCGCGCTCAACTCGTCTGCTGCTCCGAGGTTGCGCAATACCACCGCCCTAATGGGAGCCCAATATGCAATAGATGTTGTTTGGGTGCAGTGGCCCTATACCCTGTACGCAGCACAGGGATGCCAGGAGGGCCTTTGTCCGAAACGTCGTCTGTTATTATTTGTTTCTTAAAACATATTCTGTATATCAGGGGCAATGTTTCGCACAACACCTCTGCGTTTTAGCACGTGGGTGGAAAAAGAGGATCATCGCCCGTAACGTCGCCTGTTATATTTCTGCTTGGGGTTTTTTGGCAGCGTTATTGCCGGATGCGTTGAGTGTTCGCTATTTGTGTGCTGTGCGCACCGCAGTCAGTGCAGCATCACAAAGCAAAACATCCTCTCGTCTCACCCCCCGAACATCCTCACCTACCCCACTCCTCTCCCAGTTCGTATTCCCAGGTGTCGTGACGCAACTGCTGGCTGGCGCAGCGATGGGGAGGGAGGGGTTGGTGTATATCTCACCCCGATGTGCCTTCCGCAGTGATCCAGCCTTGCGCAATAGGAATCTCGCCAATACCAACTAAACGCGTGAATTGATTTCGATTTGAACAGGGGCGATTTCCTGCTCTAGTGTTGCTTTGAGACATTGGCGCGTATCTCCTCTTTAGCCCCCGGAGACATCGGTGGAAGTTCCACGTACATATGCCGGGGACGAGGCTATCCATGGGACAGTCATTGCTGGCTTGAGACATCGTAAATGATCTCTGGTCTCTGGGAAGCTCTCTTCATAACCCCCCCCCTCCCCCATGACACACTCACCCTTCCGACCCCACCTCTTCCTCTCCCTAAATTTCCGCGGTATACAGGAGGTGTCGTGGGTTCGATCCCAACCCTGACGCCTGCTGTATATTTGGAGTTTGTGTCTCTCTCTCTCTCTCCCTGTAGTCGCGTGTATATATTTTTTTCTCCGGGCCCTCAGGTTTGTCTCCCCACATTTAGAATTGACATCACGCGTTTAGATTATTTGGCTGCTATATATTTCCAGGTGACGAGCCACTTCTTTGAGCTATCATTTGTAGCGAGCTGGATTCTGAAAAATAGCTATATAGCTCAGTGGACCTTACTTGGTAACATTAACTTTTAAAAAGTTTCGTTTAGACACATAGAGGTCGTGGGTTCGATCCCGACCTTGACGCCTGCTGGATATTCCGAGTTTCAGTGTCTCTCTCTCCCCGCGGTCGCGTGGATGTTTTTCCTCCAGGTCCTCCAGTTTGTCTCCCCACATTCAGGCTCAACATGCGTTGAGGGTATTTGGCTGCTACACATTTCCACGTGATAAGCCACTTCGTTGAGCTATCACACGTGGCTAGCTCGCTTCTGAAAAAAGAGCTTTCGAGCTCAGTGGGCCTCGCGTGGTAACATTTAATAAAACAGAATAAGTTTACTTTAGTCTCCCGTCGTCTTTGAGCTTCGCTCGCTTGACTGCCGCGTTTCCCAACCTGTCGCTTTGGCAAGGATTGGCCCTGCCTGTATGTATGGGCGCACTAATAGGTTGCTAAAGCTGCTCTGCTGTATTTAGCCCGTCGCTCTCAGCTTCGGTCTCAGACTCGGGCTTTATTTCAGATGCTAAGGCCCCCACCGAGCCAAGCAGCTCTGTCACAAGGACGACCACAGCCACAACACAGAGGCGGCAGCTACGGCACATTGCAGGTGGATAGACTTACACGGAGATCCATAGAGTTGCATAGAGACTCATAGACCCACAGCCCCAGACCGTCTGCAGTGGCGGCAGCTCCAGGACATTGCAGTTGCATAAAGTTACATAGAGACACATAGATTCGCATACGGACACATAGAGTTGCATAGCGAACCACATATATTCATTCAGATCCAGAGAGTTGCATAGAGACTCATAGAACCACAGTCCAAGACCGTCTGCAGTGGTGGCAGCTTCAGGACACTGCAATTGCATAGAGTTACATCGAAACGCGTAGAGTTGCATAGAGATCCATAGAGTGGCATAGAGACTCATAGAACCACAGTCCCAGACCGTCTGCAGTAGCGGAAGTCAATGGACAACGCAGGGAGGAAACGTGCAAACTGACAAGAACAAACAAGTAAACAACAACAATCTTCTTGGTTCTTTCGGTAAAGTCACGTAGAAGAGAAATAATAAAAATAAAACATAATAAAATAATTCTCACGACGTTTCGGCCACAACGCAAGCAGCCGTCCTCAGGTGAAGACCAGGTCTGTTTTATTTTTATTATTTTATTATTTCTCTTCTACGTGACTTTATCGAAAGAACCAAGAAGATGAATCCCTGCAGTCACGAAAGCTTTAAATCGAAACAACAACAATCTCGGGTCAGTTCTCACCGTTAGAGTCACCGTTTAGCGAGCATCAATTCCCCGTCCACTCATCGGCAGCTCTGGTCAAGAGTTCCACTGCTGGATGAAAATGCCCCCTCCAGAAACGCCGCCCGTGATTACGCCGAGTTGTTTATGGGAGCGGATCGATGCTGGCAGTTGCAGGCAAATGAACAAAGCCATCATTCACGCGTGTACACACACGCACACAGAGACAAAGATCTCTCCCCCTCCCATATCCTATAGCCTGGACAGACTGTTGGGGAAAGTGCTGTTAGCGAGCACCAAAGAAGGCCACAGCACCACACTCCTTTGTCTCCCAAGCAGCGATGTTCACACACCGCACCGGGGACGTATTTAAGGCTGGCTCGACTTCAGTGGAGGCCCAGGACCGGTTCAGATAATCGTCACTGGTGTTGGCTGTGAGTGGGAATTTAAATCCGGACGCCGGGTACATAACTGCAACAAATATTCCCCATATCGCTTGAATAGACTGTTGGAGAAAGTGCTGTAAGCGAGCACCTATGAAGGCCGAAATGGGATACGAGGGGTGAGTGGCCAGCACTATGCCTGGCCGCCTTTGTCTCCCCAGTGGAGATATTTTTACACCCCACAACGGGTACTCATTTGAGACTGAGTCGACTTCGGGGGATGCCCAGGACCGGTGCAGATATCCGTCACTGGTGTTGGCCGTGAGTCGAAATTGAAATCCGGACGCCAGGTTCATCATTGCCACACAAAAACAAAGGTCACCCGAACAGCCTCAACATACTGTAGGGGCAAGTGCGGCTAGCGAGCACCTATAAAGGCCGGAACGGTACACGAGGGGGTGGGTGGCCAGCACCACGCCCGACCGCCCTTGTCTCCTCAGTGGCGATGTTTACACACCGTACCAGGTACTCATTTGAGGCTGAGTCGACCTATGGGAGGCCCGGCACCGGTTCAGATAATCATCACCGGTGTTGGCCGTGAGCGGGAATTGAACCCGGGTCGCCGGGTTTATAGCGCAGCGCGCTAACCGCCACACCACCGCTCCCCACTGCCACACACGCACGTGGGACTGGGCAAGACACGTCACTGGAAGGGAGGGTGGTCGAGACTAACGACGGAGTGGCAGCCAAAGGAGGGAGCACGCCCTGAGAGGACGTCCACGGCGGAGACGTTGCAGGCCCTCGACCAGGGGGTCGGCAATTAAAATGAACAAGGAGAGCCATTCTTTTCAAATTCGGTTTAACAAAACAAAAATCCCCACAAATATTTCAAGGACCGCTATGCGCGTGGTGAACACGAGAGGGTCCTTGATAAACAAGGCCACGAAGCAGCCCTTGTGGCAGACCCCTGCCCCCAGACTGATTGTTATGACGAAGCATCGCGAGGGTTGGCTGCTTGCGGATGCCCTCATCCAGCCATGGATAGATCAAAGCCGATGGTGATGAGGATCGTGGCTTTGTACGGAAACATTCCACGTGATCGAATGGATTTAAAGAGAGAATCGAATCGATGGAGAGGCCGGATGGTTGCGTCGCCACTGCAACTCGTGACGGTGAATGACCTCGCCCGGACGTGCAGCTCCCCGGGGCAAGTTCCAGATCCAGTTTCTTTGGCTGCGAAGTCTTCGTCTTCGAAGTGCTTCAATTCCACACCTCCTGTCCACCCCACCCCACCATCCTCCCATCCAAATACAAAGATCACCCTATAGCCTTAACAGACTGTTGGGGCAAGTGCTGTTAGCGAGTAGCAGCACTTATGAAGGCCCGCACGGCACACGAGGGGACTGGTGGTCCCCACCAAGCCCAGCCGCCTTTGTCTCCCTAGTGGCGATATTGACACATTGCACCAGGTAATCAGTTGAGGCTGAGCCGATCCATGGGGAGAACCATGATCGGTTCAGATAATCATCGTCACTGGTGTTGGTGGTCGTGAGCGAAAATCGAAGTCTGGTGGCCCGGGTTCGTAGCTGAGTGCGCTAACCACTGCGCCACCGCTCCTCCTGCCCGCACACCCACACTCACAACCGCCACGAACCCACGCTTCAACGGAGCCGTCTCAGCCAACGCCGAGTGACCCCGCAGAGAGGACACCGAGACACGGCGGGAGAGGGAGACAGCGATTTGAGACACCCACTCGCACATGCAGACTCACACCCCGACAGATAAACATGTATGCCAAGGGCACACATATAGATATAGGCGAATATTGAGAGTTAGAACAGACGAAGGCAGAGAGAGAGAGACGTACAGGGACGGACACACGGAGCAACTGAGAACGGCGGACAGATACGCGACTCCCTGCTTTCGCTATCTCTCTTTCGTTCTGACTCCCTCCCCAACTATCTCCGTAGACTCCCTTTAATCGGTACCTGTCGTCACCACTCACTCACTCCCTCTCACTCTCTCCCTCCTCTCAGTGTTTGTTATTTGTGTTTGCTGGTGACTGTATTTCGTATCGGAATCTCCTCCAGTGCTGTTGCTGCTGGTGGCAAATAAAAGTTGTTTCAAAGTCAAAAAGTCTCCCTTCTCTTCTCTCACCCTTTGTCGCGTAACTCACTCTCCCCTCCATCCCTGCTGAGCTGGGCAGTGCTAGCATAGCTGGGCACGGGCTGCGAATGAATCCCAACAACGTTGCATTGTAAATCGTCATGGGAAGGATGCTATCTCAGAGAGAGGGAGGAAGAGAGCGAGTAAGGGCGAATTGCAGCCTTGGTTGCTACCGCAACTTTATCATGGTCCTTGAGGCAGTTTATAAATCAAAGCTTATGTGCATGTGCGGCGGTGTAGCGGTTAGCGCGCTGCGCTACGACCCTGACCACCCGGGTTCGATTCCCGCTCACGGCCAATACCAGTGACGATTATCTGAACCGGTTCTGGGCCTCCCCGCGGTCGACTCAGCCTCAAATGAGAACCTGGTGCGGTGCGTAAAAACATCGCCACTGGGGAGACAAAGGCGGCCCGGCGTGGTGCTGGCCCACCCAACCCCCCTCGTGTGCCGTTCTGGCCTTCATAGGTGCTCGCTAACAGCACTTGCCCCTACACTCTATTAAGGCTACACGGGGGATCTTTGTCTTTGTGTCTGTATAAGAGGAGCTGCTCGTACTTTCTCAACTGCGGCTTCATTTAGGTTGCGATAATCTCCCACACGCTGTCATAAAGTTGAAACAGATGTACCCACCTATCGGCACGACACGCAGCTCGAGGAGAGATGCGGATTGGATGATCCAGCGATTTAAATCGAAATTCCTTATTTTAATTACAACTTTGAAAAAAAAAACCCCATCGCGACCTGTCGACCCCATGGGACGGAACAAATATCGGATGCGCACTCACCGGAGAAAGGATTCATTCCAGCGAGCTTTGGAAGATCCACAATTGACATTGCACTTGCGTCATCACTCTGCTGTATAAGCCGAAAAATCCCTCCTGACCTCACCGGGCCGATGTGCGTGGCGTCTGCATGCGGCGCATTCGCTCTCAGAGAAGTCGCAAGTCGTGTTGTGATTTTGCAAACAAACAACAACAACAACAACGTTGCTTTGCTTGTATGTGCTTTGTGCGCGTTGCGAAAGAGCGTCTCTCGTCAGTTTCCTCTTCATCGGTGGTCTCGGTTTGGAGATGTTCGCGGGACCATCTGCGCTATGGTTGCGAGACGCGTAACAGACAGGGCGACCACATGGGAATTTTGATAATCGAAAAATCTTTTTGTGTCGTGGAGAAATGCGATGACCTGTGAAGCTCTTTGTTTCCACAGATGTTCGCGAGCGTGGTGCGAGCGCATCCCGGCAAATCCCCCGCTCACTGGCTGTGTGGCCTCTAAAGCCCCCCCCCCCCCCCCCACAGTGAGGGTAGATGGCCTACTCTTCCACGCTGACCAATCAGTCTCAGAAGAAGGCGTTAGGAGCACCCACACTTTACCCCCAACACGTGCGACCTGCCCATCGTAGACCAACTGGTGGATCCCATTTGTAGTGATGCTGGGTGAACAGAGGCGGTGGGTGGGCCGGAGTGCGGGGGGGTAGGAGCGGGGATTGGGCGAAGATTTAAGAAACTTTCCCCCATCGTTACATCCGCTGCGCAGGGAGCTGTAATTGATCGGGACAAGTCCAGTGGTGCTGGTACCCGTTACACCACTCTGGTATCTCCCCACTGCGTGTCACTGCATTAGCAAATCGGGGGTGGGGGGGCTGGCGGGGGGGAAGAGGCAGAATTTGCCAGTCATTTATACGAATCTTGCCCAGGCAATGTTCGTGTGCATTTGGCGATTCTTGGCCGAACGTCATCACAAAGACCACGCTTGGCCAGCGGCCGACCTTCCAACTTTCGGTTCGCTTACATTTGGAGTAAAAGTGTCTTGGTGGGGGGTGGCTGGCTTGCTCTCACTCTCGCACGTGTCTCTGTGTGTGTGTGTGTCTCGGCGTGTATTTCATGAGAAATGTAATCCTAGGTAAAAAAAAACGCATCAATGCATTTGATAGGAATAAGTATTATTAAATAAATGTAGTAATAATTCTCATTATTACAGATGAAAGACGCATGTCATCCGCATATCCCAAAGCGCCGTGTTATGGAAAGCAGGTAATAAAATACAAGCGGAGCAAACGGCCAGAACTGTGAGCTAAAGGCCAATTTAAAGAAGTGAGAGTTTTCAAGACAGATTTAACTAACAACCCCAATGGCTGATTGCCCGAATCAGAGGGCGCTGCGCTGGCAAGAGCCCAGTCACCTGGCGAGATGTTACCCACTTCGCCTGGTATAAGGAGGTCCTCGGTTCGGTCCCGAGCCTGACGTCTGTATATTTGGAGTTTGCAGGTATCTCTCTCCCTGTGGTCGCGTGCATTTTTTTTTCTCCAGGTCCTCCGGTGTTTCCCTCCACATTTAGAAACACGCGTTAAGAGTATTTTGATGCTATAGATTTTCACATGATAAGCCACTTCGTTGGGCCATCATTTGTGGGCAGGTCGCTTCTGAAAGAAAGATATATAGCTCAGTGGGCCTTACAAGTTAAAATAAAAAAAATAGTTTAGTTTATTAACACATAAATGGGCGATCCGAGGCTCTGTGGAACCTCGTCAGAGTGTAGACACAGATCACGTCCTCCGGGTATCTGAATCAGATTATTATGTATGCCGGAAAAATCCGATGAGCAATGAAGCTCTTTTTCACAATTGCCCAGTCGGCATTGTGGGGTTAACCCCCATTACGATCCTCATATGTCAGCAGCAGGGTGGTATGTCGCACCCCTAGGGGGGCGGCCCTAGACTCGCTGCCAGCAACTGGCGTCCGAGGCGGACCACGCAATCGGCACCCACAAACCAGAAGGGCAGATCTAGGCTGAGGCTTATACTGGTAGGAACCTCCTGGTTACACCAGCCCACAAGAGATTATTATGTCCGTCCGTCCGTCGTGCATTCAAAAATGGGAGGGGTGGGGCTGAGAGGAGAGGGGAGGGTGGGGAGGGGCTGGGTGGGGAGGGTGTGGAGGGGCCCGGTGGGGAGGGTGGGGAAGGTGGGGAGGGGCTGGGTGGGGAAGGTGGGAGGGGCTGGGTGGGGAGGGGCTGCTCACCCCGTGGTGCTCTTATAAAACTCAACGTTTAATCTGCTCACGCCGGCTTGTGCCCGCCCTCACAGTCGGACATATTTGCGGAATACAGCACGCCGCCGTTGATCCTGGCCATTGACCGCGCAACCCAACGTTCCTACCAGCTCCCTCCGCAGGAATGTGTTTTGGTAAACTGGGAAACATTTTGCCCCTGTTTTCTGTATATAAGCGTAGTTTGCTTAAACACGGACATAATGATTCGGTTTGTCGGTCCGTCCGTCTGTCCAACCAATACATTGTCAGGAACGTTGAGAAATTTATAATAATTCATATTCCCTCTGTACGCGCACGGGAATTCAAATAACGACATCGTCGTTATTTTATTAGTATGTTTTTAATTAGTACCCCACCCCCCCCCCCCCAATGTGTCGCCCCACTTAACTTTGCGCCATAACATTAAAGCGACCGCCCCAGTTCCCCTGTACGGACGGGCCACCCCTGTCCACCCCGAAGCTTGACTGGCAAGCCGACGCGGAGACGAGAGAAGAAATGTGGTGCCGTGCGTTCGCGGAACGGCTTGAGCGCGTCAAGGGCGCTCCAGCAGATGCGTTCTGAACGAGGTGGAGCCCAACCCCGCGGCACCTCTACTCGGAATCCCATTTCTGGCAGCGAGGATGCTTCCGCTCAATGGGTTCCTCACGCATTAAGTCATTAATTGCGATTTTGAAATCATTCATCATCGGAGTGTTCACGCGCCGCTAAGACGCAGAACAATCGCACAATGCCAGCATCGATGCAGCAGCCTCAACGCACGTTCTGCTCCTGCGTGGAGACTCCGCACTGCATAGGCATCGTCCCAGCGATGCCGTGTAACACACGACAGACAACGGTTTCCCGTGTAGCCGTGGCAGGCGGCCGTGGAAAGTTCTGCACTCGTTGTTCGCGAGCGCCTATTAGGACGGCACACGAGGAGTGCGGGTGGGTGGAGGTCGTGTGGCGCACGAAAGGGAGCGGTGGTGTAGCGGTTAGCGCTGCGCTACGAACCTGGGATCCAGAGTTCGATTACCGCTCACGGCCAACACCAGTGACCCCTAGGTCGACTCAACCTCAAATGAGTTACCTGGTGTGGTGTGTAAAAAACATCGCCGACGGAGAGACAAAGGCGGCCGGGCGTGGTGTTGACCACCCACCCCCTCGTGTGCCGTGCCAGCCTTCATAGGTGCTCGCTAACAGCACTTGCCCCAACAGTCTGTCAAGGCTATACGGGGGGGGGGGTCTTTGTTTGTTCTTCGCACGAAGGTGGTGATGGTGCTATAACTACAACCACGCCCGGTCGCGTTCGTCTCACTTGGATATTCGCCACTTGGTGTGTTGGCCTTGAGCGAGAATCAAACCTCGGTTGCCGAATTCTTTGCTACTACAGCGCGCCCACCGCTACACTACGGCACCGCACACAGTGCAACATACACACACAGTATTACCACACGAATCCCCCAATGTATGATCTCTTTCCCGAAATCTCCTTCGCGGGAGCCGAGTGTGTGGATTGTAACGTCACCAGATTAACGCGTTCCCAGCATTATCTGGCTCGCTCTCTCTCTCTTACCAAGTATCCCTCTTTCTCTCACTCCGCCCGTGACGTGGTTTTCTCTTTAAGCTCACCTTCGCATCCTCTTCCTCAAAAAAAAACCGTGAGAAAGGAAGGGAGCGCATAGGCTCATCAATTGGAAAATTTCCTCCTCCAATCTTCCTCCTCCTCTTCCATAACCACAACGCTCACCTGCCGTGTTCTCTCCTCCCTCCTCCTCTTCCTCCACATCAGCATGCGTTCGACTAGCTTACATCGTCACGGTCAACATCATCATCATCAATTCTACTCGCCCTCCTCGCCCTCCTCTCCCTCCCCCACCCACCTCTCCCTCCTCTCCCTCCCCCACCCACCTCTCCTACCTCTAAAATGTCAACCGTATCAAGGCCCCTTCCTCCACACCACTCCCCCATCCCTTCCCCCACAACACAAACAACAACGCTTCCAAACTCCCACCCTTTACGCCCACAGCCGTTCACACCTCCCCCTCCCTCTCCCCTCTCTCCCTCCCCTCCGTAGTCACAGCCAACACGTTTGAGTTTCCACTGTAAACGTCACCACGGCGCGATTACTGTTGCTGCTACTGCTGCTGATGATCATGAATCTCAAGATATCATCATGGCCAACGCCGAGAATATTCGCCACGGTGGCGAGATATTAAATACATCGCCTGGTGCACAGCAGGTCGTAGGTTCGATCCCGACGCTGATGCCTGCTGCTGTATATTTGGAGTTTGCGTGTTCTCTCTCGTGGTCGCGTCGAATTTTATCCGCGTCCTCCGGTTTGTTTCCCTCCACATTTATAATGAACGTGCGCTTAGAGTATGTGGCTGCAATACATTTGCACGTGATACGCCACTTGGCTGAGCTATCATTTGTAGACAGATCGCTTCTAAAAAAATAGCTATATAGCTTAGTGGGCCTTACCTGGTAAAATAAAAAATAAATGTGTTAGGGGCCGTCCATAAATGACGTCACGCACCTGGGGGGGGTCAGACATTTGTGACGATGTGTGACGATGTGTGACGATGGGGGGGGGGGGTGAGAAATGTGACGTCACATCAATATGCGCAACTTTACATAAATATAAACAACACGTTCTACTTGATTAAATAGACTTCTTAATACATGTTTTCTCCTACAACATCAGAGTGCAGCGCCACATTTAATACGCACTACAATGACAATAGTTTAAAGCGATTTGAAGCATGTTTTATTTGGGGGGGGGGGGGTCAGAGCTTTGTGACGTCATATTTGAGGGGGGTTCTGACTTTTTGTGACACCGTGTGACGAAGGGGGGGGGGGGGTCAAAAATCGTCCAAAATCGCGTGACGTCATTTATGGACGGCCCCTTAGTTCAGTTTAGTAGAATTCTACTAACACCACCACCACCACCACACCTCGCTGCCAACGCTCTCTACATCTGCCACACGTCTCACCGAGCGCAACCATCGATTCTTTTCCCCCCAAGCACATTCCACAGCAACTAGTTACCACCTGCCCCGATCTCTTCGGTGCGTCGTGCGTTGCTTCTCCTGGTTTGCCACGAAGTTCCCAGCATCCAGTCTCAGACAGACACGCGCGGGCGCACATGCCAACCCACTTCTTTTCATCAGCTACGATTGTTTTAACCGACTCAGCCTTACGTGAGAATCTAGTTCCGCGTGTAAACATCGTCAAATGGGGAGTCCAATGCGGCCGCAGCGTGATGCTGGCCACACCAAAAAAAACCCTTCGTGGGCCGCGTGAGCCTTCATAAAGTGTTCGCGAATAGCACTTGCACCAACAACCTATGAAGGCTATACGGGAGATCTTTGTTTGCTCGCGCGTGTTCGTATGTTTGCGCGTGCACGCGTGTCCATGTGTGTGCGCGTGCACGCGTGTCCCTGTGTGTGCGCGTGCACGCGCGTCCATGTGTGTGCGCGTGCGTCGACGCTTGGAGCAGGAAAACGCGCATGGGCCTATCGCCGGACATGGCACGGAAGTCTTCCCACGGGCACACAGACAAAGTGGCCCCATATAGCCTGCAACGGACTCTTGGGACAAGTACTTTTAGCGATCACCGATTAAGGCCGGTATTGAACACCACGGGGGGTGGGTGGCCAGCACCACGCCCGACCGCCTTTGTCTCCCCAGTGCTGATTTTTTTACATACCGCGCAATGTACTCATTTAAGGCTGAGTCGACACAGGGGGCGGCCCAGGACCGGTTCAGATATTCGTCACTGGTGTTGGCCCGTGAACGGGGAAATAGAACTTGGGTGGCCGGGTTAATAGGGCAGCGTGCTGACCACTGCGCCACCGCTCCCCGCACGCGCACAGACACACACTCGCCCACAACGAGCCGTGTTGGGACGAAATGGTCTCTTGCATTTGCCCGTTCGCTCGTCTACAACAGAGGCCCTCGGCCCCCGTGTGCGTGACAGGATCCAGATCACGACTACTCGACCCCCGGGTCTCCATAGCCCCAGGCCACGTTACACTGCGACATCACATGTCCACTGCGCTAATTTAGTAGGGCAACTTGTGTCACGTCGTGTGTTCGTTTGCTTCATGTTGTGTACGTGTCCCCGCCGCATGCACGCGAGTCAGGCCGCATATAGGATATGTTGTTACGGCTATTGTTGCACAACCATCGAGAGCCCATTGCCACCTGCACCCGAGCTAAATACAATCGCTCCATCTCCCCGCTCGATGTAACCCCTACTATTATTAGCATTAGCCTTCTTTGTGCCCTATGTTATTTTCCCACAAACCTGACCGTGAGTGACGTCTGCAGCGTAACACGCACGCCACGCACACGTGCTGTTTGTTGCTGCTGCTGCTGATGGGGATGATGATGATGATGACGATGATGTTATTGTTGATGCAGTATTGTTCGTCTGGGAAACCCGATTCAAATCTCTTCCACACGTGGCCGCTCCGTAAATACGCGCATCCACAAGCGTGTGTGCGCGTGCATGCGCGTGCGTGCCCATCGTGGGGCGCAGTGGTTATCGCCACGCCGGCGACCCGAGTTCGATTCCCACTCGCGGCCACCGACATCAGGGACGATTATTCGAACCGGTCCTCGTTACCCCCCAGGTTGACTCAGCCTCAAACGAGTACCCAGTGGTGATGTGTAAACATGTGTAAACATCGCCACTAGGGAGACAAAGGCGCAGGGGGGTGGTGCTGGCTACCAACCGCCTCGTGTGTCGTGCTCGCTAACAGCACTTGCCCCCTACAGTCTGTGAAGGCTACACGGGGGATCTTTGTCTCTTTGTCTTTGTCATATCGGGGTGCTCCGGAGTCCTGAGCTCTGCTGGGCCACCTGCGATTTGCCCCGCAGCAACATTCCCCCACCCCTCTACCCCCCCCCCCTCTACCCCCCCCCCCCTCCACATCAGGGGCGACGTGGCGCTCACGGGAAACGTGTGTTTGTCGTGCTCGCCTCTGTCGTCAAGAAAATAAAGAACTCCCCCCCCCAACTACCACCTCCCTCCCTCCTGTCCCCCCACCCCAAGAAAATGTTACTCACACGCGCCAGATATGTTGTACACAGCGATAGAGCGGCGTACGAGAGGCATCCACGGCGACAGATACAGAGACAGAGACGCAGACTTGCACGCAAAAAATATATTGCGCACTTGAACACAGACGGAAACCCGCACACACACACACGTACGTAGCTAAACAGACGGATATCCCCCGCTTAGCTTTAACAGGCTGTGCTTACACATCACACAAAGTACTCATTTGAGGCTGCGTCGACCTAGGGGGAGGCGCAGCAACTGTTCAGATATTCGTCACTGGTGTTGGCCCTGAGCGGGGAATCGAACTTGGTTCGCCGAGTTAAATGGGGAATCGTGCTATCTTATCTTATTGTAATTTATATCGCGCCTTAACCGAGGCGCTGAACAAAGAATTAGCAATTTATACTGCAGTCGTGTGATGAGATGATGCTAACCACTGCGCCACCGCTCCCCATGAAATACACACACACGCACGCACATTGACACTTGGACACAGACGGAAGCACACACACACGCGCACACACATAGCGACACACACACACGCACATCCAGAGGCCCATCTGCCTCTCGTTGCCGAGAATAAAGGCGATGGGTCCTCTTCCTTCCTTCCCGCAGTTTCCTCTCCCTCCCTGTCCCACACTCGGGCCGCTACCCCCTCCCCCCAACCCTACCCATATCGAGGCTGCCACCTGCACATCGCCAGGGTGTGTGTGTGTAAATATTTATAAAAGTAATAAAATTATTACAATGACAGCAACTATTTACAGCCCCTTGTCAATCCACCGCTGGACGAAAGTATTACACCGTGGAGTATGCGCCGTGGAAGTTGCTTGACCGTAAAGGGTGTCCATGAAGTCCCCTATCTATTTCATTGAACTAATGGTATAAATAAATATATATTGCTTTGCGGGCCCCTATGAATATGGATGTACAAGAACGTGCGATGGCAGGAACAGTTCGGCTCCTTGTCATTACGCAAACATCCCTGTGGGGAATAGCTTAATGAACGTCATCCAAATTCGCCGGATTGGACGCAGAGGCAACAGGACATGGACGGATCCACCTTTCGGCTTGAACGCCTCTGGGCATTTATTTTCACGGGGGCTTAATCAAGCGAGAGTTGACGATCGCATAGGGGCGGCAGTTACAAACACAACTTCACAGATGCTGCAATTGTTTTGCTTTTTTTCTAGGCAATGCATCTGACGGATCTGAACTGTGCAGAGATTAGAATCCAAAGCGTCTGCGTTGTTAATAAACATACCTCTAGATGACACTGTTGCGTAATTTACCCGAAATTTCTTTGGCGTCAATAAAATAGAGAGGGCCTTTATGGACACTGCGTGCATCACACCACGCCGGGCAAAGGTCGGGTTGGTGAAGAAGAGGAAGAAGGGGGTAAGGGATTCACTCAGAACTAGTTCGGATATCACAGCTGATGTTAGGCGCGGCGCTGGAATCGAACTTGGGTCACAACGGGGTTCGTGCGAACCGTCGTTCGTCACGGACAACATCAGTGGCGAGTGATATCCGGACTGGCCCTGGTGTCACACCCTCCAACCCCCCCCCTCGCCACTCCGCACGGACCCTACCCCAAGCGTCACAAGCTCCCACCCCTCCCGCTTCACCAAACGCACACGCACAGACACTCAGGCATAAACAAAGGCACAGATCCATCGTATAGCCTCAGCAGACTGTTGGGGCAAGTGCTGTTAGCGAGCACCTATGAAGGCCGGCACGGTACACGAGGGGGTGGATGGTCAGCACCACGCCCGACCGCCTTTGTCTCCCCAGTGGCGATGATTTATACACACCGCACCAGGTACTCATTTGAGGCTGAGTCCACCTAGGGGAGGCTCAGGACCGGTTAAGATAATCGCTTTCACTGATGTTGCCTGTAAGCGTGAATCGATCTCGGGTTGCCTGGTTCGTAGCACGGCGCGATGACCAATACACTACCGCTCTCCACTGAGGCATACACACAGACAGACATGCACACGCATATGCACACCTCGATTATGCAGTCAGACACACCAACATACTCGCCCAGACATACTCATCGCACGCGGGGGCGAGGAGAAGGCTTTAATCTTGCCCCTGTAGCGAACTTTTTTTGCTGGCTTCCTAGAAACCTAACTACGTCTTGATTTGAAGCTTTCGTGACTGCAGGGTTCCATACTCTCTGGATCTTTCGGTAAAGTCGCAACTTTCTCTGCTCTGGCACCTCTTGCCAGCGTATTGCGTCTGCGCAGGTAATTGTGCTCCAGTCTCGTGCGCATCGTTGTCGACCGATAAACACCGCGTGTGTTGGTTCTGCAATGTTCCTGGAGGACGCTGCCGTACACTCATTCTCTGCAATGTCGACGTATCGGGTATCTTGTTTCAGTGTTGCTCCCGTGCGAAATAGCCGGGTACCTGGCTAAACGGTACCATCATCCGTACAGCAAAATGCAATAAACTCTGACTCAAAACTTTAATTCGCCGGTTGATTGAAAAAGCGGTTGTGAATCATTATTGGCTCATTAAAATCTCACAGAACCATTTGAATATTAGTATTATTAAACGGGAGATTGGGTTTAAATGAGTACAGCAGTGCATGTATATATTAAACTATTTAAAACGTGCAATAAATACACGCGTGCTCCCATTGAGAGGGGACACATTTTAGTGGGACACATTTTCCCGCACCTCCGATGAGCACGATTGGCTACGTGTGTCTGTAGGTGTGTAGCCAAATGGGGAGCGGTGGTGCAGCGGTGAACACGCTGCGCTACCAACCCGGCGACCCGAGGTCAATTCCCTCTCACGGCCAACACCGGTGGCGAATATTTGAACAGGTTCTGGGCCTCCCCGAGGTCGACTCAGCCTCAAATGAGTACCTGGTGCGGTGTGCAAACATCGCCACTGGGGAGACAAAGGCGGTCGGGCGTGGTGTTGACCACCCACCCCTCGTGTGCCGTGCCGGCCTTCATAGGTGCTCGCTAACAGCCCTTGCCCCAACAGTCTGTTCAGGCTATACGGGGGATCTTTGTAGCCAACGCCATTGTGCGACGTGAGTTCGACACACATGCATCAAAGTGCAGAACGTATAATAATCGTGATAATTATTATTTCATTAACATTATTGACGCAAAAGACGAAACAACTCACGCCCAACGAGTTCGCTGGCGCGATCGGATGTATGTTTTGCAGGGACGCGACTGGAACGCGCTCCCGAGTAAGGATCAACTCGCACGGTTGTTGTTGACGGACCGGCATCAACAAAACGATGAAATAAAGAAATGGGGAAAATAACAGCTCGCGAGAGTGCTTTTGGAGAAAACCTGAACATGGTAACAACATAAATGACCGGCGACGTTTCAGGGAAAACGGTCCTCCTTCAAAGCACAGGAAGGAGAAGGTACCGTGGTGCCATGAAGAAGGGGCATTGCCCGAAACGTCATGTTTTAAAATTATTATTATTAACGCTACGATGTTATCGATGAATGAGTTGAGTTGTTACACGCTTTTATTTAACTCTGTCTGTTGTTGTTGTTGTTGTTGTCGTATCCTCAAAAATTGTAACTAAATTTTAACCCACTTCCCAATGTGGTATCGACTGCAAACTTGGTATACTTATGTCATTTTGATGACAATACTATATTACTGTATATCATTAAAAATAAGCAAAATATGTTTGAACCATTTTTTTACATGTTATGTTTCGCCTTGGCTCTAATTGTCTATGCTCAACTCACGTTGGCTGTAATTGACCACGGCCACTTACGTTATGGCAAGCTTCGGGGCACTTCCTTGAGTCGTGGAGTTATGCCATTACTCGTACGGTACATTTCATTAAAGCGTGTTTAAAAAATATATTTTTAAATATTACTTATTTTGTGTGTGTGTTGGCTATGCCTGTGCACCGCTGCCAACGCAGCAGCAGCAGGAGCAACAGCATCGCCAAATAACACATTCCTGCGGAGGGAGCTGGTAGGAACGTTGGGTTGCGTGGTCAATGGCCAGGGTCAAGGGCGGCGTGGTGTATTCCGCAAATATGGCCGACTGTGAGGGCGGGCACAAGCCGGCGTGAGTAGGTTAAACGTTGAGTTTTATAAGGGCACCATGGGGTGAGCAGCCCCTCCACACCCAGCCCCACCCCTCCCCACCCAGCCCCTCCCCACCCTCCCCCACCCAGCCACACCCTCCCCACCCAGCCCCTCCCCACCCTCGCCTCCCCATCCAGCCCCTCCCTCCCCACCCAGCCCCTCCCTGCACGACGGACGGACACAATAATCCCCTGTGGGCTGGTGTAACCAGGGGGTTCCTACCAGCATTATGCTTTCAATTAAATACAAAGCAACGTACCACATGTGGCGCATCAGAAAGCATTTTTTAAAATGTAATTCTCATCAGGACCCATGGTGTCCAGTGCGGCCTCGAAACCGTCATGAGCTCTACCACTCTGGCCATGAAGAAGCCTCGTTGCCCGAAACGTCGCCTATTAAATACACATTTTTTTGTGCATCACGTGGGAGGAAACCGGCGAACTCGGTTTAACGCTGAAGGGATAACGGCCAAATGTCCACACAGATGGGTTCATGAACACCCACTTGCTGTACTGCTGCCTCTTGGCCAGGGTGTGTGAAATATCCTGGCGCATTACTAACCGTTACGCGTCCGAGGGTTGGTACGCCCAGGTGATGAAGCGATCATGAATTCAGTTTCGTGTGTCAGGTGGATTGTTACATCGCAGGAAACGCGAGAGAGATGGTGGGGGGGGGGCTTTCTTCAGGCAGTGGACTGTTCATGGCTGATGCAGATTAAACAGGAAGCACAGGGGAGGGGGGTGTAATATTGGTTGGTGTAAGTAACATCCATTATGAAGTCTATTATGAACCCAAAAAAAACACCTCTATTATGAATATCCATCACACACACACACTCAACGTAAACACAAACTGATGTGGGACACACACACACCCACACAGACTCGACGTCTCCGCACAGATGGAGCCAAGAATCCGTGGCCGCGTCGTGTTTTGGTTTCGTGAGTTAATCGTCGCACGCGAGTCGCTCCAAGGTTAGCGCAGTGAGAACCGCGAGAGAGGCGGGCGGGCGGGCGACCTTGCGATGTTTACGGGTGCGGGTTTCCTCCCCGGTCCGCGCAGCGTTCATTGTGCGATGGCTAGAGCGGGGGGCGTGGGGGGCGGAGGTGGGGGGGCTGTGGTGGGTGGGGGGGCTGTGGGGGGGGGCGGTGGGGGGGGGCGGTGGTGGGGGGGGGTTAGTCGGTGGAGTGACGGTGTTAGTGCCGGCTCACATTTCTCACTCCATCCCTTTCGGAACCCCGGTGACGTTGGAGCTGGCTTGGAGGACTCACGCATGGTGGTGGGTTCGATCCCTGACCCTTGACGCCTGCGGTATATTTGGAGGTGTGCGTGTCTCTCTCTCCCCGTGGTCGCGTGCAATGTTCTCCGGGTCCTCCGGTGTTTCTCTCCACATTTGGAATCAGCATCACGCGTTCAGAGTATATTGGCTGCTGTGCACTTCCACGCGATAAGCCACTTCGCTGAGCTATTATTTGTGGCCAGGTCGCTTTCTGAACAAGAGCTGTATAGCTCAGTGGGCCTTACCTGGTTAAAAAAAACTAATTTAGTTTATAGTAGTTGAATAGCTTACCGTATCGATTATCGACGTAAGGCACTACCACTACGAGCACAACGTACGCCCTACATTATTGTACCCGCATATTCCTGGCATCCTACGGTGTCGTGAGGACAGACTAAGTCGAGGTAGATGACACCACGAACCTTAAGATCATTCCCGGAGCGGCGCTGTGACACATTTGCCACTGGGCGTGAGAGAAGACGAGATGGAGGGACGCGCGGGGAGGGGGGCAGGGATATGAAAATAATGGTTTGACAAGTATTGCACTGCTTATCACTCGCCACTGATGATCTGATTGCCACTTTGATGCATTACACAAACATCCAAAGCCAAAGACACAGATCCCCCGTATATGCCTTTGAAAGGCTGTTGGGGTAAGGGCTGTTAGCGAGCACCTATGAAGCGCGGCACGGCACACGAGGGGAGGGGGGTGGCCAGCACCACGCCCGACCGCCTTTGTCTCCCTAGCGGCGATGTTTCCACATCGCACCAGGTACTCATTTGAGGCTGAGTCGACCTAGGGGAGGCTCAGAACCGGTTCAGATTATCGTCACCGGTGTTGGCCCTGAGCCGCACACATCCTCACACACACGTACACACACACAGACACGCGCACACAGACACGCACACAGACACACACACAGACACACAGACACACACACACACAGACATACACACACAGATACACACACACAGACACACACACAGACACACACAGACATACACACACAGATACACACACACAGACACACACAGACACACACAGACACACACACAGAGACACACAGACACACACAGACATACACACACGGACACACAGACACACACACATACGAACACACATATACGAACACACACATACGGACACACACATACGGACACGGGCAGAGGAAGAAATATCCCCGTGCAGGCTGCACAGGTGAGCACGCACCACTGTAGTGTGTTCTGGTAGGGCGTGGGTGCGAAATAGCCCGAATGATGTTTAAACGATGTCTCTGAGATGCAATGTTCGTCTATACAAACGTCTCTGCGGTGGGTACAGGTGTTCCCTCACGCTGTGTGTTAGTAGTAGTAGTGATAGTAGTAGTGATAGTAGAAGTGGTAGTAGTAGTAGTGGTAGTAGTGGTAGTAGTAGTAGTGGTAGTACTGGTGGTAGTAGTAGTAGAGGTAGTAGTTGTAGTGGTAGTAGTAGTACTGGTAGTGGTAGTAGTAGAGGTAGTAGTAGTAGTGGTGGTAGTAGTGGTGTTAGTAGTTGTAGTGGTAGTAGCAGTAGTAGTGGTGGTAGTAGTGGTAGTAGTAGTAGTGGTAGTACTGGTGGTAGTAGTAGTAGTGGTAGTAGTTGTAGTGGTAGTAGTAGTACTGGTAGTGGTAGTAGTAGAGGTAGTAGTAGTAGTGGTGGTAGTAGTGGTGTTAGTAGTTGTAGTGGTAGTAGCAGTAGTAGTGGTGGTAGTAGCAGTAGTAGTAGTGGTGGTAGTGGTAGTGTAGTAGTGGTGGTAGTAGTAGTGGTGGTAGTGGTAGTAGTAGTGGTAGTAGCAATAGTAGCGGTAGTAGTAGCGGTGGTAGTAGTAGTGGTAGTAGTGGTGGTAGTGGTAGTAGTAGTGGTGGTGGTAGTGGTAGTAGTAGTAGTAGTGGTGGTAGTTGTAGTAGTGGTAGTAGTGGTAGTGTAGTAGTAGTAGCGGTGGTAGTAGTAGTGGTAGTAGTGGTGGTAGTGGTAGTAGTAGATGCGTTCCGAAAAAGCCACGGTCGCAGACCGCTGGCAGGAGGTCACGGGGCAGACCCAGGTGCCACGGGTCGACTGACTGAGATGAGTGGCTTATGCACCACCTGTGCCCCCTACTGTGCCAACTTGCTGTGCTTTAGCCACCCGGCGCTCCGCTCGGTGTTGTGAGCGTCGCTCCTCCGCCCTCCGTTGTTATTGGAGGGCGACTACCTACAACTGCCCAGTAGCAGCAGCAGCGTCCTTCACGAGCCTCCTCCACAGAGGCCGATCTTGACAATGCTGGTACCAGTCATCGGCAAGTCCACTCAGCTCCACGTCCTCCTGTACCACATCACTCCATCTCTTTTCTAGCCCGTGCCGCGCCCGTTTAGCCCCCTCGATCCGGTCGAACAAAAGCTGTTTAGGCATGCGGTCAAGCTTATTAATTAGATATCTTAGACCTGGTTTAGTGGTAATTTATTGAAGGTGGAGAGGTTACCAGCCCCTCGCACCCGCCAAGACACAGACACACAGACACACACACACAGACACACACACACACACACAGACGCAGACGCTCAGACACACAGATACAGATACACAGACAGAGACACACAGACACACAGACACAGATACACAGACGCAGACATACAGACACACAGACACACATACACAGACACACATACACACATACACAGACACACAGATACACAGACAGAGACACACATATACAGACAGAGACACACAGACGCAGATACACAGACGCAGACGCACAGACACACAGACACACAGATACAGACACAAAGACGCAGACGCAGAGACACATACACACAGATACAGATACACAGACAGAGACACACAGACACAATACCGCACACACCACAGATTATGATCTCTCCACGAATTAGGTCAGGGGAGGAAGGCGGGCTGGCGGTGGGGGGGTGTGTGTTTCACCATACTTCACCACGCTGTGCTACGCCTTGCTCAACCCCAGGGCTGTACAGAGCTGCTGGCTCAGAGCTGAGACTTGGCCACCGTGAACCCGCCGAGCCACCGCCGGTGTTGGCGAGCGCCTTGAGAGCGCCGTCGATTAACAATGCATTAATTACACGTCCACTTCGTTCACCACTTCCTCTGCTAGCGTGCCATACGAAAGTAAATAAATACAGATTAAAGAAGCGGATACACGCGTCAAGAGTTGCGTGTATGTGCCGTTACGTCAACCTAACGCCGTTCTATCAAACGAAAAAAAATGCCCCCTATAAAACCTTGTTTTTATTTGTGACTCAGAAAGTTCAGAGGTGCAGTCCAGCAAGTCATCCGTGGCTCGGTCGAGGTGGTCCACCGCTCACTGTGAGAAATGTCGAAAAGTCGCATGACATAACGCACGTAGCACAATTGCACTGAACCTCTCTATGCGTGGGAATTTGTGTTCCTTTTGCGTGAAAATAATAGAATCTGGCTGTAACAAAAATAATAATCGAACCTTCCGGCTCCTCTATCAAACCGCGCCGCTGCTTGAGTGCCGTGATTCAGAGTACGAGGAATGCAGTTCGCACAGTCGGAGCGGTGGCGCACTGGTTAGCGCCCTGCGCTATGAACTCATCTAACATCATTGTTGGAGAAAGAAAAAAAATGGAATCTCCGGTGTGCGATTGTGGCCACCACCCAGACCAATGAACAAAGAACCATTCAATGTCCGATTCACAAGAAAAATGAAGGAGGAGGCATCATTACAGCGATGATGCACCACAATCCGCTACCCCTTACGCAATCGGCTGGCTCAACCACCTCTATGTAAACATTAAAGCTGTCGCTCTCCATCAACATCAGTCATACGAAGAAGAAGAAGACTTTTATTTTAAAAACAAAAATAACAATTTATACTTTCAAACCCGCTCGGTTTGGCCACCTAGCAGCCGCGTGCTGGATTGCAGGCCACGTGATGTGCCACCACAGTCAGAGGCCGGTGTTGGAAAACAACAACTCGCAACGTTTCACATTGTGGGTCAGTCGCCTCGCGTGTTTGAGTCATGTTCGCGATGGCGATTCTATTGTTCGTTATGGAGTGTGCCATGTGACGTGAGTGGGTAGCTTGTGACGATGATGATGTCATGTAATGAACACGGTGATTGCGATGATGCGAACAAAGGGGGTTGATGATGATGTGAACAAGTGTGTGGCGATGATTATCATGAAGATAGTGATAGTGATGTTGTCAATACGTCGTGATTGTGATCGTGATTTAATGTCACGTCGTGGAATTATTGTTAAAAGTTTTAATCAACTCCCTTCTTCAACCTCCATTCTTCATAGGATCATCATGATTACTACTTTGCAATCAACCATCATTATCATCATCGTCGCCTTCTCTATATCTTCATCACAATCGCCTTCTGTATATCGCCATCATCATCACTTCTTCAAATAATCATCATCACTTCTTCAAATAATCATCATCACTTCTTCAAATAATCATCATCACTTCTTCAAATAATCATCATCACTTCTTCAAATAATCATCATCACCAATCACTGATTGTTGTAACGCGCTGTACAGTTGGAATTCGGGTCTCTTGCGAAAGGGGCCGTCCATAAATGACGTCACGCACCTAGGGGGGGTGAGACATTTGTGACGATGTGTGACAAGGGGGGGGGGGTGAGAAATGTGACGTCACATCAAAATGCGCAACTTTAAATAAATATAGACAACACGTTCTACTTCATTAAATAGACTTTTTTTCTTTTATAAATGTTTTCTCCTACAACATCAGAGTGCAGCGCCACATTAAATAAGCACTACAATGACAATAGTTTAAAGCGATTTGAAGCATGTTTAAAAAAAAAATTTGGGGGTGCAGAGCTTTGTGACGTCATATTTGAGGGGGGGGTCTGACTTTTTGTGACGCCGTGTGACGAACAGGGGGGGGGGAGGGGTCAAAATTCGTCCAAAATCGCGTGACGTCATTTATGGACGACCCCAACGTAGTCGCTCGGAGGCGCGCGCGAGGAAGGACGCACAGACAATGCCACTCCCGCCGCGGTGACTCGGCGCTACCAACAATTGGCCAAGCTCTGCGGTCCTCAACATATATGTATGTGAAGATGCTCCCAGCCAATGCATCTCTCGTTGCCCATCGCTTGTTGACCCACGCAACATCGTGACGTCATTCATTTTTTGGGGCGTCTCGCCGCCACGAGCCACGTGGCGAGCGCGTCGCGTGACGGGCCCTCACTGCGGGATACACGCGCGGCGCGTTCATGGAATTCTTCACGCGTCTCCCACAACCACCCGACCCCCCCTGCCGCCCACCCCCCCTCCCCTCGCCCACCCCCCCCCACCACCTCGCGCCTGTTCGCCCTCGCACGCACCGCAGCCACCATCAACTCCACGTTACCATGGCTGATTCCCCAGCGACCCGAATTCCAACCGTGACGCGGTCGGCGCACAGTTGAACCTAAAAAGGAATTCACGGTGACGCCCGGCTATTAATAGATGCCGGAGAGAGTCTGTCCCATGAGTGATCTGTCTGTCTGTGGACATGTCTGTCAACATGTTTGTCTCTCTGTCAACGTGTCTGTATGTTCGGCGATTGCTCTGTCTTTCTAGCTGTCTCTCTTCGTGTCTATTTACGCCGAGGTATGCATAGACTCTGCCCCGTTTGTTGAACTGTCTGCATGTCTGTGTACTTTGTACGTTTGTCCGAGTAATTGTCTATTTGAACGTCCATCTGTCTGTCTCGTTGTCAGTTCATGGCCGGTTATAATTACATGTCTGCCTGTCAACCTATGTCTGTAAACATGTATATATGTATGTATCTCTGTATATGAATGTCTGTTGAATTGCTTTCCTACCGTACGTAGCCAAGGGTACGTAGCCAACCACAAAAAAGTATCTCTAGAGGAATTCGTTTACAAATTTATATTTAAAAGTGCATAGCTCTCAGTGTCTTCCTAATGTCGGCAGGAAGAGCGTTCCAGACGGCCGCGGGAGCGCATCTAAAAGCACGCGATGCAGTGGCCGTCTTTGTTCGATGGCTGGCCAACAGCTGCTGCGAAGATGACCGGATTGTGCGTGATGGTTTATGCTCCTTAACGACATAATCAAGGTGTACATGTCTCTATATCTGTCTGCCTACTTGTCAGCTCGCGCCCAGCTATGGATAGATCCGGAGTGGGTCTGCCCCTTTGGCAAAATAAATGTCTGCCAGTTTGTTTGTCGATCTATTGGTCTGTCTGTAGGTCGGACACATTGGTCTGACTGTCGGTATATTTGCCTGCCTGTGTTTGGCTTTTGTCTGTTCAAAAGAAGGGGAAAAAACGAACCAAGGATCATACAACGATCAGAGACATCCCATTAACTCGGAAGGTGACTACGGGTTTGCATTCGCTTGTTTACCCAAAAGAGCCTTAATGAGCCTTAAGCCTCTTTTTCAAGAGGGTCCTACCAAGTTGTAGGTTTTTTTTTTACAGTAGGGGGCGATGTTGCTATCATGTCAATAGAGTAATTTGCAGATAATGTTTCAGCATTAGGATGTGCATAATATAGATTTTTTTTCGCGCGTGGTCAAATCGCGTAAATATAAATGTGTCGTTAAACCCGCCACCACCCGACACAGCCAATTAGTAAGGTTTGTTTAGGATGTGCTTTGACCAACACCAGTCACGTCGTATGGGGTTGTTTAGCGAACGGAGGAAACCCATGGAGAACACGGGGGAGGACTTACAAACTCCGCACAGAAAGGCGCCTGAGACGGGTGATCGAACCCAGGCCCGCTTTGCTGTGAGGCGTGAGCGTTCCCCACGGGGCCGGACGCACCGCCGCACTGAGGATGAGATCGGAACAGCACGATGGAAGGACGACTCTGGGGAGATGGAGCGATCAAAAGTCAGCCGTGCGATCTCGTGAAACTGTGATCGTGAAGCCGGGACGCGTGCCGACAGCGCGAGGGGAGACCTTCATCCAGCAGTGCTGAGATCATGGCTGGTGATGAAGATGATGATGATGATGCTGACGAATTAAAGACAAACTAAATAATTTGGAAAGAAACGTTGACTTCATTACGTTTCATTAATCGCTTATTATTATTGTGCTTTAAATTGCACAAAGATCAGAGGAGGGAAGGAAAAAAAAACATTAATCAGCGTTTTAAGACAAGTTAGCGTGCTTTGGGCACGACACATATCGGGGCTGAAGGCCGATGGACAAGACTGGTGACGGAATGACAGCCGAAGGTGTGAACGCGCCAGCGAGGACATCTACCTCGGAGGTGAATCAATGATATCAAAAAAACAACAACAACAACAATATCCCCTCGTGTGCAGGAGCGAGAATAATTCGTGGCATCGCAGCATCGTGAGCGCTTGCCGATATAATGGTGGGAAGGGTGAGCGGCAGGGGAGGCATTCCTCCAGCAGTGTATAGAGCCCATAATTTATGATGATGATAATGTTTTTAAAATATATAAATATATTGGTCCCTGGCGGGGTGGGGTTGGGTGCGAGGGACGTGCAGTTCAGCAACACGCGCTAGCTACGACCCCCCCCCCTCGCTTGCCTCCTCTAAATGCGGGAGGCGGCTGAGTGAGCGAAACCCTAGAAAGGCCAACGGCGCTTCGACGAGGAGGAGCGGGTGGAGTAGACACGTGGGGAACACGAGGCACCGGGTATCCCACTCTCCCCCCCCCTCTCCCCCCCCCCTCTCCCCCCCGTGAGACCCACAACGATCACGATCCGTCCACGTTCAGGTGGTTTGCGTGTTGTGTTCAGCCCAATGGGGGGGCTTCGTTTCTGCACCGAATGTCATCCGCATTGGTGGTATGACTGCATGGAGTTGCTGGTACGTGGATGGGGACCAAAGCCCCGCTGCGAGAGGTAGAATTTGGTGTGGTGTGCCCGAGCCCTGGAAATGTTTTCCAGGGGTCCATGGTTAGACTGAAGTTGGTGGCATGTGAGTTAATCGTCGTCACAGTCCATATGTAGAGGTATGTATGTTGGACTTCTTTCGCACCGTACGTAACCAACCGTCCTAATCAGAGGTATACTGGATGTGGTGTGCTGGGCGTGGAATTGTTTTCAGGGTCACTGACCACCACCGCTGTCATTATCATCATCTGATGTCGGGCATTTCTCAGTTTGACTGCTGTCCGACAAGCATTGCTCTCTATGGCAGAGCGGGTAGAACATTGCAAACCCCTACCACTACCATCGCCACTACCACCACTCTCATCACTATCACTATCACCACTATTATTATTACCACCACTACCATCACTAGCATCATCACTACCACCACTATCGTTATCGTTAGCACCACTACCACCAATAGTATCACCACTACCATCACCACTACCATCACCAAAGACACAGACCCCCCGTATAGCCTATTAACAGACTCTTGGGGCAAGTGCTGTTAGCGAGCACATATGAAGGCCGGCACCACGCCCATCTGCCTTTGTCTCTCTAGTGGCGACATTTACACATCTCACTAGGTACTCATTTAAGGCTGAGTCAACCTCGGGGAGACCCATGCCCGCTTCAGATAATCGTCACTGTCGTTGGCCATAGAGTGGGAATCGAACTCAGTTCGCCGGGTTCGTAGCGCGGCGCGCTAACCGCTACACCACCGCTATCACCACCACCACCACCACCACCAACACGACCATCACCACCATAACCTCCACTACCACTACCACCACCGCCACCACGCCCAGCTCTTCCAAACTCCCGGAGCATTCCGGCGCCGAATGCGTCACGATCATCGTTCGCACGGTCGTGACCACATCCACGCACAATTGCCTCATTAACCCGACAGCGCCCCGGGCTGCCCTGCCTGTGCGTGCAGAGCCCAGTGCCAGCTTCCCTTCTTTCCTTCCTCTCTCCGTCTGAACTCGGCCCCTCTAAGGAGAGGTGGCAGGAGGTGGCCGGGTGGCACAGAGGTCAGAGCGATGTGCCACAACCCCCATGAGATCCTAGATTTGAAGCTTTCGTGACTGCAAGGATTCATATTCTTAGGTTTTTTCGGTAAAGTCACGTAGGTAAAAAATTTGAATTAATAAAAGTTAAATAAAATAAAAATCACGGCGTTTCGGAGGCAACACAAGCTTCCGTCTTCAAGAGGAACCGTCACAGCACGATTGCTGTATCAAGTAAATGAGGTTTTACCTGATACAGCACGCGTGCTGTGACGGTTCCAACTGAAGACGGAAGCTTGTGTTGCCTCCGAAACGTCGTGATTTTTATTTTATTTTACTTTTATTAATTTTAATTTTATTTTTTTACCTACGTGACTTTACCGGAAAAAACTAAGAATATGAACCCCATGAGATCGTGTGTTCGAATGGAAGCCGTGCTTCAGCCACCCATGATTAAACTGTAAAACGAAACTTTTTTTTTTATTTTACCAGGTATGGCCCACTGAGCAACACAGCTCGATTTCAGAAACGACCTGGCCACAAATGATAGCTCAACGAAGCGGCGTATCATGTGGAAATGTATAACAGCCAAATACTCTCTAAATGTGGAGGGAAAACCCGGAGGACCTGGAGAAAAATCCACATGATCACGGGTTGAGAGAGACGCACAAACTCCAAATATCCCGGTGTTAGGGTCGGGATACGAGCTGACGACCTCCTGTATACCAGGCGAGGTAGTTAACATCTCGCCACCGTGGCGAGATGTTTGATTATACCGGGTCCTCGAAGCGAGTGGAATTCATGGTAGCAGTCCGGTCACAAGTGGCTTACATGGAGACCTATAGACTCAGAAATGAGACTCAAACTCGTACAGAGACTCAGTGACACGCCGTTGAGAGCCGCATTCGGTGCAGTACTTACAAAGAGACCCATATACACACATGCAGACTCATAGACTTCTGCAAAGACTCGAGTTGAGAGCCACATACGTATACAGACACACGTCGACCGAGTTGTAATGCAACCCGGTCGTCAAGGGTTATGGTTTCACCATTGACCTTACAAAACCAATCGCGTAAAATGTCCATTGTTTTTACTCAATTTGTCAAATTAGAAAAAAAAATGTTTTACCGAGTAATGCGTATGGGAGGGTTCAGTGTCTCGAGTGTGGATAAGCGGTCACGTGAGGGGCTCTCAGCAGTACTTCTGTGATGTCTGCTCCACAGGCCGTTCTCTCGCACGGGTTCATGTATAGCGTCTGTGATGGCGGGGGGGGGGTGCACAAACCCACTCACGTTCAATCTCGTTCTACACTTAATTTAGTTTAAATTCGATATGTAATGATTACAATTTTTGGTGTCACTCTCATGCGGCAAAAATGACTCTCGGTCGTCGGTTGGTTGGGAAAGCGACGTCACCCTCTCTCCCTAATGTGCTAACCAGAGGTACATTAAAGGGATCTCAAACGTAGCTCAGTGACTTCTGGGAGTCATTCCGTAATAGGGCGCATTGCGCTGCTATTCGAGAAATCCGAATGGCTTTTGACGTCTCACGACGCGATGCCGGAAGCAGAACCAGAAGGAAGAAAGAAATGGGGGAAATATGTTTGAAATTAATCACAAAACAATTGAATTGGCAAAATCCCCAGTTTGTGATTCCTGGTGGAGGGGGCTTCTGCAGCTAGGGTCCCGCGATTTACGTAGGGACAGCAAAACATGGGAATTTCCCAGCTCTTGTTTCACATCAACTGAAATGAACTTCTCTTTCCGAGACGACGGTTGACCACCGGTCTCTGGTTAAGAGTATTATAAAAAAAAAATTATTAACAAAAATAATTCCACGGTTGCTGAGCACAGGGCCAAAGGGAAAAAAAACTCCAAGCGGCCAGCAACGAACAGCACTATTCAAAATGTAATGGATGCGAGTGAAGAGGTTGCTTGAATCGAGCGAAGTTGTTTATTATGAGCTTGGGGAAAGGGACGACGGTCGGAGCGAATTACGAAGTGGAGCGGCGCGAGGGAAGGAGCGAAACGAGAAGTCTCGTGACCAGCGGAGTGGTGAATGGGTGAGTGAGGAGCGGTGGCGCAGCAGTTAGCGCGCTGCGCTACGAAGCCGGCGGCCCGATTTCAAATCCCGCTCAAGGCCTACACCAGTGACGATTATCAGAACTGGTTTTGGGCCTCCCCCTAGGGCGACTCAGCCTCAAATGAATACCTGGTGCGGTGTGCAGACATCGCCGCAGGGGAGACAATGGCGGTCGGGCGTGGCTCTGCCCTTAATAGGTGCTCGCTAACAGCACTTGCCCCAGCAGTCTGCCAAGGCTACAGGAGGGATCTTTATCTTCACATGATTCTAGATTTGAAGCTTTCGTGACTGCAAGGATTCATATTCTTAGGTTTTTTCGGTAAAGTCAGAGTAGGTAAAACATCAAAATTAATAAAAATAAAATAAAACAAAAACGTCGTGATTTTTGTTTTATTTTATTTTTTTATTAATTTTGATGTTTTACCTACGTGACTTTACCGAAAAAACCTAAGAATATCTTCACATGGTTTTCACCTGCAGTGTGGTGAGAGAGTGGGTGAGTGAGTGGATGCGTCTGTTGTGGTGCCCTACATCGTGGGTGAGTGAGTGATTTGAGCTGTCGCGCCGTGCAGGGCGGTGGTTGAACGCAGTACGGACGAGACGGCACGGTCAGTCTGATAGACCGAGTCCTCACCGTGGCCGACTGGAAGACTCAACGAGTGAGGCTCGCGGAAGCAGTGCCCATTGGTAGCAGCGATAGAAGAGTGATAAGGAGGCGGAAATTATACCGTGTTTATTGAAGGTGATGTGAGGTCATTGAATGGAGCGGAGGTGGGAGGAGGGAATGCCAGACGGTATGGGGCACGGGGTAAGGCAGGAAGGCGAGTACAGACGACGCACAAACACCCTGAAGCAGACGAGAAATTAACAAATACACAAACAACAGGCGGACGCAAGCATCCCAAGCGCGCATCTGCCACGCACGCAATAACGCCACCCGCATGCACTGCAACGTTGGGGTTGCAACTCCGCAAAAAATACTGAATAAAGAGAGTTTCATATTATTCAGTCTGTGTTTATTTTCACTTTTAAAAATTGAGAGTCGTGGCGCAGGACATCGAAGCGCGCACTGGACTGTGAATCGAGTGGCCTGAGTTCAATTTCCCGGTCGGAGAATGGCACTTGGGTCACTAGGCCCTTGAGCAGTAGAGTTCTCTATGAAGAACGACTCTTGTCCCCCCCCACACACACTTCACCACACTGCACTGACCAGCGTGGTGAAGTATGGTCAACCACCCCTGACCGAAATGGCATGGGGGTGGGGGGGGGGGGGTCGGATTCCTTCATCCAGCAGTGGATTGATCACGGACTGTGAAAGCATTTTCGACGTCGTGATTTATTATTTTATTTCTATTATTATTTATATTATTTTTATCATTTATTTTTATTTTTACCTACGTGACTTTATCGAAAAAACCTAAGAGTATGAATCCTTGCAGTCACGAAAGCTTCAAATCTAGAATTCATTTCTGACAAATGATCTGTTAGGCATCGGGCGAGTTTGGGAACGACTCAAAATGTGGATTAAGGCTCTCGGAGTTGCATTCAACCTGCCAGACGATATCGGGAGAAAGAATTCGGAATGATTTCCGGATTGTATACAAGCAGCCTGAACTGTTTCAGATGTGGATTGGTGTCTGTGTTGTGAGATTCACCGCTACGAATTGCCTCGACCTTTTGAAAGCGATTGACATTTGTTACGTGTGCGATTAATTGCAAACGAAAACAAAGTTTCCCTTCAAAAGCGTATCCCCATTTTGCGTTCGGCATCACCGCCTTGAGACAAAGCAAACCGATCGAATCCCCCGCAGTGCGAGTGCAATACGGGGGCGGCGCTTCGCGTTGCAGAACGGGCCGCGGAAGCGGATATCACAGAGCCACCTCTGCAGACATTCCTTCAAGCGACCTCTGATCCCCAGAGTAAGGGGGTTTGGGGGGGGACGGCACATTTCTCAAACGCTCTGCCGCCGAGCGAGAACAGGCGTCTCGTCGCACGACCGGTCAACCCGTTGGCTTTTCATCCTCGGCGCTTGGATTTTTCAGCCAAATTAAGTGCAGAGCCAAGCGTGATGGGAAGGCATTCGCGAAATTGTATTCGTCCGCAGGGCGGTGTCGTTCGAGCATCTGCGAGCACAGCGTGGCCCAATCATCTGCGCTCGGCATGCGTGCGAGAAGGGTCGATTCGCTGACTCTCAGACCGGGGTTGCACAGCGAGCCGAGCTGCCCGCAATGAACCCGTTCATCAAGTGTCAACGTCGTTGGACTGGGCATCCAGCTGCGCGGCATTTAGAGTTCGCTGACGGAACGCGTTTGTCGGCTCCGTGGAAATGCTTGTTCATTATTGCATCAGTGAAAAGAAAATGCTGTCTTCATTTTCATCATCATTATTTAATGAGTGCTTTTCACGGCTCTCTCCTCTTCTGAAGGGATATCACTATCATCATCATCCTCATAGAGTTATTTATTTATCATCTTATCTTTGCTCTCCCTTGTTGGATGGATACATCATGATCATGTTCATTTCATGGCATTACAATCCCAAGCCTTGATCTTTCCACTGCTATATATATCATCGATATATTTAATCCATCCTGGGTTTCACCATATGTGTGCGTGTAAGTCGATGTGTTTCTACGTGTGTGTCAACGTCTGTGTGTAGGTCCATGTGTGTGTCTGTCTTTTTCGCCCGGGCAACGCCGGGTATTTACCGCTAGTATTTAATATATATTGTCGGAAGAATGCATAATCACCTTCATCAGAATAATCGTCGTCATCATCAATTCATCTTATTATCATTCTGAGCCTTACTTTCTCCACTTCTGGATGGATGTCTTTACCATCGTCCTCCGTGTCCTCCTGATGCTCCTCCTTGTGTCAGTACGGACATCGCCACTCTCAGCATGTATCCTCTGGTATCATCATAAATAGCACCATAAATATAATCATCATCATCATCATATTTTATCTCCCTATTGTTGAATGCATTATCATCATCATCATCTTCTTGGTTCTTTCGGTAAAGTCACGTAGAATGGAAATAATAAAATAAAATAAACGTAATAAAATATTATTTCCATTCTACGTGACTTTACCGAAAGAACCAAGAAGATGAATCCCTGCAGTCACGAAAGCTTTAAATCGAAATCATCATCATCCTTATCATTTCTCTATCCATTACTGGATGAATCTATCACCATTATGATCATAAAGTATCTCCACTGCTTGATGGACTCCCGTCTCCCTTTATCTGGATGGATGTATCTCCCAGCCCCCCCCCCCATGCCCCTGCCCCCCGCACCCACATGCCGATCATTCCCCGCTTTGCGCCGCTTGTCCGCTCTCTCTTCTTTATTCGCCGCCTCTGCGTTCCGCGCCACGTGCTACGCAGCTGTGCCCACTGCGCACCGACCTGACCCCCTCTCCCCCCCCTACCGACACACGTGCACGGGAACCACGGTTCGAATCCGACCTACACTACTTTCATAAAGAGTAATACGAACCATCATCACTTATTCACAACATCATCGCCATCGTCATCATCGTCGTCGCGTCGTTATCGTCTTCATTGTTGTAATCCTCACGGTGATTTTCACCATCGTGATTATGTACGTATGTTGAACTTCTTTCGCACCGTACATTGCCAACCGTTCTAATCGGAGGTGCGGGGGAAGGACAACAAAATTAACACGACATCAGTTCTAATTAAAATTTATACCATCGTTTGTTATCGCTACACTATCATCATTATTTTAATTGTCGTAATAATAATTGTAATGTCTCAATTACTGCAATCATCACCATCGCTTTCTCATCACATCATTATCATTTCCGTCATTATTATCGCTTGTTCAATGCATCGTCATCAACATCAATTGTTCACTGCGTCATCACCATCATCCGCTGGCGACATTAGCTCTTCTCTCGCGACAATCGAACGCGTAAATGCGCAATGTGCACCGAGGTGACTCTCGGTGTGTGTGTGGGCGCATGGCGGGCGATCCGCCCACGTATGTACCCCTCGTGCCGTAGACGCTTCGCCAAATCTGTCCAGTAAATTACATTCACGTGGTCCAGCGGTGGAGCGAGCGGCTCGCAATCGGAACGTACCGGGTTCATATCCTGGTCGGGTGGCTGACTCTCCCCCATCATCCCTGAGGGGTTGATAGATCAATCAATCAAAACGATCATCTCAAAGGTCGAAGAATACGTTTTGGCGACTGTGAAAATACACGCGACCCCGCCATAGGAATGTGGAATTTCTACCACTGGCTCGGGGCTGTGAACGGGAGATGAACGTCGTCTCAATCTTCTTGGTTCTTTCGGTAAAGTCACGTAGAAGGGAAATAATACAATAATAAAAATAAAACAATAAATTACAATTCTCACGACGTTTCGGCCACAACGTCGTCTCAATGTTCACTTGAGCTGGAAAATCACTGTGACTTTGACGATGGTCGTCATAGTCGACATCATGAATCTCGATCGGCTTCTGGTTCTCACCTGGCTAAATAAAGGACATTGGTTGATGGACGGCCGCGGCTTGCATCTCTTGGGCTCGGTGCCACGTTGGACTTGAGCCACGGAAATGAGAAATTGCATCACCAGTGGATTCGGTGCCAGCGCGCAAGATCATGTTAGGGTGTGCGGGAAGAGGGCTCACATTCCCACCTGTTGTGTTCCCCTCCCCCTCACTAACCCCCCCCCTGCCCCCCCCCCCCGTTAGTTCAATTCACGAGCAGCAGACTGATGAATGTTTGGCAGCCTGAGCAAACAGATGCGAGTGTGGCTGTGTTGTGATACGTGGCATGGAGGGGTTCGAGTAAAGTGGGGTGAAGGGGGTGAGCCGGAGGTCATTGTCTTGCACGTGATAATGATGATCAGGGGTCGGAAACAAAAATAAAAGAAGAGCAGTTGATTTTTCGAACCGCAATGCTCGCGGTGAATACGAGAAGGTGGTCCTTGATGAATCACCGTCACGAAGCAGTTCTTAAAGAGCCGCGCGTGGCTCCAGAGACGCAGGCTGACGACCCTTGATGATGATAATTGTGGTCGTCGCCATCGTGATGATGATCATTTGTTGACAACATTGTCATCATCATCTTGGTCATCATCTGCATCACTTGCCCACGAGATCACGATCAACATCACTGGCAACCATAATTGTACACTGCTGGATGAATAGATCGTCATCTTGTAAATTCCACAATGTGAAGATTTTGAGTTGTAACCTTCATTTTACCACTTGAACAAAAAAACACAAAATGTAATATTTCACAGTGACACAATTTGCACGATCAATGCACGATATCTGTCAATAACGAGTAGTTATAATAGACAATATTAATAATAATAATCACGACTTACATACAGCACTTTGTCAATCAACTGCTGGATCATCTCCCAAAATCCCGTGTCGGTCATGGGGACTGCTTGACCATTCCTCATTTCGCCGGTCAATGAGGATGATGTACACGTTGGAGGAAGAAGAGGCCAGCACCACGCAGGGAAAGTCCTGTTAGGTGCCACTCGCCAACATCATTTAGCCACAACAGTCTGTGAAGGCGAAACAGCCACCACGTGGGCAACGTGTTAGTCAATATTCTTGGTGGCGGTATGGGAGGCGATTGGTATGTATGTAATGGGGGGAGTGGGGCCGGGGGGGTTGATGGGTGTGTATGTAATGGGGGGTGGGGGCGGGGGGGTTAATGGGTGTGTATGTAATGGGGGGTGGGGCGGGGGGTTGATGGGTGTGTATGTAATGGGGGGGGGGGCGGGGGGGTTAATGGGTGTGTTTGTAATGGGGGGTGGGGGCGAGGGGGTTAATGGGTGTGTATGTAATGGGGGTGGGGGCGGGGGGTTGATGGGTGTGTATGTAATGGGGGGTGGGGCGGGGGGGTTGATGGGTGTGTATGTAATGGGGGGTGGGGGCGGGAGGGTTGATGGGTGTGTATGTAATGGGGGGTGGGGGCGAGGGGGTTGATGGGTGTGTATGTAATGGGGGGGGGCGGGGGGGTTAATGGGTGTGTATGTAATGGGGGGTGGGGCCGGTTGGGTTGATGGGTGTGTATGTAATGGGGGGTGGGGGCGGGGGGGTTAATGGGTGTGTATGTAATGGGGGTGGGGCGGGGGGGTTGATGGGTGTGTATGTAATGGGGGGGTGGGGGCGGGGGGGTTGATGGGTGTGTATGTAATGGGGGGTGGGGGCGGGGGGGTTGATGGGTGTGTATGTAATGGGGGGTGGGGGCGGGGGGGTTGATGGGTGTGTATGTAATGGGGGGTGGGGGCGGGGGGGTTGATGGGTGTGTATGTAATGGGGGGGGGGGTTGGGGCGGGAGGGTTGATGGGTGTGTATGTTAAGGAGGGAGGGGGTGGGTGCGAAGGGGGTGGGTTGCGAGGACCGGTTCGGATATCACTTGCAACTGATGTGGAGGCGTGGCCGGGATTCGAATGCAGGTGGATGGGTTTATAGTACAGTAGTGGCACTAACCCCTGCACCACCGCTCCCCCTCCCCCCGGCTCTTCTGTAAAAGTGTGAGCATTATATTTCATACCGTTCATAATTCGATACGTAATGCCAAATAATCCTCACATTTCCACACCGTGAAATATTTGGCTCTATCTCTGAGTGGCCTTCTATTTAGACACGTCTAGACGCAAACAACACGCACTTTTATATCTATATATATCAACCAAAACAAACCCATACAATTGGAGCTTCATTTGCCAGTAAAAAATATGATAATTGTTTTTTTACCCTTTTATCTGGCAACAAAACTGACACCTTTTTTACAAGGAGTCATGTTTGCATAGACCACAATACCTGCAGTCATAATGCAAACAAAAAACATAACTCTGATAATGTATGCACTGTCCTTGACGTTGATTGGTGCACACCCGAGACAGCTTTCCTTAGAGCCTAGTCTCACATGGTGTTGGACCAGATGACGCCAAAAGGCGTACAACTCAAAGACTTCAAGGACAATGCATACATTATCAGAGTTATTTTTTTTGTTTGCATTATGACTGCAGGTATTGTGGTCTATGCAAACATGACTCCTTGTAAAAAAGGTGTCAGTTTTGTTGCCAGATAAAAGGGTAAAAAAACAATTATCAAACCCATACAATTGAACAAAAACAAAATAACACCGTGGAATTCTCTATCCATCATCTATCCACTGCTGGATGAAGGCCTCGCTCCCTTCTCTCGTGGTCATTGCGATGTGACGATCGATCGAGCAGCACCACACCGCGAAACGAGCCGATTGCAATCTTACTGGTAGGAACCTCCTGGTTACACCAGCCCACAGGGGATTATTTTGTCCGTCCGTCCGTCGTGCAGGGAGGGGCTGGGTGGGGAGGGCGGGGCTGGGTGGGGAGGGGAGGGTGGGGAGGGACTGGGTGGGGAGGGTGGGGAGGGGCTGGGTGAGCAGGGGCTGGGTGGGGAGGGTGGGGCTGGGTGGGGGGGGGACTGGTCACCCCGTGGTGCCCGTATAAAACTCAACGTTTAACCTACTCACGCCGGCTTGTGCCCGCCCTCACAGTCGGGCATATTTGCGGAATACACCACTCCGCCGTTGACCCTGGACATTGACCGAGCAACCCAACGTTCCTACCAGCTCCCTCCGCAGGAATGTGTTTTAATCTCCGCTGCGGATGTCCTCTCGGGCATGATTTCATCCTTCGTCATTATCGAATAAATAATAGTCACGATCATAATCATCATCCTATAAATCGTCTTCATCATAATCATTATAATCAAAATCAGCATAATAATTTAATAAAGACTCATCACCACCAACAGCATCAGCCAATAATTATCACTATCATCATGTTCAAAATCATTATCATCATTTAATAATCATGATCAAAACCATCATTATAATAGAATTATTATAATTTGAATCATCATGATCATCCTATCTGTCATATTATATTACAACGTTTTGCTGGCTGGCTGGAGGGAGGGGCGAACGGACGGACGGTCACATCCAAAGGACGCGCGCGTTGTCAGCCATCATTTAAAACTTGTATCATCACCACCACTGAATAAAATCAGTCACCGCGTGGTGGCGTAGAGAGGAAATCTGCGTCAATGTCCAACTCCATGCGTCTGCTGCCACCTCCTGATGGCACTGACGATGCCGCTTCGCGCGTCTGTCAGTGGACACACAAGGGGCCAACGCAGTGCTGAAGGTGATAGCGTGAACAGATCGATGATGATCATGATGATGATGATGCCACCTCTTGATTGATGGATTGTTGTTTGATGATGATCATGGAGGAGGGAGGGGGGGAAATGAGGGAGGGGGGGGAAAGGAGGGAGGGGGGAAAAGGAGGGAGGGGGTAGGAGGGAGGGGGGAGGGGTAGGAGGGAGGGGGGAGGGGTAGGGGGGAGGAGGGAGGGGGGAGGAGGGAGGGGGTGAGGAGGGAGGGGGTGGGAGTAGGAGGGAGAAGGTAGGAGGGGGGCTTCATCGTTACCTGCGTGATGATTATAATCCAACACGTCTGCGCCAATTAACGGACGCGGGTGAATTCCTCCACTCACCGGCGATCAGCCACTCGCCCTGCGGTGCCTGCCAGGCAATCACCACGGCCACGTGCTCCTTAATTAAATTGCCTTCACAGCTTCAACAAGGAGCGAGAGAGCGCCACGTGCCCAATGCTTCGCCGGCTCACTCAGAAACTATTTACGAGTCTCTATTCACGAACGGGAAAGAAACTCCGAGTTCGCGTTAGCGTCTTGATTTGCATGAAAAGAGTTGTTTTCATTTTCCGTTCTCAGGTAGCGTTGACTTAGAAGACATTAAGCACCTACTATATATAAGGCTAAGCAAGCAGTTTTATTATTGACGAATGTCGATTTAAAGCTTTCGTGACTGCAGGGATTCATCTTCTTGGTTATGTCGGTAAAGTCACGTAGACGTGACTTTACCGAAAGAACCAAGAAGATTGACGAATGTGTTGACTTTGTTGTTGTTAATTGTGCTTGTGCACCACAAACCAACGCAGCAGAAGCATCGCCCCAATTATTAGTTAAATCGCGGAATGTTATTTATATATTAATACAATAAACAATTTTCCAGGTACAAAATAATGCATCGTTGTTGTGTCGAATATAAGTGATGTCATGTATTTATCCTAAAAACATGCTTTCATCTTGTTTATTTGTTCACAATATTAATAACTCGAGCGACAACTTTGGAGTTTTACATCATGACCACAGAAACCGTATCCCCAATATCAATAACAACGCAAATATTATTAAGATTAAAATTATATCCGGAATGCAGAATCCTGATTTTTAAAACATTCCTGAATACCTGGCGACATTACGGGGCATGCAATGATGCATCGTCGATTAAAATGAACGTGCAATTAATTAACATAATGAAAAACTGCATACAGCATTAGCGTATGCTAGAAAACACGATACAAAACGATACGAAGAAGAAGTAGAACAACAACAAAAGCGATACCAATGAGACGGTCAAAATTGAGACAATGCAATCCAAGTAATTTAATCGATTCTTCAATACGATTGAGCGACCGTGAATCGTGACTAATTCGTGTGCGAATGGATCCTTCGACTGTGTGTCCAGACACACAACAACCCAGTTCCCCGGCCCTACCGAGAACGATCACACGCGTCCGAGTGCCCGCCCGATCGCTACCCTCACCGCCGTCATCCAGCAGTCGACTGACACAAAAAAAACACAAAAGGAAGCTGGAAACGAATCGTTAGCATTGTCTACGATTCGTGCGTATAATATCCGTGTCATTGTCGATTGTTTAGACGGCGCGCACAATGCGCCCTGTGGCACCGCCACCACCGCTGCTGCTGCGTCTTCTTCTTCCCGTGGCGTCTCTGCTGTGCGCGCACGCCCGCGCCGCGGACTCTGCGCCCTTACCGGGTAATCGAACCCGGCTACCCGCAGCGACGGGGAGACCTCCACCAGCGTCTGGGTGCGCGGACGACCTCGCAGGCTCCTCGCCGCGTCTCCACGGCCTCCTCCGACTCGCGTGCGACCCCGACTCGGCGTGGAAATCCGCGATCGCCGTGTCCTCCGGAGTCGGAGTCGTCTTCTCGGCGGCGCTGCTCTGCGTGCAGACCAGCGCCGCTCTGTGCGGCTCCGAAGCCGCGCGGAGCTGCAGCCGGAGCCGTCGCCCCGTGCTCGCGCTCCAAGCGCTGTGCGCTCTCGCCTCGGTGGCGCTCTTCTCGCTCAGCATCGCCTCTTTGGCTCCCGCCGCGCGGCCGCTCTGCATCGCGAGGCGCTTTTTGCTCGGCTTGCTGTGCGCCCTGAGCGTCGGCTGCCTGCTCGCTCACGCGTGCGCTCTGCTGAGGCTGGCCGCGTCGCGTGGAACGCCGTCGCTCGACGCCGGAGGCGAACACCGCAGCAATCGCCGCAATGACATTCTTCACCACCACCACCACCACTACCCCAGTCGTCGTCGTCCATGCGGGACCGCGCGTCTCTGCGGAATAGCTTTGGCATTGGCCGCCGTGCAAGCTGCGCTGGGTACGCAGTGGGTGGTGTTGATGACCACGCCGACGACGCCGACGATGACGGGCGACCCCTGCGTGCACACGAATCGCTGGGACGTCGCCCTTCCTCTCTTCTACCCGCTCGCCCTCCTGATGGCCGCCGACGTCGCCTCTCTGCTGGCGCTGTGGCGCGTGGCGCGCGCCGCTCCTCGCCTGCCGCGCTGGTGCTTCACGCACGCGCGCCTCCTGTTCGCCACGGCGGCGCTGTCCAGCGGCATGTGGCTCGCGTGGATCGCGCTCTACGAGAGGAGGGGAGCCACCGGGGGAGCCGTGGGAGCCGGGGCCACAGGGGCCACAGGGGCCGCCGGGGTCGCGACGCGCCGCGCTGAGCGATGGGGCCGCGCCGCCACCGCCGCAGCGCCCGCGTGCCAGGCGGCGGCTCTGCTCGTGCTCTACCTGTGGCCGAGTACCCTGGCCTTGCTGTCCAGCAGGAGGAAGGGCGTCGGCTCGGTGGTCGGGGATGATGGTGGTGGTGCTTCTGGTGGTGGTGATGATGATGGGGTCCGGTCTAGGGGAGGGAATCCAGGAGGAGTGCCGCTACCGCCTCCACCACCACCACCACCACCGCCGCCGCCTCCTCCGACGCCGATGGGAACTCAGCTTGTCCGCGGCTCCAGCCAGTGTCCAGGTGAGACGGGGGGGGGGCTCGCTTCGTGCGGTGTGGCTCACCACGTGGGGGGAGCAATCGTAACTTTACCCGGTGAGGTGTGACTTAGCTGGTGGGGATCGGACTCAAACTGGGGAGAGAGATTTTGTTTTTACTCCCAGGTGTGATCTTACTCGCCCGGTGAAACTGTGGCTCGCTTTGGTGAGGTCACCGGGTGAGGACTCGACTCTCAGCCTGGTGAGTTGTCTAACACGCAATTAACGTACCGATAAAAATCTAAAATCATTCATTAATTATTGCATTGACGTATTAATTGCCTCCCAGGTAAACCTCTGCATAACGCGTATATTCGATCCTAACCCGGTGCACGCGGTTAGCTGGACGATGTCTTCATCAATGAAAGCATCAATCGATCGAGGCGGCATGGATGTTTTGTTTTCAGGGTGCGTCGCCTCTGTCTCCCTGCACCGCCCTCTCCCCACTAACAACAACGGTAGATTCCTAAGCAGCGGTAGCCATAGCTGTCAAACCCACTATCAGACCAATTCAAACCTTATTGATCACCCCGTGCCCTTCTAAATCTCAACGTTCATCCTACAAAGTCCCATCACAAGGGAGAAACGCAAATGGTCAATCACCACGAGTACACTCACCACTACTCACCACTAGTATACCCAGCAACTACATACCTGGAAGTCCGTCATCAGTGCCCTACCTTATTACAGACCATTTCAGACCTTATTGATCACCCCGTGCCCTTAAAAACCTCAACGTCTATCCGACAAAGTCCCATCACAAGGAAGAAACACAAAAGATAACCATTCGTTTTACTCAATTTCCCTGTACAAGAATACGGGTACACCGTATGGGTTGATGACCGGTACGGGTAACAACAGCAGCAGCAGCAGCAATACCTGCAGCAGCCAAAATATCAGTCGCATCTTCATCCGTTTCAACGGCTGTATCATCAACGGCAGCAGCGTCACGGATTTCTCCTTTTACATATTAGTGCAATAGTCACCCTACAGTTGATTTATGCTCGTGTAACGTAATTGCAATTCACGTGTTTTTTTAATTATCGGTCTAGAAGTAATTTTGATGATTTTAGACGTGACGCTGCAAGGAGTTCATCGTTTAACATCGAGTTCTATCTTCGTGTAACAATTTCGAGTATTCGCGTGGCACGTTTGTTTTTTGTTGTTGCAGCATTTATTGTTTACTTTCTGTGCTGTAGTTTGTTTAAACTTTCGTCATTTTGGTGACCAGACGGTCACCCTTGACAATGAGACTCATTCCGGTCTCTTGTTGTATATCCCCTGGCTAAACACATCGAATTAGACACGCAACAACAGCAATGAAATCGTTCCAACAGCGATCATTCGAACAGCAGAGTCAACGGCAATAGCAGCAGTGCAGTCGGACTCAACAGCAGGAGAACAGCAGCGGTTTCAATTAAAGTCGCAGCAGCAGTAACATCCCCAGTCCCCGCGTCTCTCTCTCTCTGCTTCCTCTCTCATGCAGCCAGCTATGGCTACAGGGGTTGGTGGTACATGTTGTTTGTCGCTTATTGTGAAATTTCGGTCACAGTTCCTATGATTTACTGTTACATTGCTTATGGCTTTATTTTGGTGATTTCGAAAAGTTTTTTTTGGTTTGGCCATGTTTGTTTGTTGTAGTACGGAGTTAGACTGATGGCTTTAATCTAAGTTGTGTTGTGATGTTGTTTGACTTGCATCCCACTGGGATTTTTGCACACAGCGTTGGTGTACGGTGCTTTTTCTGGAAGACTTTGCAGTTTTTTCCTGGATTTTTCTGTTTGTGCATAGTCACTTTAAGATGTTTTCTTGTTCTTGTCCATGTTTTTGTTTTTTGTTTGTTGCGGTTGCACCCGATTCAAGAGCCGAATGGCTCACAGAGCTATACCAAATAAATGAAACAAACTCTCCCGCAGGCCTCGTTCCCAGCACCGCGGCAGGTGTGGGCGGTCAGCTGCAGCAGACCTTCGCCCGGGGGCGAACCCACGTGTGTGGAGTCGAGGTCCGGAGCAGGGATAATGCTGTGAACAGCTTCATCCCGGTATGGATTCGCACGATACTCGGCCGTATCAGCAAAGGGTTTCTGTCTTGCATTGCGGTACTTAACTACGGCCCGAACAGTCCGAAACGCTCTTCTGGGAATTCCGGAATTATATATGGGACGCCATATCCATTGTCCAGATAATTGTTATCATCCTATTTCTAGCATAATAGGAATACGTGTAGTGTACACTAATATACGATTACCGTTGTACCCTGTACTCGCGTGACAGAGCCTTGCGACTATAATCCCTGCTCCAAGCCAGCCCGCTTGACAGCGTTCCAGTAAATGTGGATGAGAAATGTATCCATGCTTGCATAACTACCACGGCTTCATTTCAGCCGGGTCGGTGATGTAGCAAATGCTGGCACTCGGCATACCACATCCACTGTACCTCTCGCTATGGCTCTACCAGCGGTGTGCAGTGAGAAATGTATATATACAATGCCAAAATCATATCACAACATGCAATACTGTATATACACAAACCTCTTGGTCAATCCACTGCTGGCTAAGGGCCTCTCCACGCCGAGCGGGTCGTGGTACAGTTATTTGACCATACCTGGCCACGCTGGTCGGTGCAAATTGGCGAAAGTTGGGGTCGTAGACGGAGTACGACGCATCAATGGGTTTAGTTTGCCGTCGGTTTAGTCGAAGGGGAATGAAACGCAGAACAGAACCCAGGACCTCGGCGATGCCAACCCTGCGCTGTCCCTTGAGCCCCCCCCCCCACCCCGGTCGCTTCCCAAAACACGTTTTAACCTCCCCTTGCATACCAGTCTGATTGGCGCCTATGCATTGTCGTGTGAATGCATTCGAACTGTTCGTCTGCACGTGTGTGTATAGTCAAATCCCATAACAAAATAGGCTCCCTGAGTATTTTTTTCCAGCTTGTTTTTTTTTATGAACTGCTGCACAAAATCAACAATTTAGTGTTGAAACTTGCTGGTAGGAAGGGAGCTCGTTTGGCAGACTTTGCCAGGATGGGGGGGGGGGAGGTATTTGGAAGGCAGTTCGCTTGGGGGGGTGCGCCAGAGGATGGCTACTGCCCAGAGGTGTGGACTCGAGTCATGTGACTTGGACTCGAGTCAGACTCGAGTCATGAATTTGATGACTTGCGACTCGACTTGGACTTGCATAACAATGACTTTGTCCCACCTATGAGATGTGGACTCGAGTCATGTGACTTGGACTCGAGTCAGACTCGAGTCATGAATTTGATGACTTGCGACTCGACTTGGACTTGCATAACAATGACTTTGTCCCACCTATGAGATGTGGACTCGAGTCATGTGACTTGGACTCGAGTCAGACTCGAGTCATGAATTTGATGACTTGCGACTCGACTTGGACTTGCATAACAATGACTTTGTCCCACCTATAAGATGTGGACTCGAGTCATGTGACTTGGACTCGAGTCAGACTCGAGTCATGAATTTGATGACTTGCGACTCGACTTGGACTTGCATAACAATGACTTTGTCCCACCTCTGCTACTGCCGCACGCTGCGTCGGCACTCTTCCACAGTGGATCTGCTGCTTTTGCCGCCGCCTCTGCTGTTGTTGCAGACACCATCTGCCCATCTTCCCAGCCCAGGTGACCTGACCTCCGTTTGGCTGGAGGCTCCGGGCGTCGCCAGAAATTGAGGGCCCCACCACTGTTCGAATTGGCCGCGCGGCTATGTTTTGTGTGCGCGTGTTACGTGTGTGGTACTGGACACGCAGCCCCCGCAAGTGCCGTGCCAGTCCTAACGGGTGCTCGCTAACGACACTTGCACTGACCAGGTTGTTAAAGGCAATACAAACGTGTACACTAATACATGGATTCGCACATTGGTGAGGTGGGTGCTTGGGAAGACAACATTTAACGAATATCACAAGGAAGTTGGTAATTATATAAGGTTGCTAAAAGGTTCATCACGACAATATGCCATGAGTTAAGCTTGCTACTCATTGTCTCTGCCCCCAGTTCTGCGAACACTGTGTTCACTTGCTAATGATGTTCACTTTACTCGTAGGGCCAGATGTACTTCTCTATGGGACGGCAAATATACGTAGCAAAAAGGGGACATTCGCCTTCACACGCTCATTCTTTGCACCAAGGGCCACAGTGTAGGCAGTTTGGTGTTGTACGTCAGAGTGCGCATCCCTGCCGATCAACTAAACTTACCCGCTGCGAGGTGCATGACCCTGCGCGAGTCAACGGCTAGATGCTGAGACGAGAGCTAGACTTCCCACCAAACTGGACATGCAACGTTGCACCCTTTGCTTGCCCATAATAGTTTAACGTCCGTCCGGCCAGTAGCAGTTGCACACCGATCGATATTGTGCCAGGCGATGTTCACCCTTGCATCGTCATGCTATATTAAAACCAATAAAATGTGCTGAACGCAAAGTCCATTATAGTGTTAATTGGTAGCTGATTTTTATTTTTTTAAATACACTTCAGTTTATTGCTGCCTCGCGGTATTAGCAATTGCTCATTATTTTCCCAGGAAAACGTCACCCGAGTCTCGAGACTTCTAAGTGTATTATTACATCGCGGGTCCTCGCCGTTTGAATAAGCAAGCATCAATTTGCACGGCCGTCCGCGTGTTTGCACAGTCAAATCCCGTAACAAAAGAGAGGCTTCGTTAATGGCCTGGCTTTATCGGCTCGTGTTTTTAGCTGCAGCTGTGGCTGCTGCGACTCTCGCTCCAAGCCTGACACAGTATTATGCCCCCATGCGTTTAGTAGAACGCATCCGAAAGGATATTCACAGAGGAGATGGAGCGATTTCTTTTTTCAAATAAGCTCATGTGCCGGTGCTAGGTGGATTACTACATTGCAAAATTAGGAGAGATGGTCGGCTTCATGGAGAGCCCTCAATCCAGCGACGGAGGGACCATGGCTGATGACGAGCCGGCTGACCACAGCGGCAACCGGTGTGCTGAGCATCACAGCAAGGGGGTGTTGAGCGGCGATGGGCTGATGACGTTGATGAAGACTCCGGCGTCAAGTTCACTCGGGGTTTGAGCACCTTCTGCCACCATCGTTCCCAATAAAACAACAGAAGCGTAGGATGAGGAGCGAGAGGAGGTTGCGATGTGTGTTGTCATACCCGGGCACACGTGTGAGTTCATGGGTAAGAGTTGAAATTGGCACTTCGGAGGTAAAAATATTTGCTACTGATTTATTAATGAGAAACAATAGAGTAGTGTGAATTAAAGGACGTATTTGTAAATGTCGCCGTTGTATATATTAATGACGTTATATCGTTACTATTACGCAGAAAATTGTACGGTAATGCGATTATAAGAACAATGCGGGCACATTAGACGCGGTGATGAAATTTCCCTCTGTATTGCATGAGCTTTGTGTAAAAACGTTTACAAATTATAACGTCAAGGATACTGGAGTATAACTTTTATCCCCATGAAGTAATTACAATAACGTTGACATGACCACATGTTATTAAATGTGTCCTTTTACACTTAAGATTTCAACATATGCCTGGCTGGGATGAAGCTTTCTCATTAACGGCCCTGAAGTTTCTCTGAGCAAAAGGCGCCACTGACTGCACATCTCTCTTCCACACTGACCTCGTAACGTCGCGAATGTTTCCGAGAGCGGCGCCAGCTATAAGCGTGTGCAGCCCCCTTCCCAAAGAGGAGCCAAGTGGCCCGCTTGTTTCTAGCTTCGCCCGGCACCGTGGAAAGGTCCGGGCCAAAGCCGCTTGCCCATTGCCAAGAACCGGATAAGTGATCGTGAGAAAGTGACACGATGCGTTCTCTGTCCTGCGACCAATTATTCGGTGGTGATACTGCGCAGGCCAGCACCAACATAACAAAACCCAACGCACCCGTTGACAACGCTGCCCCGAAACGAAAAAACATGCAACAGGTGACGAAATCCTCCTTTGAACCTTCTTCATGGCCCTTCTCCTTTGCCCATAGTTGATGTGCTATGAAGGACATTGGATGATGTGCAATGAAGAAAGGAAATATCCCAAGGCTGTCGCCTGTTGATTTTTTTTCTTTGACGCAGTGTTGTCGCTGATGGGTGTGTTGGGCATTTTTCTGTTTGAGACGGGTTGATATTCAGAAGAGAGGAACGAAGCTCGTGGGTGGTTGTTGTGGTGGGGGAGGTTGGGGCAGTGGGGGGGGAGGGATATGATGACGCACATCGGTCGTACCCGCTGGGCTCGCGGCTGGCCCAGAAGTCGGCCACTCTGAGACGAGAGCTGCACTTCCCACCAAACTGGACATGCAACGTGCACCCCTTGTTTTCCCGCAATATTTTAACGTTCTGTCCGGCTAGTAGTTCCAAACCGATCGATGTTGTGCCATGCGATGGCCCTCCTCCATAGCACAAACTATGGGCAATGATCGGCAGGGATGGATTGTGACGCACAACACCAAACCGCCCACACTGTGGCCCTTGGTGAAGAGAATGAGCGTGTGAAGGCGAATGTCCATTTTTGTTTGTCCGACACGATGCACACCGGCCGTACCGCTGGGCTCGCGGCTGGCCCAAAAGTCGGCCACCCTGAGGCGGATGTCGCGGCTCTCCTCGCGGAGCTCCCGCTGCCACTGCCTCAGCTCCTGCACCTCGGGCTCGCGACGAACCTCGTCATTTACCGCAACAGTGGAGAATCGGACATTATTATCAAAAACAAGGGGTGGCAAAACTCCCTGAAAATGCAAAGCAGTGGAGCAAAATGTTATCTTCATGACCGAGAGCAACAGGACACGTATGGGCATGTGGGGTCGTCACAACGGGTGGTCACGCGGCTAGTTCGCTCGCACTCGTTGACTGTGGAGTTCTGAATTTAGAATTATGTGGCAGTGCCCTGGGAGTAAATGTGGCTAGATTCACGATCAGGGTGCGTACCCCGGGCCGCACCTCTCCATGCTTGTACGCCTTTCGGCTAATGTTCTGTTTCCTCTGTCAACTGTCCGCATGTTTCCAGTCCATGTGTCGACGTGGGTAATATGCACAAATCTAGGAAGTTGGCAAGTATCAGAATTTAAACTAACCCTAAGCAATATATTTAAATTCCTCGAAGGATTTGTTTTTTTATGTATGTCACATTTAAACGGTTAAACAACTTGCACAGTACTATAGAGGCTATCGAAAGTGGTTGGCAAGATAAAAAAGCAAACCGAGAAAGAATTAACCGAAACCACAATACAAAAATGCATTCCTTTAAAGCCACGGGGTAATGTATTGGTGGAAAAGGAATGGGATGCTCACCAGATAGCCCCTGTAAAAGGCTTGTATGATGATGGCAGCTTGCTCCTCTGTGAGCAGCAGGGATAGTGGCAGTGGCGGCCTCGGACTAGCGAGCCAACACAAAACAGGTGGGGGGGGGGCAACATTTTGTACCCGATGTCATCGTTTATACAGATAGGAACAACAGTTCCACACTGCCCACCAGGGACTATTTATCTGTCGTGCATAGCCCCTCCCAAACATGTACGCTCCCGGATTGGTTGAAGTGTGTCACGTGACTGCGAGCTTTCTGTCGTGCACGAATGCGCTGTCCAACCAAGTTCCTACCCAGAGCCGGCCCAGCCACTAAGCGACCCTTGCAATTGCAAAGGGCCCCGTGGCCAGCAGAGGGCCCCCTAGAGTCACTGCTAGCTAGTGGGTGAAAAAAATCATACATCAAAGGGGCCTCCAACCAAATTTTGCTTAGGGCCCCCAAAGGTCTAGGGCCGGTTCTGTTCCTACCCACTCCGAAGGAACGTTTATGTCGCCGCGTGGGCCAGAGCGATGTGCGTGGGAGGAGGTGGGAAGCACCCCCCACCCCCCCCCGTACTTACTGATCCCTCAGCCACTCCTTGACGAAGGGAATTTCCAGGACTTCTGTCCGCTGCTCTTGACACCTCGCAGGGTTTTTGCTGCGTGGAGAAAATCACTTGTTTCGACCAATATTCGCTCGATTATACAGACGTAATGATTTGCATCGTCTGCGACTTCACGAATTGTCGTGATTTGTGTGTGGAAGACCTAAAGCATACAATACTATTTGAACTTGTGATGCAGGTGGAATGTTAGTCGTAAAACGAACTTGATTTAAAAGCACTGCACGTTTAGAGTTGCAGAGTGAAAGTACAACAATTTCTCACTTGTATAACCACTCTGCAAGGAAGTCACAAGGGAAGAACTTTGTCTTTTTTCTCTGTAAAACAAAGAATAGTACATTTATATTAATAAATAACAATATACACTTCTTGATGCCTATCATGGTGGGACATGCATCAAATCCGGTGCTTTTGAAGGAAGAGTTGGTGGATCAAATTGACTCGTAAAACTCTCAAGCTTGCAATCGATTGGGTTTGTGAACTCATCTGAGTATCATATCCTCGCCATCACCAAATCTGCGCTGATCGATGCGGTGAAATATGGTCAAATTATCATCGCGACCCACAAGGCGCAGGGAGGCCTTCGTCCAGAAGTGGATTGAAAAAAGGGCAGCATGTATATGTGCACAGTCCTGATAAGAGTGAGAAAAGGGGGTACAACTATAACACATGATAATGGCGGGGGGAGGGGGGGGCAGCCGACGTTATGTACCGGGCTCCAAATTTCTCCCGACGGGCCTGTATGTACATGCACGCATTTCAAGTATGCCATTCAACAAAACTCTCGTCGTCGTTAGGTTCCGATAACACAAAATCAACTTCATGACGACACTGAGGATGACACTTGCAGTGCCGATGATCCCAGCTGTACCTCAAAGCATCTGTGTAGCCGGGCCTGAGACAGCAACTCTGCGAGACCGGGTAGCAGCACCGGGAAAATAAAGTGTTCCAGGTACTCCCGAGGGCTGCCTGCCCAGACACACACCAGCAGTAAACAAGCCCGGGTCAAGTGAATGGGGGACGGGTGGACTAGAATCTTGATTTGAAGCTTTCGTGACTGCAGGAATTCATACTTTTTGGTTCTTTCGGTAAAGTCACGTAGGTATAAAATAGTGATTTCTTTTATTTTATACCTACGTGACTTTACCGAAAGAACCAAAGAGTATAGGTTGAATAAAGGTTATTTGTGCATATGGTTTAGTTTTTTTAAGACCGTCAACAGACCACTTGATTAATTATTATCACCCAGATAATATTATATCATAATCACTTTCCCATGCCTAACATGGCGGTGCACGCCTGCAAGCCAGTGCTTTGGGCACAGGGGATTGGTGGATCGAGTACATTTTGTGAAACTTCCAAACCTGTCAAGGATGCCAACTGGCCTGAAGATGGCAGTAGAGCAAATAAAACATTACGGTATTTGGTTGATATCGCGTTGGCAGTGGTGCACAAGCACCAATAAAAACTCAACACATTTGCCAATCACAGTGCCTTTTAAACGGGCAAATATATCACTGACGTGAATTCTTGAAACGGCCCTTCACAGCTCAACTGCAAGTGCTATGAAAGAGGGTCACTGCCAAAAACACTCGTGCACTGTGAAGGCTCAGTGTCTGAAACGTTGCCTATTATATACTTTTCCTTTCAAGTACAGCAAATGCGATCAGGGAGTGAATCGGTTATTTATTATTCCCAATTACCCACAAAATATAGTGTCCATTAGAAGACACTTCTCATGCCCCTATGGTTTTATTAGTTACAAAACAAACTGCTAAGACTGTACCACAAATTACCAATACACAGATCTGCATAGGTATTGAGCCCAAATTCGCAATGAAATGCTCTTCAAGTGTTTTAATAAATGCATGTGGCCATCCATTTGTATGTGTTTCTCTCTTTACAATTTGTTTGAACAGATAATTTCCCATACAAAATAGATGCTCCTTTACTAAACTGCCTTGTCAGCTTGTTCCTGCATTAAACCACGTGCAAATATTCCTGTGTACCAGGTGTCACTTTTCATCCTCTGAGAGTAAGCACACCTATTGATTTATTGAAATGTCATTACATTTGTAATTTGATTATAGTGTATTAAAATAATGAGTAATATGCCAAATTCAGCAAAAACAATTCCCCTTTACAAAATGTGTTTTTTTTTTTTCGGAGCATGATTTGATCTCAAGAGTGGCCAACACCATATCATGGATTGGTTTGTTGTGGTTGCTCCCTGGAGATACATTGTTGGATGATGGAATTACAATACATTTCAAATTATCATCATTCCATTATTGATTTACTGAACAATATTTATCCATCCTATAAAAAAAATAAGACTCTCACTGCTTCTGTACGGCATCTTGAAAATGCAGTTGCATGGAGACCCTGTACAAATCGACGTAATTAAATTGTCCCTTCTAGACATTTGTGAAACAAGAGCTTTACATCTCATCGGATTCCTCCAGTATGAATAAATAATTCTGACTGATATCCAAGCCTGGAAAACCTGAGGCAGAGTTGGTCGATTGCTCGCATTGAAACCGGTAATCGCATGAAGTTCAAAGGGCAAATTGAAATGCAGGGTTCGCAGCACCGTCCACAAGCGCACATGTTTTAGGGTCTGTTGGTGTTGGGGGGCTCCCTGGGAGAGAGGCGGGCGCCTCGGTAGAGCGGTCAGTGTATGGGCTCAAGGGCGAATAGTCCAAGTCCTGGAGGAACAGAATGCAGAGGCAAATCTTTAGCAAAATGTTGAGCAAATCAGAGTCATTAACCTTAACTTTCAGTACTGTTACACTGGGAGAGAAGGGTAGATTTTAATGATCGCTTAAACCTCTCACCTAATCTCCACACCAGCCCTTGTTACACGAAAGTACACCATTTCAGAGCAACAAATTTGACAAAACTGTTCATGTAAAACGACATTACAATTATTCACTTCTCCAAAGAGTTGAAAATGAGTCAATTTTACCCATTTTTGAGAATATTAATTAGTTTAACTCAAACAGTTTGACCAAAATGCTTTATAACATTTCCAGTTAATTAAGGTGTATTATTACTATTTGAAATAATGTAAACTGTTCACCAAAGCCAATTGATATTTTTTATTCTATATAGCAAACATACACACCTACTCACCCAACCGATTTAAGTTTAAACCCTATCACTGCATAACAATATTCAAAGCTAATCGTACGGGTTTATATCATTTTCTTTTTTTAAATACAATTTTTGGCTTGAAAATGTGGTGAGTGGATCGTTAAGTATGTCTGTGCTGCTGCTCAAAAGGAGCCAGCACACAGATTCACCCTTGTTGGCCATCATTCTATTTTTTGCATCTGGCAATATGTTCAAGAGCTAAATGCCCAATATCGAGGTCTGCTAGCCACGAAGGAGCACAGACAGTGGTTTGCTATATGGCCCAGAGTTTGAGTTGCATGGCCACAATCGCACTCCCCTGTGGCTTACGTCTTTAATTTTTCATTCGTAAAAGGGGGATGTGTGCATTCGCCTGTCATGGTCTGATGCAGTTGATGTTTACTGCAGTGTCTTCAAAGCCAGGAGGTTGTGGAGTTTGGGTCTCAAATGAGACGTTTATTTTGGGCTTCCGCAGTGTTCCATGGGCAAAATGGACGTCATCAATTTGGTGGTCATAATGAAGACGGTAATGATGGCTTAATAGTTATGGCTGACGAGGGCTGCAAAGTGGAAGGGAAAGTTAATGAAGCCACCTGCATGGAGTCACCGGCCAGCCGAGGGCTCCCATTTGTGCTCAAGGCTTCCTTGCTTTCCACAAACTCTGCAGAAAATGTTCACAGTCAGTATGCGTATTGTAAGCATTCACACAATCGCATTGGATAACGAAGGCTAGTAAGGAACGCAATGGGTCGGAGATGGAGCGATGATGTCAGTACATGTGCTCGGTGGAATTTTACAAAACAGGATCGTGAGAGGTGGTGGTGGCTTGGAGAGGTTATCCTCCAGCAGTGGATTGACCATGGCTGATGATAATGATGAACAGAGGCTACAAGACATTACATTGATAGTTAGGAGGAATGGAAATTTGACTAAATTGGTCACTTTGAGCAATGTTAGTAAAAACAATTAATTCAGGATTTCCCAAATTCCATTTCTAGCGATACACCACGGCAATTCTCTTAGAATTTACCAATGCATCTTTGTTCAAATACAAAAAAATCAAGTTGTTATACGCTGCTGCACACGCCTGGTGATAGCGAAATACATCACATGGTAAACACAACAGCTGCTATTGATTTCACATTTCGGCGTTGAAATCACCACATCGCTTGTGCCAGTCTAGGTGTCTGATCAACACAAACAAAATCCCCACCCCAAACTTTAGCAAGCTGTTGGATCAAGTGCTGTTCGCAAACACCTCAAAACTTGGAATAACTGACATGTACACACACATACAAAACAAGGCTTTTGCTTTAACTTTGCATCAGAGCTCTCTACGTCACGTGGGACATGTGTAACAACCATCAGGCGTGTACGGGGCGTATCGATGTATACAATGTACACAGAGTAATTGCTATATTAATGGCGAAGTTTGGTAACACGTACTCCTGCGCTGGCTCGCAAAGAAATTTAGTGGCGTCTGAAAGTCTTGAGTGGAACCTTCTGGCTATGTGTGCTTGCTGCATACATCTGTCAATCCACTGCTGGATTAAGACCACGTCGGTCGTGCCAGTTCTTAGACCATACTTCACCACGCTCGTCAATGCGGGTTGCTTTAGCCGGGGGTACCCAGGACCAATTCAGGCATCGTATTATTAGTTCTTTCGGTAAAGGCACGTAGAAGGGAAATAATAACATAATAGAAATAAAACATAATAAAATGAAATGTAATTTTTTTTTTATTTCCCTTCTACGTGACTTTACCGAAAGAACCAAGAATATGAATCCCTGCAGTCACGAAAGCTTTAAATCGAAATTTAATTCAGGCATCGTTCGCCACTGATGTTAGCGTCCCCTGTCAACCCCATTTGAGTGCCCTTACCTTATTACAGACACATTCAGACCTTATTGGTCACCCCCGTGCCCTTATAAATCGCAACGTTCATCCTACAAAGTTCCATCACAAGGGAGAAACACAAACACATGAGATGTGTTGTTGCCCTATTGAAACGGATGTACGCCGTATGGACCCAAACACTCAATTTCCCTGTACAAGAATACGGGGTAAACAGGATGGCTTGCCAGGTGTGCGTTAGTCGTGGCCAAGTATCAAACTCGAACTCTGGTAGCAAGGGGCTCGTAACGCACGCGGTGCGCTAACCACTGCGCCACCGCTCCACAGTGCAACAACACACAGGGTGCTTCAAAAACATGTTAACACTTATATGGAGATATCGTTTTAATGGAAAAGAACGGACAATGCACTGTAACGTGATGAAACAAATGCATGTTAATAGCTTCAAAACGTCTGCACTTGTTCGCCATCATTGTCAACACGTGCCTAGAATCTTCTCCAGTTGGTCTCCAGAGCACATTTCTTGTGGTATTGGTGCAAATTCTCAAAAGTGTTAACATTTTCTTAAGCACCCCTTGTAAACGCGTGGTTAGGCCAGGCATATCGTGCAGCAACACCCCTCGCTGTAGGCGAATAGCAACGCTAACAATTATCACAAAGTGTACAATTATATCGAAGGCGTCAAATGAACAAAGGCGAGACAACACCAACAAAAAAACCCCAAACAGGGCAGTCATTTTCTTGGTTCTTTCGGTTATTAATAAAATAATAAAGTAATAAAAATAACACATAAAAATATAATTTTTATTATTTTATTATTTCCCTTCTACCTGACTTCACCGAAAGAACCAAGAAGATGAATCCCTGCAGTCACGAAAGCTTTAAATCGAAATTTAGGGCAGTCAGTGCCTGCCACGATGAGGTCCCACAGAGTCGCCATGCTCCTTCCGCTCCAGGCCAAGCCACGTGACGCGCCCCGGGAGCCAATCCTGCGGAGCCGCGCATAGAGCGTTGCCAAGGTGACCGTTGACGGAAACAAGAAAGCTGTTGCTAGGGAAAGGGGGGGGAGGTCGCTAGGGGTGACGTCATCAGCCGCCACCCCCCTCGCCTCTCTCCCCCACACACCAGTTCGTCTCGGGGCCTAGTCACGTGATGCGTTTGAATTGCTAGCGCGAATAGGCGGCTCCTCGCTGCCGATTGGGTTTGGGTTGCGCCACGTGGTGCAAGCGCGGCCAATCGGAGGCGCTGGACGTGAGGCGAAGCGCCCCTTTATCGCTACGGAATCTAAAGTGCGGCCGAGCTCGGATAGGCGGGTGTGTGATGTGCTGGCCACGTGTGGAGGTTTTGTGATTGAAAGCTGTAAAAAACAACTTCAATAGACGTAAGTGTGCATTTGTACCCATATTCTAAGCGAGTTGCTTTATTAATTGTAACCGCTTCATTGATTTGATTTTAAACATAATTGTATACGTGTGTTTAATGCCATACGTTTTTCCAGTAGGCCTTTAAACACGTGTACAGTACAGTACTTTTGTAAGTGTGGGATCGTATTTGCGTTCACTACTGACGTAACATGTTTAAGACTACATGTATTTGTCAATCAACTGTTGGTATGAATACCTTCCAATGTCGCATTGGTGATGGGGGGGGGGGTCATAACTTACGCTCGTCAGCGCAGGTCAGGATGCCGGTTTGCGTAAGTCGCCACTGATGTTAGCTGTGGCCTTAGAATCCAACTTCATTACCTGGACTGTTAGTATTATTTTTATTTCTCATTACTATATTCTAATGATTACAACAGTACTACAGCAATCGATTATGTTGCTGTATTGATACACGGAAAGAAGGAAGAGTAAGTTATCGCTCTAGATTAGAAGTTTTCGTGACTGCAGGGATCCATACTCTTTGGTTCTTTCGGTAAAGTCACGTAGGTATAAAATAATAAACCCCCCCAAAGAATAAGTTATCGTCATTGATTAAGTTGTCTGGGACAGGGCACGTCATGAATAGTATTAGGTAACTTTATCTGCCAATGTAAACACTGCAAATCAGAAAGCATAAAACAAATACATCGGGCCCCATGGTAAAAAGTACAGCCTCCAACTCTTATCTCCTCCCATCTCTTAGGCCGTTCTATTTGTGGTGTGCATTAAGGGGCATTGCCCGAAGCGTCGCCTGTTATGTTTTCATTTAAGGCTGTTTTACAGATGAATGTTGAGTTATTATTGTTAACTGTGCAGCACTGCCAGCGCAGCAGCGTCACCAAATAATGTGTTTTCATTTAGATGACTGTAAGGGACGATGAGGGGCTTAGTCCGTACGCGTGGCGGGGGGAGGGGAGGGTTAACCCAAACGCGTCTGCTTGCGTATGGGGTCTCTACTCACAATGTACAAACGCATAGGAAACGGGGGGTGAAGCCTCTATAATAATTTGTCTAAATTGGCCTTCAAATGAGTCAGTCCGGCGGTGGACTGTTTGCTTAAACCACGTTAGTGGTATGAATCCTTGATCGTTTCTGCGTGGATTAAATATCGGCCGTTCTATAGGATTTGGGGGGGGGGTGTAAAAGTCCGCGTGCGTACAGGGAGGGGGGGTCAAGTTTTGACGGATTTCTGCGTACTGTACCTACTAAATGGATGGCCCCTGACCGCTGGTTGAGACAGAGTAAGTGGCAGCCAACTCGCCCGCGAGGATGTCCAACGCAGAGTCTTTCGTTCGACTGGAGGAATCCGATAAGCTATGAAGCTCTTTTTCACAGATGTCCATGAGCCGTGAGATCAGCTGGTGTGCAGACGCTGTGTGGATTGTTACATGCAGGACCACGAGAGACGGTGACGGCGCGAGGGGAGAGATTCATCCAGCAGTGAATTCATACTCTTAGGTTTTTTCGGTAAAGTCACGTAGCTAATAAATAAATCATAAAATAACTATTACAAATAATTGAAATACTAATAGAAATAAAATAAATATATTATTATTTATATTATTTTTGTATGCATTATTTATTTATTACCTACGTGCCTTTACGGAAAAAACTGAATCCTTGCAGTCACGAAAGCTTCAAATCTAGAACAGCAGTGGATTAGTCATGGTTAATTATATATTGTTACTACGGTATTACAAAATAACTACCGCATTATTTTATTGTTTTTGGAGTGCAATGTTAATTCGACCATGGTATAATTGCACTATTATTTTAATAGCCTCATCAAAATGTTGTGGATACGTGGGGTGTACAAATATATATAAAAGGGAGATTTGTGAATGTGTGTCTGTTCGAAATGTTTAACATACTTCCCGACATGCAACACACTTGAAAAGCTTTCGTGACTGCAGGGATTCATCTTCTTGGTTCTTTCGGTAAAGTCACGTAAAAGGGAAATAATCAAATAATACAAATAAAATACAATTCTCACGACGTTTCGGCCACAACGCAAGCAGCCATCCTCAGGTGAAGAACAGGTCTGTCGGAAAGACAGCGTCTGAATGAACACCACCAAGCTTGGCAGCGTATATTTAATCTTCCTCCCTTTGTTGCTGCTAATCCTACATAATGCACGGGCATAATATGACTTTGAGACCCCCCCCCACCTCCTACGCATTCCACAAGTAGTGACTTATCCCATATCTGCATTTTCCATAAATATGCGAAATTCCTCTGTTGATATGCAAATTCATTTGTCAAGGCACCCTTCCTCTAACCCAGCTTAAATATACGCTGCCAAGCTTGGTGGTGTTCATTCAGACGCTGTCTTTCCGACAGACCTGTTCTTCACCTGAGGACGGCTGCTTGCGTTGTGGCCGAAACGTTGTGAGAATTGTATTTTATTATGTTTTATTTTTATTATTTTATTATTTCCCTTCTACGTGACTTTACCGAAAGAACCAAGAAGATGACATTAGGTAGTTCTTATCTCTTGTTAGCTCTGAGCATCTACACGTATGATAAAGTACAACCAATGGATTTTATTTTCAAGAGCAGATTGTTGTGTGCCACTGCTGTGGCTCAAATCATGGACCATGTGCCACATAAATTCAGGCTTGAGCGTTTTTTACAAACCATTATGAGTTCCAGTTGTAAACACCCAATGATGTTGCCGAGGCTCTACGCCAATATCAGTTGGAGGAAGAGTTACTAGACGGTGGTGGAGTCATTGTCCGGACACTGTTAATGCATTGTATTTGCAATATGGTGTGTGTTGCAGTTAGGGCATGCAGAAACATGGCTGGTAAAGTAAAAGATTTCTCCAAACAAGAAGTATTGGATCGAGTAAAGAAAATCAAGAAAAGGAAAGAGACGTGTCAAGAAAGTGATGACGTCTCTGCCGAATCTTTGCAGTGTAAAGGCGCAAGAAAAAAGAGTCTAACTTCCAAAGCTCCGCAACAAAAAGATGCTTGCGAAGGTGAGGGAAACGTTACGGAAGAGATGGAATATCAAGCCGAGTGTTGTGAAGATGGCGTGCCTGAATTGAAAATGTCAAAAAAGAAGGCCAAGAAGTGTAAGAAAAGGCGGCAGCACGAGGAGGTGTCCGATGAGACGTTGACAAGAAAACGAAAGCACGACGATAACAAGGCCGATGAAGAGACTGTTGATCCGGTGATGAAGAAAGGGAAAAAGAAAAAAAAGAACAAAAGCATCGAACTGGCCAACTGTGCAGATGTCGTGGAACAGGGGGCGTTCAAAAATAAGAAAAAAACTCAAGAAATTGAGGACCAGAGTGGAGGTGACGATGCATCATCAGAGGATCCAAAGCGTCAAGAAACTAAAAAGAAAAAGAAGATGCGAAAAAAATTGGGTGACAGTGAAGCAATCAATGACTCGCATGGTCTCTCAGACACACATGGGGATACGGGGAAAGATGAAAACACAAATGGTGTTAAAAAGGCAGTGGTGTGTAAGCGAAAGAAAAGGTCAAAGTCTGAAAGTGAGGGTCCTAACCAGAAGGAATTAGATAATACGGGTGAAGGAGATGATGTGCAGTCTGAAGCTGATCATGCTGATAATGCCCACCATTGCTCGGATGAAAATAGTGACACTGTCAAACGGAAGAAAAAAAAGGGTCAACTTCAGTCCAATTCCGACGATATTACAGACAATCTCGAGCAACGTAAGAAAAAGAACAAAAGAAAAACAATTGAACATGACGATGCGACGGGTAAGGCTGACGTCAAGGCACCGAAATCAAAACGCAAAATGAAGAACACCAACGCGGACGTGGATGTAGCGGGCGAAGAGGACCATTTGCTTGCGGCCCATGAGCACCAGCCAAAGACAAGGGGCAAGAAAAAACAATCGCCTGTTGGCGCTTTGGACGGTGAAGCTCCGTGTAAACCCAACGAGCGCAAAAGGCCACGGAAAGCCGGCAGCATCTCGCCAGATGCATCGGGGAGCAGCAACGAATGTCGAGCAGGGACCGGATCCAAAGGGGTGAAGCGTGCAAAGGCTGGCGGCAGAAAGAAGTCCAATGACCCTGATAATTTGGCAGAGAATAAGCAGACGGACGGCAGTCCGAGAGATCAAGGAGAAACTAGGAGGAGTGTAAGTGCTGTATTGTGTTAAAAAGCCCCTGATTTTGAATGGCAGTTGGCAAACTAAATAATCAAACTTACAAGCATCCTTAATTATTCATTCCCACTTTGGAATAATTGAGCATCGCTCAGGGACACAAAGGATTTTATATGTTACTTCTTGACGGTAAAATGTTGGGGTGATTGTCAGTATTCATTTAAATATCCTTTGAGTTAATGTTAAATGAAGCAAGGTTTTTGGGGCAGTTGTGGTCTGGCTAATGCAAGTTACAGGTTAAAGGTGCAGCCCTGCCATTGCTTGCTCACACCACAGCTGGTGGAAGGGGCATCCACTTGAGAGAGCTCTAGAAAGGCCCTCTAGTAGGAATTTTGCCACCTCTTCCACACTGGCCAGACGTCTTGAAAGAGGCTGCAGTACCCACACTTTACCCCACCGCACGCAGAATCTCTTGACCAATGTGCCGCTGATTTATTTTTAAAACTCTGTTATTGGCGTTAGGAATTATGATTTAATAATTATGTTGCCAATTGTTTGACACCATCCTTTCCAGACGCCGAAGAAACTCAAGGAGTGCGACGTGGACAATGACGTAAAGTTCGTCACCATAAAACCCGGGAATGTTGAAGAGGAGAAATTTGATTTGGTGAGAATTCTGCTCGGTCAAATCTGCCTGAATGCCTCACTTTCTCTGCATTGCTATTATAAAAAAATACCTTCCCCCCCCCCAATTTTATCCCTTACACGGTCGTGAGATGTTAACTACCTCACCTCGCCGGGTATACAGGAAGGTCGTGGGTTCGATCCCGACCCTGACGCGTGTATATTTGGAGTGTGCATGTTCTCCCCGTGCTCGAGTGGATTTTTCTCCGAGTTCTCCTGTTTTGCCCTCCAAATTTATAAACATGCGTTTAGAGTATTTGGTTACAATAATACATTTCCACGTGATAAGGCACTTCGTTGAGCTGTTATTTGGAGCCAGGTCGCTTCTGAAAAAGAGCTAAAGAGCTCAGTGGGCCTTTGTAAAATAAAAACCGTTGATAGTTTAAAAAATATATTTTTTTAAGTTTACATTGGTGGCATTTCAAGAGATGTGTATGCATCATACTACATGTAACAAAAACTCAGTGCAGTGTTATCACTGCCTTAAGATAAAAATTATATCATAGTTATATCTCTGGTCTCTCTCTGTGCTATGAACAAGGGTCATTGTCCAACACGTCGCCTATTATATACTTTTCCTTTTATTGATGGACGTGTTCAGTGTCGTTATTTTTGCTGTTTTTTTCACCACTGCCAACGCAGCATCACTAAATTATTTGTTTAATCGTACAACGTGTAGGCCATGTGCCGCTGGGAGTAGGGGGGTGTGTTCAGTGGTGCGGAGCGCTCGAGGGAGTGTGTCGGGGCGTAAGCTCTCGAGGTGATTGAACGCTGCTCAAACTCAATGGGCCTCGGAGTGGAACAATGCGGATGTCTAGAATAAATACCTTAGTCGAGACCCAAACATTTCAACTCTTGGCTTTGACATACCTCATATAAGACAGTGGTGGAACCCCCAAACGCATCGGAACATCAACAGGCTGATGTGCACATCTCCTTGATGAATGGCAAATTTAAGACAAACCACAGTGGCACTGTCACCATGCAACCCAAACTATGGACCATAAACCACCACTGTAGTATGCACTGCTTGAACGGAGAAATAGAAGGACGATACAAACTCTCCTGAAGTCCTCTCGTCTTGGCTATCGGATCTCGACATTAGCATTTAGCTCCTGAACACATTGCCAACATACGCGAGACTATTATAAAGGGCTTCCCACCAGCAAATACATAAAAGACAGATGACGAATAATGATGCCTATTAAAGAAGCTAATCCCTCTCCTGATGTGATTTGTCTTCACAAATGCTCTTGAGCGTAGGCCAGAAGAGTGGCCCTGCAGACGCAGGTCGACATCATGACGGGAAAAGTGTCTCTGGACACGAACAAGAGCTGCGGTGACAGTGGTGGTGACGGCGGTGGCAGCGGAGGAGGCTCCAGCACGGTGAGGCACCGTGGCAGACGAGCGGGGTCCATAGCCAGGAGTTTCCCTTGGCACGTGATTTGCCAATGGCACGAGTGTATCACCGTGGGAGCCACTGATTTGCAATAGATTCTGGTCTCAAAGGTAGACGGCGTCTTCCATAACAAACAGATCTAATCACACACAGTGTGCTTGTATAGTTTCGGGGATACTGATTTTTTTAAAATACTTTTGAGTTATAAGCAGAATGATAGTATCTTTCAAAAGTTATGAAGTGGTATTTTTTTGTTGTTGTTGCTCAAATGACCATTGAATTGAGACTCACTTCCCATTTCGAGCCTGAGCCTATGGTGGAAATTCCAATTTTTTTAGTCGGGGTGAGTTTTTCTATTGGACAACCACCCTTGACTTCTCCGCAAGGGGTGATGGGCTGAGTCGACCCCAACCAGGATTTAAACGCGCGACCTTCCGACTGCGAGCCGTTCGCTCTTCCGCCGAGCCAACTGGCCACTTGTATGATGATCACAATAGCATGGCCTCGTTGTCATGTGCAGCAGAAACCAGCAGCTGCCTTAATTAATATTGCAGGTGTATTAACATTAAAGATACCTGTCTGCATTACAGTGGGTGTTAACCATGCTATGACGTCATACCTACTATAATCACCCAGGAATGTCTGTCCTTAACGCTCGTGACGTCACTCCACATCGACCAGCCTCCCTCATTAACATTCATGATAAGGTGACGTCCTCCAAATGGACACACCCCCCCCCCCCCCCCCATTATTACTACTTACTATAATTAGCGAAGAATGTCTGTGTGCAACGCTTGTGACGTCACTCCACATCGACCAGCCCCCCTCATTAGTAATCATGAACAGGTTACGTCCTCCACATGGACCCCCCCCTCATTAATAATCACGAGCAGATGATGTCACTCCACATGGAGCACCCTCCCCCTCATTAATAATCATGAGCAAGTGACGTCACTCCACATCGAACAGCCCCCCTCATTAATAATCATTATAAGGTGACGTCCTCCAAATGTACACCCACCCCATTCATAATCATTAGCTGGTGACGTCACTCCACATGGGGGACCAAGGCGCCTCCTCCCCCCTCCTCGGCGTCAACTTACAACCCTCGCTACAAAGGCAGAACCCTCACGTCACGCAATCTCTGTAACACGATTGAGACATAGAAGTTTAAAGAACGTCATGATGAACAAGGGATTATAACCTTACAATTAAATAGGTCTGTGTCACCGCGCCCTTACAAATTGCACAAGCACTGATGCAATGAATATCACGTCGCGGTCTGCTTTTCGCTTGCAAGTTCCAGATTTACTGCAATACACCTTTGACGGGCAAAAGGCTAGTTTGTAAGAGTAGTCCATGATGTACCATCGTCATGATCCAAATTTTTCAACTAAAAAAATCACCCGCAAATGTGCTCACTTGGATTATACAGAGCAATCGTCACCCCATACTACGAAGACTTTGGCACGACCCTGCTGAAAAAGTCGGTGTTTCCTGGGTAAACAAGCGTAACAATATGACTTAAGTTACCTGTTCTCTCTCTGTGCAACAACACAGGCCAGAGCCACGCAGTTTGGCCAGTGGGACACTGCCTGTCTCGGGGACGCCACGAAGCAGAACAAGTTCCTGCGGCTCATGGGCGGCTTCAAGAAAGGCTCCGGACACTCCGGGTCCGAGTTGGAGTCCGGACCGGGCGCGAGCGGCAGGGCAAACATGGCGCTTGGCGGAGAGAGCGAGAACCGGCTGAACTCGGCGCTAGAGTCCCAGTTCCAGCATGCCTTGCAGCGCAAGAATTATCAACAGCGCGGCGTCGGTCTCGGCTTTCAGGCCGATGCCAGTGCTAAGAAGACGTTTTTTATCGACAAGGCGATGAGCCGCTCCCTCAAGTTGGAGTGAGCTGGCCGTCACTTGCGATTTTAGTTTTTGTTCAAGAGAATTTTTTTTTTTGTATTAATGAATGTTTTTACTTGGAACTCTCAGCTGTGTGTATGTTGAACTTCTTTCGCACTCTGACTAGCCAACCGTGCTAATCGGAGGTGCGGGGGAAGGACGACAAACAATCTAGACACAAAAAGGAGTTCTGAAGAAATTAGTTTTCAATTTAGAAATCATTGCAGCCATCCACTTGATGATTGTGGATTGTCAGTACTCCCAAGAAAGCCAGAGTACCCAATGAAAATCCACCACACCCACAATTGGATAACACCAGGAGCTCTGCACAGATGGATGTAGTCTATTGTTTACTGGGCCATCTCCTTGCCCACCTCCTGGCCATTTTCTTTTTTTAAGTGACGGTTGCTGAGCACAGAGCCAAGTGACCAGCAACAAAACACCACTACTGAAGGTGAAGCAGATAAGAATAAATTTCTTACATTAATTCTATGAACTTAGGAGAAGAGACAATAGGGAATTCCAAAGTTGAACAGTGGGAGGAAAGAAACAGAAGAGCGTTATAGGAAGTGTTGTAGGTCACTGGGATAATTCATGTGTGGGGTGGCCTGGTACATGTTTGCTTAACTGTTATTTACATTAATACAATTTAGCTCATCAACAGCTTGTTATGTTATTTATGTTGAAGTTAATGTTATCAAAACATTAATTTTGGAACAGTCCACCAATAGTCATAGATTGTACTTAACTGGGACTGCTTGGCATGTAACATTGCAGTGCATCGTGGAGATGCGGCTGTAAAATGTATGAGCTTAATGACATTTTACATTTTTAGAGGTCTCTAAAAAAAACTATATAGAGAATACTTTGAGGTGGTGTCTTGCATGGGCTTAGTCTTGCCAATAGAACAGGGCTGTTCCACCCCGACCTTTCTAACTTTCTGATCCAATTAGTTGGGAGCTTCAATAAAATTAAACTAAATACTGAACTTTTGATTCACCAGGTAAGGCCCACTGAGCTATATGGCTCTTTTTCAGAAGTGACCTGGCCACGAATGATTGCTCAACGAAGTGGCTTATCATGTGGAAATGTATAGCAGCCAAATACTCTGAACCAGTGGTTCTTAACCTGGGGTGCACACCAGCCCCTGCGGGGGTGCGAGACATGGCCAGATTGTTTTAGAATGTAAATAATCGAAACACAAATTAAGCTCGGGCATAAAGTTTGTTTCATCAAACCTATGTTTATTAACATACATTTTTTAACGATTGAGAACCAAATGGGTGCAGTAAATGTTAAGAACCACTGCTCTAAACGCGTGGATTCTAAATGTGGAAGGAATAATTTGAGGACCCATAGAAAATGCCACGCGGCCACAGGGAGAACGTGCAAACTCCAAATGTATAGGCGTCAGGGTTTGGATCGAACCCACGACCTCCTATATACCAGTCGAGGTAGTTAACATCTCGCCACCGTCCCACAATTACTGTGCTACAGGCCTGCATTTGAATTTATAAAACCAATGTTATTTCACGCGCGTGACATGCCCGCTTGTACGTGTATATTTTATTTCGGTATTAAAACAAGAAAATTCAGAAGGGCCATCCTGTAATAAATATTTTATTTTAATCTACGTTCACATCAGGGATGGTAATCTAGTTGATAAACACAACAGGCACACATTTTGGCTTTGGAGCTAAAGGCAGCGCTCCAGTTTTGGGTGGGCACAATGCAACAGCATTTTGTTGCTTTACAAGGAATCCGAAACTGGCACGGTGCCCTTGCATAATGATAGCAATTCTCATGAAGGTGCTTCGAACGGAATCGACACGAATTGAGGCTGTGTGAATAAAATACAAAATATGTACATGTACCCGTTTTACCCGTGTTATTCACTGGTGCTGCTGAAAATACAAACTTCTGTTGATTCTCGCTGCGCTGCAGAGGTTCTGCATTTTTTAGGTTGACGCAAGCGATGTTGTCCATAAAGGTTTTTAGGTTAGATCGCGTAAATGTGTCGGTAAACCACCACCACCCAACAGCCAATTAGTAAGCTTTGTCACCTGAACAAAATGTGCCAATTGCTACTTTAACACACTAATGTGTTGGAGAGTCAACCGACAAGATTTACGACATTTACGCAATCTAACCCTAAAACCTTCATGAATAATATTGATCGCGAAAGCCTACGTGTTAAACTCACTGATGCGGTGTTTGTGTGCGTGGAGGGATTGCCGCATGGGAGTGAGTACTCTCGTTTAGCTGAAAGGTGAACGTGGCAACGGGCCTGCACGGCCAACAAAATGTGCATTCTCTTTGAGCAGCTGGCCTAAAGCCATGTCGACGTCCTATGGGCACGCAGTCTGTGGTGCTCGGTGATGGTTCGAGTGTCAAAGTTTTCTGTCGAAGTCCCCAGTCAACATTCACTCAGTTGGAAGTCGCTTATTCTCTCCGTTGTGCCCATCGTCTGGAACTCCCTGAAGTTTATTGTGGTATCAACTGCCTGCCCCCATTCAAGTTCAAGCTCAGTGCCTTGTTTTTCTTCTGCCTATGGCCGATTTGCTTCCCTCTAAAAAACATGGCCCCTTTCTGTACAGAATATTGAGATGTGTTGCATTTACACCTATGCCGTCTTGTGTTGTAAACAGGCTGATGGTGTCGTGCCTTCGCTATTACCGCAATGTCTGTATCCAGACTCAAGGGAGGTATGCGGTGCGAGATGAGTTTCAGTAAACGAAGTTGCGCATTCTGGAAATGCCCGTCTTTGGTCTCCCTTCTCCACTTCTTCCCCGGACCACCCTGCGTGGAAAACAACATTTAAAAAAATATGTATATACTCCTTTACATGTAATGTTTCCACAATTGTATTCCTATTTTGATATCATGTCCTGCGACTGAGTACCCAGTGTCAGAAATGTACATCCAGAAGTAATGCTCAGCTGCTGTGTGCTTAAAGACCTTGCTTGTGTGAGAATGCACATTTAACACAACACAGCAGCACACAGCTTTGGATTGTGTCGTCGAATATTGAAGGGGTGGAGGCAGAGGTGTGGACTCGAGTCATGTGACTTGGACTCGAGTCAGACTCGAGTCATGAATTTGATGACTTGCGACTCGACTTGGACTTGCATAACAATGACTTTGTCCCACCTATGAGATGTGGACTCGAGTCATGTGACTTGGACTCGAGTCAGACTCGAGTCATGAATTTGATGACTTGCGACTCGACTTGGACTTGCATAACAATGACTTTGGCCCACCTCTGGGTGGAGGTAACTCGTGCATCGCTGATCGTGTGCGGTGATGCGTATGGGGCTGTTGGCTTGTTCTTAGGGTCACACGTGATAACGGCTGACTCATTCTAAACTGAACTTGTGCAGCAGATGTTCTGCACTTGCCCTTCAAGTGTTGGGGCATGGCTTTGTCGAGTGCATGATAATGGTGCTTTGTCAAGCAGCAGTCATGCCAAGATGGGTCTGAATTTTTATTTCTTTTTGAGAGACGAATCTTTGTGTAACAAAAATACAATGTTTTGGATGTATAGTAATTATTCGAACTGGATGTATACTATTTAAATTTAAACAATAAAATAAATTGCAGCTCATTGTAACTCAGCGTTTCTTTTATATTGTCAAACGCACTACAATACATAAAGGATTAATGCCAACAAACAACTATACGTAGTAAAATATTAACTATAGATATGAAACTTGATTTGAAGCTATGTTGATGGTGTGTCTCTCTGTTGTCTCTCTCTGCTTGTGTGTCTGTGTGTGTCTCCGTGTCTGTGTTTGTCTCAAATTTAGTTCCACCTGATGACGATTGCTTGTGTTGCAATCGAAACGTCCTATTCTATAATTTAATTAATTTTATTTCTATGTGACTTTACCGAAAGAACCAAAGAGTATAGATATAAAATTACATTATTTCAGAATCTAAGCGGGGTTGATCCTGGCTAGTGCTTGGATGTGTGACCCATGCATCACAGTTTGCTATATCCTTAGGGACTTTGTTGGACAGCACAGGCAAGAACATAAGATGATATTGTTGTACGCTACTTGTATGTTCCCACATCTATGCTTCCCATATTCACCACCCTACACTGACCAGCGTGGTGAAGTGTGCTCTAACAACCTCTTTGACCTGCACGGTGTGGAAATGCCTTTATCCACCCAGTGGATGTGCAAAAGGACTGTACATTGTACCGTGTTCATGAGCAATAACTCGGTCACATTGTCAAAGCAATGAGGAAAACTTTACATTAAAAACTTCCTCGGAAGGAATGGCTTTTAAACATGATCTAATTCATATTTATAGAGCTGTGACAGGGACGACATGACAGGCAAGCGATTCGTACTTTTGTTGATTGGCAGTGGCGGGTTTCGTAGGTCTGCTCGCAACAGGTTTCCTGATGTAATATGACAGCAACAGGAAACTCACATTAATGCAGACTTCGAGTTGTAGCGGCATGATGCCCGACGTTTCGCTCCACACACTCGGAGCAAAACGCGGGGTATAGTGAACAACACACTTTCAGTTCCCAAAGACGTTCCCAGCACGTGGAGTGAATCATCGGATGTTGTGCCAAACAGAAAACATTTATACCAGAGGTATCTGATGAGTGGTACAACCTGAAAATAGATTCGAGAGCTACACAGCACACACACCTAAATAGTTTTATACTGATATTGCCTCTAGTTCTCGTCATAACAAATGTGGTGGATACGTGATTGCTATCTGAATTATTGTCCTAACTGATTTTCACACCGCCCAAGTAAAAGGCAACTTGCTTCACGATTATGCACATTATTACTCCCCTCGTTTACATCGTCCGAAATGTACATCTGAATTCATGGAACTGCCCTGCGGTGTGACACTCACGTCTGTTGGCGGCTTCTCTCGAGTGGCCTCTGCGAGGCTGGCCCCTTGTTGAGTTGACCTTTGGCCTTTTCCTACAAGAGGAGAAAGTCTTAGCCATCTGCGAAAGCTCAACAAATCCGGTCGCCCACGTGCTGTGGACCAACAGAAATGCCGGCATGTGTCAACGCGTCTCCTATAACGCCTCAAGGCTGTCGATGCCGCATGTTTTCGCCAAAAGTCAGTTACCCAGTTTCAAGTTCACATAGAGCGTTAGAAAACGTTCCGCCTATTCGAATTGTTAGGAAAATGTATCGGGCAGATATATATATATTTTATGTTCTTACAAACAAGGTTTACTATTCGCCAACAAGATGAATTGTATCAGTCATTTATATTTTGTCAATGTTGTTTGGGTGGAGTGGTGGCACAATGCTTGGCGCACTGCGCTATGAACCCCGGAAAACTGAGTTTGACTCGCAACCCAAGCTGATATCGGTAGCAAGTGATATCTGTTTGAAATGGTCCTGGTCCCCCACCCCCCTCACCACCAGCATAGTGAAGTATGGTCAAACAACTCCCATGACTGACATGACATGGGAAGGTCCTCACCCAGCAATCAATTGACGAGGGCTGTATATTATTAGAATTATAAATGCAGTTAGGAACTGGTGACTGCAAATACATTAACAATTCTGTTTTGGAAAATGCCGAGTTGCTCAAGTTACATGATTACATTTTGGTTAAGTTCTTACTTCATGGAAACACAGGTATAGAGTACAGACTGGATCTCTTTTTGAAGGCAGGAACTCCATTATTGAAGGAATACTTACACAGCGACCCATAGAATCACATGCACTTACATGATCCATAGAGTTGCATAGTCAAATACACTTGCATAGAATTACACAGACCCATAGATTCTCATGATTGTCTTTCTCCACGCACTTCTATTGTGTATTTTCTAATCACATCGACTATCCTTAGAGACCTATAGCCTCACATACACTTAAAGAGACTCGTAGATTTCCATACAGTTCCATGATCCATACCTACTTACATAGAGAGTCATTCACTTACAAACCCATACACTCACATACACTTACACAATCCATGTACTGTACTTGCATAGAGATCAATACACAGACACCCATAGACTGTTCTGATTTTCCCTCCCCATGTGCTTCTGTTATTCTTGTATCATCAACATCCACTGTCCTCGTATTTCATTCCACCACTTCCATCTCACCCAAGGTCTCCTCTGCATCTCCCCTGCATTGGAAACTCCGCAGTCCTTATCATTCAGTATGTGCCCTTTATTTAACCAGGATATTAATTAAACCCATTGCGACGCATACAACATTGCCTCTTCTGCAAAAGCGACCTCGGTTATATCACGTAATAATGATGAGCTTCGTTGAGGAAAATATGAGTAACAAAATAAACAGTAGCGAATAAATAATTGTTTTTTTTAAATAGAGGGATAATGGTATGAATGAGATGTATTGTCTGATTATTGTGGGTTAGGCCAAACCATTTTCAGTATGTACATAAAATATTTGAAAACCAATTTACATTTATGAAACGTAGACTAAATTTAATCATCACTTCACGAAAATACGTATAAATGCATATTTGTGTATTCATTATAATTCATAGTGATTGTCTTGACAACATTTATTTTTTACCAATTCCCTGAGCCTCCTCTCCTTCTGCAGCTCGCGGTCCCTGTGCAGAATGCGCGCTCTCACGGACCCAGGAGCGCCGTGGAATATCTCGTGTATGTCCGTGAGGGCTGCTCGGAGCTGAAAGATACACCAGGCACGTTCAACATTGCTATTTAAAATATCAATAAACGACTCTTGGTTCTCGTAGTGCGGATTATCCATGTTTGCCGACGAACCATCCTTGCGAAAGGTGGAAGAAAAATTGAGACTTTGGTATCCGTGCAAATCTTCTGTGCTCTCTCTTACGCACTCGCTGCTTCAGTAATTTGTCTGCTTCTAATTCGCGAGTCGCTAACCAGTTATAAATAAATAACTAAAACAGACTATGCATTCTATGTCTTCACCCTCATTCTATGTAAGTAAACGGTGTGTTTACATCGTCTAATTTACGTATGCTTTTCATCATCCGTGCTTTTGTTTTATCCAGACATCCCCCCACCCCATTATTCTGAATAATAGAGAGTTGTCTTTATCATTAATGTTGCATATTTCCCAAATAACATAACAATTTTGCAAATGGTATTGTTATCACATGAATACATTTCCACGTGAAACTTTGGAATGGCTTGGAAGATGGCACCACAAAACTACTTTGGAAGTCGCTCCAATAGACCCCGTTATCCACACTTGGGGCACAACTTATAGTGTCCTGCAAATAAGTATTCTTAGGTTTTTTTGTACTTGATGCAGCTAATTCGGCTGTGACGGTCCCACCTGATGACGGAGACTTGTGTTGCCTCCGAAACGTCGTGATTTTTGTTTTATTTTATTTTAATTAATTTTGATGTTTTACCTACGTGACTTTACCGAAAAAACCTAAGAATATGATTCCTTGCAGTCACGAAAGCTTCAAATCTAGAATTCCTGCAAAGAAGGTTTGCCAAAAACTTTAATTTAATTGTCAGGGTTGAACTCCTGAATTCAGTGAGCCACCCGATCACCTTGGGGCTGCCTTTGTTTTGTCGGCAGCGCGCTGCCAAGTGTGACTCTCACAGGAATGTTTGAGATCACCATTTCTGATGCACAATGTTAACCTGGGCATTGAGTCTGGTTTCCAGGGTGACGTCTTGGGAGGAGAGGATGCCGTTCTTCATCCGGCTTTCCCTCTGCACCGACTGCAGAAGTTGCGTCGTATCCTGTGGATTGATGCACATGAGCCTCTTACCTACTGCGTATGCAATGAGGGTTCCTCCAGTCCATCAATGAATACTGACTATAATTGTTTAAACTTTGAGCCGGGTAATATAGTTGATGAGTTAATATCAGGCCAGCAAGATACCTGGATAAGAGGAGACTGGGATGATGGGTCATTTAGATTTGTGAAACTCCCAAACCTACTAGACTGCTGTGAGATTGGCCAGGAGATGGCGGGCGGTACAATGGGTTCATGAATCTGTCTGTGGACCTTTGAGTAGCATCTCCTAGCACGAGTGCTGTATTTGGGTATGGGTATGACACAACATTTGTGTGATCAACCAACCCTCGCCTGTATTACAGAGTAATAGCAATGCTAAAAATGTAGAGCTACCAAATGCACTGGTTTGGCAGGGACAGCCCAACTTTCAGAAAAGGCTTTACCACAGTCCCAAAACATTTGAAAAAGTGGGATATACCAGTTTAAAATGTTCTAGCCTCATCCTCCACCCATGACACATGCAAAAAGCGTGGTGACCTGAGGAATGGGCGAGATTGGCAGAGCAGTGGACAGGGCCTATGAGCAGTAGGCAAGACCAGCATCAGAGAGATGAAGGAGGCCACTCACCTCACTGTGTGGGTGGGTCTAGCAGTTGAGTGGGCGTGACCATGTAAAACTAGGCGGGGCTAAAGGAGGGAGGGGCTGTCTGCTCACCATGTGTTCTAATTAAGCCTCCCAGACAATTTGGTGGCTTTATGTGCGAACGTGTCATTTCCTGCTGCCCCTGAATGAGTCACCAGCACGGTCTGCTTCAGGTGCTGCAGCTTCTCTGTCCGCATGAGTCTTCGCGTCAGGAATCCTTTCCCGACGGCCGTGACGACCTCAATCGCTCGGTGCAAGTCGGGGCTGTCGGCGGCCTGCGGTCGGTGCCAGGGGGTTGGGAGATATTTAGACGTAAGCGTGCGAGTCACGTAACAATTCACCAATTACATAAATTAAAGTAACAATAATTAGAATTAGGTGGAACAATGCCATCGGATTGCGTACAGGTGTTGGGTGAATTGTTGCACAATGGTGGCGGGTTGGGGAGGCCTTCATCCAGGAGTAGAATGATCTTGGCTGATTATGATATGGGTGATTTCAGAGTAATTGAATAATAATAATGGCGATGCATTCGGCATGTCAATGAAATGGGCTGGTAAGTACACACCGACCAGTTGTTAGAAGCCATACAACGTTTATAAATTAGAATGAGGCTCTGTGTCCCACGCGGTACAGTAATTTCATTATCATTGAACTGATCATTGCAAAATTTTGCTTGTTTGGCTAACGCACTCGAACTAGCCAACTATATCCTAATCCTAGGCTTAACCGTAATCATGCTAGCCAACCAAAGCTTGACCCTACTCTTATCCCTAATCATAGTAGCCAACCAGGCCATAAACCTAGCATTAACCTTCATCATACGAGCCAACCAGACTCTAATCTTAGCCTTGGCATAATTCAAACTAGCCAATTAACTCCAAACCTAATATTAACCTGAAGCACACGAACCAACCAAACCCTAACGCTCGCCTCGAGCTTCTCCACAGTGGTAAATCAGTCACTAACGCTGGAACGTCAAAAGACCTCTGGTCAGTTGCATAAAATACAGTGAGGGAAAAAAGTATTTGATCCCCTGCTGATTTTGTACGTTTGCCCACTGACATTAAAATGCAAATCAATTTATAACATTTTTGACATGCGTTTTTCTGGATTTTGTTGTTGTTATTCTATCTCTCACTGTTCAAATAAACCTACCATTAAAATTATAGACTGATCATTTATTTGTCAGTGGGCAAACGTACAAAATCAGCAGGGGATCAAATACTTTTTTCCCTCACTGTACCTGAAGTGAAAATAATCCCTGAATTGACATTGATTGAATTAGGAAGCCAATGGAATGTTGTACTTAAACTGCCTTATTCAACGGACCCTCCCAGGATACTTAAATCACCTTCTCCCTACCTCCTGCTCCCTCCTGAATTGCTCCCTATTTGTGACTGTCATGGCACACCGTGCACTCCGTACCCTGGCCAGGAGGGCCCTGAAGGTCGGAGGAGGCTCCAGCCTCGCCGAGGAGTGCGTGGGGTCTCCCTGCGAGTGAGGCCACGCGCCCGGCGATTCCTGCTGCCACGGTGGGGTCGCAGCGCACGTGAACTTCTCTGAGGCTGAGGCCACACACGGCGCACACACGATCCAACAACACATTTCAATGCCCCGTCAAGGTGCATGTGCGCATGTTGAACATATTTCGCACCGTACGTTGCCAACCCTGCTAATCAGAGACGATTTATTGGTTATGCATCGACGGTGGGGTTATGTAAAAGACAGCAGACGGTAGTGCGGTAAAACCCATTTAACTGTACTATGCTCTAACGTCTATGCACCCCGCCTTCACCAACCCACACTGACCAGCATGGTGAAGTACTGTTAAATAACCCCCACAATCCACATGGTGTGGGGAGGCTGTCGTCTAGCAGTGGACTGGTAAAGGGTTGCACATGTACATCACAGATAATTATCAGGGTCTGTTTCACCACCTACTTAAACAAATGCTGCTTGAAAACAGGGGCCCAATAGGCTCATGAGCGGATAGTCAAAAATGTACTCCCACGTGTATAACATGGTGAAACTATGGTCTGCTAAAGTCACGTAGGTAAAAAATTAAATACAAATAAATGAAAACAACTCAATTAAGTCCCCACCTGAAGGACGCTTGAGTTGCGCCCGAAACGTCGTGATTTAATTTAGTTTTAATTCATTTTTATGTAGTTAATTTATTTATTTATTTCCTACGGTGACTATACCGAAAAAACCAGAGTATGAATCCTTGCAGTCACAAAAGCTTCAAATCTAGAATTATGGTCTGCTAATATATGAACAGCTAAAATTCAACAACTAGACGTCGACACGGCAACACTTATCTTATAGACATGCACCTGGGCTGTGCTTTACAGGGTGTTCTACCCAAGTAATGTACAAAGCCTCTTTAATTAGAAAAAGGCCATTAATTGTATAGTCAAATGCACCATTATAGAACTCCTGTGACATCAAAGTTCGTAAATGCAGTGACGTCACGGGATCACTATAACAGATAGTCGTTCCATAACTTTAAAGTCTTTTTTAACTAATAACTCCTCAAATGTGTGTCACATAGCTCGAAACACACCACCTACGTGTGCATATCCATTTAAATAAATTAAGAGTTATTTGTTTCGTCGGTTGTGCCTTCCTTCAAGCAGTGCACATGTAAAAGTAATTCTGTCGTTCAAATATTTCCATCCAACAAGCTGTTGGAACCAACTTATATCAAAAAGTAAATCATGCAACATCATGTGATGGCAATAACAACAAAAAGAACAGTCACACGAGGTGACTGCTTTTTTTTTAAGCAAAACCTTTTAGCGAACATTTAAAACCTGGAAAAGATTTGGGTGAAAGTATTTTTGTCCACCATGTGCTTAGAAACTGCAGTGTTAAGAAAACCCCGACTGTAAACGCAGTCAATCCTCCAAAGGGCAACACCTTTTTGGTGAAAAGGAAAACTAAATAAACCCACCGAACATTTAAACAAATGCAGCACTCGCCTGATCTGGGCGTTGTTTGCGTTGGCGGGGCGCGTGCATTCCCATTGCTGTGTTGGGTCACTGGCGACCGGCCACCACCGATACCATTACCATCATTGCCGCCAAACTCCAGCCTGCATTTCACCTCTGCATCCGAGCAAGATTGGCAGGAGCTGGGCCGCCCCAATTCTCCATCGCCCGCCACCTCCCGCAAGCGGCTGGCTAGCAGCACAGGCGACGGCTTGTCCACGTTGTACGAGCAGTTCAGCGGAGAGAAGCGGTCTCTGTGCGGCATCTTGCCTTTGCCCGGACGACTCGCGAGGGCATGAGGGGGGCTGGCACTCATCTTGGGGCTCGGCAGGCAGCTGTAGGAGCTGCTGGAGCCACTGCTGCTGGAGCTGCAGTTCAAGCGCGAGACACTGCGCTTGTTCGGCGGCGGCACCTCCTCCGAGTTTGAGCGACCAGGCTCGCATGTCCAGTTCTTGGCAAATGATATGGTTTGAGGCCGCCTTAAACTGTGTTGTGAATTTGCAGTGGTGCTGCTGCTGATGTTGCTGTTGCTGCTGCCGACTTTGTTGCATCTACTGCTTTTGTTGTAGTTGCTGCTGCGTGCGGTGGCCGAGTCCTGGGTGGGTTTTAACCTTCTGTCCTTTGACTCCTCATGGCTAAAACTAAGTGTGATCTCAGCGGGTGAGGTGTCGTGGTGTTCATCTTTATTTTGTTTTCTGTGGCACTGTTGCAACGTTTCCTTCACAGGTGACTCTTTCTCTTCATCATCGACGTGCGTGTGCAATCTGTCTTCTGCGTGCGATGCTCGTTCGTCGTTTTTGGCACAAGCCACGTCGTTTGAATGGCTACTCGTGTACGATTTGACATTCTCCTGCAAAGGCAAAAATAAAATAAACAAGTGTATTGGGAGGTCGTTTATTTCAACCCACATGCAAACATAATAGAACAGTTGAGCAAAATTGCCATGAACACACCCGTATGCTGATTACAACATTATTAACACTCTAGGCATATAAAATAAATTGTTGGTGCATGTTTACACAACCACCCACGGCGGGAAATGGTAGTGGTCTGGTATTTTTCAGAGGACCCTTTAGCTACAAGACGAAATGCGACAATGTGCAGAGACCTTCATACAGCAGTGAATAATAACAATAATAATGAGAGGCAACTAGCGATCAGAGCACCTGCCCACCTTTATCCATGTAATACGTGGTCTTACGCTTTCACTATGCAAGTTCCACTCTGCAAGATGTGGGATTCAGATGAAACCACCTTACATTTCCACTACAAATCAGTTCCACCTTTACATAGGCCACAGCTCACTAGACCTTCTTGGATCAGGATTAATAGACTGGTCATTGGCTATGGTTTATTTAGCACACGCTGATCCGGCACCATTTTGGTTTGTGCATAATGCCCACCGCATGCGACTGCAAAGCTGCCCAACAAACGGCCGTCCACATTGTATAGGACTGCCCATTATGACGACGCACTGCTAGAAGGTGGATTATGAAGGTTGATTGCACTCGATCACGTGGGAATTGAGTGACCGAGTGATTCGGATACCAATCTGTGATAGCAAACGCAGGAAAGAAGAACCATTTAAGTAAAAGCTAAGCAGCTGCACCTTGGCGGAGATGAAACACCTGCACACGTTCTCCCCGGGCGACCGCTGATCGCGCGTTTTGCGTCTCTGAACGCCGAGGGCCGAAGCTCGAAGGTGCCGCATGGTCTGCCTGCTTTCTGAACTCAGCTTCTCGATCAGAAGTCAGAGTCCAACACAGACAGGCGAACAAATTAAGACATGGATGGACAGACAGGTTTCCCCCTGAGGCAGGCAGGGAGGAAGTTTTATTAAAAGCACATTGATAGCCTGATCGAACACCACTGTCCCTTAGCAAAGGTAACTGGAGAAAATGTGGTGAAAAATACACAATGTACATTCAATGAAATAGATTTTTAAAATATTTTTTAAAGAGACCTAACTTATACACCTCCAATTACCACCTCCAATTAGTAAAGTTGGCTACATACGGTGCGACAAAAAGTTAATTACACATACAAAAATCATGAGACTTAAATGAACTTATATCCCATTGTCAATCCATTTCTGGTTGAGGAATTGCCCATGCACTGTCAGACATAGGGGTTGGGTTGACCATATGTTACTATGCCGGTCAGTGCATGTTGGTAAAGGGGGTGCGCACGACTGCTACATATATCACTCGCCACTTATGTTAGCCATGGTCAGGAATTGAACTTAGGTGAAGAGGTTCATGATTCATGGACCAGTGACGTGTCCTAGGCGAAGCGCGTTTGCCGCTTGCTGCAGAAGTTCACTGTTTGACTCCAGCGGCTGCTCTGATTATCACTGTGAATGTAATAACCATAACAAATATATATGTGCACCGTCCACTTCCCCAAAGCACGTAAAGATTCGCCGACCTCAATCACAAGAGTAGGTTTAAGTCATTGTGTTCCGGCGTCCGGGTCTAAATATGCCAAATTCGAATATGACCCGCAAATTATTCAATTGGGACCGTGCATAGCAATCATTGCCATCTACTGGTGAACTAATTCCCGAGGTCACTTGCAAATTTGACTCTCCTGGTCTCTTGAGTTCTCTCCTGGTTTTACGAAATAAACTTGAAACCACTGTGCCAGCACTCCACGTCAAACAATGTTATACTGAACTAAACATTGTATTTAAGAAAGACTTAAGTCTCAACGTTATTTTGACTACTGTGCCCGCATGTGAACGATAGGGATGCAACGTATTGATTGGAGTGGCACACCGGTCCCCTGGGCTCACGCACTGCTCACCAGCGGGGGCAGAATGGGAATCCCCAGGAATTGTACGGTCGATTTCGTCGGATTTGGATGCCATTCTCCGAGACACCTCTCTACCGGGTCGTACGGCGCTTGGAAGGAGATCCTGGCCAGGGCTTGGCTTACAAACTCCTCGTAGCTCTCCATGATGCACACTGCCCCTGTGAATAAGCACACCACGTCATTCGTGTCAGCTATGTAAGTGACCCATGCAACCAATAAAAATGTTTTTCAATTGAAACAATATGGCCTAGGTGATCAAACTGACCCAAATGATCTTCTTGGTTCTTTCGGTAAAGTCACGTAGAAGGGAAATCATAAAATAAGAAAAATTTTACATAATAAAATAACAAATAATATATTGTTTCATTTTTATAATTTTATTATTTCCCTCCTACGTGACTTTACCGAAAGAACCAAGAAGATGAATCCCTGCAGTCACGAAAGCTTTAAATCGAAATTTGACCCATATGAGGCAGGTAGTCGAGTCGATCAGATAACACCGCGTAACAAAAAAAAAGTGTTTTTGTTCCTGGGTAGTAAGTGTTATTTTCTAATTGCTTATGCCTCAAAGGTACAGAAAATGGCTATTATTCCCCACAAACTTTACTTTTGTGACCAGGACAGTGATATTTTGCAATTGACCTATTTTCATTGAGAAAACGTGTGCATTTGTGTCATTCCTATCACATAAAGTCCTGGTCACAAAAGCAAAGTTTGTGGTGAATAATAGCCATTTTCTATACTTTTGAGGCATAAGCAATTAGAAAATAACACTTACTACCCAGGAACAAAAATCGTGTTACATAGTGTAATCAAAGGCACAGGGTCACCCACGTGATTTAAGTGAGCCTTGTAATTCATGCGATCAATGTGACTATGGAACACTCTAAACTAAAACTTTTTTTTTATCAGGTAAAGCCCACTGAGCTATGTAGCTATTTTTCAGAAGCGATCTGGCCATAAATGATAGCTCAACGAAGTGGCTTATCGAGTGCAAACGTATAGCAGGCAAATACTGTACCCTAATCGCATGTTTATAAATGTGGAGAGGAAAACCGGAGGACACGTAGAAAAATCCACACGACCACGGGGAGACAGACACGCAAACTCAAAATATACAACAGGCGTCAGGGTCGGGATCGGGATCGAACCCACGACACCTCCTGTATACCAGGCGAGGTAGTTAACATCTCACCACGGAGAGACACGCAAACTCCAAATATACAGCAGCAGGCGTCAGGGTCGGGATCGAACCCACGACCTCCTGTATACCAGGTGAGGTAGTTAACATCTGCTAGCCACCGTGATGATGATGATAGAGACACGCAAACTCCAAATATACAGCAGGCGTCAGGGTCGGGATCGAACCCACGACATCCTATATACCAGGCGAGATAGTTAGTTCAAGTTCATTTATTTGTTATAGCCCTGTGAGCCATTCGGCTCTTGAATCGGGTGCAACCGCAACAAACAAAAAACAAAAACATGAACAAGAAAACATCTTAAAGTGACTAAGTGCAAATAGAAAATCCAAGAAAAGACAGCAAAATATTGCAGAAAAAGCACCGTACACCAACAGTGTGCAAAAATCCCAGTGGGATGCAAGTCAAACAACAACAACAACCACAAAACAACTTAGATGAAAGCCATCATTCTAACTCCGTACTACAACAAACAAACATAGCCAAACCAAAAAACTTTTCGAAAATCACCAAAATAAAGCCATAAAAGCAATGAAAAAATTAACATCTCGCCACCGTGGCACCCCACCCATGTAGCTCTCTGGGCTCAGGTGACACCAATGGGTCCCCAGCAAGGCTCCCCTTGTACCCACCACACACTCGCTGCCTCCTCGGGGCTTCAGGCGGCCCGGGGACCCTCTTCACGTCGTCTTGAGGCTCTCTGGCTCGTCCCGGTCGGACAGCATCGCCACCCTCCTCTCTGCTCCAGCCTCAGCCTGCCCAGCCGCACTTCCACCCCCTGAATCCAGCCTCCACGTGGCAGCCACTCCGATCTCTCTCCTCTTCCCAGAGCCCTCCTCACACGAGGTCGTGGCCCGTGGGGCAGGCGTCCCAATTGGGACAAAACGGCCCTGATCCTAAATCCTGATCCTAAATCCCTACGTTTCTTGGCCAGTAAATCCTAAATCCTGCACCCATTGTCCCCAACGATACCCTCCCCTTACTCTCTCCCAAACACCTGCTCCTTGCGTCTCTTCTCCTCCTCCTCCTCCTTGGTCCTCTCTCCCCGGGTCCCCTACCCCTGGGTCTTGGTTCCTGGACCTGGGGTCCTTTGGTCTGAATCTCGTTGTCTCTGAGCTCTGGGCAGCCACCCAAAGCAGGTCTCTCTCGATTACTGATTCGCTTTCTCCCTCTGGATCTTGGCTCCCTTCGTCCTTTCTCTCTCCCTGGTTTCGTTGGTCTCGGTGCACAATTCCTCTGTATGGACGTGATGTGTGCTCAACTTTTTTCGCACCGTACGTCGCCAATCGCGAGAATCGGAGGTGGTTCTGCGTCCCTGTGTCTCAGCTCGACTCCTATCCCCTCCACTTGGTTGTATTCTCCAGCTCCCTTGTGCTGGATACTCAGGGGTCCCCTGGTCTCAGATCCTGGGTCCCCCCCCCTCGTTGATTCCCTTCCACTATCCCTGTCTCTCTCTCCCCGTCTCTCTCTACCACTCCCCCACTCCACTCCCCACTCCCCTGTTTCTCTGCCACTCTCCCGTGCACCCTTCCCTGTCCACTCTCCCACTCCCCTGTCCACTCTCCCCGTCTCTCTCACACTCTCTCTGCCACTCTCCCGTGCACTCTCCCTGTCTCTCTCCCCATCTCTCTCTGCCACTCTCCCTGTCCCCCACTCCCCTCTCTCTGCCTGTCTCTCTCCCACTCCCCTGTCCACTCTCCCACTCCCCTGTCTCCGTCTCTCACTGTCACTCTCCCACTCTCCCCGTCTCTCTCCCACTCCCCTGTCCACTCTCCCGGTCTCTCTCACACTCCCCACTCTCCCCGTCTCTCTCCCACTCCCCTGTCCACTCTCCCACTCCCCTGTCTCCGTCTCTCACTGTCACTCTCCCACTCTCCCCGTCTCTCTCCCACTCCCCTGTCCACTCTCCCGGTCTCTCTCACACTCCCCACTCTCCCCGTCTCTCTCCCACTCCCCTGTCCACTCTCCCACTCCCCTGTCTCCGTCTCTCACTGCCACTCTCCCACTCTCCCCGTCTCTCTCCCACTCCCCTGTCCACTCTCCCCGTCTCTCCCACTCCCCACTCCCTTGTCCACTCTCCCACTCCCCTGTCCCTCTCTGTCTCTCTCTGCCCCCCTCTCTCCCGCTCTCGGCTGGCGTCTCGTTGCCACGGCAACGCCGTTTGGTTGCCCGGGCGGGTGACGTCACCTCGCCTCGCAGGCGGCCGTTGGCTCCGGTCCATCGACCAATGGGAGCGCGCGTTGCTCACAAGTCAGACGCCGGCGCCGGGTGCCGGTTGGTCACGTGGGGGGGGGGGGGTGACGCGCGCCAAGTCGCGAGGGGCTCCTCGACGAGGGGCGAGCGGTGAAACGTGGCCGTGGTCCGGAATTCGAACTCAGGCGGCTGGGTTCAAAGCGCCGATATAACCACAGCACCACCCAACTTCCCCGCCCCGTCAATCACGAATCGATTCTTTTTCACAGCGATATTTGTACGCTTCGATTTAACTGCTCCGCTCCTCACGGGAATCGATTGCGTTCTAATTTAGTTTTGGAATCGATTACACTGTTGTACGCTCACGCAATAATCGATTCCGTAATTACCGCGTGATGATCGCGAATCGATTCAGCCGTCGTTCACGGCACCGAGCGGCAGCTGCTGCTGGCCCGTCGATGCGCTCCGGCGCCGGTGAGGAAGAGGAAGAATAATAGTTTGCGTGGCGCTCACGGGTGGTATTTGACCATACTTCACCACGCCGGTCAGTGTGCCGCTGCGGGTTATTTCCCGACCAAACTACCAACGGCGCGCCGGTTCGCGCCCGTTGTGGGAAGGCGGAATGACAAACAACAATTACATCAAATCTTGATTCGAAGCTTTCGTGACCTGCAGGGATCCATACTCTTTGGCTCTTTCGGTAAAGTCCATTGACAACCGACCGGATCTTTAAAAACAAACCCCACCAAACATTCAAATTCTAGTCGAAGTCGACACAATTCCATCGATCGACCTGATCGATGCACTCCCCGATGATGGTGGTGACGATGTCTCTGGTCTGGAATTCACTGTGGCTGCTTCTGTTTCTGCTGCCTCTGATGCTGCTGATTCTGTCGCGAAGTCGAAGCAACCGGACCTTGTTAGCCGGCGGTGGTGGGGGTGCCGCGGCCGCCTTTGTATCTCTGTGCGGCTTCCAGAGCTTGTGCTTTGAGCCCGTGTGCCGCCAGAGAGCCCTGCAGGTGCTGAGGCCACGGTCGGGCCCAGGGCCCCATGGCCATGCCGTGGCCCATCGCGCTGGAGGCCACGACGCACCGGAGAACACCATGGCAGCAGTGCGCAAGGTGACAGCAATGTGTACTTACTCCACTACGGCCACAGTAACGTCGAATTTTTGGGACGATGGGCCACCACTGGTGCGGCGAAATGTTAACTACGTCGCCTGGTATGCGGGAGGTCGTGGGGTTTATGGTTTGTTGGCAAGGGCGCTTGTGAAGAAGCTATAGAGAGAGTTTCGTGGGCCTCACCTGGTCAAATAAATATAGTCTATACCGTGGTCGAATGAGGCGTATACCCAAAGGTTGAGAATGTCATTGCCGGTTTATGACAGGAGAAGTAGTGTGCTGTGATACTTTCCCAAAGGCTACATTCTAAAACTAAACCGTAAATCCTAAACTTTAAACCACCTACCCATAACCCGAAAACTTAAACCCTGGCCATTAAATGATAACCCTCCTAAATACTGACTCTTACACCCTAACTCCAAATATTATACAGTCATACCTCGGTATACGACCGCTTTGGAATACGTCGAATTTGGTATACGTCGTCTGTTGACGAGAAAAAATCATGTCTTGGGATACGACATCTTGCTTGGGATGCGACGCGCTTGCTAGAACTTGTATGGGTCGAAATGAGTCACCGCGTACAGTACCCGCTTACACAATACTGTTACGGCTCTAACAAGCCGTAACAGTATTGTGTGGAATGACCAGACAATGTCACACTTCAGGAACATTCTTAGAAGGCAAAAACAAACTTCAATGGACAGGTTTTTAGTAAAACTTAAACCTGGTGAGCCTCAACCAGGTCCAAGTCAAGAAAAAAGACAATTTATGTATGAATTTTAGTAATAAATAGTGTCTAGATTATTTTATACAATCCCATTAATGTATAATATGCCATATAAAATAGAATTTATTATACTCTGGAACGGATTATTTTCTTTCCCTTTATTTGTTATGGGAAAAATTAGTTTGGTATACGTCATGTTCGGTATAAGTCCTACCTTCTGGAACGAATTAACGATGTACTGTATACCCAGGTCCCACTGTAACTCGAAGCCCTAACCAAAAACCCTCCTAAAGTTTTAATATAAGCCCTGAACCCTAACCTCAAACCAAAACCGAAACACTAAACCCCAACCCTATTCCGAAATATATTTTACCGGATATGGGCCACTGAGCTATGTAGCTCTTTTGCAGAAGCGACCTGGCCACAAATTATAGCTCAACAAATTGGCCTACCACGTGGACATTTATAGCAGCCAAACACTCTAAACGCATGTTGACTATAAATCTACGATTAGCACGGCTGGCTATGTACCGTGCGAAAGAAGTTCAGCATACATGCATGCCAGCTTGCAATAGGGCTTACTTATATGCTCTCACATCCATGCACCCCATCTGCATCAACCCACACTACAAGTGAAGTATGGTCAAATAAGGGAGGGCTAGTCTCTAGCAGTGACCGTCAGTCACTAAGGTTGGTGACTTGCAGTCACAGACACTGAAGGTGTTAGTACACTGGATTTGCAATTCACAAGTCATCGGTTTGATCTCCCGGTGTGATAGTTGAAACGGGAGCCTTTTTAAAACTCCCCCCACCTCTGCACTCAGTGCTATAAATGGCTACACAGCTGGATTGGCAGGTCGCGCGTGATGGGGTAAAATGTGGATACTCTCTCTCTTCCAACATGACTGGCCAGTGTGGAAGTGTAGGCCTTAATACATCTCAGAGGGGCTCCGCAGAGCACCCTCTTGTGGAGGTTTTTCCTCAAGCAGTGGCGTGAGCAAGCAATTGCGGTGCTGCACCTCGACCTTAACGCCGTGCGGCACATACAACATAGTGGTGGGGATGCGGAGGGGCTCGCCAACAGCACTTGCCCCAACAGCCTGCAGGGCTATACGCGGATCTTTGTATTTAGGGTACGATAACAAAGGTCAATAGGGGCTCTACTGCCATCTCCTGGTAATTTTCTGGCCAGGTGGCTAAGAAGTCAGAGTGCTGAATTGGCATCTTTGTGTTCCTGGGTTTAAATCCAGGCAGCCGCCTATGATTAAAGCAGATTCATCATAATTGCGTAAGTTCACGGTCTCAGATCGGTTACCATTGACTCCCCAAAAATGTATCAGATTAAATTTGATGATACACTTTATTTGGCTAAATTCCAACTCTTGAGAATTAAATGTGATTTCATACTGTCATGCGATTCTTCTGGCGTATGGTTAGATTATGTGTGAAAACCTAAACTGTCATGTGATGAAACTTCAGTTCTCTTTCTGAAGAAACTGCCAGGGCATTGAGTGAAACTAAAACTAAACCATTTTTATTTTACCAGGTAAGGCCCACTGAGCTACAGAGCTCATTTACAGAAACGGCCTGGCCACAAATGATAGCTCAACGAAGTGGCTTATCGCACGGATGATTTATAGCAACCAACCAAATACTCGAAATGCATGTTTCTAAAAAATGTCCGCATGTTTGCAACATCAGACATCGTGCCAACCAACACGTGGTACAACCCGAAAACACATCGGAGAGCCATCAGCTATTTTTGTTGTAATAATCAGACCGAAACCTGCTTTGTTTGCGATATCCGATGAACTCATTACATCCCCAAGTGAGTATCGAACATATGTGATCGCTGAATTCCCACCCGCACGCGCGAGCAGGCAGCCACCAATGGCGCGCATGCTGTGGAGCTGGACATGGCGTTCACGGAGGACGGAGTGGCAGTGCTCATGCACGACGACACGGTGGACCGCACCACAGATGGCAGCGGCCCCATCGGCGCCATCTCGCTCGCCAACCTGCGTAACCTCGACGCCTCCGCCTACCATCCCCTCCGGTCAGTGGGCGCACCGCCCTGCGGCGCGTGCAGCTGCTCTCCCCTGGTATGGGGGATGAGTGGTGATAAAACAGTCAAGGGAAAAAATTGATACAAAGAGGGGTGTCCAAGCCCCACGTTCCCATCAAACTCAATGTAGCTTTGCTGCTGATGTTGCGTGGGATGCTGCTGCCACTGATGGTGATGCTTCTGGTGATACTGATAAGCACGATGATGCTGTGGCATGAGTGGTGGTAAAATATAAAAAGGGAAGCAAAGAAAATCCAAATACGACCCTCAATTATACAAGCTGCAGGCCCTGATGAAACTCGGTGCCGCCCTGCGTGCTTGACGGGATCCGTACGCTTGTGCCTTGCATCGTTCCGCAGCGAGCAGTTCAAGGGCGAGAGGGTGCCCACCCTGGAGGAGGCCGTGGACGAGTGTCTCCAGTTGAACCTCATCATTTACTTCGATGTGAAGGGCGATGCCGAAAAGGTTTTTGTATGCCTCCATCCACCTCAGCGCATAGGGCACACTCTGTCCCACTGCATACCTTGTGGCGGGTCTTACTTCGCCGAACTTAAGCATTTAAAGGTTACCAAGTTGCAATCCCGCGTGCAGTTTTGCATGTATTCAGAGGCACGGCAAACAAAAGACAAGCGGAATGGCAGCCAGTACCAGTGCTATTGATTGCCCAAGCTCTCTGGCCCTATATCGGGATGTTTGGCCAATTGTATTCACGTGCGAGGAAACCGGAGCACCTGGAGACAACCCACGAATGCGAGGGGCAACACTTCATCCCATGCAGATGAAACATGGAGTCCATATTTACCATACTGCCTTCTCATGGGGAGCCAGGGTATATGGCATATTGACCTCCACGGGAAGGGAGTTTCACAGCATTTGTGCAATCCACAAACCCTCACTGCCTCCACAGTTGTGTGCCACGATCATGATTATTTTGTATTTTATAGATTTGTGTTAAGCTAGCGGCCATATCTAGCAGAAAGAGTCCTTGCCTATAAACATCGGGCAAATTACTAGCATGGGTTCAAGCAAGCCTGACCCTGCCGATGAGACACTGAATATCAAATCCAGTCCAGAGTTTGCTTCTATTGAACCATGCCTAGAAGGCTTTGTGTATGAAGAGTTATACAAAAAAGACATTTCTTTACGTGGTTGTGCAGAGATAAATATGGGAAGGCGGCATTTTCATAGCTCCGATGTGTTTATGGGATGTACCGCATGATGTGCGGCATGATGTCCGACGTTTCGCTCCACGTACTGGGAGCTTCTAGAACTGATTTAAGAAGCTCTTTTAACTTTTAACGGCTACTTCCGGTTTCCGGCTGCTTCCGGTGTCTGATGTTGGCCACCCATTGTCATTTCTGAGCATCATCGCTTGTGCCACAGAGCTCGTCACTTGTACACGCATAGTGACACCAGAGGAAGCCCACTTCTCTGGTGGATACCAGAATGACAGCACTCTGTAAAAGTCCACCAAAGAGGTTCACGAACAGCATTTCATCCACTGTTACTTTAATGTGTATTGATGCCTTTCATTAACTGTGTATTTCTTTTCTTCATCGAAGTTACGATTTAACCCACGACACCCAAGATTGCGAATTAGATCATATCTAATCCGAGTGAAATAAAAGTGTACTCCCGACTTCTTCTTCTTTAGTGCTGCCTAACGGCGTGTGCGACTTCACGATGATATTGGTCCCGACTTACTATAACTAATCGGGTCACATGCCCTGGTCGTGGATGGCTCTTGGCCCCAGGTTGAGGAGGCAACAAATGTCTATTTCGAGTTTTTCCATCTCGGCCGGATTCATCGACGATTGGGATGCGCGTCAAGGAGATTGTGCTCGCCCTAATGGCTGTTGTCTTCTCTTGTCGCAGTCGTCTACGGTGCTCAAACAAATCTACGAATCCCGGCCGGAACTCTACAACAAGAGCATCGTCTGCTCCTTTGACCCCAGGGTCATTTATATGGTGAGAATAATATTTTAGTTTTATATACCATAGGTCATGCAAATTGCATCTCACTCTAGCTCAGCAACCACAGACAAGCAGCCATGTGTGTGAGGGGGAAACACTGTCTCACAGAGAAGGAACAGATGATATTAGTCTGCACATTGCTGTTCCGCTTTCTCTTGGCAGCCAGGGTATGGCACCACCTCGATGCCCACGGAAATTGAATTTGGCAACATTTGTGAGGTCCAACAACCTTCACCTCCACAGTGCTGGATTACAGGCCACGTGCATAGCCACGACCGCCCATAATCGTAACATTACTCTTTATTTACCCAGGAAAGCTTCGGTGTGTCTAAATACTTATTACACGCTTTGATTTAACTCACTTGGTCTGTTGTATCCTCAACAAATAAATATTGTAACTCAATTTTTACACACTTCCCAATGTGCTATCGACTGCAAACTTGGCATAGGTATGTCATACTGATGACAACACGATATTCTATCATAAAAAATCCAAAACATATTTTAAAACTTTTTACACGCTTTTATTTAACTTACTGTATGTGTTGTCGTATCCAAAAATCTTCTTCTTGGTTCTTTCGGTAAAGTCACGTAGAAGGGAAATAATAAAATAATAAAAATAAAACATAATAAAACAGTTCTCACGACGTTTCGGCCACAACGCAAGCAGCCGTCCTCAGGCGAAGGACGGCTGCTTGCGTTGTGGCCGAAACGTCGTGAGAATTGTTTTATTATGTTTTATTTTTATTATTTTATTACTTCCCTTCTACGTGACTTTACCGAAAGAACCAAGAAGATGAATCCCTGCAGTCACGAAAGCTTTAAATCGAAATCCAAAAATCTTGTAACTCAATTTCAACCTTATTCCCAATGTCGTATCGACTGCAAACTTGGTATAGGTATGTCATACTGATGACAATACTATATTCTATCATTGAAAATTACAAATAAATATTTTTAAACGATCTTTTTTACGGCTCTAATTGTCCACGCTCAACTCACGTTGGCTGTAAATCACCACGGTCCCTTACGTCACGGCAAGCCTCGGGGAGCCACGCTGAGGGGCGGGGGATGTGGAAGGAGGGGAGGGGCGATGGGGGAAGGGGGCAGGGGGAGGGGCAGCTCGGATAGTACATTTAATTAAAGCGTGTTTAAAAAAAAAAGTATTCAAAAAATTAAGGACGTCCCTGCTGACTCTATTATGATGTTTGGCCAATTCCATTAATGGGTGGTTTTCATCTGGGCCGAATCCAGAGAACTTTGGGTCCAAACAACCTTATTTGACAATGGAATGCAATAAACAGGCAGCTCTTATCTTGAAGATAGTGCTTGACTATTTTAAGGTTTTTTTTTATGTTGTTGATAAGTTTCAAACTCGTGTCAGACATTCCTGGACACCTAGCCTTGTATGCATCTACAAGAATTAGAGCTGTTTAATTATTGGTTTACATTTTTATGTATTGGATATCTAATTGCAGTGCAGTTGAGAGCTGCGTGTCAGGCAAGGCTCACTTGCTATCAAGGTCTGGCTTATGTTGTGTACGTCCGTGCACGGTGGCCGGCTGGTTTAGCTCACTTTAATCTGAGCCAGTTTGTGCTTTATCAGGAACATCTGGTTGATTTGCAAACATTGGCCTACAGCAATGAAGGATCTCCGTTACAGCCCCCCGTCAACCTTTGCTCAGCCGGTGGTCACTCATTCAACTCTGCTGCCGCCTCAGCCTGGAATCCCTGACCCTCCACGCCTCTGTTAAAAGTCCAAACTCAAGAACCTTCCTTTATTCCTTTGCCTATGACTGCCGCTTTCGTTATATTAAACATCCCCACTGTTTTTGTGCATCATCTTGGGATGCGGTCGCATTTAGATGCTGTATAATAATTGTATTTTGTTGAATGAAATGACCTCAACACATTGTAGTGGAATAGATGTGTTTTCAGTTGTTAGGCAGTGTTGCAATACAATACAATTTGCATTTATGGTTCAATCATGTAGGTATGTCAATTTGTTTAAGATAACTTTCCACCACTCGACAGAAGCAATCAAATCATGTTGTCTCATGGGCAAATATACAAATAAAAATTTCTAATTTTTGCTTGGACCTTTCATCACTCCAGTTTGCTGAAACCCCATATCAATTGGCATGTTTTTTTTAATTCAACAGCTTGATTTGATTGGCTCTTGGGTAGTGGAGGGTTATATTTATGATGTTGACATCCCTGCACGATGATCTAACGCAAAATAATGTAATTACGGATCACAATATTGGTCGTGAAAAGCCTACGTGTAAGGTAAATTGGCATTTATATGGCATCTGAATGCAACTTTATCTCAGGATTTTCGAAGAAACAGTGAGGCATGGGCATCGTGGACAAAGGAGAACTTCGTTTAATAATATAATACTAATAAGGAAAGACAGGCCGCAAATAAGTTTTGAACCTGTACTAGAATATGGAAGGGAATTCCAGGCAACAGGGGGAAAAAGAGTGATCTCCCACTCAGCAAACATCGACCATTGTGATTTATTATCATATGTGCTTACAAACCACTGTGTTATTTTATTTTGAACAACCAGGGAGGAGCAAATGTTGTTGCGCCGCATAAAAGAGGATGAAGAGATGGCTCTGAGAGATTGCGACTGGAACGGTTTGGAAACGAAGAGACGAGGAGGAAGAAGGCAAGAGTGGGGGTGGCACCCATCTCAGACAAGATAAAGGAAGTTTTGACCCAGTTTGGCTCGGCGGACGTGCGTAAGAAAAGAGGAAAACCACATCGGAAGAAATGCCATGAAGGTTTGAAGCACATGGGAGGGGGGTAGATCGAGGCAGACCGAGGGAAAGAGGAAGTTTTCTTAAGTGGTGAACCATGGATTGGATTTGGAGTTGATTTCCCAGGACAGGAATTAGTGGAGAAAGAGGAAGCAGGAAGGCGGTAGAGCCCACATGAATGGTGAAAACGCCAGGAAGAAGAAGACGACAATATCGCCAAGACTTTCTCCCACTGCATCCAATCGACCCCTCCTGCCCTCTGCTATTCTCCTGCACGAGTTTTGTTTGTAAAATGAACAACCGCTCCTCATTTGGACCTTGTTTGACACCCTATCACGATTGCATCGGCCTTGACTCCTCCACTGCTGAACGAAGGCCTGCCGGAGCGAGCTGTTTCCATCTCTCATTGCCTCAGGATGTAACATTCCATCTAGAACCTGCACACGAGCTGGCGTCCATTCTTCCGGGCGTGTTTTCACCCCTTTGGCTGCCACTCCATCGTTGGTCTCAACCACTGGTCTTGTATAGCCATGGTGTCTTTCCCAAGCACGCATACTTTTCTTGAGCCAATAATAATGCCTCTACATTGCACGTGTTCTCTTATCCACATGTTCTTCTTCGCGTCTCTTGTTGTAATTCCAAGCCTGCGCCTCCCCATATCTCTTTACGCACTTTTATACTTTTGTTCCACTTTACTTGGTCACCATACATGTTTTCTGATCCACACGTCTGTCACAAGTAGCTCAGGCGTTGTCGATGGGAGTAAAGAAAACCACCCCATATGTTGTGTACGCCACTGGTCTCTTCCAAGCAATTTTTTTTGTTCCACTTTTTTTCTTCAGCACGCGTGTCTCCGATTCCGTACGCACGCCAGATGCGGCAGAAGGACGTCGCGGTGGTGACGGCGCTGACGCACCGGCCGTGGGTCTTGAGCCACACGCTGGAAGGAGAGCGCTTGCACCTGGGATGGTTTCGCCACCGCTGGGAGATGCTGATGGACGTGGCGCTGGCTTGGAGTCTCAACAACTTCCTGTGGAAACTGTGCGGCATCTCCGCCGTCCTCATGCACAAGAGCGTCATATCGCAGTGAGTGCCTCCGCCAATTTTTTGTTTCACGTTTTGTGCTTTTACGCTTGTAAAAACCAAAATGCAAACGTGCCTACATAGGAAAATCAGTTCATTCGTGTATAGTAGGGACTGCAACATGCGGATGTCATATCCGCTGTGCTTGACTGCCTAGTTAATTCTGCAGTATATTGCAGTAAAAGTGAGAAACTGTAAGTGCCGGTGCGAATGGTTGGCTTGTTAATCGTACATAGTCAGAGTGAAAGAGAGAAACTATGTACATATTTAGAACTTCTTTCGCACCGTACGTAGCCATCCGTGCTAATCGGAGGTGCGGGAAACTGCTAGCACCAGTCTGCATGGATGTTGTGTTAGTCCTACATTGTCGCAGCTAAAGGGATAAACTGGCAGTGCCCGGTGTGCGTGGCTGCCTTTTTAATCCTATCGCACATCTTGGTATTTCTTTACAACTGCTTTTTGTGTTTAGTTTGTTGTCCTTCCCTGCATCTCCGATTCGGGCCGCCGCAATGGCGAGATGTTAATTGCCTCGCCTTAATTACAGGAGGTCGTGGGTTATATCCCAACCCTGACGCCTATATATTTGGAGTTTGCATGTCTCTTCTCGTGGTCGCATGGATTTTTCTCCGGGTTCTCCGGGTCCTCCGGTTATTCCCTCCATATTTAGCAACATGCATTTAGAGTGCTTGGCTGCTATAAATTTCCACATCATGAGCCACTTCGTTGAGCTATCATTTGTGGCCAGGTCGCTGCTAAAAAATAGTTATACAGCTCAATGGGCCTTACCTGGTAAATTAAATAGTTAAAAAAAGTTGTAGATCGCATGGTTGTTTACGTACGGTGCGGAAGACCTTCAACATCCATGTATACACGTGTCAACACTAGTTGTCTCGGCACGTGTCTGCTGCAGGGACTACGTGCGGTGGTGGCAAGAGCGCGATGTGAGCGTGGTGGGCTGGACCGTGAACACAGCCGTGGAGAAGGCTTACTACGAGAATGTTCTCGACTGCAACTACATCACCGACAGCCTCGAGGGTGACGCGTGATGCCAAACTCCGACCCCCCCCCCCCCAAATCCTTCCCCACCAAACACGTCTATTCATGGACTTTTGAGGCTTCCCATATCTCGAATTGAATATGTAATTTGCCAAGCTGGTGATAGAAGGGCAGGGCTGTGGTGTTTTTATTTTAATGGCAAGTAATTTGTTAATCCTAACTTGCTCGCTGTGTAACTTCGGTACAAGTATGCGAACGACAGCCGTTTTAATGGCTGCAGTTGCTTTTGCTATCCAGTAGGGATCGTGTATGTTTTAAAACTTTTAACTCAAAACGGTTTTTATCAGACAGGGCAGTTATTGATTTAACATGGATTGAACACAACGTAAAGAAAACTTTTTCTGTGATAGTTTTAACGGACTTCAGTTTTATGGAGACATTTGACAGCGATTCACATTCTGCCAAAACGTTTCCTTCGCCCGTCAGATCTTTGGATAAAAGGTGCACGTGTTTCCGTCACCTACAATCGGGTGAAACGCCAGGATGGTTGTTTCAGCCGTTTGAATAAGCAATTAAATCCTGAACGTTGAATAATAATTTTACATCACACGGAAAGGGCACCACAAAGGATCTTTGATCTTCAACTCAAATTCACACCATCCGGCAAAAACAAAGTTTTCTTAAGTGGTGCCTACAAAAAAAAAACGTGTCCAGTTCCCGCTTCTCTTACGAAGGACGCCCAATGTTGCCGTCCGATGTGTTTTCGCGGTTGGACCGTGCGTATTTTGGCATGATGTCTGTCGTTTCGCTCCGCGTGCTGCGAGCTTCAGCAGCTGCTTAACTGAAGGACCAAAAAACAACCGCGGCCGCTTACGCTGTGGAACTCCTCAACCTATGGTGAATGTTGCGTAACACCAAGGTGCGTCTTCTAAACATCAAAACTCGTTACGAATTGGGACGCTTTGTGTAATCCCGCGTGGGAGGAGTTGGAGTGGCTCCGATTGTTTTGTGTATTTTACAACGTTGTCATTGCAAGTGTGGGGGTTTTGATTATCACCCGCGAATATTAGTTTTTATTGTTAAGTAATTTTGTTATCGAAGTAGTTTTTCTCAGGTTGCGGCAGTCATTGCATAGTAGTCACTTGAGAACCACTGCTACGTGACTGAGTATAACAGCTTGGGCCGTTGAGTTATACATATCTCATCATCATCGGAGCAGTATTTACAGGGATGAATTGGGTTTAGTATATACATTGATGCATGTGCCCATGCCTAGCTCCTTGTTATGGCAAAAATAACAAAAGCACGCAACTGTAATTTTATCATATGCTATGTGGTGGTATGCATGATTTTATGACTGTTTAGATTTAGTGGGATACTTTACTGAACTACTGAAGGGAATGAAACAAGTGCAATTAAATAACTTTAAACAACATTTTTCAAATGTACTTTGTAAAACTCTTAACAACTTTAGGGACATTACACAGCGCTTGTTGATATGGTCTGTACGGCTAAAGGGGTGGATGGGGCTTCAAGCGCTTGACCCAGGTGCTTTGCAGAACGAAAAGCATTGTCACTTTTACACAACTGTCGACTCTACTTAGCAATTGCCGAGATGAAAATCAATGGTGGTGAAAAAACCCACTTATCAAAACCAGTTTATTAAAAAATACAAAATATACAATGTGAACCCACATTATGTTCTGGCTCAGTGATGTTCAAGAGGCGGCAATCCAAGAGCACACAGGTGATAGGTAAGGTCCACGTTTCACATCTTCTCAGGATAAGTCTGCTTGGCAGGGCCACATCTGCGCGCTGTAGTTTTTCTTGTCTGCAACAGGGGGTGGGGGGGGGGGTGTTTGAAAGGAAGCTGAGCACAGCTATTATTTATTTAATTTCCCAGTAGCACAAGAACGGGTAACATAACCCAAGGAATTCCTCCCACCGCACTCCGCACTGGTGATGGATGGGAGCAAAGTATGTGGATGAACAGGATTTTTATTCAGCACAGTGCACAGTTGGACCAGGTAGTTAGGTAAATGGTTGGTGATTAGGTGGACGAAAGGGTAGGTTATTGAGTTGCTTTGTACCTATGTGGTTAGTTAACTAAATGGCTGAGTGACTAAGTGGCTGGGCGATTCGTTGACTGGCTGAGTCACGAGTTGGCTGGGTGACAAGGTGGGCTGGAAGACTAGGTGACGACAGCCGCCCCCGCACCTTTTCGTCGACTCCGCTTGCTCTGCCTCGCCGCCTTCACTTCCATCTGCCGCTTGTGCTCCTCCCGCAGTTTCTCCAGAACGAATATCTTGTCCTGGCCCTCCTGGCCACGACACACACACACACGACCGCCTCTCGTTTCACAACAACCATTATCACAGTGATGACACTACAGCAGCGTGTTTATCCAGCAAAGCCTCCGAGTCTTGCACAGGAGTGTCCTGCCACATTATGATCACACTTTCAACGTGAGTGGCGTTTAAATGGTATCGTGACTCGAGAACGCACAACGAAAAACATTGCAAAATGTTTTATTGAAAACCTAAACGGGTTCTAATTTTATATTAGTACACTGGCTACCACTTTTGTCATTATCGTCCCTTCTAGCCTTGACACGTCCATCCCAAGCTTCCCGATGTCAATCGACTGCAAATGAGTGAACATTAGCAGCATTGGGCAGACAAAAGTGGCCAGCCGTGGTGACGATGGCCATTTAGAGAATGGCTGCTCTAAATTTCTACGTGATAAGCCACTTTGTTGAGCTTTCATATGTGGCCAGGTCGCTTCTGAAAACGAGCTATGTAGCTCAGTGGGGTTTATTTGGTAAAATGAAAAGTTTAGTTCGTTCCATGCTGGCCTTAATAGGTGCTCGCTAACAGCACTGGCGCTACACTCTGATAGGCTATGAGGCTATGGAGGGATCTTCGTGTGTGTTATTACGCACGTGGTCAATGCGCGCTTGCAGCAGCTCAATCACGTGCCTCTGCGCAGCCAAAATCTGCACGTTGATGTAGATGATTAATCTGATCGTACACACACAAACACAAGAGCAGTTCGTGAGCACCTATAAAGGACACCGGCACACAGACAAACAAACATATCCCCCGTGTAGCCTTAACAGACTGGAGGGCAAGTGCTGTTAGCGAGCACTTATGAAGGCCGGCACGGCACACGAGGTGGGTGGCCTGCACCACTCCCAGGCCGCCTTCGTCTCCCAAGTGGCAATGTATACACCACACCAGATACTTATTTGAGGCCGAGTCGACCTAGGGGAGGCCCAGGAGCGATTCAGATATCCTACACCAGTGTTGGCCATTGGTGGGAATCAAACTCGGGTTGCTGAGTTCATAGCGCAGTATTCTAATCACTACACTACTGCTTTCCCAAAGGCAATAACAGCCACCATTCGCCACTTAAAGTGGTAGCCACGGCGCTTGTGCCAGGCCAGGTGCACTCTACTCGCAAAGACAAAGATCCCCTAAAAAGCCTCAGCAGACTGTTGGGGAAAGTGTTGTTAACAACGAGCACCTCTGAAGGCCGGCACGGCACATGAGGGGGTGAGAGGCCAGCGCCACGCCCGGCGGCCATTGTCTACCGAGTGGCGATGTTTACACGCGCCACCAGGCTGAGTCGACCTAGGGGAGGCCCAGAACCGGTTCAGACACGGGAGACACGGACGCGCACAGATGCGCGCGCTCTCACAGCACGAGGCTTGTTGCCGCGAAGAAGAAGATTGGGCTCTCGACGAGGTTGTGGTAGATCCAGGCGATCGCCGCTGAGCCGAAGGGGAGCGCCGCGGCCCAGCGCCGCACGGCGTCGTACGCCAGCGGGAGCCCGCGGAACGGCCCGCAACCCGGAGAAGGTTCACGCCTGCGGGGGGGGGGGGGGAGACGGCGCACGTGGCGAGATGGGAGAGGAGATGTGGGCAAGGTGGAAGAGACGGAGAGGAGGCACGGGGGAGGGGAAGAGACGGAGAGGAGACACCTCCGATTAGCACGTGGTTAGAAATGGTACGAAAGATGTTCAACATGTATATTTTAAAGAAAACTGGAAAGTTTTATATTTTTTCACTGGAAAAAAATCAACATGTCCGTAGTTATTGGACAAAAACTGGCAGCCATTATTTATTTTCTTTTGAATTGACCCCTTTATGTCTGAAATACAATTTTCTATTAGAATTCTCAGCGTTGGCGGAGAGCCTCCCGCCTCGCCGAATTCCCCTTTCAAAACGAATTTTGATCGTTTTCTTCGCGCGACCATCCCCGTTACACGTCGCCTTGTATCGTTTTCGAGCGAGCGGGGCGAACTCACGTCCACATGGTGACCGCCACCACCGCCACGACGCTGAAGAACGACGGGAAAAAGAGCAGGAGCAGGAAGATGGTGGACATCTGAGAGGCACGCCATGGTTTGGTGGGCGGTTGGCAGTTGAGGTAGAGGCTTCTCTGCGTGGGGAGTGGGATTGGGGGTCAAACATTCATTCCAACACCCAGGATAGCGGTGGTGTCGGCTCAGCACCCTGACCTGTGGGCCGCCCAGCCTCCGCATAGCGCTACGGTGATGAGATGTTAACTGCCTCGCCTGGTATACAAGAGGTCGTGGGGTCGATGCCGACCCTAACGCCTGTATAGTTGGAGTTTGCGTGTCTTTCTCCCTGTGGATTTTTCTCTGGGCTCCTCTGGTTTTCCCTCCACATTCAGAAAAATGCTTTAAAGAGTATTTGGCTACTATAAATTTCCACGTGATAAGCCGCTTTGTTGAGCTATCATTTGTGGCCAGGTCGCTTCTGAGAAAGAGCTAAACAGCTCAGTGGACCTTACCTGGTAAAATACAAAATTGTTTAGTTTATAGTTTTAAAACCTCCCGAGCTGTCGCAGCGAGCCCTTGGTGCTGTACATGGAAATCCCCCTCGCTCCACAGCGCTCACCCCACAGCCCTCACCCGTTTGACATAGAAGAGGATGATCAGCTTGATCAGCTGCACCAGCGGCAGCAGGGGAGCGAAGAAGATGCCGAGCCTAGACGAAAGGGGCCGTGTCGAAGGTCAGCAGGTCTCTGCCGAGGTCACCGTTAAGAGGCAATGGTGATAATTATGGTGGCGGCGGTAGTGAAAATGGCGACACGATCAATCAGGCAATCACGATCATAATCACCAACATTACTCTCTGAATTTATGTATCCACCGTTGGGATGAATTCCTCATGATTATCACCACATTTAGCCATTTTCTGCACACTGCTAGATTAAGGCGTCATCCTTGTGTGACGGAGTCGTCAACGCCTAAAGGGTGAGCGACTCAACCGGCGCTGCACACACCACGCTTCATCGAGGCACACCGGAATCACGGAGCGACAGCGAGAGCAGGCGTCTTGCTAAAGGACGATCTTGATAACAGTGAGTGGTCCAGCGGTATTCTTCTGCAACCAGGTATTTTAGACGTAAAAAAATAAACAGAGGAGGTTCGAGCGTGAAAGTTACCACAAGGCGGACCCTGCGCCTCACCTCGTTTGCCTACTGGGTCGACTGTTCCTGAACCAGAGAATATAAGACGCTGGATACACACGAACACAAAATATAGTGGTCCCCTGTATGACCTTTAACAGACTGTTGGGGCAAGTGCTATTAGCCCAGAACCTACGAACACCCACACAGCGCACGAGGGGGCGGTGGTAGGGGCGTATCATGCCCGGCCGTCTTTGTCTTCCCAGTGTCGATTCTTTACACACCGCACCAGGTGCTCAATGTGCAGAGACACGAGAGCGTCGGGGGGTGACATGACCCACCCCCCTCTGCCGTGACACCGACTCCCCCCCCCCCCCCCCCTGTTTGAACGACGCTGTTATCAACGTCTGCGGAAGGGGGTCTGGTGGGTGGGTGGGGGTTGGGTTCGAACCACGCGAGCGTTTGTCCGTAGATGAGGTCGAGCACGTTCCTCGCGATGTCAAACTCGGGCTTGTGCGACCCTTGCTGCTCCGGCTCGGATGAAGTCTTCCCCCTGCATGACGACGATGACGATGACGACAGAAGCAACCTGTGGGACGCAGGGAGCAGAAGAGGGTGATGGACAACGAGCGCATGCACGGAACTGCGCACGCGGTACCGCTGTGGTAAACACGCACGGGAACGCGAGACTGGGTGTGAACGGATAGCGTCCAATTTTTTTCACGTATGTATGTTGAACTTCTTTTCGCACCGTACGTAGCCAACCATGCTAATCAGAGGTGCGTGGGAAGAATCATAAACTTAACACAAAAAAACTGTTCTAAAGGGGTGTCTCGGCAGCGAGATGTGAACTCTCTTGCCTGGTATGCAGGAGGTTGCGAGTGCACAATCCTGATCCTGACACCTGTGTATTTGAATTTGCATGTCTCTCTCCCCGTGGTCGCGTGTTCTTTTTTATCCGGGTCCTCTGGTTTTTCTCTCCACATTTAGAAACATCGCGCGTTTAGAGTATTTGGCTGCTGTAAATTTCCACGTGACAAGCCACTTTGTTGACCTATTATTTGCTACACAGCTCAGTGGGCCTTACCTAGTAAAATAATTTGTTTGTTTAATGGTTCAGTGGTCAGACAATGGGAGGGAGGAATGTGTCCCCCACATGAACAGCCATGCCCCCCCCCCACCCCTCACATGCCCACTGTGTGCCCCCCATAATCACCTTCTCTGAATGGTGACTCTAAAGCAGTGGTTCCGAACCTTCACTGCAGCATCACGCTCCTTTGGTTCTCAATCGTAAAAAAAATGTTAGAATGTTAATAAATAGAGCGGGCTTGATGAAACAACGTAAGTTGTACTTACGTGCCCGTGTTTAATTCGTGTTTCGATGATTTACCTTCTCAAAAAAATCTGATGTCTCGCACCACCAGGGGGTGCGTACACGCCAGGTTTAGAACCATTGCTCTAAGTGGAGGCCTACCTGTTGACTTCAACAATTACCTGGTGCGGTCTGCAAACATCACCACTGGGGAGACAAAGGCAGCCGGGCATGGTGCTAGCCACACCTGCGCCGCGTTTGCCTTCATGTGTGCTCGCTAACACCAATTGCCAATCCAGGTGGAGTCTCTGAGTAGATGTATTTGCGTGTGTGTCCGCTTGTGTGTGAATATCTGTGTGCATGAGTTACGTTTGTGTACATGTGTGTGTGGGGAGTGGTGGTGTAGCGGTCCGCGTGCTGCGCTACAAACCCGGTGATCCGAGTTAGATTCCCGCTCACAGCCAACACTGGTGACGATTATTTTAAGTGGTCCTGGGCCTCCCATAGGTCGACTCAGCCTCAAATGAGTACCTCGTGCGATGTGTAAAAACATCGCCATGAGGGAGACAAAGGCGGCCGGGCGTGATGCTGGCCACCTCATGTACCATTCCGGCCTTCATAGGTGCTCACTAACAGCACTTGCCCCGACAGTCTGTGAAGGCTATGTGGGGTATCTTTGTCTTTGTGTGTGTAGGTGGCATGTCTTGCGAAAATACATATTTTTTTCTCTTGTCAGTTTGCACGTTCCCACGCTGCGATGTTCTGTGACTGCCGCCACTCCAGACAACCCTTCGATAGCTGCTTAGCCCAGTGGGCCTCACCAGCGGAATCTTGCGACAGACTGGTCATCTACATCGCAGACCCGCACAGCCCGCTAATAAAGACTCCCATGGCATCAGCTGCAGAGCAACCACCACCATGTCCCCACTCACCGCCACACGAACTCGATGAAGAACGTTCCCAGGAGTGAAAAGATGAAATCCATGACCACCAGGCGGTACAGGTCTTGGCCGAGCCGCGTCTCCCAGCACTGGGTGTGGAAGAGGGGAACACCGCAGATGGATGGAAGCGTATTGGGTGCCGCGGTGGCGAGATGTTAACTCCCTCGCCTGGTATACAGGAGTTCATCTTCTTGGTTCTTTCGGTAAAGTCACGTAGAAGGGAAATAATAAAATAATAAAAATTAAACATTTTAAAATGTTTTATTAGAAGGGAAATAATAAAATAATAAAAAAACATTATAAAAGATGTTTTATTTTTATTATTTTATTATTTCCCTTCTACGTGACTTTACCGAAAGAACCAAGAAGATGAATCCCTGCAGTCACGAAAGCTTTAAATTGGTATACAGGAGGTTGTGGGTTCGATCCCGACCCTGATGCCTGCTGTATATTTGGAGTTTGCATGTCTCTCTCTATTCTTATGGTGGCGTGGATTTCTCTCCGGGTCCTCTGGTTTTTTTCCTTCACACATTTAGAGACATGCGTTTCGAGTATTTGACTGCTATAAAATGTCCACGTGATAAGCCACTTTTGTTGAGCTATCATTTAGTGGCCAGGCCACTTCTGAAAAAGAGCTGTATAGCTCGTAGGCTTTACCTGGTAAAATAAAAAAAAAGTTTTTTTATTGGTCGGCGAGTGATCAGGCCGCTATACAGCCCATTATCCCTCCAGGGATAATCAAGTGATGCCACGTGCTGGTCCAGGAATGCCTACACTTAGTCTCCGGCTGGCGATTTGCGGTCCGATAGGTTATTCCTGTCCCCTGTTGCGCTTTGTCGATCCCGTAACCCCAGGCTATATGCATTGCGAGGATACCTGGTGTGCGTGTGTGTGCGTGCGTGTGTGCGCGAGTACTGTATGTGTGGTGCAGCGGCGATAAATGAGCGCGTTGCATATGAGCCCAGCCACCGTGGTTCGACTCCTGGTCTCGCACAACACTCATGTTGATTTGTGTCTGAATCTGGACTGGGCCTCCCTTAGGTCGACTCAGCCTAAAATGATAATGATGTAATAACAATTTATCTTTTATATCACCAGGAAAACCTAAATATAGATGATACCAGTCTCACGGTAGTGTAAAGAGTCTTCAGTGATTAAAGGATTATGAAGACATTCGGGGAGTAAACAATAGGCAGTCTCAACTCACACTGTGACCACACTGCACGTGACAACATTCCTCCTTCTGCTGCTCCCCTCGCAACGCTCCACTTCTGGAATTCCTTCCCGCACCGTCTATTTTCCCCAAACTCTAACAACAACTCTCATGATTTATTACAACTTATTTTGGTGCTGTTTTTTGCTGGCCGCTCAACGTTTTGGGCACCAGGGCATCGACTCAACAGCGTTGTACATATACATACATCTATAACGTGGTTCATCCATTCAGGACCACTTTTCGCACAACGCCGAACGTGCACCCCGTTGTAACGTGGTTTCTGAGCGGTCGACAACGAACTACTTTCTTGAGCTTCATGGCTTTGCTGTATCACTCTGCGTGCAATACGGCACGCGGAGTGATACAGCAAAGCGGCATGTCACTCTGCGTGTGTACATCGTATCTCACCAAGCTTACATTATTTCATGGGCAAATCGTTTTCACAAAACGCTTTAGCGCGGCCCTTTTTAGGAACACATCGACCGCGCTCAGTGGGGACTGACTGCATATACAGACATTTATTTATATATATAAAAAGATCCCACGTATAGCCTTAACAGACTGTTGGGGCAAGTGCTGTTAGCGAGCACCTATGAAGGCCGGCATGGCACACGAGGGGGTGGGTGGCCAACACCACGCCCGGCCGCCTTTGTCTCCCTAGTGGCGATGTTTACACATCGCACCAGGTACTCATTTGAGGCTGAGTCGACCTAGGGGAGGCCCGGGACCGGTTCAGATAATTGTCACTGGTGTTGGCCGTGAGCGGGAATCGAACCCGGGTCGCCAGGTTCATAGCGCAGTGCGCAAACCGCTACACTACCGCTACCCATACACATACACACGTGTGTGTATGGTCGCATGTACGGAGTGTGCCACGTGTGCAGAGCACCTACCTCGCTGTGTGGGACGGGCGAGCGCTGGAGCCAATCGTAGCACAGCACAGCCAGCAGAGACACCTTGAGCAGCAGGTTCCTGCAGCGAGTGACAGGGTTAGGTTTCACCGTGTTTCTTTGTTTTTCTAATTGCTTCGTTGCTGTACTTAATGTTGTTCTGCTTTTGTCAGTTTGGTGACGCGGGTCATTCACTTGCCAAAACGGCTCTATCCTGGTCTCTTGATTTCTCGCCTGAGTTAAACAAAATCAACTTAAACTCCGTTGTTTCTGCCACATCCTCACTGGTTTCTGGCTAACCGTCGAACAAAGACGGTTACTGCATCGCGCGCACTTCAGATGCGCTTCTGCGGCCGTCTGGACCGACATTCGGAAGCCACTGTGGCTATGCACTTTTAAATACAGGTTCAAAACTCATTTCTTTAGAACATTTTTTTTGTGTTTAGTTTATGATGCTTCCCACGCACCTCTGATTAGCATGGTTGGCTACGTACGGTGCGAAAAGAAGTTCAACATACATACGTGAAAAAAATAGGACGCTATCCGTTCACACCCAGTCTCGCGTCCCCGTGCGTGTTTACCACAGCGGTACTGCGTGCGCAGTTCCGTGCGTGAGCTCGCGCATTACCGTCCGACACTGGCGTAGACGCCGTGCCGCGGGCTGTGATAGCCCTCCAGGTGCGTGAGGGTCGTGAAGACGGGCGGCAGCAGCGTGTTCACCAGGCAGGCCACCGCTGGCACGAGAAGCAGAGACGCCTCGAGCCACAGCGCCTCGCCCCGCCGCTCCAGCTGTGGCGGTCGATGAGACAGGACGGGGGGAGAGAGAGAAGAGAGAAGAAAGAGTTAAATGGGAGAGAAAGAGGGGAGAGAGGGATGGGAGACTTGACTTTTAAACAACTTTTATTGCCGCCAGCAGCAAAAGCACTGGAGGCGATTTCAATATGAAATACACAAAGTCACCAGCAAACAAAAAAAAACAAACGCTACAAATCGACGCGCTGTGGCGCTGAAAGCACCGCGCACAACACGAAAGAAAAGTCACGTGGTTGTGGTGTCATCGCGCACGCCACGGTGACGAGTGAGCGCTTCAGAAGGTGAACATGAGGGTGCCGTCCACGCTGGTGCAGAGGGAGAGGGGAGGGATGGGAGAGAGGGATGGGTGAGATTTATCCCACATGTGCCATTTGAGCAGTTCTTATCGAGCAAGGCTCACGTTATTTATCATTATTATTACTATCCTTGTTTACCTGGGAATGCCTCACTCGTTTTCTTGAGGGTCCTGCCAAGTTTTTACAGGAGGGGGGCGGGGGGCGATGATTGCTCAGTGTCATCCAGATTGAGAAATTTGTGGGTAAACAATTCCCAAATTTGGACAGTGACGCCAGTAGAGATAGCATATTCGTTTTCGAATAACATTGTGGGATACTTACCGTCCAATTTAAAGCAGATGGCGCGAATCTTCGGTTAATATACCCACAATATCATCACAACCACCACCAACACCGTCTACACCACTATCATTACTAACAGCACCATCACCAACAAAACTGACACCTTTTTTACAAGGAGTCATGTTTGCATTGACCACAATACCTGCGGTCGGAATGCAAACAAAAAACACAACTCTGATAATGTATGCACTGTCCTTGAAATTGACTGGTCCACACCCAAGACAGCTTTTCTTAGAGCCTAGTCTCACATGGTGTTGCACCAGATGACGCCAAAAGGTGCACAACTCAAAGACAATGCACCATCAGAGGATGAGAGCTCGAGGTAATAATTTACACCATTGGAACCTCCTTTGCCAGTAGCAAAATATGACAATAGTTTTTTACCCTTTTATCTGGCAACAAAACTGACACCTTTTTTACAAGGAGTCATATTTGCATTGACCACAATACCTGCGGTCAGAATGCAAACAAAAAAGGTGTCAGTTTTGTTGCCAGATAAAAGGGTAAATAAACAATTATCATATTTTGCTACTGGCAAAGGAGGTTCCAATGGAGCACCATCACCTTCATAAAACTACGATCACCTATGACAAAAACACCATCAATCTGCCACCACTGTGACCATCACCACCAAGTCCACTCTCTCTGTTGTCACTCTCATTACCACCACCACAACCACTGCCCTCAACACCACAGCTATCTTCATCGCCACCAATGTGCCACCACTATGACCAACAAAGAAAAGACAAAGATCCCCCATGTGGCCTTAACATATGCGTGGGGCAAGTGCGGCGAGCGAGCACCTATTAATGCCGGCACAGCACGAGAGGGTGGGTGGCCGGCACCAAGCGTGACCACCTTTGTCTCCCTTGTGGTCATGTTTACACATCGCACCAGGTACTCATTTGAGGCTGAGTCAACCTCGTAGAGAGCCAGGACCTGTTCAGATAATCGTCACCGGTGTTGGCTGCGATCGGGAATCTAACTCGGACAACGACCAACAAAGACAAAGATCTCCCGTATAGCCTTAACATACTGTAGGGGCAAGTGCTGTTAGCGAACACCTATGAAGGCCGGAACGGTACACGAGGCGGTGGGTGGCCAGTACCACGCCCGACCGCCTTTGTCTCCCCAGTGGCGATGTTTACACACCGCACCAGGTACTCATTTGAGGCTGAGTCGTCCTCGGGGAGGCCCAGGACCGGTTCAGATAATCGTCACTGGTGTTGGCCGTGAGCGGGAATCAAACCCGGGTTGCCGGGTTCATTACGCGGCGCGCTAACCGCTACACCACCGCTCCCCAACACAACCACTACCACGCGCACTCCATCAGCCCCCACCACCATCGTCACATCCACCACCGCTACCGCGCCCGTCTGGCACTCCAGTCGACCGTCTGACAACCGTGGCTCGGCCCCTGCACGGCGCCCTGGCACGGCATCCCGGCACGGCTCGGTTGTGCGGTGGAAAAGCGGCGTCGGGGTCTCACCGCGTCGGCGCTCTGGCAGAGGAAATGCAACCCGGCCGCCGAGCCGGCTGCGAGCGCCATGGAGAGGAGCCAGGTGGGCGCGCGGGCCAGCAGCCGGCGGCTCCAGCGTGCCCGCGGGCTGCCCAGATTCCGGCGCGCCCCCTCGGCAAGCACCTCCTGGGGGGGCAGGTGGAGGGTGGGGAGGAGGGAGCGAACAAGGGGCAGGCAACGCAACGCAACGCGGCTTGCATTCGTGAACTATCTTGTGCGCCCGCCTGTTTCTGGCCTGGCAGAGGGGCGGTGGTGACGTCACCGTCACTTAGTGGTGATTGGCGGGTATTGGTATTGGTTTCCGTGGGGAGCGGTAGTGTGGTGGTTGGCAAGCTGGGCGACGAGCCCGTCGACCCGATTTCGATTTCTGCTCATGGCCAACACCAGTTATCAGAACCGGTCCTGGGCTTCCACACTGTCAACTCAGCCTAAAATGCATACCTGGTGTGGTGTGTAAACATCACCACAGTGGAGACAAAGACAGCCGGGCGTGGTGTTGTCCACCCAGCCTGCCACGTGCCATGTTGGCTTTCATAGGTGCTCGCTAACAGCGCCCTAACAGTCCATTAAAGGCGATATGGAAAATATTTTTCTTTGTTTCTGTATGGAGTGATGGCAGAGTGATGTATAAAGCCTGGCGACACATTAAGGAAGCTCTGATCACCCTGAATTGACCTCTTATCACCTTGAGTTGACCTCTGACCACCTTGAGTTGACCTCTGATCACCTTGAGTTGACCTCTGACCACCTTGAGTTGACTTCTGGCAACCTAGAGTTTGCCTCTGGTCACCATGAGTCGAGCTCTGACCACCTTGAATTGACCTCTGACCACCTTGAGTTGACCTCTGACCACCTTGAGTTGGCCTCTGACCACCTTGAGTTGACCTCTGACCACCTTGAGTTGACTTCTGGCAACCTTGAGTTGACCTCTGGTCACCATGAGTCAAACTCTGACCACCTTGAATTGACCTCTGACCACCTTGAGTTGACCTCTGACCACCTTGAGTTGGCCTCTGACCACCTTGAGTTGACCTCTGACCACCTTGAGTTGACTTCTGGCAACCTTGAGTTGACCTATGGTCACCATGAGAGGAGCTCTGACCACCTTGAATTGACCTCTGACCACCTTGAATTGACCTTTGACCACCTTGAATTGACCTCTGACCACCTTGAGTTGACCCCTGGCAACCTTGAGTTGACCTCTGGTCACCATGAGTCGAGCTCTGCTCACCTTGAGGAAGGTGCCGATGTTGCGGCGGGTCACGTGCACGGCCCTGCTGCTCGTCAGCGCGAAGTCCCAGCCGGTGAACACCTTGCGCGAGTAGAAGCCGATCTCACCGCCACGCAGGTAGTTCTCGCTGAACGACCGGCCCAGCCTGGGGGTCACACGGACGCACGCTGGCGAGGTGACCCCAGGTGCCGGTGGGACCACACCCACAACAAGACTTCAGGTTTCCCGGATTTACGGGTGCCCCTTTTTCGTGCCACTATCAAGACGATGAACAAAAATGACAGGCTTTACCCTTTTCCAGCAAAAGATATAGGAGGTGTAAAGATATTCAAACGCCAAATAGATCTGAATTGTATTCACCAGGTAACGCCCACTGAGCTAGGAGTACTTTTTGTAAGTGACCTGGCCACACATGATGATAGCTCATCATCGACGTGGCTGATATCATCATCGCACGTCACAATTTAATGCAAAACCAGAGGCGGACCCGGGGTAAAATCAATGAGGCCACCACGGGGAGACAGAACACGCGAACTCCAAATATACAACAGGCATCATCGGGAGTGGGGATCAAACCCACGACCTCCTGCATACTAGGCGAGGGAGATAACATCTCTAACTCAGATCGCCGGGTGTGTAGCGTAATTCGCTAACCACTACGCCGCCGCTCCCCACTCGCATGACTTACAAAAAGATGAAGACCCCCCCGAATAGTCTCAACATTCTGTTGGGGAAAACTCTATTAGCAAGTTCATTCAAGATTTGAAGTTTTCGTGACTGCAAGGATACATACTCTTTGGTTCTTTCGGTAAAGTAACGTAGGTAAAAAAATTAAAAAAAATTAAATCACGACGTTTCGGACGCAACACAAGCGTCCATCATCAGGTGCGAGAACCACAGCAAAAACAGTTGCTGAAGTAGGCAGTAGTTGCCTAAATTTAGATTTAAAGCTTTCGTGACTGCAGGGATTCATATTCTTGGTTCTTTCGGTAAAGTCACGTAGAAGGGAAACAATAAAATAATATAAATATAAAACAATAAAAATTCTCACGACGTTTCGACTGCAACACAAGCAATCATCATCAGGTGTGAAATCCACAGCAAGAAACATTTTCTTGCTGTGGAATGTTTCTTACCGTGGATTTCACACCTGATGATGATTGCTTGTGTTGCAGTCGAAACGTCGTGGTAATTTTTATTGTTTTATATTCATATTATTTTATTATTTCCCTTCTACGTGACTTTACCGAAAGAACCAAGAATATAGTAGTTGCCTACTTCGGCAACTGTTTTTGCCAGCTATTAGCGAGCACCTACGAAGGCCGGAACGGCACACAAAGGGGAGTGTTGTGCAGGCACGACTGCCGCACGCTCACGCATGCGCACGGCTCCCGCGCAACATCCTCACCAGAACAGCAGCACGAACACGCACGTGAGCAGGTACGCCACCATCGTGAAGAGGTACGCGAGCTGCATGTTGTAGGAGGGGTCCTCCGTCCGCGGCGCCGGGGACCCCTGGGGCCCCGTCGCGTTGGCTGCCGGGGCCTCCTCGCCACCGCTCGTCCACCAGCTCAGCGTCTCGTTGGAGTAGAATCCGTAGTAGAAGGAGCTGTGGGTGAAAGCGCCCTGCCCCCCCCCACACCAAACAAGAGCCCCGCAAAATAATCACACGGGGAAACCATAGCATCATCACCATTGTCATCATCCTTCCACCGCACCTTCAATGAGCACGGTCGGTCTATGTACGGTGCGAAAGAAGTCCAACATACGTGTAGACTGTTGTAATATTTCTTGGTGTAATGGTTGCTGTTGTACCGGTTGTTGTTATAATGGTTGCTGTTGTACTGGTTGTTGTTACAATGATTGCTGTTGTACTGGTTGTTTTTATAATGATTGCTGTTGTACTGGTTGTTTTTATAATGATTGCTGTTGTACTGGTTGTTATAATGGTTGATGTTGTACTGGTTGTTGTTGTAATGATTGCTGTTGTACTGGTTGTTCTTGTTATAATGATTGCTGTTGTACTGGTTGTTTTTATAATGATTGCTGTTGTACTGGTTGTTATAATGGTTGCTGTTGTACTGGTTGTTGTTACAATGATTGCTGTTGTACTGGTTGTTGTTGTAATGATTGCTGTTGTACTGGTTGGTGTTGTAATGATTGCTGTTGTACTGATCAGGGAACCTGACCACCTTAATTAATGTAAGACATCCTCTTGGGCTTTCACTATGCAAGTTCCACTGTGCAAGATCTGAGACTCTATTAAACTATTTAAAATTTTACGAGGTAAGGCCCACTTGAGTCATACAGTCGTCCCTCGGTTGAGGTTTTCAATCCGTTCCAATGAAAACTACTGTGAACCGAAATAACTGTTAATCGAATATAGGAATTACATGGGCATGCAAGAGAGCCGTTTCCACTGCCAAAACAGAAAACGTGATGTAAACCAAGTCAGTCGAAGTCAAAATGCTCATGAATGAGCGTCACCGATTGGGCGAGACATGCTCAGCCCCACTTACAAGCACTCTGATTGGCCAAAATTGGCGCCCGCGTGCATAACGTAAACATGGCCGCTATCAAAATGTTTACGTTAGTCGAAACCATGGGGTCCTATAAGAGGTGAAACGTTAACCGAAAAAATGTTAACCCATGTCACTGTTCAGCAAGGGACTACTGTAAAGCTCTTTTTCATAAGCGACCTGGCCACAATTGATAGCTCAACGAAGTGTCTTAATAGTGGGAATGTATAGCAGCCATATACCCCAAAGGCAATGCTTCTAAATGCAGAGGGAAACCCTTCGTAAAAACCCGGAGGATTTCCCAGAGAACAGACAACAATAAAACCTCACACTCCTCAATAACCTCTTTCAATCTGATCGTCATGGACTCACTGCAGCCCACCACCACGTGAATAATAATAATAATTATAATGTTCAACTTGTAAACGCTGCATCTCCGCTGCCACACAGTATCCCGTCACTCTCTTAGAGAGAGAGAGAAAATGAGCCCGCATTGCCAACAATTTCCCAAGCTCTGCGGTCCACTACATATTAAGGTGTAGAAAACTGAAGCACCTGGAGAGAATCCACCCGTGCAAGGGGGAAATACTCTATCCCATACAGATGGAACAGATGGAGCCCACATTGTTGCTGGATACCGCCTTCTCCTCGCAAGCCAGGGTGTGGCTCCTCTTCAATGCCCACGGAAAGGGAGTTTCATAACATTTGTGTGCAAACCGCAAACCCTCACTGCCTCCACTGTGCCAAATTACAGGCGTGCACTGCCACTGCCCCGAGTGTGCCACCAATATCACACCACCACCAATAACACACCACCACCAATATCACACCACCACCAATAACACACCACCACCAATATCACACCACCACCAATATCACACCACCACCAATATCACACCAACAACAACAACAACCGCCATTCGCCACTAAGTGGCGGTGACGTCACCACGACGCTTGTGCCAGGCCATGTGCACCTTGAGGCCACGTGAAGTGTCGAACGCCCGCTGGCAGGAGGTCACGGGGCAGACCCAGGTGCCACGGGTCGACTGACCGAGATGACCGAGATGACTGGCTGATGCACCACCTGTGCCCCCTACTGTGCCAACTTGCTGTGCTTTAGCCACCCGGCGCTCCGCTCGTTGTTGTGAGCGTCGCTCCTCCGCCCTCCGTTGTTGTTGGAGGGCGACTGCCTCCAACTGCCCAGTAGCGTCCTTCACGAGCCTCCTCCACTGAGGCCGATCTTGACACCGCTGGTACCAGTCATCGGCAAGTCCACTCAGCTCCACGTCCTCCTGTACCACATCACTCCATCTCTTCTCTAGCCACCACCAATATCACACCACCACCAATAACACACCACCACCAATAACACACCACCACCAATATCACACCACCACCATCGTCATCGCATCTCACCGTGCCCGTGAGCAGCTCCAGGCCGGTGAAGGCGACCGGACCGGTCCCATTCCCGCGAGCGGCGTTCTCGCGGGAAACGTTTCCACGGGTCCCGTTGCCACGGGTACTTGTCCCGGCTCCCTCCTCGTCCGCCTGCCCGCCAGCGTCGCCGTGCGCCCGCACGAGGAGCTGCGGCGTGACGAGGAAGGCGGCGAAGAGCACGGTGGCGAGGAGGTTGAAGGCGAGCAGCGTGCGGATGAGCGTGAAGTAGGAGCTCACCCCCGTGCCAAAGCGGCCGCTCACCTCGCGCAGGCTCGTGTGCCACGGGGCGAGGGGCCTCGTCACCAGTGACACGCAGTCCTGGGCAGACTGCACCAGCTGCCACGGAGAAGGGCAGCGAGGGGAGGGCAGCGAAGAGGAGAGACAAGGTGTAAGGCAGCAATGGGCAGCGGCAAGATGGCAGCAAGAGGGCAGCCAGCGGGCAAGGGTGCAGAAAATGGGCAGCAGGGGGTAGGGAAGTTTGTGAGTTTCATGACCGTATTCCCTGGATTATTATTAGATGCTCGGGTAGGTTAAACGCACCCCAAACTTTTGACCTGTGCGAAAACAATGGGTGAAGAGTGCGCAAAGAGGAGCGCACAGATGAAGAGCGAGAACACGAGTTAGCGAGGTCATACTGACCGTCACGAAAAGCAAGTGGCCTTTGGACCATACATGTCGTGGCCAGACAGGGACCGATGCCCCTCCGCTGGCCGAGACTAACGACGGAGCGACAGTCAAAGTCGGGGAAGGGGGGGGCGGCACGACGAAGGAGCGGACGCCCATTGTGGCGATGAGGCGACCTCTCCTTTGTCTGGTGTTGTAACGTTCTGACCCCGTGCCCCTTATTGTACAATCTGTGAAACGACTCCTCCAGTCTACTCAAAGATTCTGATTCCAATTCTGTCCTGCTCCACGCCACCTGCCCCTCTCCACCCCCCCTCCCACCCCTCCCGTGTTGGGCAGCGCCTGGCGGATTGGTGATGGCGCACCGATTGGACGAGGGTCCCCGTCCGCTCCTGCAAGGCTTCCAGTTTGGTGTCGGGGCGGCCCCTCCAAATCGCCGTCTCGGTGATGGCCTGCAGGCGGTACCGGCGCCGCGTCGCCAGCGCCAGCGTCAAGCTGCGCACTGCGTGCAGGCGCTCCGAGGGCGCCAGGAACGCCAGCTGCTTCACCACGCCCGCGTCCACTGGCGCAGGCGGGCAGGCAGGGAGGGAGTAGGAGGAAGGGAACGCGGGAAGATGGGATGGGCGCACGAGGCTTACTCGGGGAAGACGTGAGGGGTACACGGGGGTTACGGGGGACGCAGGGGGAACGTGGGGTCACGGGGCCGTGTGGAGACACGGGGACACGAGGGAGCATGGGTCATGTGGAGGAACGGGACCGCGTGGGAACACCCAGGGGAGCATGGGAACATGAGAGGTATGGGTCAAATGAGCATACGGGTACACACGGGGGGAATGGTAGCACGCATCAGTGCCCCATTGTTCAACGTTTTCAGGATAATAGTGGAATACGACTCGTCGGCAATGACTCTCATAGCCCAGACAACGTGAACAATGAACTGTGAACCCACAAGCTGCCACCGCTCCCTCTGCCCCGCTCACCGGGCGAGCCAATCATTTGGCGAGCTGCTCACCTAGCAACCTGCTCGGTTGGCCGCTCACCCGGCGACCCGTTCACCCGGCGACCCGTTCACCCAGCGACCCGTTCACCTGTGACCCGTTCACCCGGCGAGCCGTTCACCCGGCGAGCTGTTCACCCGGCGACTCGTTCACCCGGCGACCCGTTCACCCGGCGAGCCGCTCACCCGGTGACCCGTTCACCCGGCGACCCGTTTACCCGGTAAACTGTTTACCTGGCGACCCGTTCACCCGCGACCCGTTCACCCGCGACCCGTTCACCCGCGACCCGTTCACCCAGCGACCCGTTCACCCGGCGACCCGTTCACCCGGTGAGCCGCTCACCCAGAGACCCATTCACCCGGCGACACATTCACCCAGCGACCCGCTCACCCGGCGACCCGTTCACCCGGTGAGCCGCTCACCCAGCGACCCATTCACCCAGCGACCTGCTCACCCGGCGAGCCGTTCACCCGGTGAGCCGCTCACCCAGCGACCCATTTACCCGGCGACACATTCACCCAGCGACCCGCTCACCCGGTGACCCGCTCACCCGGCGACCCGTTCACCCGTGACCCGTTCACCCACGACCCGTTCACCCGGCGACCCGTTCACCCGGCGACCCGTTCACCCGGCGAGCCGCTCACCTGCGCTCGGATCGTCGTCTTCCTCGTCAATGGTTCCGTCGACAGAGATTCCAGGGGTGGTGGCCATGCGCAGGAGGGCGCTGCTCGGCTGTGGGAAGCGGAAGATGCGGGCCGAGAGTGGCCCACAGAAGCGTGGGGCCAGGCAGTGAGCCTGCCTGCGCCCTGCGCAGACGGGAAGTCAGCAAGAATAACCATTATACAACAACCAGTATAACAGCAACCAATAAAACAACAACAACCAGTAACAGCAACAATTAAAACAACAGCAACCATCATAACAACAACAACCAGTAGAACAGTATGTATGTTGAACTTCTTTCGCAGAGTAAGTAGCCAACCGTGCTCATCGGAGGTGCGGAGGGAAGGACAAACTAAACACAAAAAGCAGTTCTAAAGAAGTGAGTTTTCAGCAACCATTATAACAACAACAGCCAGAGGAGGGAAATGCGCCCGAGAGAATGCGTGCCGCAGAGATGGCGAATTGAATTCGGCTCGTGTGCCGGAACTCGATAGATCGTTGTATCTTGTGAGTGAAAGACGGCACACAGCCCGTTTGGGGAGGCCTTCATCCAGCAGTAGATAGGTGAAGGCTGCTGTATGATGGCCTTGATGTAATGATGATGCGGTGTTTAAGAATAAGAATGAAATGCATCCGGGAGTATGTCCACTGAGAAAACGGAGCTGTGGCATAACCTCGCGGGCAGGTGGATCGTTACGTCGCTGCGACGTGCGAGGTGGCGGCAGCTTAGGGGGGAGGATTTCATCCGGCAGCGGCCTCACCATGGCAGATGATGATGATGATGAATCGATTACTTAAACCACTGGTGGGGCAAAGTGCAGCCCCTCGTGGTGGCCTGGCCCCAAGTGTATCCAGGGTGGTGCGTGGCGTCAGGATTAGTGCACGAGCACGATTTAAAGCTTTGCTAAGCCCACTGCGGTGAAGGAGGGTCGCCCGTGTGGCCCAATGACTCTCGTCAGAGAGAGCCCGGCAGGGGAACGTGCAGCGATGGGAGGCCACACACCCACGGTGCGGCTGGGCAGCTCGTGGAGGATGCTGTACGGCAGAAAGGCATCTTCCAGCGGCCCGACCTCGGGCAGAGGGAGCAGCGAGGGCGCCCACGCTCCGAACTCCGCCTGCTGGGTCAGGAGGCTCTGCTGCAGGAGCTGCTGCTGCTGTTGCTGCTGATGCAGGTTCAGCAGGACGTTGGGGCGAGCCGAGTGCGATAGAATCCCCGGGGAGCCGCGCGCTTGCAGGCGCAGCAGTCGGGACCGGAATGTGTCGGCCAAACGGGCCTCCCTCTCCAGCGGGGTCTCCCTGTTGAGGGTGCTGGGGGTGTCGGCGGGATGAAGGGGGCCAACGGGGCGAGGGTCGGGGGAGAGTTATGGTGCCCGGGTGAGCGACGGAACCCTGACAAATGTGAGAGGTGTGCCAGACGACTTGATAACCCACATCAGTGTACGTTGATCACCGTGCATTCATAAATGTGCGGTCAACCATTCATTCACGCATCGATTCGTGCATTCATTTATCAATTCGTGCAAACAGTGCCGGATTAAGCTAGTACGGGGCCTGTAGCATATGTTATAAAGGGTCCCTAAATAAAAGAAAAACACGTAAATATTAAAACACAATTTTTTTACTTGCATAGTAAAGTAATTGTATTTTGTCATTTGCTATACAGCCAGATAATACGACAAATCGCTAACTTCAAACACCCAGTCGTTCATAAAAGTTGAAGGCAGTCTAGTACTATAGTAATAGAGCAAGTGCAGAACCACTGAAGCGGAATTGATAGCTTGAAAGCATTTAGCGCGGGGCCCTTGAAAGTGCGGGGCCCGTAGCATTTGCAGCTACTTGTGCTACGAGGATAATCTGGCACCGAGTGCAAACCAAGGTTGGAGAGCTCACGTGAAAGGGTGAGTGGGCTACACGAGCAACAACAACAACAGCATGAGCAGCAGCAGCAGCTGCTGCTGACATTCGCCACTGGTGACGTCACCACGGCGCTTGTGCCAGGCCAGGTGCACTCTACTCGCAAAGACAAAGATCCCCCATATAGCCTCAGCAGACTGTTGGGGAAAGTGTTGTGAACGTCGAGCACCTATGAAGGCCGGCACGGCACATGTAGGGGGATGGGAGGCCAGCACCACGCCCGGCCGCCTTTGTCTCCCTCGTGACGATGTTTACACGCCGCACCAGACACTCGTTTTAAGTCTGAGTCGACCTAGGGGAGGCCCAGCACCTGGTTCAGATAATCGTCGCCGGTGTTGGCCGGGTTTCGTAGTGAAGCGCAGCGCTAACCGTTGCACCACCGCTCCCACCACTCTACCAGCAAGCAAAGCAAAAGCTCCCCAGTATAGCCCGTAACAGGCTGTTGGGGCCAAGTGCTGTGAGTGAGTAGCAGGCACCTGTGAAGGCCGGACAAGGAACTACACGAGGGGGGTGGCGTGGCCAGCACCACGCGCGTTTTACTTTGTTGCGAAGCCGGTTTTATGTCTTGGTTTGTGCAACAACTGCGGCGTAGACCGCGTGTCTGAATCCGGAAGCCACCGGTAATGGTATCCGAGGGCACGCGCTTTGTGTATAGCGCGTGCAGAAAGGAATGCGCAACACAACACGTGCATGCGAGCTCGGCGAGTCGATGCAAAGAGCACACGCGATGTGATGTCAACGCGGCTCGTGGGCAACGCGCAAAACCGTGGGAGGATGCGGCTACCCCGATGTAGAATAAAATCTTGATTTGAAGCTTTCGTGACTGCAGGAATCCATACTCTTTGGTTCTTTCGGTAAAGTCACGTAGGCATAAAATAAATCACGACGTTTCGGGCGCTTGTGTTGCGCCCGAAACGTCGTCATTTATTTTATTTCATACCGACGTGACTTTACCGAAAGAACCAAAGAGTATGTAAAATAAAATATTCAAGAAAAAAACCTCTACAGCAGCGGTGTGCGTCTGCGGTCATCCAGAACAGGGACCGCGCAACGTACAAACGACCCGCAACACACGAAGGTCTACTACACATCAGGTGCGATGCACAGCACCGCTGCTCCTGACGCCGTCGTCTGTGCTTGGCCACCTCAATGTGACATCGTAGTCGTCGCTCTGCGTCGACAACAGCAGCCGTACGGAAGGAGGTCAGGGGAGGGGGGCTCTATTGACATTGGGGTTGTTTGTGCAATTCCCCTTCAGATAGGACGTTGTCAGACAACGCCACGCCCGCTTGTTTTTCGTCGTTCGTTCACTTCAAGAGAGGCTCATAGAGTCTCAAAAACGCATTTTCAGGAGGGGCCTGCATTGGGATGTTGGGCTGGCGACGGTACACAATTAATACGCGTTTTGACTTCGTGTCGGTTGAAGCTTGCAGAACCATGAGAAACCCACGCCTGGCTGTCCCTTACCAGTGCCCTTATTACAGTACCTTATTACAGCCCAATTTAGACCTCAACGTTCATCCGACAAAGTCCCATCACAAGGGAGAAACACAAACAAATAGACACACTTTCTTTTTTCAACGTCTGTACGCCGCATGGACCTGAAAACTCAATTTCCCTGTACAAGAATTCGGGTAAAACGTTATGGGTTGACAGGCATGGGAATGCCACCACGTATATGATGAGGGGGGGGATAACAGCTCAACAAATTTTCACACCCAACAATCAATCACTCTCTTGTACTCGCGGTCATCTCCTGGCCACCAGCTCGCAGCCCAATTATACAGCACTATAGGCATGCCCATGCACAGCACGAAATAAGTTCACCACGATCAACCGTGGTTAGTTAGCGATATCCAGAGAGATCTGGTGCGTTATTCGGGTTGATTAAGTCGCGAGCAAATCGTCCACGATGTTTATTTGCAAAATATCTTGAACTTTCATCTTCTTGGTTCTTTCGGTAAAGTCACGTAGAAGGGAAAAAAAATAATCAAATAATTATCACGACGTTTTGGCCACAACGCAAGCAGCCGTCCTCAGGTGAAGAACAGGTCTGTTGGAAAGACAGTGTCTCATTCAGACACTGTCTTTCCGACAGGCCTGTTCTTCACCTGAGGCTGCTTGCGTTGTGGCCGAAACGTCGTGAGAATTATTTTATTATGTTTAATTTTTATTATTTTATTATTTCCCTTCTACGTGACTTTACCGAAAGAACCAAGAAGATGAATCCCTGCAGTCACGAAAGCTTTAAATCGAAATCTTGAACTTTAACAAATACAAGGTAAATTACTTCTATGAAGAGTCGAGATGCTACTTGGCCTACTCTACCACGCTGGCCTGATGTCTTGGAAGAGGTGGGAGTACCCACACTTCACACCATCACGCGCCCTGTCGTTCACATCGAACCGCGCCGACTCCACGAAGCCCATCCTCTCTCGGTCTGCGAACTCACCGAAAGTCGAAAGTGAACACGGCAGGCTCGCGCCCAGCTGGTTCAGCCGCCGTCTTCATGCTGATTGTTATACACCGGGTGTGCTTTGTAGGTATGTGTATAAAGACGCGTGTGTGTGTCGTACACTGCTACACGATGAAAAGTCCAGACGTTCAAAGCCTCTTCAAGTGTTGGCACATCGCGTAATTGCGCGCGCCCATAAATAACCTCCGATACGCCGACCCCAGCAGCATCATCTGCTGTTGTCTTCTTCGTACGCGCGCAGCCTTATTCCGTAACGTAGCCCCTACCCACCGGCTCTGTGTGTGCACGTAATCACTCCAACATTACGCAGCCGCCCGTCTATTATGTGCAAGTGTACGTGCCTAGCAGGGTTGCAGTGCTTGCGGCCGCGTGCGTGCGCGCGTGCGTGCGCGTGTGTGAAGTATGTGGCGGAGGAAGTCTTCTTCGTTCGCTTTGTGCGCGAGAATGAGGAGGTCGATCCGTGGCCCGGACACTGGAGGCGCTCGCCACTCAACTTGACAGACACGCCTCGTTTCTGAGAAACCCGGAAAGCACAGGTACACACAACCCCCACCGAGTTCGAGCCGTACAACCTGTGCCGGGGGATGACGTCTTGCTCGCGAGCACCTATTAAGGGGCCGTTCATAAATGACGTCACGCACCTGGGGGGGGTGGGTCGGACATTTGTGACGATGTGTGACGAGGAGGGGGGGTTTGAGAAATGTGACGTCACATCAAAATGCGCAACTTAAAAAAGATATAGATAACACGTTCTGCTTAATTAAATAGACTTTTTATTATAAATGTTTTCTCCTACAACATCAGAGTGCAGCGCCACATTCAATACGCACTACAATGACATTAGTTTAAAGCGATTTGAAGCATGGTTTATTTTTTTTGTGGGGGGGGGGGCAGAGCTTTGTGACGTCATATTTGAGAGGGGTCTGATTTTCTGTGACGCCGTGTGACCGGGGGGAGGGGGTCAAAAATCGTCCAAAATCGCGTGACGTCATTTATGGACGGCCCCCAACCTGTTCGGAAGATGACGTGTTGTTCGCGAGCACCTATTAAGTTCGGCACGGCTTGCCGCACGGGGTCAGAACCCACTTTTCTCGCTGCCACTACTGATGCTAACCAAGTACAGTACTCATTTGAGGCCGAGTCAACCTAGAGGGTGCCCAGTACTGGCTCACACTTGTGTTCGCCGTGGGCGGGAATCGAACTCGGCGGGCCGGTTTAAGTAGCGGCAGGGCAGCGCATTAGCCACCGATACCCTAAACACGCCTACAACGTCCCAACACAACGCACACCAGGGTCGAGGTATTCTCGCTATGCGCGTAGCCTCGGCCCGAGGGCAAGGGGCCGACAGCCACAATAAGATGGAGAAGTGCGATGCGCTTGGGCGCCGTCACGAAAGCAGTCATTGAAGAGCCGCACGCGCCTCTGGGAGCCTTCAGGGTTGTGCCCCCCCCCCCCCCAAGGGGCTGATTATTCGTTTGTAATTCGCAACGCGCGTGTCCTTTGTGTTGGTGTGGTTGGAGGTGGCCGTTCGTCCGGCCAGCCAGCCAGCCAGCAAAACTTTTTTTTAATATGTAACACGGGACGAGTTGAGAACCACTTGCTCTACAACGGGAAACAAAAGGCAGCTGTAATTTGTTTTCTCACAATCATGTCCTCGGAGCACGAAAAGTCATCTGCTTTTTTACGAAATAAAGTGCAAAGATATGCATTGTGAGTTAAAAAAAAATAGAGTTTTCTGCCTTAAATGAACCACGTCAGTCTTCTGTATTCGTTACTTCCTCTCCCCGCCCGCACTCCACCCGTGCCCCCCGCGTACCCCCCTCATCCCCCTCCATCCACTCCACCCGCGACCCCCCTCCGCCCCCTCCATCCGCGACCCCCTCCACCCGCCACACTTGGCGCTGTCACAGGATACAATGAATCCGCGACAGAATGAATGATAAATTATGTTAATGTTCTAGCCCCATATATGGAGTCATCGGGCGTAGCTTTGCCCATATAAAGAATACTGGAATGGGAATCGACGCACAGTATTTTGAACGATCAAATGCTCGATTGAACGGGAATTGACCGATGTTTTTTAAGGACACAAAGCTTCATCCATGCTTGATTCATGCTCTAAAACATAGCTGTGATTTTCAGATTGTTTTTTTTTCTAAATGTCATATGATTTCTGGATCTAACCCGACGACTTGTGGCTCGCACGTCATTTATTGATGTCAAGAGACGCTTTTCTGGATCTAAAATTCCCACATTAAGGTCGCCCCTTGACGCTGATTGGATTCCTTCTTCATTAACATTTATCAGCGCTCTCTGCGCGATGGGCGGTGCATGGCCTGCAGCCAATCAGAACGCGTGCTGGGCGGCGCGTGGCTAGCCAGGCAGCCAGCCAGCTAACCAGCCAGCAAAACTTTAACAAAAATGAAATATTATCGTATGACGAGCACTGTACGCGTATATGAACTCACTCTCACCACTCACCCTCACCACTCACTCTCACCACTCACCCTCACCACTCTCACTAAATACTACTACACAGTCAGTAGCTACTACTGGCTCAGTAGATACTACGGTACAGTCAGTAGATACTACTACAGAGTCAATAGATACTACTTCCTCTGTTGTATGTAAGGTGTGTAGGTATATATACCTACGAGGGGTAAATATATTTTTTGAGGGGGGGGGGTCCACAATTTTCGAAAACCTTTGACATCAACTATTTACCCGCACTTTCTACAACTTTTTGGACTTGTGCAAGCCTCTCATATATTTGTTGGTGGAGAAATGTACAAACGGCCCACCGGGCTTTGACAATACCTTAGTATCTGTATATATATGTAAGGTTCATCTTCTTGGTTCTTTCGGTAAAGTCACGTAGAAGGGAAGTAATAAAAAAAATAAAACATAATAGTGAGAATTGTTTTATTATGTTTTATTTTTATTATTTTATTACTTCCCTTCTACGTGACTTTACCGAAAGAACCAAGAAGATGAATCCCTGCAGTCACGAAAGCTTTAAATCGAAATATGTAAGGTTTTTAAGAAATATATTTTTCACCCGGTCAACGCCGGGTACTTCCGCCAGTATGAGATCAAAAGAACGGCGGTAAGTGGGGTGGGGGCGGGAGAGATTACGTCAGAGATTACGTCATCACGCACAAACCCAGCTCGATGACGTGCCCGGGAGAGATTACGTCAGAGATTACGTCATCACGCACAAACCCAGCTCGATGACGTGCCCGGGAGAGATTACGTCAGAGATTACGTCATCACGCACAAACCCAGCTCGATGACGCGCCCGCCCGCGCGTTATCCAGACAGCAAACACTTTTTTGACAGTACAGCAGCTGTACTGCATCGCATGTTTATTTATTATAGAGTGTGGTGACAGTGTCATAAGTCAACCTGTCGTTAGCTATCAGCCACGGTGAAAGTGTTTAGTCCCCTGGGCGATTCCGATAAATATTTCCAATTCAGGGGTTTGTGATTCGATAAAAAAAAAATGTTTTTTTTAAAATAAAAAAAACAAATGCGGGTCTAGATTGCACTGCTTTCATTCGTGATACCATGAGCCGAAATTATTGGACGCGGAGCAATGGGTTCAGATCACTGGCCACGGCCAACATCAGTGGCGAATTATATTTAAATCAGTTCTGATACCCCCGCAAACTCGTACAACCTACAATGCCCATCGTGGTGAACTTATAGTCTAAGAATCCCTGTACCCATCAACCCACACACACAAATATCCCCCCGTATAGCCTAACAGACTTCTGGGGCAAGTGCTGTTTAGCGAGCACCTATAAAAGGCCAGCACGGCACAACGAGGGGGTGCGTGGCCAGCAAACACGACCGGCCGCCTTTGTCTCCCCAGCAGTGCCGGCCCGAGCCTCTTGGGGGCCCTAAGCAGAATTTGATTTGGGGGCCCCCCTCCCACCACGCAGACTCATCTGTGCTAGAAGATTATTGACACAAATGTCACACTATAATGTTATAGCGAATATTATAAACGAATACAGTGAGGTTATGTATTAATAAAAAATGGCTTATAAAAATATCATGAGTCATGACTAGCTAGCTGCTTCCTCAAGTGACGTGAGCACAATTTGTGCTGCTGCTGCACAAAACATACTGTAAATAATAATGCAAACATACCTTTATCTCGCTCTTTTTTCTCCTCCTCGGTCCTTTTCTTTTTTCTTTTTTCGGCACCAGAGGGATACGTCCTTTTTTGTGACATGGCTTAGGCGTATTTATTATCGTGACGTACAATTGCGCGCACCTGCCCGCGCCCGCGCCCGCGCCCACGCGAATTGTCAATGAGCCGTGACATCCGTGAGCCGTGACAAAGCAGCAGTTGTCGACAGAATTTTCTTGTCTTGAATCATTTATTCATTCATTCATTAATTCATTTATATCACTTGTTTAAGTTATTTAATTGTAAAAAAAAAACGATTCGGGGGCCCCCTGGTGGCCAGGGGGCCCCAAGCAGCCGCTTAGTTCGCTTATGCCTCGGGCCGGCCCTGCTCCCCAGTGGCGACGCTTAAACACACACACACACTAGCTCTCACACGCCCCATGTGTCACACACGTACGTGCTCACGCACGATGTCTCTCTCACAAAACACAATGTCTCTCTCTCTCTTACGCGCACAATGCCTCTCTCACACACATGCTCATTGCTCCAGGCCTCGTGGTGCTGGGCTCAGCCCGGCACCTGCCCACACTCGCACTTCGCTGCATCGTGGTTCGCGTGAGAAGGCAAGCCCGCGGCAAAAACAAAAAAAACTGGAGGTTTCTGTCTGGATCCGAACTCATACCCCGGAGATGAAATTACAAAATGTTGTACCTTGAAACGGCGACATCCCGCTAAAGTAATCTGGATAAATTGTGCAATGTTTCCCAATGTTTCCCAAGTTATTTTTTTTTTCAAATGTTCTTGTTGTGGATTTCACACCTGATGATGATTGCTTGTGTTGCAGTCGAAGCGTCGTGAGAATTTTTTCATTGTTTCATATTTATATTATTTTATTATTTCCCTTCTACATGACTTTACCGAAAGAATCAGGAATATATTTCCCAAGTTCTTACAGCTTTGCTCCATTCAAGAAACGTCTAACACGCATCTTCCACAGTGCTGTTTATTACTGGCCGCTTGGCGTTTTTGGAGCTTTGGGTCGTGGATAAAACAAAAAATCATGTTTCAAAACCACTACTGTACACGTCTTCCACTAATATCAATACGCGTATTAAATGTGAACAAATGTCCTCTGTACGATATGAAAGCCGTAACTTTCACAATATTTAGAAGTGCACACCACCAATCGCTTTCTGTCGGAAGAAAGAGAGTTCCAGACGGACGCATCTGCAAATATTGTGACCACCATTGAATTGCCCGAATTACGTGTTCTGCAAAGACAGGATATTTAACACGTAGGCTTTCGCGATCAATATATATTCATAACACATGTTTTGGGTTAGATCGCATCTATATATGTGTCGTTAAACCCGCCACACTCACCTAATGAAGCTAGTTGTAACTACTGGCGAAATGTCATACATAAATATTGTGGCTTTGCGCTCCAACACACCGATGTTGCTGTACTCGTAACGAATTGGCCACGTTTTGTTTACATGACAAACCTTAGTAACTGGCTGTGTCGGGTGGTGGTGGCGGGTTTAACGACACATTTATACAATTACGCGATCTAACCCAAAAGAAACCTGTATTATGAAAGACAAGAAGCGCGGGTGAAGCTGATGCGTCAGCAAAGAGGATTGGTGATCGTGGTGGTGGTGGTGATGCAACCGGCTCCTTGCATTCTAGATTTGAAGCTTTCGTGACTGCAAGGATTCATATTCTTAGGTTTTTTCCGCAAATTCACGTAGGTAAAAAAAATTAAATTAATAAAAGTAAAATAAAATAAAAATCACGACGTTTCGGAGGCAACACAAGCTTCCGTCTTCAGGTGGAACCGTCACAGCACGATAGCTGTATCAAGTGAGAGACATTCCAAGAAACAGTATTTGTATATATATACTGGTTGAGGGTGGGAGGAGCCAAGGTAGGCCCTAAATATTATTTTTGTGAGGTGAATACGGCTCCTTGCAGACTATGGACGAAGACGTCAACTCAGCGGTCAAGCCGAACGGCCTCCACTAGAGGGAGCGCTCGAGGCTATTTGGTCGACTCGTCCACGTTGAGACAGCCGTATTGGAAGATGCGGGCGCAGTTACATTTTGCCCCACCACACGCAGCCCGCCGATCGACTGGCTGCGATGCACCCATTTTAAAATGCCGGTGGACTTTAGAGAGAGGGGGGGGGCGGAACAATGGCAAGGTTCAGTTGCCACGCCGACAGATCGAGTAAAACCAGCTGCCCCAAGTTCAGTGTGCTCAATGTTAACCGTGTTACCAAGGGCAGTTGCATTGGTTTCTCAGCTGAAAAGGCAAACATTCTACGATTATCACGATACACGTGGGGCAAATATGTAATTTATTTTAACACCCCCCCCCCCCCAAATAATTATATATTGACAGTATATGCGTCAGTAGTCACAGCCATACGAAGCGTGCCTCCGTGCATGTATCACGCACGTCTGTGTGTGTGTATGTCTGTGTGATTGTGTTCACATTGTGAGTGAGCAATACATTGCAATCAAATGCTGGCGGGGTTGCTCAAACAGGAAAGCAATGTCACAATGTGCGCCGAGAGGATGTTTTATCTGGGCACCTGCTGCTGTTTATGCACAGCCATGAACCCTTGAACGCGCAGAGTGTCAACAACCATACGACACGTGATAAACCAAAGTTCACCACCAGCACGGCAAAGTGGTTGGTAATTCTCCTCTGCTGCCTCTGCTCCAATCAGTAGTCTCTGGCCCATGGGCTATGGATGGGGGCAAGCATATTAGTAGCACATGATGTAACAGCACATCTTTGGTAGATCCCATTAATACTGGTAGGAACCTCCTGGTTACACCAGCCCACAGGGGATTATTGTGTCCGTCCGTCCGTCGTGCAGGGAGGGGCTGGGTGGGGAGGGGAGGGTGTGGAGGGGCTGGGTGGGGAGGGTGGGGCTGGGTCGGGAGGGGAGGGGCTGGGTGGGGGGTGGGAGGGGTGGGGCTGGGTGGGGAGGGGCTGGGTGGGGAGGGGCTGGGTGGGGGGTGGGAGGGGTGGGGCTGGGGCTGGGTGGGGAGGGGCTGGTCACCCCGTGGTGCCCTTATAAAACTCAACGTTTAACCTACTCACGCCGGCTTGTGCCGGCCCTCACAGTCGGCCATATTTGCGGAATACACCACGCCGCCGTTGACCCTGGCCATTGACCGAGCAACCCAACGTTCCTACCAGCTCCCTCCGCAGGAATGTGTTTGATACCAATTATTACATCGAAGGCGACGGCTTGGGGGAGAGGTCTTCCTTCAACCAGCAGTGGATTGAACATGGCCGATGATGATGGGTTTGGCTCTCAGTCACATTAGTCCATGGCCAGAACAGAAATTGGCACCGCCTATGGTAGCAAAACTTGAATTAGTGATGTATTTATATGGCAAATAAGAGTGAACTCTTTGACAACTGAACCATTTTACATGGTTATGACACAATGCACTGTTGTTGGTCAAGTTAAGACATTGGAACCGCTCCAGTTTCGCCACGTCAGGTGGTACCGACAAGTGATATGTCTGGGCTCAGGGCACTACCATAGCGTGCAACGATTTTACTTTTTGACTGTGACTGATTGCCTATTTTGTTAATTGTTCTCTGTATGTGCAGTAAACGGCTTACCGGTTCTTTAAATTGTCACTGTTTATTTTTGTACAGCGTCTCGAATTGAGTTCGCATGTCGAGGCTGCCATCATTATCACCACCACCAGCCATGGTCAATCTACTGCAGGATAAAGGCCTCCCCAAGACGTCGCCATCTTGGTGTCGTCACTATGGGAACCTGATTTGCCAGTAAAAATATGATAATTGGTTTTTTTACCCTTCTATCTGGCAACAAAACTGACACCTTCTTACAAGGAGTCATGTTTGCATAGACCGCAATACCTGCAGTCATAATACAAACAAAAGAACATAACTCTGATCATGTGCACTGTCCTTGAAGTTGATTGGTCCACACCCGAGACAGCTTTCCTTAGAGCCCAGTCTCACATGGGTTGGACCAGATTATCAGAGTTATGTTCTTTTGTTTGTATTATGACTGCAGGTATTGCGGTCTATGCAAACATGACTCCTTGTAAAAAGGTGTCAGTTTTGTTGCCAGATAGAAGGGTAAAACACCAATTATCATCTTGGTGTCGTCTTGTTGTTTTGCTGCCTTTCCCAAGCTTCAATTTGATTTTGACAAATCTGCACGAATTTATGTGCGTGTTCAATTTGTACTTCCATGCTTTATATATTTTTTGTATTACTTTTTAGTGACTTGAATACATTTTCTCTATCTTACTATTGTATCTTTTGTTGTATTTTTGTTGATACTGTATAACTTGCTGACCCGACTCTACTGGACATTAAAATAACTTCATCAGATTCCTCCTCCGGTCAAATAAAGATTCTGATTCTGATCTGGCACACGAACTCAAATTATCCATAATTTTCACAAAAAAGCATATATTGTACAGTAGACACATATATACACTTATTAAGGGTATCGCTTCATTTCTTATCACTAGATACGTCTATCAATAATAATCGATTATTGTACCCACCAATCCCAAACGATCGACCACATTGTGAACAGCTGCTGTCTTCACCCTTTTAAAGGAGGAAGAGACGATATCCACTCTGCGTCTGAACAGACAATTGAGTGGATAACAAATCTAAAATTGCATCTTTAATCTGCTTCTGCTATGAATCCATACGAAAGATGAAGAATATTGTATCCCACACTCCTATAATAATTTGAGGACAAAATAAAGAAAGATACAGTAAAAAAACAAGGATCTCCCGTGTAGCCTTTCACAGACTGCTGGGGCGAATGCTGTTAGCGAACACCTATGAAGGCCGGAAGAGCACACGACGGGGTGGTTGGCCAGCACCCCGCCCCAGCAAGCCTTTGTCTCCGCAGTGGCGATGTTTACAAACAGCACCAGGTACTCGTTCAGAATCAAACTCGGGTCGCCGGGTTCGTAGGGCAGAGCTCCCTGCCTAGTATACACACACACACGAAGACAGCGATCCAAAGTGGATAGACCACGACTCATAATGATGACGATAATGATGATCGTGTGAAGAAGTGACTATGTGTAACCGAGCCAACCAGTTGCATTGAGAGGTGCAAAGACCGTGGCGTTTGTGGAATGCGTTATCGCTTCTGCAGCCAAACATTTGCGTGGGCGACTTCTGACTCAGAAACCAGCGTGCGGTTAATGTGTAGACAACCTAGACATGTTTCAACTCTCATCAACTGTCTGCAGACTGTATAGAATGGATTTGACAGCACCAGCTGCGTTACATAGTATACATATCCCGTATCATCCGGATTTTAAATACTGGAAAGCGTGGTCCAGATGTCCTGTGACCCCCCCATTTAATTCTCTAAAACGCAATATATTTTTTGTATGGTCTATTTAAAACAGAAATGAATATGCAAAGGAAAAATGTTAGGGGTCAATTAATTAGGGGGGGGGGGTCAGGAGACATCTGGACCAACCTGTACAACGGAGTCGGTCAAACATCCCAACGTAGCACTCACTGATTCTTTCCTGGGTAAACAGAGTGCATTCTCACTGGAATGTTACTGACGACTAACTGCGTACATGCGGATGCAACAAGACCACGTTTTGGCAACAGAGCATACGGCACCTCGCGTAAGGAACCCCGCAGCACCCCTTATTGATTGCAATATTTAGTCTGGATGAATCACCTGAGAAGTTGGGACATCTCGTTTGCAAGGCTGTCCAGTGACTCGTGTATAGCGGACACGTGATGGTCCAGGGCGGACGCGATCGGGCTGCTGGAGTGGGCCCCAAACTTCCAATTGTTTCTTTAGCCTCCCACCCTAGTTTAATTCCACCTCATTAGCGGGGGCTATCATTGTTTTACGGTGACCCCCGCAAAACAGTTCTATGTCCCACCTCCACCCTCGTCCTGCCCGATAGTGAGTCAGGCTTCCCGATAAATGACACCAAGCAAGCACATACAGACACACGTCTTAAATCTACAATATCTAGACACAGTAAAATGCGTTAACATATGTAATGACGACTTGAAACACTTCTCTTGAGGTGGCACTTTATTGAGGACACGTTCACTTGACATCAGGCGGAGATCCCCACTTCAACAGCCCCGAGTCTCCCGCGCATCTCCCCTTTATATACACACACGAGGCCACGCCCCCCTTCTCGAACATTCTCGCTGACTATGGACGCTCGCTCCACCAGTAGAATCCGCCGTCCTCTTCCGTCACCCGACCACGCTCCCTTCTCGAACATTCCCATGGCCACCAGTCCCTTCGCACTCACAACTGACTCCCCTGTCATTACCTCCCGTGGCCACCAGTCCCTTCGCACTCACAACTGACTCCCCTGTCATTACCTCCCGTAGTCACCAGTCCCTTCACACTCACAACTGACTCCCCTGTCATTACCTCCCATAGCCACCAGACTCTTCGCACTCACAACTGACTCCCCTGTCATTACCTCCCGTAGCCACCAGTCCCTTCGCACTCACAACTGACTCCCCTGTCATTACCTCCCATAGCCACCAGACTCTTCGCACTCACAACTGACTCCCCTGTCATTACCTCCCGTGGCCACCAGTCTCGTCGCACTCACAACTGACTCCCCTGTCATTACCTTCCGTGGCCACTAGTCCCCTCACACCGCATGCAGGCTCTATTGTCAATACACATATATCACGTACACATTCATACAGTGTACTGAACAGGATAAATCTAACTATTCTTGATTTTATTCTACAAGGTATAAAGGTCTTCTGAACTATATTGCTCTGTCTTCTTGGTTATTTCGGTAAAGTCACGTAGAAGGAAAATAATAAAATAATCAAAATCAAACATATTAAAATAAAATTATCATATTTCTCTGTTTCAGAAGTGACCTGGCTACGAATGATAGCTCAATAAAATAACTTATTACGTGGAAATGTAAAGCACCCAGGAGCCCGGAGAAAAATCCACGCGACCACGGAGAGAGACATTCAAACTCCAAATATAAAGGTGTCAGGGTCGGGTTCGGGTTCGGGTTCGAACCCACGACCTTCTGTATACCAAGTGACGTAGTTAACATCTCACCGTGGCGCCCTGTGGATCAAGACAGGCAGGGCAACACGCACGGACATCACAGCACATTCACACCTATACATGAATGTTGCGAACCACCCATTCAGAAAGGAACTTTCCCTACATGTGGCAACCGGTGTATCACAATTGACACAGTGATTAATTTTATCCACCACCCCACGGAGGTGGTAACGTGCTGAGTTGTCCCGAGCTGGGTTTCCGAACTCAGGGAATTTGGGCTTATGAGCTCGCTGTTGCAGGGAATGATCACTCCGTGCTGTAATTGAAAGCAGGATGGCTGATGTGAGTGAGCCTCTCTCTGCGGAACGGAATGTGAAACCTGCAAGATGGAATTTGTTTCTTCTGTTTATGTCCGCGTGCGAACTTAAAGTAACCAATAACAAAATAAAGAACGATTCCTCCCCGTGTTATCTCTCCACACGAGGAATTCGTTACGCAACACATGGTCTGCACTTGCAGTACGTGCTTTTGGGAGTGCATCTTATCGGCAGCATCGATTCGATACCATCAAACTCTGGGGCCGGGTTTCGATGTTTAGTGCACCATCAGCAGAGTGGGGTTTGCTTAGGCCAATGCCCGTACACTTCCAGATGTTAATGGGTCAAGGACCCTGGAAACACAAGGAAATTTTGATGTGTATAGCGTTTCATCAGCATTGTGTGGTTTACAACTATACTATAGTAGTGTTTAACACGTAGGCTTTCGCGACCAATATCATCCATAATAGAGGTTTTTTTTTTGGGGTAGATCGCGTACATATATAAATGTGTCGTTAAAACCCGCCGCCACCCGACACAGCCAACTAGTAAGGGTTGTCACGTAAACAGAACATGCCAATTCGTCACTAGTACAGCACACTGGTGTGTTGGAGAGCCAAGCCACAACATTTACAATCTGAGTACGACGTTTCGCCAGTAATTACAACTAGCTTCATCAGGCGACAGCCAGATTTGTGGAGAAGTCTGTTTCGTTACTTATGTAGAGGCGTAGAAAAAAACCCTCTGTTATGTATACTACACTATATTTATTTTACCAGATAAGGCCCACTGAGCTCTATAGCTCTTTTCAGAAGCGACGTGGCCTCAAATGATAGCTCAATTAAGTGACATTTCATGTGGAAATGTATAGCAGTCAAATTCTCATAACGCCTGTTTCTAAATGTGAAGGAGAAAACTGGAGGACAATCCATGCAACCACGGGGAGAACACGCAATCGCCACATATGCAGCAGGCGTCAGGGTCGGGATCGAACCCACGACCTCCTGCATACCAGGCGAGGTAGTTAACATCTCGCCACCGTGACGCCCCACAATAAATTCCGCTGGGTTGTTTGACTTTCTGTAATCTACATAACACTTCTCAGCCGCACGCGTGCGGTCAATTTAGTGCGGCACACCAACGTTGCACACAACGATTGGCACCTTGCGAAGTGTAGGTGACATTCCACGATACTTAATCACTGCCCTCTTCTGGCCTCTCATCACAAATGCAGCGAATTGGCAACTTCCTCGCCAGAGGTCGCAAACGCGTTTTGATTCCTTACCCGTACCCGGCCGCACCAGGGTCACAAACGGGTACCCGTACCCGGCCGTACCCGTACCCGGCCGGGTATCGGGTAGGGTACGGGTATCGGGTACCTGATTGCAACCTCTGGGATGAAGCCATGTTGCAGGCGCGGGTGGGTTGATTCTAGGAACTTGAATTGTGAGAAGAGACAAGACGTTGGGAAATGAGTGACAGTTACTCACCAGTGACTCACGGTCTACCCGTACCCGGCCACACCAGGGTCGCAAACGGGTACCCGTACCCGGCCGGGTACGGGTAGCCGGGTATCGGGTAGGGTACGGGTATCGGGTACCCGGTTGCGACCTCTGATCTTCGCCCGCCACCACAATGCACAAAGCCATTGTGGTTGGTGGTGGTGGTGGATCGTGAAGGACGCTACTGGGCAAGTGGAGGCAGTCGCCCTCCAGCAACAACGGAGGGCAGAGGAGCGACGCTCACAACAACGTGCGAAGCGCCGGACGGTTAAAACGAAGCAAGTTGGCACAGTCGGGGGTACAGCTGGAGTGCATCTCTCAGTCGTCTCAGCCAACCCATGGCACTACCTGGGTCTGTCCCGAGACCTCCACCTGCCAGCGAGCCTTCGACACTTCACGTGGCCTCAAGGTGCACCTGGCCTGGCACAAGCGTCGTGGTGACGTCACCGCCACTTAGTGGCGAATGTCGGGGAGGGGGGAGGGGGGGGGCGGGCTTTATCGGCATTGGGATGCGACCTGCGTTGATGACGTCATGCCACCGGCGGTCGGGTCCGTTGAAGGAGTGGCGAGCCGACGACATGACGTCATCGCTCCTCTTAGAGCGCGCGATGACGTGGAGAGGAGCGTGGGGGTCGGTGGGGGTTGTGACCAGACACGTGTTCGACACGTGTTGAGGTAGTTAGCGGACACGTGTTGAGGGAGTTAGTGGAGGTAGTTAGCGGAGGTTGGAGGTAGACGGAGGAGGTCGTTGGTGGTGGTGGGGGGAGAGCGGAGAGAAGGGGGGGGCAGAAAGGAGGAGAGCTGAAGGGGCAGAGTGGGGGCTGCTGAGATGGTGGAGGGGAAGGGTCCTCATTTAGATTTGAAGCTTTCGTGACTGCAGGAATCCATATTATTTGGTTATTTCGGTAAAGTCACGTAGGTAGAAATACAATAAAATAATATTTTATTTCACGTAGGTGGAAATAAAATAATAAAGTTAAATATTATGTTATTACTTTATTTCGACCTATGTAACTTTACCGAAAATAAAGTATTATTATATTATTTAATTTATAATAATATATCTTATTTCTAATAATATAATATATTATTTAATTTATAATAATATATTATTTAATTTCTAGTAATATAATATTATTTGAATTTCTAATAATATAATAATCTTTTATTTCAAATTTTTTAAATTTCTACCTACGTGACTTTACCAAAAGAACCAACGAGTAAGGAAGGAAGGGACCTTACTGAAGAGACGAGAGGTAGGAGGAGGAGAGGGGGGGGAAGGGCCATGAGGTGTGTGCAGAGGGAGGAGCGAGCGAGCGAGCGCAGCCGTCGTCTCTCGAGGAGGGTACAGTGCTGCGAGACGGATACATCGACTGGTTAGTAGTATAACACAAGAGAGATAACACACATAAGGAGAGAGAGAGATACAAGGAGGCAGATCAAGAGAGAGATTAACAACACGAGTGTGGCTCAATCCCCCAGCGTCTTCACGAGTTGAAGCTTTGCGCAGTCAATCGACGCGCGGCTTTGCTACACGCGCCCTGAGTAATCGGCACATGCGTAAGAGACGCGGCGAATGATTAGTATTGTAGCGTAGTGTATAAAGTTAATATCTTGTTAGTAAGTGGTGTGAGATATCCGTGTCGTCTGTGGGAGAGCTGCCAGCGATGGCATCCGTCAGCTCGACTCAAGCCAGCGAAGGCAATGGTGAGTTACAGTGCCTTCTTACACATTGTACACTTTGTACACACGTCAAAGAACAAGGATGCACATGGTGTTGGGGCAAGTGTTGTTTGCGAGCACCTATTGAGGCCCTGGCACTGTGCCACACGAGGTGGTGGTGGAGGGAGGCCAGCACCACCCCGGCCGTCTTTGTATCCCCGGTGCCGATATTTACACATCCACACATCCACACAGCAGCTGTTTTAAACAATTTAAGGCTGAGTCGACCCAGGGAAGGCCCAGGACAAAATTCTCACACACACACACAAACGATAGTTTCGTACTGTATTTGTTTTTATCGACTGCATTACATCATACCGCATCCTTGTAAACCGTACAAACGTGCGTGTTTAACAGCTAACAACGCTCAGGAGCATTGCGGTACGAACATTTCGTTACATTATCGAATGTGCTCAGCAAAAGTAGCGAAACTTAGCAAGCGGATGTGTTCTGCGAGTAACGTTAGTAGAGGCGCAGGTCCCCCGTGTAGCCTACGCGGCCTTTCGGGGCAAGTGCTTTAGGGCGGGGTTACACAGGAGCTTGCTTGCATTGAACCAATATCGCTCCGCCCCTGTACTCCGCCAAATGGCCTTCTTATTTAGTTCGTGGGGAGTCTAGAAAAGAAATATCTTGCGGTAACAGTTGTTAACTAATATTCAGAGTGGTGCGGTGGGGTGCACACTTTTGCCGATGAGATATCATCATCATTGGGGGAGTTTGACAACACGATGAAGATGATGATAGGGGTATTTTCACTAATTTGTTTATTGTTCGGGTCGTCGAACATCAAGGGCCGCATTAAAGTCCACCAGGAGGCCGCCTGTGGCCCAGTGGGCCTTGGCAATGAAGAAACACTGCCGTAGAGGGGACAGCTATGGGCTAGGGGAGATGCTTCTGTGTATCGTTATCGCCCTGCCGTGTGGCTGATGGGATGTGTACAAAAGAAAATGAAGATAAATCATCGGATAATTTGCTTCGTCGCAAGAGATGCGTGGAGCGGTGCACGCTTGAACCCGCACCGAGAGATCAGGACAGGTGAGACGTTGACTTACAGGGCCACAAGAGCACAATCGGAATACGATTGGGGGATATGGTTATTTTCACTCAATCGATACTTGTGTAGTGTCAACGATTCAGAGCTTGTAGGAGGCACCTTCTTTATTAACAACTTCCACGGTCTCGTCCACACCCTCTCCACATAGCTCAGCCTAGGGCCTGTACACAACACCAGCCGTCTAACACTGACGGCGCTGACTGAGATAGCCAACTTTGATCTTGTAGCGCAACATCTAGCGGAGACGTTCAGCGACGATGGGACGACAGCGACGACGGGACGAGTCCATTCCCAGAACCGGCAGCCTCGAGCTCCCCGCTCCCGGCTTCTTTTATGCTCCCAGCGCGGCTTGGCTCCGCCCTGACCTCGCCTCCCTTCTCGAACCCGCCAGCAGGTTCCAGGGGCCTCCAGATGGGGTCCTCCGTGAATCCTTGCCCTCGTTCCCCCCCTCTGCCCACACACCGCGCACACCCTCACCGGCCTGTGCGCTGCCTGTCCACCACAGTTGCCGCTGCTGTCCACCAGCCGGCGCTATGACACTACACTTGCAATGGCTATGGGTCATTGCCACCGATGAATACGCGCTGGCTATTGAGCCTTTAAGAAGCTGTGCATATTGGCGTGTCCTGGCGTGTGAAACCTGTGGCCACGCTTATCTGGTTGCCTCAATGCCCCGCAGCTGTTTCCTGTTCATAGCGTGCAACGGTCAGCATGTGCGGTGTGTGTAAAGCCTGCTCTCATTTGTCGATCCACTCCTTATTCACAGTTTCCAACTGGGGAGCAGTAGTGCAGTGGTTAACGCGCTGCACTCATGTCCAACATGGGTGACGAATATTTGAATCGGTCCTGGTCCTCCCCTAGGTCGACTTGGCCTTGAATGAGTACTGTACCTGGTGCGGTGTGTAAAAATTTGCAGTGGGGGAGACAAAGGTGGCAGGGCCTGGTGGTGGCCACCCACCCCCTCGTGTGCTGTGTTGGCCTTCAAAGGTCATTGCTGACAGCCCGTGCCCTAATGGTTTCTAAAGGCTATACGGGGGAATTACATTTCAATGAAGTCCGTACATTGCCCTTTGTAAGAATGTTATCTGTGGCAGGGAATCGAACGCAAGTCATCGGGATCATAGAACAATACGCTAACCACTGCTTCGTATATAAAACGGACAATTACGTTATAAGACGCAGGTATTTGGATATTCTAGCGGAGTGTCAAGAGACCTTGTTTTAACCCTTCCGTCAGCAGTGCTGCGAGCGGATAATTGCAGAGATGCACTTTTAGCTTTGAATTTTTTGTTTACACTTATAAGATGTGTTGCTTAAAACCACAACATTTCTTGCAATCAAATAAATTTGAATGCATCCAATCTCATTAGATCCAAGAAGCTAAGCAGGAATGAGCGTGGTTCGTACAGTACAGTACAGCTTTTGAATACTAGGTGTTGTTTGGGCTTGGTTGGCAAAGTGGCCAGTAAATAAACATACAGCACTGCACTCTTGAATCCACGCAGACTACTCGAGTGTTTCCCATTCCATTGTGTGGTGAGTTTTCTTCATGTTCTTCGGTTTCCTCCCATAACAATCCAAACACTAATAATGATTGAACTTGGCCAAACCAACAAAAGGGGATGCCCAGATGTTGTGGAATTGGGTTGCAGCTAAGAAGCATGGGCAGGGCAGCAGCGGGCACAGCATCAGAGAACGAGTGACTCCAATGCCGCTCTGCATCCGTCTCTCCCCCACTGTCATACAACTTGCAGACGACGTGTTCAGCGGTGATGGCGGAGGCGGAACGGACGCCACCTTGGCAAACGAGGTCCTGCGCCAGCTGCCGAGCTACCGCACCATGACGATGACGCTGCGGGTTGCCCGGCGCGCCAGCGCGCGGACGTTGGCGCGCAGACGCAGCACCTCCCGTGCCCGCGGAGCCTCGCTGGCCTCGGAGCTCACGGCCGGCGACGGGACCGACTCGGCGCCCAACGCCGCCGGCGTGGCGCAGGCCGCCCCGGCACCCGTGCGAGACATCACCGTGTGCATGGCCGCCAAGAGGGTGGAGCGGTGAGCAATTCTCTCTGGCGGCAGCTCCACGCCCCGAGCGATCGGTTCAATGTCTCTTGCAACCGGTTGCTCGCAGGAGAGAGGCAGACTCGGCTTCCAAGTGTCGACCCGCTTGGCGATTTGTAGCATCGTGTTTCATCGCGTGCTGCACATTTGCGTACACGTGAATTGTTGTACATGATTTGTTGTCACAACCCCGAAGTGGGTGGGGGGATAACCGGAAAAGGGGCGGGTTTTTACTGGAAAGGGGCATGGCCAGACACGTTTGTTGTGTTACCACTTGCTCAGATGTGGACAATGCAGTTGCAGAGGTTGTTTAGTAGTATGGTTTGGTCATGCCATTCACTGATCGCTCAGGTGTTGACTCAGGCCAATGTGTACAGTTCAGATGTTTATTGATTTATCATGAATGGTATTTGGGCAACCGTAGAAAAAGTACGGTGGACTTCCCCGCAAAGCTGTACTCTTTTTTTTATCAACCCCGGAGGGATGATGAGCTGAGTCAACCCTCCCAACAAGGATTTATTTGTATGTATATATCTATTAAATATGCATGTGCTCCGATCTGTAACGAAGTGCGCCGTCACGTTTACACAGGATCCGGAGGAAGGACAGCTCGGCGCAGCTGACCACGTGGCAGGGTTGGAAGCGCAGTCAGTGGAAGAGCCTCAAGCGCCTCAACACCTCGGTCAAGTCCTGGCTCAAGGGCCTAGTGCTCTGGAGGTCCTCAATCCACCAGATTGAGGGTGAGTGACCAAACCCTGAGAGGTGTCTTTTTCTTTGTCTTGAATTGCTGAAATGTGGGTGCATTCATAAATCTACCATGGTGTGATGGGTGTGGCAGATGAAAATATGGGTGCAGGTTCCTTAAATTCCACCTCCCAAGCCCCACCCAGCGGCATAAATGGGTTCAACCACAGTAGGAGCAGGTCACGTGTGGTGGCGTGGTAAATTGAGAAAATATGCACTTCTTCCAAGACATCTGGCCACCGGGGAAGAGTAGGCCAACATACCGTCCAGTGGGGCACTCAACAGATGAGATCTCTCCGGAGGTCCCACATGTAGAGGTCCTTCCGCCAGCAGTGGCGCGAGCAAGAAATTGCAGTGCTGCACCTTCAACTCTTTACAGTACTAAGTTGGGACTTCCTGGTTCGTGACGTTTCTGTGTGGCGTGGGGATGCAGCTCGCACCAAGTCGGCGTTGTTTTGCACGTTCAGGTTTTGAACTTGGGGAGCGTCCTATTTTTCCTCCAATGAATTTGAAAAATGTTACCGCCATTATGTGCAGCTTAAGGGATATCCGCCCCTGGGTTATTTTTTCGGGCACGCTTGTGCTCTGGAGATCAAAAACATGTTTCTGTCCAAACTCAGCCGAGCGTGCCTCTCTGTGTATCCGTTCGCTGCCCACACCAGGAAAGTTCGGCACGGGGATCCAGGCCTACTTCTCCTTTCTGAGGTTCCTCGTAGTGCTCAACGCCGTCATCTTCCTTCTCATGCTCTTCTTCGTCACGGTGCCAGCGATCGTCGGGCAGCATGTCGCCCACCCCTCCTCCTCCTCGGCCACCACCGCCCTGGCCTCCACCAACGACACATCGGACATGAACAGAAACGCAAACAGTAACGCGAACGTCTCTGCAGAAGCACAGCGGACGATCAATCCCGGTAAGCGCTGTCGACGGCGTGAAATAATATAAAAATATAATGTATACCAAAACAAATATATATATATTTCCCCCCATCATGGTTTTCCTGATTGTGCCATTGGCGTTGCGTCATGACACGCGAGAACGGCATGCAGAAGTAGATAGCACAGAGCTGCCTCTGAGATCCCTTCAATCAAGCAAATCAGTACAGGGCAGCACTTTCCCATCTGTCACGTAAGTGTCGGGCCTAATATCCAAATTCAGTGTCAAGCCAATGTTAAATTGATGGTTTAATCACGTCTGTCTGCTTGAATTTGAACCCAGCAACTCAATGGTGTCAGCTCGGAGCTCGAACCTCTGCGCATCCCGGCCACCTAAAAACGTTAGATTTACGTCGACCAGTTGAGATTGGTAGAGTATATGTCGTCACCATCGTAATATTGCTATTGGATATATTCAACAATGTTTGTCATTCCTCTAATCGTAAAAAAGAATACTAGAAAGCAAAGAAAATCCTCGTTCCAAAATACAAGTTTGTTTTGTGAGAGGTCGTGACCTGACCTGGAGAGTGGAAAAATACGAAAAATCGGGCGATTGTTTTTAGCTTCCCGCAAAGGAGATTTATCGTTGCGGTAAAATTTGTCTATTTATTTAACAAATAATGTAATTCGATCATGCAAGGAGACTTTTATCGATGCGTGATCGAATTATATTATCTCAAAAATAAATACACGGCTGTTGATTTTACCGCAGAATCTTTAATTGTTAAAAAGAGGTTTGTACTGTCACTCTCCTTTTATCGAAACAAACAAACAGACAGACGTGCCTGTGTGTTTATTCGTCTTCCTTTCTTTGCCTACAAACCGTGGACCTTTGCAGTCACAGAGCCATCCACTTATAGGCAATCACTCAGCTGTGGATCCACCTTGAGCCACGGACCCAACGTCCACAGGGAGCTGTTTGCCACGCGCCATCAACAACACTGCCGCCATCAACAACACTGCGACACAATTCAAACAGACTCTGCCGCTCCATCCAACTCACGGCCCATATCTGGTTCGCATCACAGCATCACAGCTTCGTCCGTGCGGCTCTTTGAAGCCGCAAAAAATAAATAACCGCAGCTGTCTTTTCGTTATGGTAAATTCATTATGTGGTGATGCTGCTGTTGGCAGTGGTGCGCAACTAGCAATAAAAACACACACCTGATATTCCAAGGCAGTGTCCATTTCAAGTACTAACCGCGCTGAAACCTGCATAGTGTCTGAGGTCTGATGGAGAAAAAAAAACTCAACACGTCAGTCAATACCACTGTGTGGCCTTAAGGTGATACAGTATATATAATAGGTAATATTTGAGCAATTGCCATTTTTCTTCACCGGTGCATGTGAAGTAACGGGTCATTGTCTTTACGGGATGTTTTTCAGAAGTGGCATTATGTCTTCGATGGACCGGTCACAGAGAATGTTGGCCGCAACTCCATGTTGGCACAGAAAAGAATGGGAGCCTATGTTTGAGAAGCAGCCAAACGTTCATGGCATTCCCACAACTGTGCACATATTACATTTGTGTCTTGCCAGTTTGATGCAAACAGTTTCGGATAAAAACAAAAACACTCATTATTACTGTTGACGTATCGCGCGTATTTGAAATGGGAGATCTTGAGAGAATGGTCGTAATCGAGCGATGACTTTTGTTGCAGAGGTTCAAAGCACGAGATGTGTGAGACTACGAACAAAAAGGGAATATCTCAGTAAATACCCCAGCGCACATGTTCCTTCAGGCTGCTGATTCGAAATGAAGGCGGTTGCGCAGTTTTGCGAATTGCATGGACAGGAATTTGTTCGGTGGCTCCCACGAGGAGTTAAATCATGTATTCTTTTGCTTTTAAAGATGTCTCGCGCATTGCTCCGCGTGTTAGCGTGTTCATTTAACATTTATTTTTCATGTTTTTATCTCTGCACTTTTCAGTTTGTGCAAAATATGACCCGACAAACAGCGGGCTGGTGCACTACTACCATCGCATCCTGGACCTGCTCTCTGGCACGGTATGTGATTGCTGCGTGCGTGCGTGTTTGTGCGCGCATTTGTTGGCGCGTCTAGATTGAAAACTTCTTTCTTTAGAAATGCTTTTTGTGTTTAGTTCATTGTCCTTCCCCTGCACCTCCGATTAGCACGGTTTAGCTAGGTATGGTGCAAAATACGTTTTACATTTGTACATACGTTACATGACGAATCCGGTTCGATTTCTGCTCGCAGCTAACACCAATGACAATTATCTGAACCAGTTCTAGGCCTCCCCTAGGTTGACTCAGCCTCAAATTAGTATCTGGTACGGTGTGTAAGTATCGCCACTTGGGAGACAAAGGCGGATGGGCGTGGTGCTGGCCACCCACCCCCTCGTGTACCGTGCCGGCATTCATAGGTTATATGGGGAATTTTTGTCTTTTTGAATTTGAGGTTGGTGCAGTGGGGAACGGTAGCACAGTGGTTAGCGTACTACACTGTCCTTCCACCGCACCTTCAATTAGCACGGTTGGCTACGTATGGTGCAAAAGAAGTTCTACATTCGTACATACGTTGCACGACAAATCCGGCGACCCGAGTTCGATTCCCGCTCACGGCCAACATCGATGGCGAATATTTGAATCGGCCCCGATGCCTCCCCTAGGACGACTCAGCCTAAAAATTAGTACTTGTTGCTGCTGTGTAAACATTAACGCTGGGGAGAGAAAGACGGCAGGGCGTGTTGCTGGCCTACACTACCCCCTTGTGCATTGTGCCGGTGCTGCAAAGTTTCCTCAGCTGGGGGCAGGGGTTGTTGCTGCTGAGCGTGATCCCAGTTGAGACATTTTCTGGTACATTTTCAGCATCGGGATGCTTGGCCAACACCAGTTACATTTGTGTGGTGCTTTACCGATGAGAGAACACTGGAGCACTCATGCAGAAGGGGTGGCGGGGGTGGGGGGGAGAACATTCCAACTTGACACAGGAAGGTGCACCCGGGTCGGGAGAATCGGAACCAGGGGCCCGTCACTCTTGGGGCACGAAGCGTCACCAGGGCGGGGGTCTCTCTCGTTCGCACGGCAGGGATTCCTGGAGCCCACCAGCCTTTTCTACGGGTTTTACGGCACGGGCTCGTACGACCTGCCAGCGGACGTGCGCTACAACCTCCCGCTCGCCTACCTGCTCACGACGCTCGCCTACCTCGTGCTCAGCCTCGTGTGGATCGTCAAGAGGTGGGTAGACGCCCAAGTAGCGGAAACAAGACAAGAGGTCCCCGAGTATAGCCTACAACAGACTGATGCCGGGGCTATTGCTGTTCGCGAGCACCGACAGAGATCCCCCCGGATAACTTTTAATGGACTTGTTGAGGCACGTTCTGTTAGCGGGCACCGACAAACATCCCCCCGGATAGCCTTCAGTGGACTGGTTGGAGCAAGTGCGGTTAGCGAGCACCGATTAAGGCCAGCGTGGCACATTAGGGAGTGGGTGGCCAGCACCACGTCTGCCCGCCTTTGTCTCTCCGATGCTGATGTTTTTATTGTACCAGATTCTCATTTAAGGCTGAGTTGATCTAGGTGAGGCCCAGGGCCCAGTCAGGTAATTGTCACTGGTGTTGGCCGCGAGTGGGAATCGATCTTCTGGCTCTCATGAACTTAATTTTCTTATTTATATGTGCAGACACGGGGCAGAGTTCTTCTTGTATTTGACTCATAATTCTCCACAACGCATAATGTGTTTGCATAGTAAACTGATGATGATGAATTTATTAGCCATTTGGCGACGATAGTTGACGATGATGAGAGTTGACGATGATAGTTGATGATGATTTCATCAACAGATCGTGGTGATGTAATGAACAACAAGTGATGATGATCGATGATGATCTAGTCAACAAACAATCAAGACCTAGTGAACCAAATTATTACTTGAGATGACGATGTAGTAAAGAGACGATCAAATTTACAATTGGTGGTTGATCATGTTGGATCGGGTAAACTAGCAACGAAGAAATAAAATTAAATAACTACACCGATACGACTTCCAATTCGGAAGATGTACAAACAGCGGCGCTGCCGCTGCTGCTGCGCCCCTCTCTAAATAAAATGAACGCCGAACCGGCCTGCATGTTCTGAAGTTCGGCGGTAAACGGGACAGCCCACACGACACCCTGCCATGATGCGGCTTATTAACGAGTGAACAGTTGATGATGATGGTGACGACGATGATCTAGCAAACAACTGACATCGAGTAATCGGACAATGGCGGTGTAGCAGACAACACCGGTGGTGGCAGCTGTTGACGATGATTGTCTATGCCGATGGTGTTGAGGTCGGCCGAGGGCTTCAAGCACAGCCTGGTGCAGACGGAGGAGCGCTTCTGCAACTACTGCAACAAGGTGTTTAGCGGCTGGGATTTCTGCATCAGCGACCCTGACGCCGCCGCCCTCAAGCAGAGCAGCATCAGCTTCGAGCTGCAGGTGAGACGCGTCTCCCCTCCCAGTAAACGTGGAACGGTGATCACACAATGTTGCGTGATCACCGTGGGGGTGGGGGGGTCAGGAGGGCTTGGCCCGGTCCTCGCGGCTTACCTGCCTTGTTCCGCACACGCGAGTGTTGTGAATGGTGACCCGGTCCGCGGTACAAACGATGGTCAATATCACGGTCACATCTCATGCGTGTTTCAACAGCGGGGATTTGATCGTGGCTGACGGTGACGACGGTGACGGCGGTGACGACGTTGACGGATTTGACGACGCTCCTCCGTTTGCCAGGCCGACCTGGAGGAGGAGAAGATCCGGAGCAACATCCGCGGGCGCAGCGCGATGGAGCGTCTGCGCATCTACTCGCTGCGCGTGCTTCTCAACGTGGTTGTTCTCGGCCTGCTGGCAGCCTCCTTCTACAGCATCTACGTGGCCACCATCGACTCGCAGGCGCTGCTCATGCAGCATGTACGTGCGCCACCGGCACCGCTGGGGCTAGCAGCACCAGGCTGTGTACATAAGACAAAGATCCTCCCCGCCCCCCCCCCCCTCCATAGCCTAAAACAGGGGTCGGCAACTTGGGACACCGAAGCCGCACACATTGCCAACAACAACAACAAAAACCCCTCCTAATTATTTTCGATTAGCGGTGAACGTTCAGAAGCCCAACGATGATTTGTAATGCGGCATTACAAATCGGTGTGCATGTGCTGCTCTTGACATAGGGGATTGCAAACAATATGGTTTGACGTTATTCATTGAGGACCGTCTTCTATTCACATGCATTGCGGCTCTCAAAATATTTAGTTATGTTTAGTTGCTGACCCCTGGCCTAAACAGTGCTTTTAGCGAGCACCTTCGAAGCCTGAGACAGCACACAATGGCATGGGTGGCCAGCACCACGCCTAATGGTGATATTTGCACATCACACCAGGTATTCATTTTAGGCTGAGTCGACCTAGGGGAGGCCCAAGACCGGTTCAGATAATCGTCACTGATGTTGACAGTGAGCGGAAATCGAACCCGGGTCGCCAGGTTCGTAGCGCAGCGCGCTAACCGCGACACTCCGCGCACACACCCCCACCCCCCTCGTGTGTCGTTCGCGGGGTCATGCAGGCGGCAACGGAACAGAAGAGCCGGTTCATCGTGAGCCTCGTCGTCGAGTACCTGCCATCGATCGTCATCACGGCCGCCAACTTCCTCATGCCCGTGCTCTTTGAGGTCATCATCACGTTCGAGGACTACACGCCCGACTTCGAGATCAAGCTCCTGCTCATCCGGTCCGCACCACAATGTATATTGTTGAGCGTGCATGTGCGCGTGTGTGTGTGCGGGGAGCGGTAGTGTAGCGGTTAGCGCGCTGCGCTATGAACCCGGCGACACGGGTTCGATTCCCGCTCACGGCCAACACCAGTGACGATTATCTGAACTGGTCCCAGGCCCTCCCCTAGGTCGACTCAGCCTAAAATGAGTACCCGGTGCGGTGTGTAAACATCATCACCAGGGAGACAAAGGGCGTGGTGCTGGCCATCTACCCCCTCGTGTGCCTATCCGGCCTTCATAGGTGCTTGCTAACAGCACTTGCCCCTACAGTTTGTTAAGGCTATATGGGGGATCTTTGTCTTTGTGTCAAGATAGGCCTCTGGAGGAGGCCTCGTAAAAGACAACAACGGAGGGCAGAGGAGCGACGCTCACAACAACGAGCGTAGAGTTGGCACAGTCGGGAACACAGTTTGTGCATCTGTCAGTCGTCTTAGTCAACCCATGGCACCAAGGTCTGTTCCATGACCTTCCAGCGAGCCTTCCATACTTCACGTGGCCTTAAAGTGCACCTAGCATGGCACAAGCACCGTGGTGATGTCACCACCACTTAGTGGTTAAAGGCAGTTGTTGTGTATGTGTATGGGGAGCGGTAGTTATAGCGTTTAGTGTGATGTGCTCGGGTTTGATTCCCGCTTACGGCCAACACCAGTGACGATTATCTGAATCGCCCCCCCCCCCCCTTGCTCGACACAGCCTTAAATGAGTACCCGGTGTGGAGTGCGTTAACACCAATACTGGGGATACAAAGGTGGCGGTGCGTGGTGCTGTCCACCCACCCCCTCGTGTACCTTTGCCGGCCCTCAAAGGTGCTCACTAACAGCACTTGCTCCAAAACTTGTGTGAAGGCTCTTTGGGGGATCTGTGTCTTTGTGCTGCATTGTGGCATTTGTCTCCAGGACGGTGTTCCTGAAACTCGCCAGCATCGCGGTGCTGCTCGTCTCCCTCTGGATCCAGATCGTGCGCTGCGACGGAGTCGTGTGTGAGCCGTGCGGATACAACCACAAGACATACCCCGTGCGTGTGCACACAAACACACGCGCGCGCGCACGCGCACACAAAGCACACCCCGTACGTGCATACCCACGCACACACGTACACATACGCGCGTACACACATGTACACAACGCGCGCACACACACGTGCACACAAAACATATCCCGTATGTGCGCGCAAACACGCACGCATGCACGCATATACACGCACGTATACACACACGCACGCATACACACACGCACGCACACGCATCAACACAAAATATAAACCGTCCATATGCGCACGCGGCCATGCAGGACGCACAGACACGAAGACAAAAGATCCTGCGTATAGCCTGTAACAGACTGTAGGAGCAAGTGCTGTTAGCGACCACCTATTAAGGCCAGCGTGGCACATTAGAGAGTTAGTGGCCAGCACCACGTCTGGCTGCCTTTGTCTCTCCAATGCCGATGATTTTATTATACCAGATACTCATTTAAGGCTGAGTTGATCTCGGTGAGGCCCAGGACCGGTTCAGATATCGGCATAAACACGCACATCGGAACACCCACAGACACCCGCACGCACACATATATGCATATATACGTGCGTACACACATGCATGTACACACAGTGACATACGTCACATGCACATACGCACGCCATACGCGCCGAGTGCCAAAGCACCGCACTACTGTGGGTAAACACAGCACACCGCCACAAGCACGCGTAAACACCCTCCACACCACACCGCCACGCGAGTCTAATGGGTGCTCACAAGATCACTTGCCAACAGTCTGTTTGGGGGGATCTTTTTGTCTGTGTGTGTGCGCCGCAGTGTTGGGAGAACCGCGTGGGCCAGGAGATGTACAAGCTCACCATCTTCGACTTCATCATCTTCGTGGCCATGGTCCTGTTCATTGAGTTCCCACGCAAGTGAGTTCCGTCCGTGATCACGCACGGGCGTGCCTCTGAAGCACCCCTTTTGTTTGTGAAGAAAACTAAAACAAGCAACAAATAAACACGGCTTTTGCTTCGGATTTAGAGGCGCGGGAATGCACAGCCAAGAGTGGGAACGCAGCCAGAACCGGCGCCAAAAATTTCCCGAGTTCTGTGATCCTATATTCATTTGGGCAGCGGTGTTTCCACTCGTTACTCCATTGAGCCGTTGGCGCCTCTGCCAGCACCGCCGATAGCCAGCACCGCCCGGCTTGTGTTTGTTGATGTTGTTGCTGTGGTCATTACAGGATCATCGTGACCTACTGCCCGTTCAAGATTGTCCAGCTGGTGGGCACGCAGGAGTTCTCCATCCCGCAGAACGTGCTCTCCATCGTCTACTCGCAGACCATTTGCTGGATCGGCGCCTTCTTCTCCCCGCTCATCCCCCTCATAGCCATGATCAAGTACATCATCTTCTTCTACCTGAAGAAGGTCGGTTCATGCGGCGGTGCTGTGTGTGGCTTGGCGGGGATCAGGGGGGGGGGGGTGGCAGGGGGAGGGGGGGTGACTTGGTAGGGAAGGTAGGTAAAAATAAATAATAAAAATAATAGAAATAATAATATAATTTTTTTTATAAATCACGACGTTTCGGAGGCAACACAAGTCTCCGTCATCAGGTGGGACCGTCACAGCTAAATTTACTGTATCAAGTGAGGCAAAATTCCAAGAGACAAGCGCTTAAAGTTAAGGGGGAGGGGGGGCTTATCTTAATGTGGCAGCCAATGAATGGATCTTAACCCCAAGTGCACCTATTGTTCTCTTTTAGCCCCGCCCACCCTCCCCAACACGTTCAATTCATTGGCTGCCACATTCAGATAAGCCCCTCCCCCTCTCCCCCTTAACTTGTATTTAAGAGCTTGTCTCTTGGAATTTTTCCTCACTTGATACAGTAAATTTAGCTGTGACGGTCCCACCTGATGACGGAGACTTGTGTTGCCTCCGAAACGTTGTGATTTATAATTTTATTTCTATTATTATTGATATTATTTTTATTATTTATTTTTACCTACGTGACTTTACCGAAAAAACCTAAGAGTATGAATCCTTGCAGTCACGAAAGCTTCAAATCTAGAATTGGTAGGGAAGGGTCTTGATTCCAGGCAACGTTGATTAAGTCAGAGTCGCCGAGTTAAAGATTTCTCCCTGGAACCGCCACTGAGTCTGGTCGATGACAGCCGGTGGAGTGAGTTCAAGTCGAGTGTGAGTCTGTGGATTTTGCAGAGTCTCTCTCTCTCTTAGTCTGGTTGCCTAAGCACTCTGAGTTGTGAAACGTTGCAGTGAGATGTGTGGCAAATCCTCCCCCCACCCACCAATATCTACACAGCTCATTTTCACAAGTGACTTGGCCACAAATGATAGCCCGACAAAGTGGCTGATCATGTGTTCAAATTTATAGCAGGCAAATACCCTAAACGCGTGTTTCTAAAGGTGGAGGGAACAATCCAAAGACCCAGAGATAAATCTACATGACCACAGGGAGAACATTCAAACTCCAAATATATAGGCGTTAGGGTCGGGATCAAACACACAACCTCATGTGTACCAGGCGAGGCAGTTAACATCACGCCACCATTAATCAGTGAACTCGGTAATCTTATATATGTAATAAATCCCGTTCAGACGACGACTTGACTTCAGAGTTGTTCATTCGTTTCCCGTTCACAGCCTTCCACCGCACTCACACACTCGGTTCCCTTGCCTCCCTCACGCTGCTGGCTGACAGCGTGAGAGAGACTGCCGCGTCCCGCCACGTGGCTGGAGCGGGACCACGGCACCAGCGTGGCTTCCCCCTTCGTTCCTCCGCACACTGACCACGTGCTGTCTTTCTCCACCCCTTATAATACCTGGCCCACGTGATACCACGTAGCCAATCCTCAGCCACACCCCTGGAACTTTCTGGAAGATACTGTCCAGCTCCTGGGCTACGCCCCTGGCTCGACTCCCCATTGGCTGCGGCTGAGGCCGGCAGAGCCTATCACTATCGCCCAGGTGTAACCTCACATTACATATACATAATGTATATGGCCAATTGCCGTGTTTGATCTTCCTTGGTGCGCTGCAGTCTTCTGCAATGTTGCTAGACGGACCCGATTTGTATTTATGTCGTCTCGTCACGGTCACAGCAGTCGTAGGTATCGACACGCTCGGTGGATTGCGTTCACTCCTCGTCGTTATCACTGTCTCAAACAGTCGCGGAGTCGACGAACGTCTTTTTTTAATAACTTTGTCCACAATGGTAACAATGATGCCGTGTGTTCGTGTGTTCGTGTGTTCATGTGTCTGTGTGCGTGTCCATGTTTCTGTGCGTCCATGTCTCCATGTTGCCCTGTCTCCACGTTGCCCGTGTCTCCATGTTGCCCTGTCTTCACGTGTCTAAGGCCCGTGTGTCTTTGTGTCCGTGTGTCCATGTCTCCATGTGTCCATTTTTGCACGTCTCCACGTGCCGTGTCTCTCGTGTGTCCGTGTCTCCGTGTGCAGCTGAGTCTCTTTGAGAACTGCCTCCCCTCTGTGCGCCCGTTCCGCGCATCCAGCTCCAACTTCTTCTTCCTGCTCGTGCTGCTCTTGGGCCTGGTGCTGGCGGCCGTGCCCGTCGGCTACAGCGTCGCCAGGTGACCATCGTCTTCCAGGGACGACCACCACCACCTCCACTAAACTTTGCGTCCGGGGGGCGGGGGAAAGGGTCTATTAAAGGGATGGGGGGAAGTGGCTGTCATCTTCTTGGTTCTTTCGGTAAAGTCACGTAGAAGGGAAATAATAAAATAATAAAAATAAAACAGCCGTCCTAAGGACGGCTGCTTGCATTGTGGCCGAAACGTCATGAGAATTATTTGATTATGTTTTATTTTTATTATTTTATTATTTCCCTTCTACGTGACTTTACCGAAAGAACCAAGAAAATGAATCCCTACAGTCACGAAGGCTTTACATCTAGAAGTGGCTGTCGTATACGTCTTAGGGTACGGCTGTTATGTCGATCCACTGCTGGATGGGGGCCTGCATACCAGCGGCATAGCATGGTTAGCGTGGGCCCTGGTGCAAGGGATGAAATAGGGGGGGCTCCACTTTGTCGAATTTTCTCCCCGCCTCTTCGTGTCCTAGTGCATGGGCCCATTCGGCCTGTGGCTGCCGGTTAAGTTGATTATTTCGCACACTCGGTAGTTACACAAAGGATCTTTGTGTAAGTGTGCGGTGGGGAGCGGTAGTGTAGTGGTTTGCATGCTGCGCTACGAACCCGGCGAACACGAGTTATCGGAATTGCTCCTTGGCTTCGCCTAGGTCGACTCAGCCTCAAATGAGTGCCTGGGATGCGGTGTGTGAACATCAGCACTGTGGTTCCAGCCACACCACCCCCCTCGTGCTATTGGCCTTCAGAGGTGCTCGCTAACAGAACTTGCCCAAACAGTTTGTATGGTTATATTAGACATCTTTCTCTTTGTATGAGTGGGAGTGCATGTGTGTGTGCTTGTGTATATATATGGGGAGCGATAGTGTCGTGGTTAGCGCGCTGCGCTATGAACCTAGCGACTGGTTCGATTCCCGTTCACGGCTAACACCAGTGACGATTATCTGAACCGGTCCTAGGCCTCCCCTAGGTCGACTCAGCCTCAAATGAGTACCTGGTGCGATGTGCAAACATCACCACTGGGGAGACAAATGCGGTGGTCGGGTGTGTTGCTGGCCACCCACCCCCTCGTGGACCGTTCCGGCCTTCATAGGTGCTCGCTAACAGCACTTGCCCCTGCAGTCTGTGGAGGCTATACGGGGGATCTTTGTATATATATATGTCTGTTAAAGGCTAAACATAAGACCTTTGTGTGTGTGTGTGTGTTTGAGGGTTCTTGTCTTTGATAAAAGCTGCACAGGGGGTCTTTGTGCATGTGTACACATGTGCGTGTATCCGTTAAAGCTATTCAAGGAATATCTTTGTCTCTGCGCGTGTGTGTGCACGTGTGCGCATGCGTGTTTGTGCGCGTGTGCGTGCGCACGCGTGTTTGTGCGCGTGTGCGTGAGCAGCATGGCCCCGTCGCAGTCGTGTGGGCCGTTCCGTGGGGCGGTCCGCGTCTGGGACGTGGTGCCCGCGTCCATGCGGTCGCTGCCACCCGCGGCGCAGAAGCTGCTCAACGTGCTCAGCTCGGAGGCGTTCGCCGTGCCCCTCTTCATCCTCATCTGGTGAGGCCATCCCCCTTCACCCCTCCCTCCCGCCCCTGCTCCCAAGCGATTCTTCCTGTTACTTAGATCCCTCCTACACCGGCTCCAATTCTCATCCCGGATCGATTTGGAGTTGGCAATCGCCGTGTTCTTCACTGCGCTACGAACCCGGCGACTCGAAGTCTGATTCCCGCTCACAGCCAACACCAGTGACAAATATCTGAACCTGTCCTGGGCCTCCCCAAGGTCCACTCAGCCTTAAATGAGTACCCAGCGAAGTATGTAAACATCAACACTCGGAGAGACAAAGGTGACCGGTTGGGCTTGGTGTCGGCCACACCACCCACTTCGTGCTTCATGCCAGCCTTTAATGGCTTCTCCCTGAACAGCACTTGCCCCAGCAGGGTGTGTAGGCTGCACGGGAGGATCTTTGTCTTTGTGTGTATGTACATGCAAGCATGCGGGTCAATGTGAGTGTGTGTGTGCGTTTGTGACGCATGCAGCCTTGTGTTGTTCTACCTCATCGCGCTGGCGGGCGCGCACAAGCGAGTGATCCACCAGCTGAGGGAACAGCTGGCCATGGTGAGTGACGGTCGCCCGTGCGCAGCAGCTTCCACCCACCTCCCGCTGTCAGTGTTAACGAGGGCATCATTGCTTTGTGTCGTGAAGGTCAAGGCGCAGCCCCTGCATCTGCTTGCTCTCGCCGCAGCTGGCGGAAGGGGATTTCTGGGCTACTCTTCCATTCCGACCAGACCTTGGCCGGCGGCGACAGTTGCCCAAGCTCTGCTGTCCTGTGTGTATTAGGGTGGTGTTATCCTGCAACTAATGAGTGTTTACATGTGGGAGGAAGCAGGAGCACCCCGGGCAAAACCCACGGACGTATGTCCCAGTCAACCACGGGTCTGGCCCAAAATAACAAGAAGAGACGTTTTTTTTTCCGAATTCGGTCAGAAATGCAATATTTCAAGAGCCGCAGTGCATGTGACTACGAGGCGGTCCTTCATGCGTAACGTCGCGAAGCAGTCCTTGAAGAACCGCGTGCGGCCCTGGAGCCGCAGGTTGCCTGACGCCTGGTCTATCCCATACGGGCGGATCAGGTGGAGTTTACACGTGGGCTTTCGCGACCGATATCATCCATAATACAGGTTTTTTGGGTTAGATCGCGTAAATATAAAAATCTGGCTGTTGCCTGATGAAGCTAGTTGTAATTACTGGCCAAGCGACGTATTCAGATTGTAAATGTTGTAGCTTTGCTCTCCAACATACCGGTGTGCTGTACTAGTGACGAATTGGCATGTTCCGTTTACGTGACAACCCTTACTAATTGGCTGTGTCGGGTGGTAGCTGGTTTAACGACACTTGTATATCTTTACGCGATCTAACCCAAAAAAACCTGTATTATTGAAAAGGTGGAGTTGACATTTTTGCTCTACCGCCATCTCCTGGCCTAGCGAGGCTATAGCACCTACTCGACTCCCACGAGGAAGGCAGTTTCGCAACATTTGTGCAATCCTCGCTGAGTGCAGCAGCATAGCCACCACCACCACCACCGCCCGGCTAATTCCCTCACACTACCACGTGGTGGCGCTTTGGATGCACGGGATGACGGATCGGGTAGATTTGTGAACGCTGTCATCCCCTCCTCCCTGGGCCGCAGCGGTAGCCATGAGATGGCCGTGCAGCCGGTATAAATAAATATTCTGATTCTAATTCTCAAGGTTTTGGAGCCCACCTCAAGGGAAGTGATTGGCACAATCGCGCGAACGGCCACCCACGTAACCACCCGCCGCTCCCTCCCCCTTTGCGCACCGCCTTTCCCGCACGTGCGCGCGATTCGCGAAAACCGCAGGAGGCCAAGGACAAGCAGTTCCTGATAACGAAGCTGATGGAGATGCAGTCGAGTGGCCCCTCGCAGTCGGAGAAGAGGCGCGCCTCCGTGAGGGAGAGGGCCAGCCGAGCGGCGCGCGGCGGCGGCCGGGCGGACGACCCGACACGGCCGCCGCTTCCCGGCGCCGTCTGCTGAGACCGGCGACGCATCGGCGCTGCGAGATCGTCTGTCGCGACGGCGAGTTGCGACGTACGAGGAGTACGACGACGACGACAGCGGCGGCTGAGCCACGGGGAGGGCGATGACGCGGACGAGCGGCAGCCGCTTGTCGCAGATGTTCGCGGTTCGAGCCCGGCAGCCGTAACTCCCTCCACACCGGTCAATGCTGGCGGTGTACAATCGAGCGTGCCCCACGCGCCGGCAGCTTCACGTTGGACGTTGAAAGATCCCGTGACATTGTTTGACAAGAGGGTACGCCGCGGTGTACCGGCGTCACGGGCGACGTTTGCAATCTTTTGTTATTTTTACAAGTGACTCGCAACCCACCTGGCACACCAGTGGTCACCTGCTGACCGCTGCTGCAGTGGCAGTGTGCTGCACACAGGGTCGGCTGTCACCAGGGGGTCCCTGTGGCAGGGCACCCCGAGATGTGCCCCATGGGAGGCGCAGTATGAATATTAGGTGACGGTGATGCTGAGGGAGGAGAGACCCCCCCGTGGGTTGTGTGGTAGAGAGAGCGTGGCGTGGAGTGGTTCGACCACCGTCCTGTGATCCTGGCGACCCGAGTTCGATTCCAGGCCACGCACAAAGCTTGGCGACAAATCGAGGTATGTCCTGGGACAATGTGATACCCCACGTAATCTAATTCATTCTGCAGCCTTCTGCGAGGGGAGATGATACCATAGGAGGTGGACTGGGTTAGTCTTCCAGCGAAAACTAGCATGGGGTACCGTAAGTCAAAAGAAGTCAGTGACTTTCTGCCAGAATGAGCATTGAAGTGGTGCTCACCTTCTTGTTTACATCCCCGTGCCAGTGGTGGAAATTCCACGTTCCAATGGCGCAGTCTGGTGTATTTATAGAATGACCAATGTTGACTTCCCACAAAGTGGCACTCATTTGATCGACTCTGGACAGATGATGTGCTCGAGTCAACACCCAAGCAGGATTTAAACTGGGAACCTTCCAATCGTGAGCCGCTTGCTCCACCGCTGAGCCATCCAGCCTGGTTATCTTAAATAAATAAGAATACATATCCACGTGGGTTATCAAGCTGTTGTCCAGGGCCACCACCCCCTTAATTCATGACTGAAGCTGGGTTAGGGCACAGTTTTGCATTAACTGCAAGTTCTATTTATTTATCTGTGCCTGCCTATCTGACTTGTTATTATTATTCTTCAGTCGAAGTCTATTGTTGTCGCTGGTTTTTATCACGGTGTTATATACACGTAAATATATATATATACACCGTTAACTGTGACCGGTGAGATTGTGGACTTATTGTCACGTGCAGTGATCACAGCCAGGAACCTGGATGATCGCGAGTTCGTTCCGAGCAGCAGTCTCCATCACTAGGTAGTCTGGTACAAACATTTTGGCCAAAATGGTATTTAAGTCTGTGTATTTCTAAAGGTTTGTACTGTGTTAGTATCTGTATTCTTATTACTACTACTACTACGTTAGTTCACCCAGGAAAGCCTCGCTGAGTCTTGAGACTCTTTTTCAGGAGGGTCCTGCCAAGTCTCCGCGCATTAAGGGGCGACGGTCGCTGCTGCCGTTTGCAGTCCGTCGCTGACCGTTCCGGCGACGGGATATTTAGATGCAGAGCGTCGCCACAACGCCGCGCCCGCTACCGAGCCAGTAGCATCCAGTAGTTGTAGCCACAGCTGCAGCAGTTGAGCTTGAAAGTGGGGGGGGGGGGGTGGGCCGATCTTTGCAGTCCCTTCTCTGTAGTGTAACCGATGACCACCAGGTACCGGGACCAGTGGTCGTTGGTGAGTTAACGACACATTTATCTTTACGCGGTCTAACCCCCCCGAAAAAACACTTTATTACGAGTGAATATTGGTCGCGAAAGCCTACGTGTTAAACTCGGCGGGTCCCATTCGCAAGTAGCCCCCCCCCCACCCTCCCTCTTCCCCCCGGCAACCTCTCCCCCTGCTGCTGAGCAACGTGAATTGAACGGGGAACCGGGTTTCGCTTTCCGCGTGCTATTTCATCTCGCGAAGCCATGGGGGGCCCGTGGGATCGGATCCCTGGATTCTGAGCCGAGTTTGGTGGCTTGCCGCAGCGAGCAAACCTCTTTGGTGGCCAACTTGAGACAGAATGAAGCTGCTACAGCGGTGTTAACGGCCAGCAGCGTGCCGGACTTGCAAATCCAGAGGTTGGATTTTTATCTCCCGGCTCGGCAGCTGAGAGAACGGTGCGAGATTCTGAAAACCACCACCCCATTCCACCTTTGTTCACCCAGCGGTAAAAATTGCTACACTGTATTTAGTTAATTCGTAGGAGTGCGTGTGGTAAACTGTGGGTACTTCCACGACTTCCAAGACGCCGCCTTGCCCAATGCGGGTGAATAGCCAAAAAGACCTCGCTCGCAGTGGAGGCTCTGGCTGCGAGCAGTAGTGTGAGCAAGGAGTTAGGGGGCTGCACCTCTGGCCTGCTGTCTTACCAGGGTGGCCTGGGTTTTAGCAGTGTCTGTGTGGAAGGAAAACCAAAAAATAGTATTTCGTGTGTAAGCAAGCTTAGGTCAATATTGTGAATTTTTTTTGTATTTTACATGGATCGTAAACATGCATGACACGCGCGCGTAGTGCGTGGTGAGCTTTTATTTTTTTAACGCTGCTCGCTTTGCTCAGTACTTGGGGGAATCGCGTGGCTTTGTGGTTTTTAGCTTTGTGAAGCAGGCGACGGAAAGCATCTCGTTTTACAGTAAAAACAAATTTTGTAAAAATTTTATAGCAGTTTTACATGAAATAGTTTTATAAGAATAGCATGTTTAATAAAAGGTCTTTGTCTTTATAAAAAAGAAATGTAGTCGTGACAATAGTTTTGCGAGATTTGTTTTGTTTAATTAATTGCTTTAAACATAAACGTATTCCTGCAATAAATACCGGACTGTTTACACCTCATTGCTGCAGTGCAATACCGTGCATCATCATCATCATCATTATTATTTGATAAATATCCGAGAACGTTGAGTGGGCGCAGCGGGAGAGTGGTTGGCGCGCTTCGCTGTGAACCTTGGCGACCTGGGTTCGATTCCCAGCAGCGGCTGACATCAGTGGTGAAGTGATATCTGAACCGGTCCTGCGCCCCCCCCCCCCCCCACATTGATTCAGCCTTAAATGAGGACACGGTGCTAATGTTTAATACATCAGCACGAGGGGTGCCAAAGCCGGGCGGCCGGGCATGCTAGTACCACACTACCCACTTTGGTTGCCGTGCCTGCTTTCATCAATACTTGCTAAGAGTACTTGCCCCAAAAGGCAGTGTGGGCTACACGGGGAATCTTTGTCTGTGTGCGTGGGGGTATGCGTCGGTATTCCCGGCGTGCCAGTAGCGCGTGTTGCGCGTGTGGCAGGCAGCACGCCGGGCGTGCGCGACTCCTGCTGCATCTGTCACGAGCCATGCCATGCCCGACACACGACGCATCTGCCTGGCACGGATACCCGATGCCAGATCCATATCCGTGTCGCAATTCCGCAGGGCAATTGCACAGTCGCAGCGGAGTGAATTATGATCGGATGGATGGATGACTGCACGTATTAATGGAAGTATGACTCAATGGATGCACAGACGAGACATACATTGATGGATGGGGGCCATGAAATGTGCGTGTTGCTTGCTCTCTCTATCACTTGTAGGTGAGTCCCTGAAACGCACGTGGCAGACAAAGGAGTGAGCGTTCCTCTATCTCCGCACTTGCAGACCTTGGGCAAAGGGCCGAGCAAGTAGAATGGCTCCACGTGTTGTTGATGTTGCTGAGGATGCGCGTGCTGTTGACAAGAACGCACGGCCTTTCGCACGCAAAACAAAATCTACGGTCGACCCGTAAAACTCGTGCAGAATGCAGGGGCGGGTGCTGTTCGCGAGCACCCTATTATGAGGCGTGCATGACGAATGAGGCGGCAGTGGGGTCAGAACCATGTCTGCGTCGCCTTTGTCTCCCCAGTAATTGATGCTCAGTGCCGGATTATCCTCGTAGTAAACGTTGCATTTGCTACGGGCCCCGCACTTTCAAGGGCCCCGCGCTAAATGCTTTCAAGTTATCAATTCCGGTTCAGTGATTCTGCACTTGCTCTATTACTGTAGTACTATACTGCCTTCAACTTTTATGAACGACTGAGTGTTTAAGGTTAGCGATTTGTCTTATTATCTGGCTGTATAGCAAATGAAAATATACAATTACTTGACTATGCAAGTAAAAAAATTGTGATTTGAAGCTTTCGTGACTGCAGGAATTACTATTTGATTCTTTGGGTAAAGTCACGTAGAAATAAAATAAAATAAATAATAGAATACGACGTTTCGATTGCAACACAAGCAACCGTCATCAGGTATGAATGAACGTAAGCTCGGAGAGAGACATAGAGAGAGAGAGAGACAAACACAGACACGGAGAGAGACACGGGGGAGAGACAGAGAGACACAAGCAGAGAGAGACAGAGAGACGGAGAGAGACACGCAGAGACAGAGAAACAAGGACTCTATGACGAGGCATTATATAGAGAGGGGGGGCAGGGAAATTAGCATGTCAATGAGAGCGGCAGGGGGAGAGAAATTGGAAGTTGGCAAACCTCGTAAAATTTAGAGAGCGGCAGGGGGAGAGAAATTGGAAGTTGGAAAACCTCGTAAAATTTAGAGAGCGGCAGGGGGAGAGAAATTGGAAGTTTGAGAAAACAAACCTAGTAAACTTAGAAATGTAATACAATGCAACACAGAGAGTCAGCTAACACAACACTTACCTGGTTGATTAAGTTCTTCCAAAGATTGCTCAATTTGAAGTTAAGCGTGAGTTGTGTGGAAATCCTCCCCGTAGAGGTGGTTCAAACTTGTTTTGAAGTTTTCGTGACACACCTGATGACGGTTGCTTGTGTTGCAATCGAACGTCATATTATATTATTTATTTTATTTCTACGTGACTTTACCGAAAAAAAAACAAAGAGTAAAAAATGTGTGTTTTAATATTAATGTTTTATTTAGGGCCCCGTTATAACATATGCTACAGGCCCCGCACTTAGCTTAATCCGGCACTGTTGATGCTTATACCTCGCGCTCTGCACTCACTCACGGCTGAGTGCATCTAGGAGGGGCCTATGACCGGTTTCTATATTCATTACTGATGTTAGCCGTTTTTGCGGAAATCGAAACCGGGATTTCCAGGTGCCATAGCGCAGTGCGCTAACCAGAACACGCCCTGTCCCTACGACACATCAACAAAACACAAAGGCTGAGTCGACCTTGGAGAGGCCCAGGGTCGGTTCAGACAATTGTCACCGGTGTTGGCCGTGCGCCGGAATCGAAGTCGGGTCGCCGGGCTCGTAGCGCTAACCACTGCGCCACCGCTCCCCCCCCCCACCCCTTCCCCAGACACGCGCATTCGGATCATATAAGCATCGTGTTGTTATTATTATTAGAATGTGACACAAGACGATTTGGGTGATTTATGATGAACAGGGGCCAGGGGGTGGCGTGCGTGGATGAGTGTTCTATATCGAAGATCATTGGGGCTGGCGAAGGCGTGGTTGGGGTAGGGGGTGAAGTATGACACCAGCACATGTGCAGCACATAGCCGAGTAGTCGTCGTGTGTCGGGAGGGACACGGGGGCCACGTCAGCTGTCGCCACGCCCAGCGGGCCGCCACGCGCGGGGAATGAGTGAAGCCACCACCGCGATTGAAACGGCAGCTCTCCGTACCGAAGCCCTCTGACACATTCGCCAATAAAACCGCGAGGCCTTTTAAGGTGTACACCGTTGCAATCGAGATGTCCCACCTCAAAGCACTATCTAGATACAACGTTTCAATATGATTACAATGTTTTATAATGATGGTCACATTTACACGCACAGCATATGGATGACGAATGATCCTGATGTCGAATCCCTGCTGATGATCGATAACTGCAGCTGCTTGCAGCTGCTTGCAGCTGCTGCTTTGGGAGCTGCTGATGATGGTGATGTTGACACCCGCCACTGCCTTTCCCTACAGGTGGCGCTGCAAGGCAAGGAATCACGCGGGGGAGTTCGGCTGCCGCCACTTATTCGGCACGATCAGAGGTCTTCACGAGTTCCTCGTTCAAGGGGGTGACGCTGGCCGATATTGTGGTCGATGGCCACGTCTAGATGAACGGGAAAAAAATCACGGAGAAAATGCTGCAGTGCGATTGTGACGATGCAACCCCAAAACGTATGGGTCATGTAGTTGACGCACAGAGGCACGTAGAGATTCACAGAGACTCATAGAGATACGAAAAGACGCCTAGACACTCTGACACCAGTTGTAGAGAAGCTCCCACGGACGTACTCGGAGACGGATGTCAGTTAAGGGCTTTCGCCAGGGTTTATTAAAGCTGTTACAATAAAACACAAGGGTAAACAACTCCCAGGGGCTAGGGGTCCTACTCTGAGTCCGGGTCCCTGCCGGCTAGCTCCGGTCTCTCTCTCTCGTGTCGGATCGGGGACTCTGCCGACTCCACCGAGCGGAGAGAGAAGCACCTCTACGGCTACCACCGGCTTCTCCCCAGACTCCCTATTCAATCCCTCTCTCTACCCCTGGTTCCCTCTTCACCCTGCTTACTCTACCCGTTCCCACAGTGATCCCGCTTACGTCACGGGGTCTCCCTTAAGTACCCTAGGAGACGTGACGTCATCGCACTGAACGGCACACCTGACGTCACGTCCCCATTTTACTCCTCTACATATGTATACAGTATTAATGACAAGCCACGGTCATGCGATTGTGGCCATGACATTCAAACGATGGACCGCAGGCTAAACCGCTGTAGTCTGTGCTCCTTCCACGTGGGAGCAACAGCAAAACGGCACGAACTCTCCCCGCTGAAGCCCTCTCGTCGTGGCCAGCAGACTTTGAAATTGGCTTTAGACGCCTGGAAATATTGCTTCCACTCGCACGAATAGAATGATCGGTAAAATAGATTTTGTTGAACGTTCGGGGCAATAGACGCTTACTAAAGTGTAATTAATAAAAAAAAGCTAATAAGACAGACTTTTAAGAATAGGTAATGCTCTATCTGGCAATACAACAGATGTTAAGTTGTTCAAACACCAAACAGATACCTTTTACACGGCATAAAGTCTGCATTAACCACACATACATGTGGCAAAACATATCAACAAACATGCTCTCATAATATTCTATATGTATGGGGCTTTGAAACTGCCAAAAAGGGCAAATACCTATTTTTATTTTTTTACACTAGCAAAAGAAGGTGCCATTAGATAACACTTTTGTCAATCCACTGCTGGATGAAGGGTCTCCCCCCGCCGTGCCATTTGGCCATACTTCACCACGCTGGTCAATGCGGGTTGGTGAAAGAGGAGCCCTGCAGGAGCTGCTCGGATTGGAGTGGATGCGAATCCGAACCCTTGTGTGTTCGGGCTCAACGCACAGTGTGCTAACCACTGCGCCACCGCTCCGCCTGCGATAATGTATCACGTTGAATGTGGCAGTGGGCTCCGAGTGGTGGCGCAGTAGTTAGTCACGAAATCTGGCGACTTGAGTTCGATTCCTGTGCCGCGGCTGACATCAGAAGGGAGTGATCCATATAACTTAATAATCCCAATTACCAAGGCTTAATTTCATCAGGAGCGAGCCACCCCACTGATCCTAACCATAAATCATATTCTGAACCCGAACAAATAAGTCCACTAGCCACGAGTACGAGCCCTGCCACTCGCCCTCTCAATGTTGGTAGAGCTCAGAGTACTCCTCCATTAACTCCGATGGCCAGAAAGAGGAGGTGTCCGCGAAGAGACGGACGTATACACGTATGTAGGTACGTAGCCAACCGTGATAATGGGAGGTGCGGCGGAAGGACAGCAAAAGAAACATGCAAATCAGTTCTAACGAAAGTCAGTTTTCAAAGTGGTTGGTTTTTGAAGCGCGTAGCTCCGGTGGTTTCCCAATATCAGAAGAAAGAGCGTTCCAGACGGCCGCAGAAGCGCCATCAATGGCTAGCAGCCAAACGCCGCTGCGAGGATGACTACCGGAGATGGATGCAATGTGGAGCAGCGGCGTCACGTGGCTGGCACTGAGCCACGTCCAATTTGACCCCCCCCCGACCCCCTCTTCGTAGCCCCATTCGGTTCGCGGGCATGGTGCAGTTGAACGTCCAGTGCACTCTGGCTATGCCAATGTGGTGGGTGGTAGGGCCTTCGCAGTGGTTGCTCTTGAATGTATTTAGGAGCCCGTATCTGCCAGGACTCCTCCACAGTCCACCTGCTGGGTTGGGGGACCCAGCCAAGTCCACTTCGCTCTCCCCTCGGAGGCTCACTCCCTCTCTCCCCCCTCCCTCCTCCGTCATGACATCTGCACTCATTTATCAGCTGCGGGCCCCGAGGCTTCTGATGCGAAGACGCGGCTGTCCGGAACAATAGCTCCGTAGCCAATCGGTAGCGCTAACCGTATTCCCGAGTACAGTTATGGAGTCATAAGCACGACTCCATCCGTACCCCGAGACCTATGCACCCTAACCATATTCCTCACCCCCGATATATTCCGAACCATATACTGTAGCTCCATCCCTAACCATAGGCCTGAGCTTGTCCCGAACTTCATCCCTAGCCATAACCCCAGCCTTATTCCTGACCCAAACACCAGCCCGATGCCAAACCATAACCGAAGCCCTATTCCTTACCCTAAATTCAGACCCAATCCTATCTTTAATGTAAACCATATGCTCAAACCGTAGTCAGAACCACTTTCACACAGCGAGGTAGCGATTCAGTGCGCAGGCGGTGGAACTGCACCAGGACCCACGGGCCAGAGGCGGCCAAAACACCGGGCTACAAATAGAGTGGGGGGGGGGGGGGTGATGGGGGGTGGGGGGCATTTAATAAATTACAATAGGGCCCAACGTTAAGCCACGGGCCTAACATAAACCCAATAAATGACCCCAGCCTCATCCCCGAACCCCAGCCTCATCCCAGAATCTCAGCACGAATTCGTGGTTGTGTGTCTCCCCGAGCTCCCAAACCGGTTTACGTTTGTGGCAGCAGCGTTTTTTCCCCCCCAGCATTCGTGATATCCGATGTGAAGCAATGCCCATCACACGGGACATTTGTGTCCATTATTTTTGTCGTGGTCCCAGCTGTGCCATTTGTGTCAAGTTATGAGATGAAGAATCGTTTTAACTGGATCACTCAATGCTAGCAGTGCACCAACACCACAAGTGTTCAATTCGCACCCGAAGATTGCGTCACGGATAGATGCTCCTGGAACAACTTCAACAGAGTTTGTATCCAGACGAGCGGCACGTGGTGCACATGCCCTGCAAAGTAATAATTGAATCCCGATGAAACCCTCTATTTTAATTCTCGGAGTTGTAATAAGGCAATTGAGTGAAAATCCATGTCTTAATATAATGCCATTTTCTTATATAATTCGTTGCTGTAGCAAAACCATCAGCTGACTACACTCGCGATCCCAGTTTCACCACGGGCTGATAGAACTTCATCTCGAACCCAGACTTTCAGAGGTGGTGGTGGCTTAGGGCTCTGTATCATGTGCTTGCTTCTGGGCCACGGGAAACATCGGATACATGTTTTGAACGTCTCCTGTGCCTCCTGTAGGTCAACTCAGCCTTAAACGAACGCTTAGTGCCATTCGTAAAACATCAGCACAGGGGGGAGGGCGCGGGGGGGGGGGCGACCGAGCCTGGGGCAATGGTGCAAGACCACCCCCGCCCCCCTCCGTGTGTTGTACCGGCCTTAATAGGTGCTCGCTAACAGCACACTCCCCAACAGTCCACGTCAGTTACACGGGGTCTTTGTGTGTATGTGTGCTGTGGGTTGGGGAGCGGTGGCGTAGCGGTTAGCACGTTGAGCTACGAACTCGGCGACCCGGCTTCAATTCCCGTTCACGGCCAACACCAGTGACGATTATCTGAACCGCTCCTGGGCCTCTCCTAAGTCGACTCAGCCTGAAATGAGTTACCTGGTGCGGTGTGCAAACATCGCCACTGGGGAGACAAAGGCGGCCGGGCGTGGTGCTGGCCCACCCACCCCCTCGTGTGCCGTGCCGGCCTTCGTAGGTGCTCGCAGACAACACTTGCCCCAACAGTCTGTTAAGCCTACACGGGGGATCTTTGTATTTGTGTGTTGGAGAGGTGGGGGGCAGTGGGGATGTGGAGTTGGCAGCTGATCCGGGGATGAAGATTTATGAGACAGGGGTGGCGGGCAGGGTGGCACAGGGAGGGAGCGAAGGAGGGAGAGGGGGGGCATGGGGGAGTTGGGGGATGGGAGAGAGATTGGACGTGGAGTTTGGGTGTAGTTCATGGTTCCTGTCTCCCTCCCCCCCACTAACCCTAATAGCCCCGACTCCCCCACCACCACCACCATAACCCTTCACAGACACTGTGTGCTGTGTAGCCAGATTGGGTGGTAGTGGGGGGAGGGTGCCTTTCGATTTATTTTACATTTTAAAGACAGCAAGGAGACACATCTACGTCCCCTTTTGCGTCCCACCTTCTAGGATGCAAGAGGTGACCAAGAGATGGCATTACGGCAATGGATTCTTGAAGCGATCTGTGCAGCGCTTTCAGTGTTTCGCCCTTGGAATGTGTGGTGGGGTTTCCCGAGGTCTCTCCCACGTGAAGCCAGACATTCACTGACCCTTCTAAAACAATCCCATGGAACAGGACAACCCTGAAACAGTCTTGAGACTCAGCGAGAGCTTTTATAAGCAAGTGATGGGCATTATTATTATCATTGTTTACACTGTATTGTATACTATCCAGGAGTTAATAGAGCACAGCTGCTGCTGCTGATGGTGAATATTATATTTCGGTTGCTGATCACAAATAGCAGCCAGCAATTGGTACTGTGGTGATGGTGATGTGCGTAATTACGTACATATAGGATACAATAATATAGACTTATTATGGAAATACGTACTTTGTATTCTAGTCGTAGTGCCTTACGCCGATACATCCTGATGGCAAACCAGCTCAGCAGCGATCAGGAAAATGTCGAGCGAGACAAATGGGCCCTGGATTGTGTTGACAAATTTGTTCGATAAAAGTGAATGAACATCAATTCACCCTTAGTAAGTGAGAAACACAAATCGAGGGTTTCCAAAACGCCATTCAAATTAACTCGTTTCACGCTGCGCGAGCCCGATTATTGGTAAACACGTCCCACGTGAAGGGCAATTCAATGAATGCTCTCTGCGTCACGTGGCACGTATACGCGCGCGCGCACACGTGTGTGTACACACACACACAGATCTCAATCTGAATGGTCTCTATTACTGCATCGAGCATTTGTTGCTTAGCATGTCACGTGCAACGCGTTTAAGAATCATCGAGCGAGTGCAGCGTGGAGCGAGTTCATTTGCATTTGAGTGGGGAGGAGTAAATTGGCGCCTGGTTTGGGTGGGGGGGCTGGCGAGGACTGGAGTGTCGGGAAGCCCTTGGATTCATTCCTCGTCCCCCAGGACTCATGCCAGCCGACGTCACGAGCCAGCGACTGTTTCAGCTTTTAAACTGCTGCTGGCAAAACCCATCCCTGTGGCCACGCGCGTTCGGTCATCGCAATTGATCGTTCGCGCCGATACTCTCCCATCACCCCTCGCCACGGGGCAATGCGTACGAAAGTGGAGGGGTTTTCCGCACTCGCAATTAATGACGGGTAAAGCGTCTGTCGCCATTGGGATCGATTCCCCGAATGATTTTCACGACACCCGCGTCGCCGCAGTCGGCGGCGGCGGCCCGGGGGGTTAAGCCGTTCTCGCGTGCACTCCCCTGGGAAGAGCCGCAGCCACGCTCCATAGCACGAGGGCATTGTGCCAGCCGCGATCAGATCAATTAGCACCGAGTAAAATGCTCGCGATTACGCTGAGAGACGGAGAGCGAGAGAGAGAGAGGGGGACACGTGGATTGGGGAACATCGCGCTCGACGAAGATTTAATTTTGACTGTTAAGAAAAATGTAATTGGGCTCGGGCAGGACACATCGTGGCTTGGAAGGGATGATGGCTGGCCAGGTAGAGACGAACGATGGCATGGCAGACAGTGTGTGGGGAACCCTATTTACATTTTTATAATTATATATTGTATATTATAGCCATTGTATATTTTAGATTTTATTTTACTCAATTTTTACATACTTTAGTATTAGTTAGACTTTGTACCTTTAGTATAGTTAGACTTGTAAACCACTTATTTAAGATTATAGATTCCTATATGTTGAATGTATGCACCTTCCTACCAAAGTAAATTCCTTGTCTGTGCGAACTTTCATGGCGAATAAAACCCTCTCTGATTCTGATTCTGAACGCGGCCAAGAGAATGTGGAGTGTTGACGCAAGCGAACGGTGGATTGTTACATCGCGGGGCCATGTGACATGGCAACAGCTCGGGGAAGCCTTCAGCCAGCAGTGGATTGATTGCGTACAACGAAGAAGTATGGACAGCATTCATTGTGTTCTCATGCGTCAGGGTTCATACCAAATGCTCCATTGGTGATTTTTTTGGGGTTTGTTTTGATTTGGCGGTCACGACTGGAATGATATCTCTCGTGTGGGGTTTTATCGTCGAGTTGAAAATTGCGCAAGATTTGAAATCCCGCAGGTGAACCTGTTGGCTGTGAGATCAAAGCGCTGATGTGGCACCGCTGACGACATCCTGGGTTCGAACGCGGGTTTCAGCCGCGTGTGATTAAACCGGGTTCTCAAGTGCAGACAGTTGATGGTCTCAGCCCGGTCACCAAAGACGGCACACACACTATATAAAAAATTAACCGGTAAAAACAAAGGTTTTCACTCTAAATCCTTTATATGCGTGGCGGCTAGAGTCCTCTCGTTCTCGGGCTTGAGATGGCTGCCACCTATGGGTCGGATAATTGTCTGCCAGCATTAAGCAATTGGTAATTAAATATTTAATTTATTTTCCCTAAACAGTGTAAAATTTTGGAAAAAATTTTTCACGAAAATTAATTGTCACGCACAACGAGTCTGTGTGGGAAAATGTCAGCTCGATTTGATCACGGGAAGTGGGTTAAAAAATGACCGAAATATTTGCACGGTCGTAAGCAAGCAAGCAAGCACGCAAGCACGCAAGCAAGCAAGCGAACTTAATATAAAGGATTTAAAAACACTCCATCACATAACATTTCATTCTGCATTAAATTTTTACTAAACTCCAGCTCTGAGAATTAAAATATCAGATTGACTGTAATGTAATGAACAATACGGCGCTCTCACGAGTAGGAGTCGGTGAAAAAGTTCTGCCCTCAACTCTGTCGAGCAAAGGTCATTTCAAGGGATTTCTGAAGGAGCTCTACGATATCCGCTTCCGCGGGCCCTTCTCAAGCACGGATAAGATCCAGCGACAAGACGTCCGGGCAGCCTGACCAAGCTCACCACCTCTCCACCACCATTTCACTTTACAAACATCGATCTCATTTCCAATTCTTACCGTGTAAAAAATTGTTGATTTTTGGTCTCCACACGACATGCCTTTAACTTTCACTTTCGGCAACATCACAATTCAGCCACAACTATACCTACGGTCACCCCTTTTGGCGGCGTTTGGCTCACCATCCAACAAAGACGGTCACCGTATCGTGCGGCGCTTTCGGATGCGCTTCTGCGGCCGTCTGGAACGCCCCTTCCGATTTCAGGAAGTCACTGGAGCTGTGCACGTTTACATCTGAATTGAAAAAAAAATTTGTGTTTAGTTTGTTGGCCTTCCGCCGCACCTCCGATTAGCACCGTTGGCTACGTACGGCGCGAAAGAAGTTCAAAATACGACGAGAATGAGTACTTGCGGAGGTGGGGTAAAGGGGGTCCTAGAAGACTTTAGCGGCGGAAGGAGGGGAGGGTGGCGAGGGGAGAAAGGGGGCGAACAGTGACGTACGGCCAGTTCTGAAAGCCATCAAACAGAGCCACACCACCAGCATCACATCTCCTTACTGCCACTACAGCCACCACCACCACTAGCTGTGGTGGTGTTGGCTGTAGTGGTCCGTATAACGTGCACCTGGCCTGGCACAGGCGCCTGTGGTGATGTTACCGTCACTTAGTGGCGGTGGCGGGCATTGATGGTAGTGGTGGCGTTGTTGGTTGTGGTAGTGGGAAGAAGGATATTAGTTGTGGTGATAGTTTGTCGTGGTGATAGTTGTGGTGGTTTTGGGGTAGTATCGTTTTTTTTCTGCGTTGGTGGTAGATGTGGTGGTGGCGTTGGCTGTGTTAGTTATGACAACCGATCGGGATTTGGGGTATAGGCCTGACCATGCTCATGAGAAACCAAAGAGGTCAAAACCTCTCCTCCAGAATGTGCCAACTTTCTAAATATGTTGGAAGAAAACATTGATTCCAAAGGCTGGTGGACCTACCCACACACCTGGGTTAGATTTCAAACCACAGCTGACATCACTGGCGAATGATAACTGGACCGGTCCAGCTCCCCCCATTCACCTACCCCCATTCACCTACCCGCACTGACCAGTGTGGTGAGATCCAGCAGTATCATGTCCGACACGAGGCATTCATCCAGCAGTGGACTGGGAATAACACATTCCTGCGGAGGGAGCTGGTAGGAACGTTGGGTTGCTCGGTCAATGGCCAGGGTCAACGGCGGCGTGGTGTATTCCGCAAATATGGCCGACTGTGAGGGCGGGCACAAGCCGGCGTGAGTAGGTTAAACGTTGAGTTTTATAAGGGCACTACGGGGTGACCAGCCCCTCCCCACCCAGACCAACCCCTCCCACCCCGTCCCACCCCCCACCCAGCCCCACCCTCCTTTGTCTCCCAGTGGGCGATGTTTGCACACCGCACGAGATACTCACTTGAGGCTGAGTCGACAAAGCGAGGGTCCAGGATCAATTCAGATAAATAGCCACTGGTTTTTATGGCCGCGAGTGGGGGGATCGAACTCGGGTCGCCGGGTTCGTGGCCCAGAGTGCTACCACTGCACTCCAAGATAAGACAAAGAACCCCCGTGTAGCCTTAACAGACTGTCGGGGCAAGTGCTGTTAGCGAGAACCTATAAAGGCCAGCACGGCACACGAGGGGGTGGGTGGCCAACACCACGCGCGGTCGCCTTTGTCTCCTCAGTGGCGATGTTTACACATCGCACCAGGTACTCATTTCAGGCTGAGTCGACTTAGAGGAGGCCCAGGACCGGTTCAGATAATCGTCACTGGTATTGGCCGTGAGCGGGAATCGAACACTCGGGTCGCGAGGTTCGTAGCGCAGCGCGCTAACCGCTACACTACCGCACTCCACACGCACACGCGCGCGCACAATGCGCACGCACTCACTCATAGAGCATTTAGCAGCCATATCCCTACGTTGAGAGAGAATGTCGAGACAATGATTGATTATATCAGTGAGAATTTCGACTGCAAAAAAAAACAAGACGGATGATTATTGCTCAGGTTGAGTTCACGGGATCTGTCTGCGGCATGCACATTGCCCAGGCTCCCTCTGGGTGTGTGCATGGGTCAGCAGCTCCAGCAACGATCTGATTGAAACAATTTATACTTAAGAATTCTTTGTTTTCGAATACATCGAGGAAGCAGGCGTGGGCTTTCCCCGTGGCCTCCGCTCGATTGGGCTGGGTGAGGGGAGGCGAGGGATGGAAGTGGTGGGTGGTGGTGGGTGGTGGTGGTGGTGGGGGGGTAGCTAAGGTTGGCCGGGGATGGGGAGGTGGGGGAGAGATTGGAGGGGAGGGGTAGGCTAAGGGTGATGTTATTATTTACGCCACTAATGCGCGTGACGCTGAAGCCTTCAAGACCTTTCCTGCTGGGAGGTTTGGGCCTCGTTAATTTATCGGCACGCGTTGCAGAAAACCCTCGGCAATTAGCGTTGACTCGACAATGCAAGGCTGCAACAAGCACACGGGAGAAGCCTGTCCCCCTTCGCCCCTGATCTCTCGTGGGTAGCACACTGAACTCGCAATCCAGAGGTCGCCCGTCAATATTCGATCTCCAGGCGTGGCAATTTATTCTCACCCCCCCCTCCACTCCCCCTACAGTCGCCGCCTCTGTCGGGGCCACGAGTTAGTTAGTCCATGGCAGTGTTGGGCAACCTGCGGCTCTTCAAGGACCGCTTCGTGACCTTGTTTGTTAGGGACCCCCGTCTCGTATTCACATTGCATCGCGGCTCCTGAAAAGCTTGTGAATTTGTTTGTTGTTCATCTTCTTGGTTCTTTCGGTAAATTCAGACGCTGTCTCCCCGACAGACCTGGTCTTCACCTGAGGACGGCTGCTTGCGTTGTGGCCGAAACGTCGTGAGAATCATTTTATTATGTTTTATTTTCATTATTTTATAATTTCCATTCTACGTGACTTTACCGAAAGAACCAAGAAGAGGAGACGTGTTTGTTTTGATCTTTAAGATTAAAGGAGGCTGCACACGTGGTGTCACGCTAGAATTTGTTTTAAATTGCGTTGGCTCATTTTCATTATAGTGTACACATTAATGTATTTGCTTTGATCTGGGTCGATAATATAATCTTTGTTTTTATTGATTTTTTTTACATATTTGTTCACTCGCCTTGCTCCGGGTGGCCCGTCCAGGTCACGAAACGCGACTGTGAGACGGTCTTGAACTCGAGCGAGCGATGCGGCGGTCATCGTACAGGCGGAGCTGTGGCACTGAGCCTCCATCGAGTCGTCCCGATTCACAGGTGGTCTTAAGGCTCAAATGCACGCAAATAAAACGTTGTGCCGTGCACCCTCCTCCACCTGACACAGACATTTCATAAATAATAACACTACTATTATTTTGATTTAAAGCTTTCGTGACTGCAGGGATTCATATTCTTGGTTCTTTCGGTAAAGTCACGTAGAAGGGAAATAATAAAATAATACAAATAAACATCATAAAATAATTCTCACGACGTTTCGGCCACAACGCAAGCAGCCGTCCTCAGGTGAAGATCAGGTCTGTTGAGACGACAGACATACCTGTTCTTCACCTGAGGACGGCTGCTTGCATTGTTCTTCATCAGCCGTGATCAATCCACTGCTGGATGAACAGGCCCCCCCCCACCTTCCCCCCACCTTCCCCCCACCCCTCGACCCCAAAGCCGTCGCCAT